>NC_090449.1:485668338-486268338 GCF_031143425.1 Pleurodeles waltl
AGTTATACAGGCTTTCATAGTCAGAAACTTTACTGCCATGTAACCACCCCTCCAAGGCCTTCACTGAATGGTCAACAAAGTCTACCCAGTCTAGTGAAGACTCCTTTTTGGTTTCTCTGAACTTCATCCTGTACTGTTCAGTGGTTAAGCCATAACCATCTAGGAGTGCATTCTTAAGAACTGTAAAATGATTGGCATCATGTTCTTTAACAGTAAGGAACCTATCCCTACCCTTTCCACTGAAAGATAGCCATAGGATAGCAGCCCACTGCCTTTGAGGGACCTCCTGTACAACACAGGCCATCTCAAGTGCAGCAAACCACTTGTTAATGTCATCCCCCTCCTTGTAAGGGGGAACTATCTTATGCAGATTCCTAGAATCGTGCTCTTTTGCAGGATGACTATTTGGAATACTGCTGCTGCCACCATGGGGTCCTAACCCCAACCTCTGTCTTTCTCTTTCTAAATCAAAGGACTGCCTATCTAAATCCAGCTGTTGCTTCTTGAGCTTTAGCCTGGGTTCTTCCACTCTCAATCTATTGAGCTCCCTTTCTAACACTCTGTCTTCAGGGTGAGTGGGTGGGGCATGCCTTGAAACAGAAGTATGGTGAGAATGAACAGAGGGAGACCTGGCCCTAACAGATGGCACTCTAACAACCTGGCTAACAGAAGTAATACTCCTACTGTGATGAGAACTCACATTAATACCAGCATTGCTAGGTGGCCTGCTAATGGGCAGGTTGGGAAGGTTCCCTTCTAAATCTTTTGCGAGGGGTGCCCCAGGGTCAGATTGAAAACCATCAGCTAATTTCTCACCAGAAGTGCCAACTAAGGTCTTATCTTGTTCAATGAGCATATTAACTAACAGTTGTCTTGAGGGATTCTTCCCTACCCCTAAACCTCTATCTATGCAGAGACTCCTTGCTTCCTTCCAGCTAAGGTTGTCACAAGCTATGCTGGCCAGATCAAGAGTTTGGCCTGTACCAGACATGATAGAAAAGGTTTAAGGGACAGAAAAAGAGAGAAAAAGCTTTCAGAACAGAAAAAAAACTTTTAAAACTTTTTAAGAATTTTTTGAAAGTTTTAGAGGTACTTTTCAGCACTTAGCAAAGAAGTGAGAGAAGAAAAGCAAAACTTTTTGGTTAGGTGTACATACACTGAACTTGTTTTGTATATTTTTCTCTTCTGAAAAGTACAAAATGACAAAGTGGTAAGTAGTTGCAAAGTACTTATCCCACCGCTGCACAACCAATGTAGGAGGCTGGACTGGCTTGTAGTGGGTACCAAGAGGTACTTACACCTTGCACCAGGCCCAGGTATCCCTTATTAGTGTAGAGGGGTGTCTAGCAGCTTAGGCTGATAGAAAAGGTAGCTTAGCAGAGCAGCTTAGGCTGAACTAGGAGACGAGTGAAGCTCCTACAGTACCACTAGTGTCACTTGCACAATATCATAAGAAAACACAATACACAGATATACTAAAAAATAAAGGTACTTTATTTTTATGACAATATGCCAAAGTATCTCAGTGAGTACCCTCAGTATGAGGATAGCAAATATACACAAGATATATGTACACAATACCAAAATATGCAGTAATAGCAATAGAAAACAGTGCAAACAATGTATAGTCACAATAGAATGCAATGGGGGCACATAGGGATAGGGGCAACACAAACCATATACTCTAGAAGTGGAATGCGAACCACGAATGGACCCCAAACCTATGTGACCTTGTAGAGGGTCGCTGGGACTGTAAGGAAACAGTGAGGGTTAGAAAAATAGCCCACCCCAAGACCCTGAAAAGTGGGTGCAAAGTGCAAAGTGCACCTAAGTTCCCCAAAGAGCACAGAAGTCGTGATAGGGGAATTCTGCAGGAAAGACCAACACCAGCAATGCAACAACGATGGATTTCCAGACGAGAGTACCTGTGGAACAAGGGGACCAAGTTCAAAAGTCACGATCAAGTCGGGAGTGGGCAGATGCCCAGGAAATGCCAGCTGTGGGTGAAAGAAGCTGCCACCGGATGGTAGAAGCTATGGATTCTGCAAGAACGACAAGGGCTAGAAACTTCCCCTTTGGAGGATGGATGTCCCACGTCGTGAAAAGTCGTGCAGAAGTGTTTTCGTGCAGAAAGACCGCAAACAAGCCTTGCTACCTGCAAGGGTTGCGGTTAGGGTTTTTGGATGGTGCTGTGGCCCAGGAGGGACCAGGATGTCGCCAATTGCGTGAGGAGACAGAGGGGCATCCAGCAAGACAAAGAGCCCAATCAGAAGCAAGCAGCACCCGCAGAAGTGCGAGAACAGGCACTACGAAGTGGAGTGAACCGGATCTCACCGAAAGTTGCACGAGGGTCCCACGAAGCCGGAGGACAACTCAGGAGGTCGTGCAACGCAGGTTAGAGTGCCGGGGAACCAGGCTTGGCTGTGCACAAAGGAAATCCTGGAAGAGTGCACAGGAGCCGGAGTAGCTGCAAAACACGCAGTTCCCAGCAATGCAGTCTAGCGTGGGGAGGCAAGGACTTACCTCCACCAAACTTGGACTGAAGAGTCACCGGACTGTGGGAGTCACTTGGACAGAGTTGCTGAGTTCAAGGGACCTCGCTCGTCGTGCTGAGAGGAGACCCAGAGGACCGGTGATGCAGTTCTTTGGTGCCTGCGGTTGCAGGGGGACGATTCCGTCGACCCACAGGAGATTTCTTCGGAGCTTCTAGTGCAGAGAGGAGGCAGACTACTCCCACAGCATGCACCACCAGGAAAACAGTTGAGAAGGCAGCAGGATCAGCGTTACAAGGTCGCAGTAGTCGTCTTTGCTACTTTGTTGCAGTTTTGCAGGCTTCCAGCGCGGTCAGCAGTCGATTCCTTGGCAGAAGGTGAAGAGAGAGAGATGCAGAGGAACTCTGATGAGCTCTTGCATTCGTTATCTAAGGAATTCCCCAAAGCAGAGACCCTAAATAGCCAGAAAAGGAGGTTTGGCTACTTAGGAGAGAGGATAGGCTAGCAACACCTGAAGGAGCCTATCAAAAGGAGTCTCTGATGTCACCGGCTGGCACTGGCCACTCAGAGCAGTCCAGTGTGCCAGCAGCACCTCTGTTTCCAAGATGGCAGAGGTCTGGAGCACACTGGAGGAGCTCTGGGCACCTCCCAGGGGAGGTGCAGGTCAGGGGAGTGGTCACTCCCCTTTCCTTTGTTCAGTTTCGCGCCAGAGCAGGGCTGAGGGATCCCTGAACCGGTGCAGACTGGCTTATGGAGAGATGGCACCATCTGTGCCCATCAAAGCATTTCCAGAGGCTGGGGGAAGCTACTCCTCCCCAGCCCTGACACCTTTTTCCAAAGGGAGAGGGTGTAACACCCTCTCTCTGAGGAAGTCCTTTGTTCTGCCTTCCTGGGCCAGGCCTGGCTGGACCCCAGGAGGGCAGAAACCTCTCTGAGGGGTTGGCAGCAGCTGCAGTGAATTGAAACCCCGGGAAAGGCAGTTTGGCAGTACCCGGGTCTGAGCTAGAGACTCGGGGGATCATGGAATTGTCTCCCCAATGCCAGAATGGCATTGGGGTGACAATTCCATGATCTTAGACATGTTACATGGCCATGTTCAGAGTTACCATTGTGACGCTATACATATGTCGTGACATATGTATAGTGCACGCGTGTAATGGTGTCCCCGCACTCACAAATTCTGGGGAATTTGCCCTGAACAATGTGGGAGCACCTTGGCTAGTGCCAGGGTGCCCACACACTAAGTAACGTAGCACCCAACCTTTACCAGGTAAAGGTTAGACATATAGGTGACTTATAAGTTACTTAAGTGCAGTGATAAATGGCTGTTAAATAACGTGGACGTTATTTCACTCAGGCTGCACTGGCAGGCCTGTGTAAGAATTGTCAGATCTCCCTATGGGTGGCACAAGAAATGCTGCAGCCCATAGGGACATCCTGGAACCCCAATACCCTGGGTACCTCAGTACCATATACTAGGGAATTATAAGGGGGTTCCAGTATGCCGATGTAAATTGGTGAAATTGGTCACTAGCCTGTTAGTGACAATTTGGAAAGAAAATGAGAGAGCATAACCACTGAGGTTCTGGATAGCAGAGCCTCAGTGAGACAGTTAGTCATAACACAGGTAACACATACAGGGCACATTTATGAGCACTGGGGCCCTGGCTGGCAGGGTCCCAGTGACACATACAACTAAAACAACATATATACAGTGAAATATGGGGGTAACATGCCAGGCAAGATGGCACTTTCCTACAGTAGGTCTAAAAATTCCTGTTGCAGGTGTTTTATCACAATCCACACCTTGTTTGTAGCGATTCAAGAAGTGGGAGAACCATATCTCTGGAGTAATATAATCAGTAATATAATCAGCCATAAATTTAGCTGGTTGTTGGTCACCATTAGCTATCAGCTTCCAGAATTTCCTGCTGCCATTAGAAACAGCAGCTTCATGTAAATTCTCCCACAAGTGGTCTCCCACTCCCTACGAGCTCTCAGTTGGACCAGCTTATATTCCTTTCTTTTAACACGTATCATGTCAACAACCCCATAGACCAAAGCTAGGCGTAACTCATCTTTCTTGTCATTACAAGCATTATTATACCAAGTACACATGGTCCTTGAAGAAGGCTGGTCAGTACTATTTCGGCACACAAAACACTCCCCTAGAACACTGAAAAAGTCTGCATTAATCCTAATAATAGCAGACTGCCATGATTTGACCCTGGAACGCACAGACACTAAGGGCCAGATGTAGCAAAGGTTTTTTCCTATTCTGTGTCAATGGGAAAATGGGTTCGTACATATGGCCCTAAATTATGTCAATCCAAAGCAGCATCCCCTAAGGCTTTAGTGATGTGGTGTCTAATAGCTATAACCCCTGCTACTGTGGCCTATTTTACTTTCCTCATCATTTGTTGGACAGATATTTGTGATGAAGGAAACTGGGATATTTATCATAGCAATAAACAAATCTTTTAAAGAGCAATGGAGGGCATGATGATTGCTGCCTTCCCTACTTAATAATTTCAAGTCAACCAAATTGCTCCAAAGATGCAAGGAAATTAAGCAATATTCAATCCTACTTGTGTGTCTTGGTCAGGTAAAGGTGTGAGCGGCATGCACATCCAAAGGTGTACAGCCATTGCATGCCCTCACACTATGAGATAAGGTGAATGACAGGAGATATTAGGCAGCTCTTGACCATCATTTAATTGGAACAAAATTAAGTTTTGGGATTCCCTGTGCTTCATTTTTGTCACTAATAGGGAAACCACAGCCAAGGGTCATAGGTTTGTATGTCTTGATGAAGTCTCCACAGATAATAGGAGTATCATGGAGATCAAATGTTGCCCTGTGTGAAGATAAATCCCATAATGTCTGGGTCTCTCCCCCACCACCACCCATCCTGTTATGAGCATCAGCCCAGGTGATAGTCAGACCCAGAATGTCAAGAGAGATATACAACAATACAGAAATGTTGAAATCCAAGGCCACTTTGACCCATATGAGGAGCCCACCTGATGGGCGGTCCCTCTGTGTTGGAATAGTGGTATGTGATATGTTATATAACAAGATATATGCAGCGGTTCACGTGACGAAGTTTCTTGTAGGAGGCAGAGATGAAATCCCCCCAGGATGGATCACCCAGCTTAGACCTGATCCCTCCTATATTTCAGGACAAAATGCCAATAGGTGGGGAGAAGATAGTGGGGTAACAACATTTGTAACCATAGGTGCGACATTGCAGATGTGTCGATGGGGCAAAGATGTAAAATCACTACTATAAGCTGATCTCACCACTGTAGAAGATCCTCAATACAGGGAGGCAGAGACACGGTATCCAGTCAGTCTACCACAGAGGTGCTAAGGTCGACAGATTGGCTATTAAATGTCACTTTGGAACAGCTGAAACTTCACTAATCGTGGAAAGATCCTTCTGTTGGGCATTTAGGGGTTGAGAAGGGGTAGGAGGATTCAACTTAAACCGAATCAATGAATTTGGTGAAAGATCTCTGCGCAGTTCTAGGTTAAGTAAACCTTACACTAGAGTTTTCACTTTCGGCTTTAATCTAACATAACCAAAGCATCCAGCGGGTACTGAAGGGTCAGAAAAACGTTCTGCCTGGCGAATATCTGTTCGGACAACAGACTCTTTATTTTCCAAGACTCATCTTGTATGCGCAGGGACCGTCACCATATATATAGAGATTGGTCTAGCGACTCTAGTGGTGCTAGTTTGAACATGGGCACATCCCAACCCCCTGGATGTTCTTTGCTAGGCTGGTCCTTACAAACCCTCCTATGCCATACAGAAGATGGTAAATGCGGTGTCATAATGAAGTTCGGGCGCTAAGGCCCTGGATAAGAAAGGACTTTAGCAGGGGGATTAATAGTGCCAGATTCACACCCTAACACAGATTTGTTTTCGCTGTTCTTTTGGTTTATTAATGAAGAATAAAGACACCTATCAACCCCTTGATTAGTGTCAGCAACATCTGGTGGCTTGATAAGAGTTCTAAGCTCTCCAATGTTGGTTATCAGTAGGAAGAACTTAGATCTCAAAACAACCACCTCATCTTGGAGACTTTGCAAAATATGAGCTAAATCAAAAGACCCCAAACCCCTCCCAACTTGGCCTTCCAAGGCAGTTGAATTCGAGGGAAATGCATGCAGGGCAAATGAAGAAATAACCTCTGCTGGAACTGTAGGAGCCACTGGGCGAGTCTGGGTCCGATCAGGGCTCGCAAGCGGGGTGAATCTATAAACACATATTACCGAAGGGGAGAAGGGTAAAGAAGGTTCTTCATTGTCGACAGACACAGATTGTTGCGGATGGTGACTAAATAGCTACTAGGACCTTCAACAAGACAGTTCAGCTGCACCCAAAGCAATATATGCACTTGCTTGAGTCTGAGCAGTCCGAGTACCATTGGACCTACTTTTATGTTTTTGTAAAAGGGACGGCACATTTTTAGGTAGTTGCTTTACCTGTGCATCACTGGGGTCACCAGTTCCCAAGAGATGTTCAACTTCCTCCATTAGATTGTCTATATCCTTGAGAGTTAAATTGTCCGTTGGATTAGCAGGCCCTAGGTCATAGTGGATTTATAGTTCTAGGCCCTTTTTTCCTGAAGAGACTCAGCTGCTTTACGCTTCCCCATAGTGCCAAAATAAAAGCTCAGTTAGGAGCAAATATCGTACAGAATCCCTAAAACACTGAAAGAGTTTACTGCTTTGCCATCCCAGGCCCAAGGGGCATCCAGAGAGCAGAGAGGCTATCAAAATAACACCCCACCTGTAACAGTTTGCAGGCTCAGGATCACACAGCCAAGAATAATAACAAGCTTTAGCCCAAGGAAAATAAAACAAATTACCGATATGACTTGGTCCCAGCACTCAAAGGGACATCCCAGATAAGATCCCAGCCCTATCTCTTCCTGGTGCTGATGGGCGCAGGATGGGCCCGCCCTTGGCCCTGGCATTGCCCGGACGCAGTGCGCGCTGCGGGATTGCACCATGCCTTTTATCCCCGCAATATCAGGCACAAGTGCGTGGAAGGCAAAGGTGTCCTAAGCAGCTCACCCCTTAGCACAAACCTGGAACAAGCTTATTAGGACCTTATGTTGGAACAAACTTGGAGAGATCAAAAAGTGGTGAGTTTCAAATGTTTCTTTAGTTTTGAACCATATCTGAACACGATACGCCCCGTGTAAGCAAAACATTTGAACATAAAGCTTTGAAGCAGTGTTCCGCTATTATAATCTTTTATATCTAAACGGGACAAAAGCCTAATTTTCCACTACCCTTTTTGCCCGCTGTTGGAAGAATCAGTGGATGACTTATGTTTTTTGTGTCCTCTCTATGCCACGCCCGGAAAAAAATTGATTATCCCTGTGTGTAAGCTAATAGACACTGTCCATTATTGGGAAGCATCCAGGATACTTAAGTGTGACACAAAGGAGCACACTGTGTTCACTGTTTCTAGATTTTTAGGGTGGGCATAAAGAACCAGACTACATAAGCAATCTGTGGTAATTTAGTCGGATGGTGATCTGGTCTCAGCATGTGCAATTAAATATAAATTGTATCAGTATCTCCAATATTGTTGTTGCTAGTTAAACTTTTTTAACTATGCTTATTTATGTGAGCAACTAACCTGTTTTACTTGAATCATGTACTTTATTGTCTTTTTTATAGGGCACGCCCATGTGGGTTTTTATGCAGTCTTACTAGACCTATTATCTGTATCCTTTTAATGTGAACACAAAGCTTACTGTCTTAATTTATTTATACATGATCTTTTATATTTGTATAAGCAGAAATAAAGGACTGAATTTCAATTGAATCGCCAACATACACCGTTATACCCTATCCCGCTGCAGAGAGTTGGTGTTGTCGAATGTGCTCAACTTGAAGCTAAAATGAACATGCTGCACTTGTGTGTTTTCCACTGCAGGATTTACACTTGGAAGTTCTAGTCTCGTGGATCTTTGCTTTGCTGGATATCATTTGGGCAGGATTGTTATGCGGAGTTTTCTCTTGGAATTATACAGCAAAATCAAGTTATTGATTGCATAATAATCAGTCCAATTGCTTAACAAAAACAAGGCCCATTTTGTTACATTGGCATAATCCTGAGTAATTCCTGACATTTTGCGCTATGCTTGTTACGAGAAATTTGTGAAATTACTCAATTACAAGAGCACAGGAAGAATAGGAATGAATAGAATGAGAACAGCTGATGCTTGCAGCACACGTTTTCACGCCGAAAACGGATGCAAGGTCGCATTTTGCACTAAAATATAGCAATAAATGCCAGATACATTTGCCATAACATTGCATAATGTTTCTGAAATGTTGCGCAGTTATTATGCAAAACGAAGTAACATACATTTTGCACCCCCCCTAGAACTCAAGAAAGGAGCTTTGAAATCTGCATGGGGCATCATGGAAGAGAAACATTTTAGGAGACTCGTGAATGGTTCTGACTAACCTATAAATAATACGCAGTCAGGAGGTTATAGACTGTGGTGTAAATTGGAAAGCATTCTTAGCTCAAACTCTCAGCATTAGGACCTCCAGCATTCAGACAGCACCTCGTGGGTTTCTATGATGCGGCAAGACCGGACTTTGCCAGAGGAGCGCTGCGGCTGAGATTGCAGCAACGCTGAGAAACCCCGGACCACTCGCGGACCGCCAGCGGCATGGACCAGCCAGGAGGCTGCATGCCACTGGGTCACCAAGTGAGCTGCAGCAGAGTGAGAGAGAAGCCAAGGAGAAGCGGAGAAAAGAGCGAAGGTGCTGCTGGCTGCAAGGCACCTGGGACCCAGGGTTAGGGAAGCACCGGAGGGGCAACATCACACAGAGGGCTCTGGCAGCGTGTCAGCTGCCAGCATCATGGAGGTGAACTAGGGGGTGTAAGGTGGGACAGCGGCTGACTCCCTCCATGTAGTTGGTGCTTTAAAGGGACAGCGATGTGGGGGTACTGTATGGTTGGGTAAGAGAATATTAGGGGCACGTATAGGGTTGTGGTAATTTTAAAAAAAAAAAAACTTGAAATTTCTTACAACTTAAATTCACTCCATGGCTATTGTGAAAGCTCATGCATACTGGCAGACAACACCAAGGCGGGGATATAGCGCTGTGGCAGAGCACTTTACTGCAGATCGGCAGGTCCTCGGGACCACATCTCCGTTTCATCAGAGCAACTCACAAACCCTGATGGCTTTGAACATTATTCTAGTAGAGTAGAGCTGCAGCGGTGGTGCCTTTAAGAAAGGTTTGTGCTTTTGCCTTCACTGAACATAAGCAGTACGATGGCTGACCTGAGCAATCCATCAGACAGGGGAAGAGTGAGAAAGTCCCCCACGTTACAGAGACGATTGCGAGGCAACGGTAACAGCAGTTGGAGGGCAAATGGGAAAAGCCACAGAGAGAAACAACTCAGAACCAGAATTGGATGACGATCTGAAGGAGCTATCAATGAGAGCAAAGGAGCTACTGGCCAGACAATGCAGAATGTGGGCAATAAAAGGGATCCAAACCACCTGAGCAGGGCCTGGCTAAGAGACAGAGGACTAGGCAAGATGAAGTAACATAGAAGTAAACAACTTGGGGCAAGGAGAACAGTGCCCCCACCCTCACGGGCTCAGGGTGCAGTGTGGCTGCAGCCATAGCAGCTCCCCTTGTCAAGCGTACAGCGGCCTGGGGCTCCAAAGGGGGTAGAAACATAGCGAGGGCCCAACGCTTCAATGTGGGGTCACACCACAACATGGCAAATCAGGGTGATGACACTCCTACCCCTCTGGAAAGTGAAGGAACAAGCGATAAGAGCAGCGACGACAACCTGGAAACAGATCAGTGCTGGGCACCTGCAGCCAGTATGGTGGCGGCCATGGAACCGGTTAAAGAGCACTGGACAGCGCAGGTGGGTGAGCAAACAGTGGTGCGCGAAGCTCGCATGCAGTGCAGGGCAGGGGTGGCTAATGTGAGCATAGTGAACTTTGGCACGCAGGTGGGGGTAGTGAACAACACCCAGCAGCACTCTCCTGGGTAGAAAGGTACCTTCAATCATTCTCACCATAACCAAACAGGCCCGTGAGCAGGGGGGATCGCTTTACGACTACCAACAACCACACCTTCTGACACTTTCTGCAGGCAGCCAGTAGTGGACTTGGCCAGGCTTGGCAGCTACCTTTCCCCTGGGCTATGCGCCATTCTGCTGGACAAGTATGGTTCCCTGGCAGGGGCAGGCCCATGAGGGGCCACCACTGAGCAGGCATCAGGAATGGGCAGGCCAATGGGTGCACACTCAGAGGTATCAAGTGCAAATAAAAAGGAGAGTCAGGCATCTTGGGACAAGCAGGACCAAGCCGAGGAAGACGGCGCGAAAGATGGACAGGCGGCTGTTCAGGATGACTGCCCCTTATAAGGGATCAACCCCAAAAAGGCCTGAGTAGGAGGGGCAACCAAGGGGATGGGTTCAGGGAAGCCAGCAAGAGAATACATTAGGCCATCCCCGGGGGGCCCTCCCATAACGACCAGGGAAATGGGCCTTGCTAGCCTTATCCCACTGGCTTTGAAAGAAAGGATCTGGAGAAAAGAGTTTACAGATATATTCTCCCTCCTCGAGGTGCGACAGACTGGGTTAGGCTTAACCACGCATGTCGATAAAGAAAAGGATAGAAGGGAGAGGTGCTGGCTGAGGGTTTAGAAATCTATAAAAAAAAAAAACTGGCTATGGCGTTCCTAGCCTGCATGTTTGTAGAAAAATTCCCTGAGAGTGCCGCAGCGCTATTCCTTCATGAGCAGAGAGTGCATGCAGCACAGTTGAAGTACCAAGGCGATACGTGGCTGCGCTATGACAAATGGTGCTGTGAAAAATAGCAGCTGTGGCCAGTCATTGAGTGGGACTAGCAGGATGTTGAGGGTTTCGCTAATCACATGGAAGCAGCTAGGGAGGGCATGAACACATGAGATGGGCCAGCGAGGACATATTTTGAGACATTTAGCACCTTCTTGTAATGGGTCCTGTTGTCAATGTGTTCAAAAGGAGCATGCACGCTTACCTAAGTGACTTCCTATTCATTGGGAGGGCTGGCACCAGTGAGTGTGAGAAGCTGCTGCAAGCGTTTATAATGTTAGCTAAGGAACTAAGGGTACCATTGGCAAAGCAAAAAACAGAAGGCCCAACCACGTGCTTATCATTCCTAGGCACAGAACTGGACACAATAGAGAGTGTATGCTGGCTTCCCCAACCCACGGTAGAAGAGCTATGGCAGGACATTGAAGCCATGTTCACAAAGAAGAAGGTGACACTAGGCCAACTCCAGCAGCTCCTAGGCAGACTCAATTTCATGAATAGGGTGATCCCGGCAGGCAGGCCTTTTCCCAGGCATTTAGAGTAGTTAAGCAGAGGGTCTCAAAGAGAAGCACCATAGGGTATGCCTCACCGAAGGAGTCAAGAAGGACCTAGAGCAGTGGCTGGGCTTCTGGAGCAGCTTTAATGGAATGCTAATCTGGAGGGAACCCTGGGTCTTAGCAAGGCAGCTCGAACTGTTTACAGATGGAACAGGGGGTGAGGGTTTCAGGGTAGTTCTGGCATCAGCATTGACAGCAGCTTGTGGGCCCATCTCATGGCATGCAGGGAGGGGTCACCAAGGACATCATGGTGTTGGAACTCTTCCCTATAGTCGTTGCCTTCAGCACGTGGAGGGACAGACTTGTGGACAGGCAGATCATGCTATGGTCAGACAATCATGCTTTGATGCAAGTGATAAATCTCAGGGCAGCTCAATACCCCCTGGTAGTGCGTCTATTTTATCACCTTACGGGATGTCACCTAAGGGACAACATTGCAGTAAGGGCTAGGCATATTCTTGGTTGAGAAAACAAAGTGGCTGATGCAGTATCACGTTTTCAATGGCAGAGGTTCAAGAAATGGCACCTTATGTGGATCCGCTCATGACCACGGTCCCCGGACAGCTGTAGGGACTATTGGGCCCATCCTGACGATATTGGTGGACAACGCATTAGCCCCCAAGACAACAGTAAGTGCCAGGAGGTCTTCCAGAATGTTACTGGCTCAAACGGGCGGGGCGAGGTCACTACTGAGGAGATACAAATGTTTATACACTGGGCTTTCAGAAGGGGCAGGAGCAAGGCCTGGGCACGGGCCCACCTCAGGGTGGTCTCGTTCAATGCAAAATTGTCCTTGGGACGGACCCTACCAATTCCTTGTACTGCAGCACAGCTATGAAAGTGTGGGGAAGAGTAGTATTCGGGGATACCTTTCCCCATCATTCAAAAAGTGACAGCCGTCCCGCCCCCTCCGAAGTGACATCACGTCTGTTAAGGGACTTCCCGTGACCCCTAGGAGCCTGCTCCGGAACTGATGTACGTGAGTCACCTGCGTAATGACATGGTGTGATGCTGTGTTAGTCATGTGCCCTGTTGCTGTACCTAGTGCCTAGGCGTATGTTTTGTGTAAAATGGTGGCCGTGAAGGTGTGCGCCGTTTTACTGCGCCTAAGAGGACAAGTCTGGGCATGTTCATGCCGTCAAGCTGGTTAGGCTGCAGTGTGGCTCCTCAGAGGGAGGTGCGGTGGAACTACAGAAAGGCACATAAAAGGTCAAGCAGGTATGTATGGACATAGAGAAAGACCTTTAAAAACACAAGTCATAGTTACTTTAAAAAGGTAGCTGTGTGTAAGGGGAAGATAAGTGAGGCCTAACAGGACACGTGTGTTCTTCAGGCCAATACGTATTTTCTAGAGGAGCTGCTTCCCACCACGCCTATAATCTTATCAGGCCTGTTTGTTACTGCTTACGTAAAGCAATGAACTTTCAACCTCTGTTCTTGAAAGTCAGAGTGACCCATACATGCTTAGCAAATGTCCACGTAGAAAGTGGTAGCCCCCAGGTGGCATGTTATGAAATTCTAAACATAATGGGTGTCATTACAACCCTGGCGGACGGTGTTAAAGTGGCAGTAAGACCGCCAACAGGCCGGCGGTATAAAAATTGGAATTAAGACCGTGGCGGAAACTGCCAACAAAGACAGCCACTTTAACACTCCGACCGCCACGGCGGTACAGACTAACAGCTTGGCGGTCACCGCCAACAGACAGGCGGAAGACAATGTACCGCCCACAGTATCACAACCTACCAAACCGCCACCTTTTCCGGGGAGAATTCACTGCGGACAAAAACACGGCGGAAACAGGATGTCGAAGGGAAAACGCTCACCTCTACACACTCCACGAGGAATCCAGATGCCATGGAACCAGAGCTGCACATCCTGCCAGCCCTCATCTTCTTGCTCCTTTACCAAGATCATGAACGCCAGCGGCGAAGACAACGGTGAGTACTGGACCTACGACACAGGGGAGGGAAAAAACTGGGACACACACACGCAACACCCCCACCCCCACCCACGACAACACACACACTAATACATATTTATACATTATAGTTACACCCCCCAACCCCCCTGGAAGAATGCAAAGACAAAAGGAAATGAGTGTAACCGTTGTAATATACTAAAATCAAGTACGCAAAAATATATATATACACCATAAACAAAATATACACCAAGCTTAGTAGTCCAGGTAGTGCTCCAATGAAGTCCGTGGAACACTGGGCCCACACGGTATGGGCGAGGCCCACACAAGATCCCCAACCATGACGGAGAGAACACTGCAGGGGCATCAGAGAGCAAGAAAACAGGCACCTCAGGGGGAGGGAAAGGGGGGGCACCTCAGCCGGTTGAGTGCACGACGCCAAATCCACCAGAGGGCCACATGCCCACTGTTCAATCCTGGGGAGTGCAAAGCCACAGTCTCTCAAGTCTCTACAGTGGGTGGATTGCCCACTGTTCCATCCTGGGGAGTGCAAAGCCGCAGTCTCTCAAGTATCTACAGTGGGTGGGTTGCCCACTGTTCAATCTTGGGGAGTGCAAAGCCACAGTCTCACAAGTCTCTACAGTGGGTGGATTGCCCACTGTTCCATCCTGGGGAGTGCAAAGCCGCAGTCTCTCAAGTATCTACAGTGGGTGGGTTGCCCACTGTTCAATCCTGGGGAGTGCAAAGCCACAGTCTCAGAAGTCTCTACAGTGGTGGATTGCCCACTGTTCCATCCTGGGGAGTGCAAAGCCACAGTCTCTCAAGTATCTACAGTGGGTGGGTTGCCCACTGTTCAATCCTGGGGAGTGAAAAGCCACAGTCTCACAAGTCTCTACAGTGGGTGGATTGCCCACTGTTCCATCCTGGGGAGTGCAAAGCCTCAGTCTCTCAAGTATCTACAGTGGATGGATTGCCCACTGTTCCATCCTGGGGAGTGCAAAGCCACAGTCTCACAAGTCTCTACAGTGGGTGGGTTGCCCACTGTTCCATCCTGGGGAGTGCAAAGTCACAGTCTCACAAGTGGATAACAGTCTTCACTGGTTCTGGAGGGGGCATGGTGCATAGAGTGCTTCATCCTGGTAAGGACGGAGGTAGTGGATGACAGTCTCCACTGGTTCTGGAGGGGGCATGGTGTCTAGAGTGCTTCATCCTGCTAAGGACAGAGGTAGTGGATGTCTCTCCACTGGTTCTGGAGGGGGCATGGTGCCCAGAGTGCTTCATCCTGCTAAGGACAGAGGTAGTGGATGACAGTCTCCACTGGTTCTGGAGGGGGCATGGTGTCCAGAGTGCTTCATCCTGCTAAGGACAGAGGTAGTGGTTGTATCTCTCCACTGGTTCTGGAGGGGGCTCTGTGCCCAGAGTGCTTCATCCTGCTCGTGACGAACTCAGTAGCGTCAGTGCCCTTGGCGCTCATGGGCCAGCGGTGCTTGTGGCGGCGGTGCCCTGTTCAGCGGTGCTTGTGGCGGCGGTGCCCTGTTCAGCGGTGCTTGTAGCGGCGGTGCCCTGTTCAGCGGTGCTTGTAGCGGAGGTGTCCAGTTCAGCGGTGCTTGAGGCGGCTGTGCCCTGTGTTCAGCGGTGCTTGTAGCGGCGGTGCCCTGTTCAGCGGTGATTGAGGCGGCGGGCTCCTTTGCAGTGACTCAGCTGCTGGCGGTCCTCTCTGTCCCAGCGGGGCTTGTGTTGGTGGTCCTCTCTGTCCCAGTGGGGCTTGTGCTGGCGGTCCTCTCTGTCCCAGCGGGGCTTGTGCTGGCGGTCCACTCTAGCCCAGCGGGGCTTGTGCTGGCGGTTCTCGCTAGCCCAGCGGGGCTTGTGCTGGCGGTGGCCTCCTGGGCAGCAGGGCAGGTGCTGGCGGTGGCCTCCTGGGCAGCAGGGATGATGGCGATGGCCTCCTGGGCAGTGGGGATGATTGCGGTGGCCTCCTGGGCAGCGGGGATGATGGCGTTGGCCTCCTGGGCAGCGAGGATGATGGCGGTCTCCTCCGCCATGCTGCTCTTCCAGACTTGCCAGGTTTCTTGTGGCCCTTCCCCAACTTGGAAGGTGTCGCAGCTGACTCCACACTCCCACCGGGACCCCTGGGAGCGGCTTTGGTTGCTGGAGTCTTCTCCCTCTCCTACCGGGCACTGGCCAACTTTTTATGCTTGACAGGTGGGGGACTGTCTGTGCTGTGGCTCCGTGCCACACTGGCTGCCCTGGTGGCCTGCGCACCCAGATTCCGGTGACTACAGGCACCACTGGTCCCGGAGATGTTGTTGCTGAGGTGCTAGGTTGGGACCTGGAGAGTCGGGCCCTAGGAGACAGACAGGGAGGGGGAGGTGTGGGAAAGAGGTCAAGGTTGGACAGGAAAAGTTTTTGGGAGACACTGGGACGGGTAGCTGGAGGGGGTTTGGGAGTGGAGGAAGAGGTTGTGGTTGTAAGAGGTGTTCGTTTGGTGACTTTGGGTGAAGGTGCATGGGCTGGAGGCTGGCGTGAGGTGGATGGCTGTTGGGTGGGTGTATGCCTGCGTTTGTGCATCTTGGGATCTTGGGAGGGGGCATAACAGACACACTGGGAGAGGACACAGGGGACATGTGAATGGTAGTGGGGGTGGTGACTGCACGTGAGCGGGGTGTGGTGGTTTGTGTGCTGGTGATGGCAGTAGTGGCTGTAGATGTAGTGCATGCAGGTGTGAGTGGAGACGAGACTGGGCGGGAGGAGGGAGACGAGGAAGAGGGGGGCACAGTGGAGGCAGTGGATGTTGGTGTGTCTGCATGTGTGTGATGCTTGCGTGAGTGCCTGTGGGATGTGTGGTGCTTATGTTTGCCTGAGCTTCCCTTGTGTGTTGACGTGTGTGCATGCTGGTCTGAAGGTGTGCTTCGGATAGGCTGGGGTACAGGGGATTGGGTCTGGGTGGAGGAAGTTGGAGGGGGGAGGCTAGAGACGGGGACAATGGCTGCCATCAGTGCTGAGGCCAGAGTCTCAAATGCTTGCTGAAGGGCCGCCTGACCAGAATGAATGCCCTCCGGGAATGCATTTTTTTGTTGCAACTGCCTTTCTACACCCTGGATGGCATTCAAAATGGTAGACTGCCCAACAGTGAGGGACCTGAGAAGGTCAATGGCCTCCTCACTGAGGGCAGCAGGGGTGACTGGGGCAGGGCCTGAGGTGCCTGGGGCGAAGGTGATGCCCACCCTCCGGGGTGAGCGGGCATGGGGCAAAGGCTGAGGGGCTGCTGGGAGGGCGGTGCTGGTATAGGGGGGGGCAGCTGTACCTGTAGATGCTGGGGGCACAGATGTTGCCGCCACCACAAGGAAGCTCCCATCAGTGGACGAGTCGCTGTTGCTGGTGTCAGCTCCTGTCCCCACAGTGGAGCTCCCCTCACCCGCCATCCCACTGGTGAACTCCGAGTCCGTAGTCTCGCCCTCCAGGGCCATGTGGGATATTGCTCCCTCCTGCTCCGGTGCCACTGCTCCTCCGCCTGATGATGCTAATGCACACAAGAACAGGGAGACCACAAAAAGGGGGGGGACGACAGAAGAAAGACATGTTGAGTGCATGCATTACCGCTACCGTTGGCGGACACAACAGACACAGAAGCCCCCTGCACTACGCCGCGCTCTTGGGCTCCACTGTTCAATCCCTGGGAAAAGGCCTAAAAGGCTATGGATGACATCTGCACGCATGGATGACACAGGGGCATGACTAGGTGTACTTGGCACTCTACAGAGGTGGGGTGGGGTGCCACATGGCCTGCCTTACGGAGGGACCTTGCCTACTAAACTCGCCCTGGCCTAGGGAAACCCACAGCCCACCTCCCCCACCCAGACACCTCCACTGCGCGCAAACTCAGCTGAATGAGAGTGTACTCACCCCCTTGTGGCTGCTGTGATGCCCTCAAGCGCCCATCCAACTCCAGGTACACCACCGCCAGGATCCTGAACATCAGGGGGGTCATGGTGCGACCGGCAACCCTCCCACGTTGGGAGGCCACCCCCAGCTGAGCCTCCGCCGTCTTCTTGCTCCAGTGGCGAATGTCCTCCCATCTTTTCCGGCAGTGGGTGCTCCATCTGTGGTAAACCCCCAGGGTCCGGACGTCCTTGGCGATGGCACGCCAAATATATTTTTTCTGGTGAGCGCTGACCTACATGAATTGTACAGGGGGAAGAGAAACTTATTACCAACTGCACCGTCACAGTCATTGGCCCCCATCCCTACCCTTGCCATGTGGCACATGCACTCACCGTCGTTTCATGCACGCCTCAATCTCCCACCCCCCATCTTACATCCATCCCACTCCACACAGGCATTGCCCATACAGCATGCTCCCAGTGTACTTACCTGTTTGTCTGGAGGACCGTAGAGTAGCATGTACTGGGGAGGACCCCGTCCACAAGTTTCTCCAACTCCTCTGATGTGAAGGCAGGGGCCCTTTCCCCAGACACTCGAGCCAATGTCTCTTCCAGACCGAGGTCACAGCAGCACTTGCAGTGTAGGTCCTCTCCTGTCGAAGATCAGGTATCAAGTGATTGAAGAGATAGAAAATGGCGGTCACGTCTGCGGCGGTGCGTACCGTCACCGCCAGCGTACATCGTCATTGGCTCATGGGACCCATCATTGTGCCGTGGTCGACCGCCTACCACGACGGTGTACAATGCCAGCGCAGTTACCTAACATCCCACTGTCCCACTTTAGAGGTCAGGCAGCCGCCATTTCCGGGGCCCACATGGCTTAATTTTTAACTGCGTCACACATACCTAGGCCTAGACTCAACACACATGCAGGCCACTTTTCGGATTAGGATTCATGTTCTGTGTAAGCTGTGAGTACGTGCCTCTGAGTTGGTTGACTCTGTGCTCGCTTTTGTCCTTCATAGGCACCGTCCCCTGGGACATGTGAAGAGATGGCGGCATCCTCAGGTGTACAGACCGCTGGCGGACCTGTCGACAATGGAGGAAAGACATGTGATCATCACATACAGGCTTGACCGGGCCACAATCCATGAACTGTGTACACAGCTGGAGCCAGACCTGATGTCAGCTATCTGCCATCCCACAGGAATCCCCCCTCAAGTGCAGGTGCTGTCAGTGCTCCATTTCCTTGCAAGTGCGTCATTTCAAACAACAGTGGCCATAGCATCAGGGATGTCCCAGCCTATGTTTTCCAACGTGTTGTCCAGAGTGTTGTCTGCCCTGCTGAAACACATGCGGAGCTACATCGTTTTCCCTCAGGTGGAGGATTTGCCTACAGTGAAAGGTGATTTCTATGCCCTGAGACATATCCCCAACATCATAGGTGCCATTGATGGGACCCATGTGGCTTTGCCCCCCCCCGCAGGAGTGAACAGGTGTACAGAAACCAGAAGAGTTATCATTCCATGAATGTGCAGATGGTGTGTTTGGCAGACCAGTACATCTCCAATGTGAATGCCAAGTTCCCTGGCTCAGTGCATGACGCCTACATCCTGCGGAATAGGAGCATCCCATATGTGATGGGTCAACTCCAGAGGCACTGTGTGTGGCTATTAGGTGAGCACCTGGAAGCAAGACAGTGGGAATGGTTGTCTGGGTCTGGGGTTATCCCTACAGGTTAGTGTGTGTCTAACAGTTGTCCCTCGCCATTTGCAGGTGACTCTGGTTACCCCAACCTGTCATGGCTACTGACCCCAGTGAGGAATCCCAGGACAAGGGCAGAGGAACGCTACAATGAGGCCCATGGGCAAACTCAGCAGATTATCGAACGGATCTTCGGCCTCCTGAAGGCCAGGTTCAGGTGCCTCCATATGACAGGTGGATCCCTATTCTACCCACCAAAGAAGGTGTGCCAGATCATCGTGGCCTGCTGTATGCTTGACAACTTAGCTTTGTGACGACAGGTGCCTTTTCTGCAGGAGGATGGTCCAGATGGCGGTGTTGTTGCAGCTGTGGAGCCTGTGGACAGTGAAGACAAAGAAGCAGAAGAAGAGGACATGGATAGCAGGAACTTGGTGATCCTGCAATATTTCCAGTGAGACACAGGTAAGGGTACAGACCTGCCTACTACATGTACTTTGACACTACTACCTCTCTACTGTCTGTCCTTTTCACCCAGTGTATGGTCACTGAGTTGTCACTTTCCCTTACGATTTCACAGATGTGGGTCCCACTGTGTGACATCTGCTTTGTTTCCTCATGGACTAGAACTGTGTGACATAGGTATGTTGACATTACAATTGAAAGAGCATTTTGTGACTATAATTGGTAATACACAATTTCGAAATCACAGACTGACTCCAGATTGTTTTGTGCTTCAAGGGTGTTTATTTAAGTGCTCAATATTGGAGGGGGTTGTAAAATGGTGAGGGGTGATGGTGGAGGAATGTCCATGGAAGAGTCCAGTCTATTAGTCTCACAGGTGCATGGCCCAAATGGGCATAGGAAGTGGAGCTGGGGCAGTTTGAGGATGGACCGGTTGACAAGGTGGGACAAAAAGATGACTTTCAGGGTGGTGTAATTTCTTGGCAGAGGTCTTGGCATCGTTCTCTGTCTTTGTCCTGGATCTCAGGGTCCGTTTCCGGGGTGGTTCTCTCTCTGCAGGGGGTGGGGTGCTGGTATGGTGGTCCTGTGGCGGTGCCTCCTGTCCACTAGCGCCAGAGGAGGTGGTAGGCAGTTCATCGTCCATGCTAGTGTCAGGGGCCCCTTGTTGTGCCACAGTGTCCTTCCTGGTGTTGAGTACTTCCTTCAGCACCCCTACAATGGTGCCCAGGGTGGAATTGATGGTTCTGAGTTCCTCCCTGAAGCCCAAATACTGTTCCTCCTGCAGGCGCTGGGTCTCCTGAAACTTGGCCAGTACCGTTGCCATCGTCTCTTGGGAGTGGTGGTAGGTTCCCATGATGGAGGAGAGGGCCTCGTGGAGAGTGGGTTCCCTTGGCCTGTCCTCCCCCTGTCGCACAGCAGCCCTCCCAGTTCCCCTGTGTTCCTGGGCCTCCGTCCCCTACCACTGCCCCCAGGTCCCTGTTGTTATTGGGGGGGGTGGGTTAGCCTGGGTTCCCTGTATTGGTGGACACACTGCTGATTGACGTGTCCTGGGGCCAGAGGTATGGGCCCGCTGGGTGGGTGCTGTGCTGGTGTTTCCAGAGGGGGGAAGCTCTGTAGTGGCCTGTGACTGTGTGATGGGAGCCGACTGTCCCGAGGTCCCAGATGGGCCGGGCTGGTCATCTAGATCCAGTTGGACAGAGCTGCTGTCATCACTGTGGGCCTCTTCTGTTGGTGGTGTGGACCTTCCTGTGCGGTGAAGTTGGGTAGGGGTCCTGCAGGGGTATAAACAGATGTTTATTACATCTGTATGTGCCATTGTGTTCAATGGGTGGGTGACCGTGTACCCCAGTGCTTGCATTCCTGTGTGGTACCTTGTGTGATGATGGTTTGGGGGTGTATGGGTATGTGCATTGTGCATGCTTTGGTGATGGGTGTCCATGCTCTGGTGTTGCATGCAGGGCTTGGTGTTGGGATGTGTGGTTTGTGATGTTGGGACATTTGTGAGGAGTTGGAGTTACGGGGGTGAGGGTGGGGGGTATGTGATGGCATGCAGATAGGGTGGGGGATGTAATAGCTAAGATTTGACTTACCAGAGTCCATTCCACCATCTACACCTGCGAGGCCATCAGTATGCAGAATCGTCAAGACCTGCTCCTCCCATGTTGTTAGTTGTGGGGGAGGAGGTGGGAGTCCGCCGCCAGTCCGCTGAACCGCAAGGTGGTGTCTTGAGACCACGGAACGCACCTTCCCCGTAGGTCATTCCACCTCTTCCTGATGTCATCCCGATTTCTTGGGTGCTGTCCCACTGCGTTGACCCTGTCCACTATTCTTCGCCATAGCTCCATCTTCCTAGCAATGGAAGTGTGCTGCACCTGTGATCCGAATAGCTGTGGCTCTACCCGGACGATTTCCTCCACCATGACCCTGAGCTCCTCCTCCGAGAACCTGGGGTGTCTTTGCTGTGCCATGGGGTGGTGTGGGTGATGTGTGGGGTGGTGTGTGTGGTGATAAGTGTGCTGATATGTAGTGGTGTGTTGTGTGAGGTGCGTGGAAGTTATATGGGTGATGGTATTGTGTGCCTGTGGATGCTTGGTAGTAGTTTGTAGTGTCTCTCTCTGTGCTTCTTTCTCAATTTTGGTTGTAGGGGTTTGTGGGTGATGTGGGTGTGTGTTTTATATTGTATTGGGTGTGTGGGAGTGGTGTTTGTATGTGTATCAGGTGTGTGTGTTTCGAATTGTCCAATGTGGCAGTGTTTTGTAAGAGTGTGTGTATTTTGAGGGCGGCGGTGTGTACCGCCAATGGAATACCGCGGTTGAAAGACCGCCACGTGGATTCGTGTGTCGTGATAGTGTGGGAGTATTTCTGTTGGCGTGACGATGGAGGATTTGTATTCGCCAGTTTATCACTGACCTTTGGTGTGGCGGACTTGTGTGGGTGTCGGAATTTTGGCGGATTCCGAGTTGTGGGTCATGATAGCTGTGGCGGATTTCCGCGGCCATGGCGGTGTGTTGGCTATCTTCTGCACGGCGGTAAGCGGCTTTTACCGCCAATGTTGTAATGAGGGCCAATATGTTTCCGAGCCCACCCCTTCACAATGCCTATGCATAATTAGCCTGGCGTAGCAAGTATAAAAACCACCCAAAGATATCATACACAAGCATCTCACAAGACACTTTTTGTGAGCGGCGTATTGAAGCTTGTGGAGAGCATGGCTTCGCCACTGACCACCAAGGAGAAAAATATGAAGGTCAGATTGCAAGCTGGTAATGCAAACCAGCTTCTACTTAAGGTAAATAACTATGGCCTGTTTGTATATTTGTGTAATGTAATTCCAACCTGATGTTGTCTCTAATCCTGTTCCTAGGACACACAGAGAGTAATATGCGCTATGTACTTTGAACACTATTATCTAAGGGCATGTTTTCTATCTTATTTATTATTACTATATTCTATTTATGTGGCACGCATAATGTGTTATAGGTATGATAAAATGTGCTTGGGGGGATGCATACAGCAAACCCATGCATCCCGCAGCACCCCCAACCAAGCGCTCCTACCCCAAGTTGCCATTACCTTAAGGGTGGTGCATAGGGGTGGTCGGCGTTCTGGTCACACCGTGTGCAACCCTGGATAGGGGTGCTAACTGAGCAAGCTTACCATTTAAAAGTTGAAAAGTTCCTAGTGCATGCAGCCTTTAGGAAACAATAAAATTGACAATATACCGCTTATAATTAATATGCCTACTAGTGAGCGCTAGATTTGACTCTCCATTAGGTAGCGCAGAGGGTTAATACGTCTGCTGCAAATAACAGAACTATATTTTATATAGATAGTTGCGAGGATAGGTAAAGTATGCCTTTACAAGTGATTTAAAATAATACGAATGTATGTGAAAGGAGGACTGTGGTGAGATGTGGGGTACATTGTTTATATTGGTGGGGTAGGGGGTACCAAAAAGACTGTTGCACGGGCTGCAGGCTATGAGCCCGGGCCCCCTGAGACCACGCATGCAAAGTTACGGGTTGGTGGGTGGCAACATTGCTTTCTTTGTGCTTGTTGTTTCCGGTGGTGAGCACCGGCACTTATTGTTGAGGGCTGGTGCTTATTTTTCTGCCTCAAGCATTTGCTGCGAGCAAAAGACACATTTGGGAAAGACAGAGGAAGAGAAAAACAAAAAAGTGTCACAATGGGAGAAAGCAGAAAGCTGCAGAGTGAGCTGAAGGGTCAAGGAGTGGCTTTAAATGTATAAAAAAGGCCCAAGATGGCTTCAGGATTACGCTGCCTCAGTATTCCATGTTCCCACATTTAATTGCAGAAGCCATGTGTCTAAGAGGAGGGCTTTGGGCACTGACACGTTTTTATTTACAAATTAAGCATGAGGGGCGAGCACGTGAGGCTCGCCGCCCTTGGTTATTAACCTAACAATTCCTGCTCTCAGGGACCACAGCCTTATAGCCTGCGGTCCCTGAGAGCAGGCTTGCAAAGTGAAGTGGGTGTGGGTCACAGAGCACGTGTGGCTCAGTGACCCCTGTTATTAACCTAACATGCCAGCTCTCAGAGACAGTGTGGCCTCTGAGAGCCAACCTGTTAAGTTAATAACGAGGGACGCCACAACTGTTACTAGCATAACAAACCTGTTCTCAGAGGCAGTGAGGCCTCTGAGAACAGATCTGTTAAGTTAATAGCTGGGTCGCCGAGCCCCAATGCGCTTGGCGACCCATGTTATTAACTTAACACATCTGCTCCCAGAGGCCACAGGCTCACACCGCGCAGCCTCTGACAGCAAGTCTGTTAAGTTAATGGCAGAGATCACAGAGCGTTTGTGGCTTGGTAAGCTCCGTTATTAACCTAATAGGCCTGCTCTCAGGAACTGCATGGTGTGAGCCTGCTGCCCCCTGAGAGCAGGCATGTTAAGTTAGTGGCAGAGGCCGTCCACCTCCTGCTATTCACCCTCCAGACCCTCTGGGCTAGAAGTGTCTAGCGCAAGATGCGCAACATCCTGCCAACCTATACAGGAGGGCATGCATGGTGCGAGGTACATGCCTGAGGGCCCTAGCCTTGCACGCTTAAGCCCTCAGGCCCTTCATGATATCCATCAGACCGCCCAAAACAGCAGGGGCCTTTGGGCCCTGAGCACGAGGCTCAAGACCCAAGAGGCCCTCGTAGCAACGTTTCCGTTTTTTCTTTTTTTTAGATAAATAAAATAAAAATAATAAAATAAAAAATAAAGTTTTTAAAAAAAACATATAAAAAATAAAAGCACATCAAGGGTTGGGTGGCATTCCACTCACCTGTGGTTGGGCTTATGATGTCCTGGGGAAATTTTGAGCATGAAGCAGGGCCCCCCCCATGCTACCTCCATAGCCTGCAACTTTTCAAGGGTGGTGGAGCTGGCTCTGCCTATCTGCTTGTGCTTAGAGTGAGCACCACCCCCACACCTGGTCCAGAGCACGGGGGAGTCAGGGTAAAACCTGGAGTGGATCCTAGGATCCAGCTTACATTCTACTGTACATGTATATATACAATGAACTGTAGTGTTTTTAAATTGTTTTGTGTTTTATATTTTTAATAATTACTGTAATTATATGATATTATAAGGACTAGAGGCAGCATTGTAATATGAGTAAAATAAGGCTGCGGAGGCCCTGGAACCATATAAATAATGCCTTGTGGACAGATTCTAGATCTTATGTTGCGCAGCCACGCCGCCCTGTGGACTTTTAAATAAACAGTGTATGCTTTTTGCGAAATGTGAACAAGAGGCTTTGTGTATTGTACCTTCAGAACAATGTAGGGGATGACAGTGTACTTTTTAGCTAACATCCTAAGTGAGCTTGCTTAATTGTATATGTACTTATTAGAGTAAGCGCTTTTTACAGTCTCATGGTATATTTATGAAGGTGTTATGACGGCACCTTAAAAATGAATGGCAGTCTAAAATCTAGTATGTCTCCTTTTGTAAGTAGGATCCCCAACAGCAAAGGCCGACCCGTGAGGAAATGGATGCCTTTCAGCAAGGTATAGCTATCTATACTTTTATAGTTAGAGAACCATGTCACCTACCTAGTCTTATTACTTATTTTGCTTTATTTCTATTAATGTTTTCTAATACTTTTCTTTCTTTATACAGGATATGACGCCGAAGTACAGAGGGCTGTCAGAGCTCTACAGCGGATCCTAGAGGCTCAGGACGCAAAGTCTTCAGCGCAACAAGATACAGCACTTACTGGTAAATAAAATTATCCGGTGCCTCAGAAAACTCTAATAGTCACTATTTTATATTGTAAGTGTGACTTTTTTTTCCTCTTCTGTACAGAGCCCTTGGGGTGCACACGAGCAGCGCGACATCGGCACAAAATGTGAAAGGCGGCATTAAAAAGACAGGCAGGAAAAGGAATTCTACAGCGCCTAAAAATGGACCCCCTATAAAGAAAGGTCCCAACTGTGGGAACACATCAGGTGTGTTTTAAAAATGTAGAGCCAAAAGAATCCTAACCTCTCTCTCTCTCTCTCTCTCTCTCTCTCGCTCTACATACTTTTTTTCTCCCTCTGGGATATAGCGATTCCAGCAATACCTAAAATAATTTTTTTTATCTTTCACATCGTAGAACCGTCACTAAAGATCTCAGAAGGTGTCCGTCGTAAGACCAATCGGTCTACGTCGCCTTTAAAGGACGTCACAGAGTCTTACAAAACACAAAGTCATCGACACCCATGGAGATTGGCACAGGGCGACAGGACAAACAAAGACCAGGGTATACAGATAATCATCATAGACCAGCTACAGCCTTTAACCACTGCACCACTTTACACATAAGCACCGCCACCGGTTCATCGACCACTTCTATAGAAAGTACATTTCTGCAAGGGTTGAGACACACAAGTGATGGAGCCGTTACTCCCGCAGACACACAGCATCAAGTACTGTTTAAAACTGCTGAAGGGGATCTCAAACAGTGCAGTAACCCTAAAATAAACTGTCTTTCCATAAAGAATCGTAAGAAGAAGCAACCGGTCCCTAAGCTACAAATGGTTCCTCTAGATCTCCCAGTTAAAAACACAGTTACGCCTCTGACAGGAGCCCATAGTCCACAGGGGTCTAAGGCCCATATTTATACTTTTTGATGCAAACCAGCGCTGGCGCTGGTTTGCTTCAAACATTTTACCGCCGGCTAACGCCATTCCTGCGCACCATGCAGGCGCCTTATTTAAGGAATGACGTTAGCCGGCGCTGCGGACTGGTCTGAGTAAAAAAAAATGACTCAAACCAGGCAGCGCCGGTGTAGGGGAAAATGGGGCTTGTAGCTGCACCCGCCGCACAGTGGCATTGACCCCCCCGCCAATGTCCCGGCCAGGCATTCCTCTAGGCCTGCGGACGGAAACAATGTTTCCGCCCACCAGCCAAGAGGAATGTCCATTATATGGCCAGCAGGCTTCCGGGGGAGCTGGCGGTCACTGGACAGACCGCCAGCATGACCGCAGCGGTGTAAACCGCCGTGTTCATAATGAGGGGCTTAGTCTGGCTTTCTTTAATTTAGTTATTTAAAGCTTACAGTTTCTAGCGCTACTAGCCCACTTCTGTTTCTTACAAGCCCAGCTACTTTCAGGTAACCGCCCGCAGCCTATTTGAACAATAGTTGGTTTATTTACCAGCTGTGTCCTTGCAACTTCACTTACTACAGGAGGTAGTCTTGCAGGATTTTCGGGGTAACCTGGCTCTGGACTCTACTCCCTGAGGTCTTAAAAACCTCTAAGTTTGTGATGTTTTCTCCTAACTTTATGTTTTGAGGCCTAGCAGGGGTCATTTTATATGTTGATGCTGATTTTTGGGGATTTACACAGTTGTTGGGTGGCTCTGGCGTTTTTTTTATTTTGAGCGCTCGTAAGAACCGTAGAACTTTAGTGAGTATATTCAGGGTCTTCTTTTTATCTTTAGATGTTTGGACACTAGTAATAATAAATGCGGTTCTTACACTCCTTAGGTGACCCGCATGCCTAGTCATGCATGTACATTACTTATGTCTGCAGTGGCTGAATCACATGATTGGACCACCTTTCTCCTACACAACGCTAACCTCTGGGTCAAACCAGAGTTGAAAGTGTACTATTAGGCGGATGTAATGATATTATGAAAAGCATGCAACCTTTTCAGAGACATGGGTGGTCATTCTGACCTCGGCGGTAAAAGGCGCCTACCGCCGGTCAGAAATCCTCCATAATTCCGCCGCGGTCGCGGTAACCCGCCACAGTCATTCTGACCCGCAGCAGCCAAACCTCCGAAAATCCGACAGCCACAACAGACCGCCAGACCAGCGGTCGGCGGAAAAGTGGAGGTGACCAAACCTCCACCGTCACGCCAACAGAAATACACCCATGCCATTACGACCCACGAATCCACGCGGCGGTCTTTCAAACGCGGTTTTCCATTGGCAGGACACACCGCCGCGGTCAGAATACACACAAACGAACAAAACTCAGCCACATTGGCCGATTTGAATTCCACACACCTGATACACATACACACACCACTCCCACACACACAATACAATATAAAACACACACCCACATCACCCACAAACCCCTACGACCAAAAATTCAGAAAGAAGCACTGAGAGACACATCAGCGATCACAGAATACCATCACACAGAGGCACACTACACCATCACCCACACAATATCCACACACAAAACAACACACACCACCACACTCAACATACTTAACTACACATACTCCACCCCACACATCATACACACCACTCCATGGCACCCCAAAGACACCCCCGCTTCTCAGACGAAGAACTCAGGGTCATGGTGGAGGAAATTGTTCGGGTAGAGCCCCAGCTCTTCGGCACACAGGTCCAATACACCAGCATTGCCCGGAGGACGGAGCTATGGCAGAGGATTGTCGACAGGGTCAACGCTGTGGGACAGCACCCCAGAAATCGGGAAGACATCAGGAAGCGATGGAATGACCTATGGGGGAAGGTGCGTTCCATGGTATCCAGGCACAACATCGCCGTGCAGAAGACTGGCGGAGGACCCCCACCTCAACCCCCACAATTTACAACATGGGAGGAGGAAGTCTTGAACATCCTGCATCCTGACGGCCTCGCAGGAGTCGGCGGAGGAATGGATACTGGTAAGTTGAAGCTTCAATACTGCTTCCCCCCCACCTGCATACCAAATCATACCCCAACCCTCACCCCCATCCTCGAACCCCACCCTCACCCCCACCCCCATCCTCACCCCCACCCTCACCCCCACCACCATCCTCACCCCCACCCCCAGCACACCTATTCCCTGCCAATGTCTCACCATCACAACCCACACATCCCAAAACCTAGGCCTGCATGCGTCCACTAAGCATGGACACCCATCACCAAAGCATGCCCAATGCATATACACATCCCCCCCACAAGCCACCCTCACCAAAGCCCCCACACACGAATGCCAGCACTTGGGGACACGGGAACCCACAGATACACCCATATGCCACACATTGAAACTATAACCATACCTCTATACCCCTGCAGGACCCGACCGTCAACACACCGCCACGGAGGGCCCAGAATTCTCCACACCCCCCACCCAAGAGGCCGTCAGCGATGACAGCAGCTCTGTCGACCTGGACACCGATGACCAGCCCGGACCATCGGGGACCTCTGGACAGTCGGTTCCCCTCACACAGGCACAGGCCACTACAGACCCAAACCCCTCTGGGAACACCAGCACAGCTCCCACCCAGTGGGCCCATGCCTCTGTCTCCAGGGCGCGTCAATCTGCGGTGTGTCTACCACTACAGGGCACCCAGGAGAACCCACCACCCCAACAACAACAGGGACCTGGGGGCAGTGGTAGTGGGCACACCGGCCAGGGGGCAGAGGCCCAGGGAAACAGGGCAACTCGGAGGGCAGCTGTGCGACACGGGGGGGACGGGCCCAGGGAACCCACTCTCCACGAGGCCCTCACCACCATCATGGGAGCATACAACCGCTCCCAGGAGACGATGGCGACGGTACTGGCCCGGTTCCAGGAGATCCAGGTACTGCAGGAGGAACACTATCGGGGTACAGGGAGGACATCAGAGCCCTCACCTCCACCCTGGTTACCATGGTAGGGCTGCTGCAGGACCTCATCAACACCAGGACGGACACTCAACAACAACAAAGGGCCCCTGCCACTAGCCTGGACCAAGAACAGCCAACCACCTCCGCCGGCGCTAGTGGACAGGAGGCCCCCGCACAACAGCAGCCCACCAGACCCCCACCTCCTGCAGGAGAAGAACCACCCCGCAAGAGGGCCCTGAGATCTCGCAAGAAGACAGAGTAGGATGTCAAGACCCCCGCCAGCAAAGGATACCACCTGATGTCAGCCCACTGTCCCACATTGTCACCCTGTCCATCCTTGAACTGCCCATGCTCCATCTCTCCACAGGCCTCTGGACAATGCACCTGTGTGACTGTTACTCTGGACTCTGCCATGGACATTCCTTCACCATAGCCCCCACCCACTTGAAACCACCCATCCCATTTTGAGCACTGAAATAAACACCTATTTTGCACAAAACTATCTGGAGTCTGGCTGTGATTTCAAAATATTGTAATTGACATGACATTGCAAATATGTCCTTGAACATAGTGAAGTCAACAAACAGCTGCCACAAAGCTGTAGTCCATGGGGAAACGAAGCACAGGACTCGTAGTGGGGACCCCAGATCTGAAATAGGGAGGGAAAAGCCACAACTCAGTCATCATACACTGGGGCAAATAGACAGGCAGCAGAGATGCAGGAGAGTAGTTCACATTTACTAAATTATGTTTGAATTGTTACCTGTGTCCTATTGGAAGTACTGTTCAATGATTCTGTCCCTGTTGTCTGTTTCAGCACCGTCGTCTTCCTCCTCGTCACTCTCCACAGGTTCCACAGCTGCCACAACACCACCGTCTCGACCATCCTCCTGCAGGAAAGGCACCTGGCGGCGCAAAGCCAGGTTGTGAAGCATGCAGCAGGCCACGATGATGTGACACACCTTCTTCGGTGAGTACATTAGGGATCCCCCTGTCATATGCAGGCACCGAAACCTGGCCTTTAGGAGGCCAAAGGTGCGTTCGATCACCCTCCTAGTACGCCCATGGGCCTCATTGTACCGTTCCTCTGCCCTGGTCCGGGGATTCCTTACTGGGGTCAGTAGCCACGACAGGTTGGGGTACCCAGAGTCCCCCAATAGCCATACACGGTGTCTCTCTAGCTGTTCCATCACGTAAGGGATGCTGCTATTCCTCAGGATGTAGGCGTCATGCACTGACCCTGGGAATTTGGCATTTACATGCGAGATGTACTGGTCAGCCAAACACACCACCTGGATGTTCATGGAATGGTAACTTTTTCTGTTCCTGTACACCTGCTCCCTGTCTCTTGGGGGAACCAAAGCCACATGGGTCCCATCAATGGCACCAATGACGTTGGGAATATGTCCAAGGGCGTAGAAATCACCCTTCACTGTAGCCAATTCGCCCACCTCAGGGAAAATGATGTAGCTCCTCACGTATTTCATCAGGGCAGACAACACTCTGGATAACACCTTCGAAAACATGGGCTGAGACATCCCAGAAGCAATTCCCACTGTTGTCTGAAATTACCCACTTGCCAAGAAATGGAGTACTGACAGGACCTGCACCAGAGGGGGAATCCCTATGGGTTGGCGGATGGGGGACATCAGGTCGGGCTCCAGCTGGGCACACAGTTCATGTATAGTGGCACGGTCAAGCCGGTAGGTCAGGATAATGTGGCGTTCTTCCATTGTCGACAGGTCCACCAGCGGTCGGTACACGCGAGGATTCATCCGTCTCCTCGCCAAACCCAGCGGACGGTGCCTAGGAAGGACAACATGGAGCACAGAGTCAAGCAACCCACAGGTACGTACTCACAGCTTGCACAGTAAACGATTCTCTATGCAGTGAATGGCGTGTCTGAGTGGCTATGAAAGGCCTAGGCCTGTGTGACGCAGTTGAAATTGAGCCATGTGGACCCTCGAAATGGCGGCTGCCTGACCTGTGAAGTGTGACAATGGGATGTGAGGTCAATGCGCTGGCGTGGCACACCGCGGCGGTCGGCGGTCGAAGACCGCGGCGCGAAGCCGCATTGGTTAACATTGAAGCCTATGGGTTTCAGGAGCCAATGGCGAAGGGCGCCGGCGGTGGCGGGACGCACCGCCGCGGTACGCACCGCCACGGGCGTGACCGCCATTTTCTATCTACTTATTCACTCGCGACTTGAACTTTCACAGGAGAGGACCTATACTGCAAGTGTTGCTGTGACCTCGGTCTGGAAGGGACAATGGCTGCTGCGCCTGGGGAAAGGGCCCCTGCCTTCACTGGAGAAGAGTTGGAGAAACTTGTGGATGGGGTCCTCCCCCAGTATGCGCTACTCTACGGTCCTCCAGACCAACAAGTGAGTTTAATTCAATATGGATTTGGGGCCACTGGCTGGCTTGGGGGCCTGGCGGGGGGCCTGGCGGGGATGGGGGGCATGTTGGGCCTGGCGGGGGGACTGGCGGGGATGGGGGGCATGTTGGGCCTGGCGGGGGGCCTGGCGGGGTGCCTGGCGGGGATGGGGGGCATGTTGGGCCTGGCGGGGGGCCTGGCGGGGGGCCTGGCGGGGATGGGGGGCATGTTGGGCCTGGCGGGGGGCCTGGCGGGGGGCCTGGCGGGGATGGGGGGCATGTTGGGCCTGGCGGGGGGCCTGGCGGGGGGCCTGGCGGGGATGGGGGGCGTTGGGCCACTGGCAACGAAAATGCAGACAAACTTGAACGTGGTATTTCTCCCTCCCTGTACGTGTCACATACGTCCGCGCCCATGAGAAGATCGGGATTTGGCGTGCCATCGTCAAGGAAGTCCAGACCCTGGGGGTCCACCATCGACGGGGCACCCACTGCCGCAAGAGATGGGAGGACATCCGCCGCGGGACCAAGAAGACCGCCGAGTCTCTGCTGGGGATGGCCTCCCAACATAGGCGGGGTGCCTGCCGTCAACTGACCCCCCTGATGTTCCGGATCCTGGCGGTGGCCTACCCTGATTTGGATGGGCGCGTGAGGGCAGCACAGCAGACACAAGGGGGTGAGTACAAGCATTATCTACTCTGTTGTCGCGCAGTGGAGGTGTCTGGGTGGGGGAGGAGGGCTGTGGGTCCCCCTAGGCCAGGGCGATATCTGTAGGCTGGGCACCCCAGTAAGCCCCTGTGTCCCCAGCCACCACCCTCAGTAGTGTGTCAGTACAGCCATCCCTGGGCCGTGTCATCCATGGGTGCAGTTGTCAACTCTAGGCGTGTAGGGCATGTTCCACGGAATGCGTAGCGGACCCCAAGTGCGCAACTTAGTGCAGGGGGCATCTGTGTCTGTCATGTCCGCTAACTGTACCGGTGATCCATGTACTCAAAATCTCTTTATTTCTCTCTCCCCCCCCCTTTTTGTTTGTCTTTCTGTGCTTGTGTGCATCAGCATCATCAGGCGGAGGAGAAGTGGCATCGGGGCAGGAGGGAGCTGCATCTCACATGGCCCAGGAGGGCCATGCCACAGAGTCTGACTGGACCAGTGAGACGGAGGGCGAGGGGAGCTCCACAACGGGGACGACTGGACCCTGCAGCGACACGGACACGTCCTCGGAAGGGAGCTCCCTTGCGGGGGTGGCACCATCCATGCCCCCCGCCATTACAGGTACAGCCGCCACCCAGCGCACCATCTCCGCCCTCCCAGCAGCCCCTCAGCGTTCGCCCCGTGCCCGCTCTGCCAGGAAGCAGGGAATCTCCTTCGCCCCAGGCACCTCAGGCCCTGCCCCTGTTACCCCCGCTGCCCTCAGTGAGGAGGTCATTGACCTCCTCCGAACGCTCATTGTTGGGCAGACTACCCTTTTGAATGCCATCCAGGGGGTGGAGAGGGAGGTTCATCGCAGCAATGCGTACCTGGAGGGCATTCATTCGGGTCAGGCTGCCCATCAGCGATCGTTCCAGGCTCTGGCCTCAGCACTGACGGCAGCCATTGTCCCTGTCTCCTGCCTCCCTCTACTAACTCCCTCCTCCCAGTCTCCTGTTCCTCTGCCTGTCCCACCCACACCATCAGACCAGCCTGCACACACCTCAACACCCAAGAGCAGCTCATCCAAACATAAGCACCACAGATCACGCAGACATTCACACAAGCAACATTCCGATGCAGACATGCCAACAGTCACTACCACCTCTGTGACCCCCACCTCCTCGTCTCCCTCCTCCCTCCCTGTGACGTCTACACTCACACCTTCATTCACCTCACCATCAGCCAGTGTTTCCATCACCAGCATACCCTCCACTACAGTCCGCACACGTGCAGTCACCACCCCCACTGCCATTTACACGTCCCCTGTGTCCTCTCCCACTGTGTCTGTCACCCCCTCTTCCACACCACACAAACGCAGCCACCCACCCACCCAACAGCCATCCACCTCACGACAGCCTCCCGCTCCTGCACCTGCACCCAAAGACAGCAAACTTGTCTCGCCTACAACCACATCCTCTCCCTCCACTCCCATACCCACTGTACCTACCACTCTCCATTGTCCCAAGAAAATCTATCTCTCTACTGCTACCTTCTTTCCTGACCCTGAGCCCCCCCCTCCTTCTCGTCGGGGTAAAAAGAGCACCTCAGCCACCACCAGCCCTGCAGCCCCCTTGACAAGGGTGCAGGGGTATTGGAGCCCACCAGCCCGCAGGTCTGGATCTTCGCCCAGCAGCAAGGGGACAGCCAGCTACCCCCTGGGAAGAGGAGCAGAAGGCGGAAGGGCCGCCGCCGGAGCCCGGATTCGATATCCCCCCAGGACACTAGCCAGCCACCGTCAACAGCCACAGCTCCAAAGGGAGGAAAGGGCCACAGACTCCCGACTAAGGAGGGCAAGGGCAGCAAGGCGGAGAAGTCAGGCAGCAGGCCTGCTGCCCATGGAGGACCCGTCACAGCTGCCCAGGAGGAGCCCGCAACCCCCATAGCCGCTGCCCCGGGAGGAACCGGCACAGCTGCCCCGGGAGAGCCCACCACCCCCATAGCCGCTGCCCAGGGAGGACCCAGCCCAGCTGGCCAGGAGGGCCCCACCACCCACAGCCCAGGTGGGCATTGAAGGAGCACCATCCCCGCTGCCCAGGAGGGCACCACCAGGCAATGAGCAGTTGGCCATAGAATGGCCGCCGTCTCCAGCACCGCTCCGCTGGGGACCGCCGTCTCAAGAACCGCTGAACTGGGCCCTTCAAGGCAAGAACCGCTGAACTGGGCCCCGCCGTCTCCAGCACCGCTCCGCTGGGGACCGCCGTCTCAAGAACCGCTGAACTGGGCCCTTCAAGGCAAGAACCGCTGAACTGGGCCCTTCAAGGCAAGAACCGCTGAACTGGGCCCCGCCGTCTCCAGCACCGCTCCGCTGGGGACCGCCGTATAAGAACTGCTGAACTGGGCCCTTCAAGGCAAGAACCGCTGAACTGGGCCCTTCAAGGCAAGAACCGCTGAACTGGGCCCTTCAAGGCAAGAACCGCTGAACTGGGCCCCGCCGTCTCCAGCACCGCTCCGCTGGGGACCGCCGTCTCAAGAACCGCTGAACTGGTCCCTTCAAGGCAAGAACCGCTGAACTGGGCCCTTCAAGGCAAGAACCGCTGAACTGGGCCCTTCAAGGCAAGAACCGCTGAACTGGGCCCTTCAAGGCAAGAACCGCTGAACTGGGCCCCGCCGTCTCCAGCACCGCTCCGCTGGGGACCGCCGTCTCAAGAACCGCTGATCTGGGCCCTTCAAGGCAAGAACCGCTGAACAGGGCCCTTCAAGGCAAGAACCGCTGAACTGGGCCCCGCCGTCTCCAGCACCGCTCCGCTGGGGACCGCCGTCTCAAGAACCGCTTAACTGGGCCCTTCAAGGCAAGAACCGCTGAACTGGGCCCTTCCAGGCAGGAACCGCTGGCCCTTTGGCAGACGTGGCAGAGCAGGATCTGTCTCGGGCAGGGCTGCAGGATGTCCTCTGGCCAACATGCCTCCTCCAGTGGCAGTGGAGTCTGTTATGGACTGTTTGGACTGTGGCTTTGCTCTCCCCAGGATGGCCCAGTGGGCAGGCCACCCACTGTATGGACTGTTTGGACTGTGGCTTTGCTCTCCCCAGGATGGCCCGGCCAATGGTCATGGAGTCCCCTCGTGGATCTGGCGTCGTGTACTCAAGTGGCTGAGGTGCCCCCCCTTCCCTTCCCCCTGAGGTGCCTGTCCTTTTTTCTTTATGATGCCCCTGCAGTGTTCTCTCCGTGGAGTTCTTGTCGTGGGACTGGGCCTTGCCCCTTTGCTCAGGACCCCTGTGGTCCACGGACAGTGGTTGGACTACATTTAGTAGCTGTATATATTTTGTACATAGTTTATTTATTTATTTGGATTACTGCTGTCCATTTTTCAATATATCTGCCCGTTTGAGATCTCTTCTTTTGGTCTTTGCATTATTTCGGAAGGGGGGGGTTTGTGGGTTGTGACAGTGATCTGTGGGAATGCATTGATGTGTGTGTTGTAGTGGGTGTGGGTGGGTGGGTGTGTGCCGGTAATCTTTTCCCTCCCCTGTGTCGTAGGTGCAGTACTCACCGATGTCTTCCGCGCCGCCGGGCGTGCTCCTGGTACAGGAGCAGGTATAGGAGTGCGGGGATGACCTGCAACTCGGGTTCCATACTGCCGGAATCTCGCGTGGAGTATGTGGAGGTGAGCGTTTTCCCGTTCGTAGTCTGTTTCCGCCGTGTTTTTATCGGCGGTGCTCCCGCCCCGGAAAAGGTGGCAGATTGGTGGGTCGTGATAGGGTGGGCGGTACATTGTCTGCCGCCTGGCTGTTGGCGGGGACCGCCGCGCTGTTTGTTTGTTCCGCCGTGGCGGGCGGAGTGTTAATGCGGCGGGCTGTGTTGGCGGTTCCCGCCAGGGTCAGAATTGCATATTTTGGACCGCCGGCCTGTTGGCGGGTTGGCCGCCGCTTTATCACCGACCGCCAGGGTCAGAATGAGGGCCATGGTGATGGAAATGACCAAAAGGGTGAAGGTTTTGAACTGCAATACCCGAACGGGGCATCCATGTGTATGTCGATCTACAAGCACATGTTTCTAAAGCCCTTCACCATAGCTCTAGTACCGCCTGACCTCTAATAACGGCGAACAGAAGTGCTATTCAACCCTCTCCATCCAATGGCTCATGTACGTCTCTGACAAGGAAAACATCTTCATTCAACACGCCTTACAGGGCTGTGAATACTGAGTGGGGCCTTATTATCTAGAAGGCTATGCTATAATTAACGGTGTGCCTACGGGTACAACGGGTGTTTTTACCACGGCTGTTCCCATTGTTACAAGGCCCATGAGTTTAACAGACTGTTAGGCACCAAGTTTGAACACTTACACCGCCGTACTCTGATGAAGGCTGAATATGTTGAAAGCTGTGGCTTTGTAATGAGATACCTATGGTGACATGAGTGGCTAGACATACTAGCTTTGGATGCAGAACTTGTGTCTTTTATTAAGAGGCAACTCTTACCTGAGCCTTTGGAACCCCGAAACACCTTATTTGGCGATCGTACAAACGATATACAGTTGTACATGGCTGCAGGTGAGGGCAAAAAAAGACACTATTATGACTTCACAAGCAAGTGAACAAACAGAAGTTATACCCTGTAGGCCACCCCACCATCATCTATAGGGACTTTAAGCCCGTAGGTGAATATTTTGGGCTCATTAAGTGCCATATTTACCCGCCACGGTGGCTTTACATTCCGGTACTACTGTACAGAGTCGACGGCAAGCTCATGTTCCCATTGTGTCAAACCTGCGCCGAAAGTAAAGAGACTAACAAGTGTAGACACAGCGATGAACAGAGGATGCTCGTCAGTACCTGGTGTAGCACTGAGGTACAAACGGTCTTTGAGAAAGGCTACAGACTGTGTAAATAGTGGCAGTATGGAACTTTGAAAGAAGATCAATACATCTATTTTCTAAGTATATCAACTTGTATCTGAGAGACAAACAGGAGGCTTCAAGCTTTCCTGAATGATGTGTTGATCCGGCCTCTAAGCAAAAGTACATCGACGATTACCACGCTCAGGAAGGCATAAGATTGAGACCCGAGTTCATCTAAGTCAACATAACAGGCGACAGTTAGCCAAGCTCTGCCTAACTCCTTTGCCAACGTACAAACCTACCAAACACTACCATAATAACAGATCCTGACGAGTTGTTTAAGTACCTTTTGTGACGTGTCCCGCTGTGAGTTTATCGATGATGAGACCTCCGCTCTCTGCTGGAAATACGCAAAAGAGTACCCCACAACATGTAACAATATAAATATTTTCATAGCCTGTTTCACAACTCGTTTAGAGCTTTACAGTGTGTTGGATAAACTTCAGGAGCGCTGTCTGTATCACGAAATTGACTGTTATTTTTGTGAGTACGGATGGTGACGAAGACCCATCCCTAGGTGAGTATCTAGGAGATTTGACCAGCGAATTAGATAAGGATGACTACATTGTAGAATTCACTTCATTGGGACCCAAGACCTATTCCTGCAAATATGCAAACAACACCTTGTGTATGAAAGTGAAAGGTATCACCTTAAATGTTAATAACACAGTCAAAATAAATTTTGACAGTTTGAAGGCTTTGGTGAATAAATACGCTATATCGAAAGATGGCGATAATAATAAAACCATTGTTGTACAACAGCCTGGCATAGTGCGGTCCAAACAGCGGTGGGAGATACCAACCCAGCCTTTACACAAAACCTTACGTGTTGTGTTTGATAAAAGGGTCCTTACTGAAGACTACAAAACCCTACCGTACGGTTACTAAAAGTGCATTAGAATCCAGAATCCCCACGACTATGGACATAAGATTGCAACGCACGCTCTCCTGTATTTTAGCAGTCCCCTCAAATTGCAGTAAAACTTATTTTATTAAGAAGTTGTTAGAAAACGCTCCAGGGGTTTGAACCCAGACCCCGAACAACATCGTATGGCTTTATTCATGCTGGCAAGATCTTTATACGGAACTATCCCTAAGGTTGCCCCACATCAAATTTATAGAAGGCATACCCAACACTTTCACTGACAATATCTTGTTACCTAAACACCTTATAAACATGGTGATTGTAGATGATCTTATGCGCGAGGGCGGGGATCATCCCAAAATTTAAAAAGATTTTACCCAATTTTCACACCATCGTAAACTAAGCATATGCTACTTCGTGCAGAACTTGTTTTACAAGGGTAAGAGCAGTTGTTCTATAGCTCTAAATGCCTCATACCTCATCCTATGTTTTTTAAAAAACGTGACAAACATCAGATATCTATCGCTAAAAAGATGTACCCCAATAACACCCAGATTTTCTTGAAAGCCTTTAAAGACGCTACCACTAAACCTCACGGCTACCTGTTGGTAGGCTTGAAACTCAACACTCTACAAGACTACAGACTACGTGCTGATATTTTCCCACTGACATCCCCGTCGCTTACATAATAAAACCTGCTACAGTCGCTGGTGTCGGGGCAGGAGCCCTTTAATTGTTTGGAGCGTGCCCGCTTCGCGGGACGCTCTGATTGGCTTCCGGGCAGAGGAAGCCCTTCAAGACACGGGAAGCGCATCCGCTTCTGCGGGAAGCACGCGGGCGAAGCCCGGGCCAAGGGCGGGCCCGTCCTTCGCCCGTCATCGCCAGGAAGAGGCTGGGCTGGGCCCCCCCTCTTTAATTCTCCATTGGGGTCCCCCTTGGGACACATCTGTATAACTTTGTTGTTAACTAACTACGAGGAGGAGAAAAGGAAGCCTAGCTATTCTGGGTCAGATGAGGGTGTATTGAAATACCACGGTCCTCCCCTGTCTTGTCTAGTTTTTGACAGGGTGCCAAGGCCCAGGAGCACTTCAAGAGCCTCTTATACACCAGCCATACAAGCGAGGACTTTCTTTTTATATGATATTTGACTTTTGAGCAATTTGGGAACTGGCGATTACTGATTGTTGACTGTGACTACATATTTTAACCACTAAGCCATCTAATTGGGGTAGTGCATTGTAGTGGACTGGTAAGCCAATTTAATTGGCACTTCTTGTCCAGTCCTACCTTCCACACTGGAATAAGTTTGATACCATACAAAATGTGGGCAAAAGGAAGCATTCAAAACTGAATCACCCTTCAAATTTAAAAGATAGTACATCTACATTAAAATATATTTCAGGGGCGATGGGGATGATAGATAAAGAAATTGCTAATGTAGAAGGAAAACTGTCGATGCCTAAAGAACAAACTTCCAAATTATCAAAACATATCGGGATGCCTGACGATTCTACGCATAGTGATCATGGGGTTGTGAACACAGAAGTAAGTCACACAAATGGATGTATTCAAGATACCTCGAATCTAATTTATACCCTGGATGATCTTTCCCCTGTAGCTAAACGCCCAAGGAAACTGGTGGTAGGAATGGTAGGTAATACTCAAAATAAATTGCCAAAGAAAGACCCAATACCCACCCTTGTTAGACAGCCATTAAAGAAATTATCTTGAAAGAAAACTTCATGTAACTTAGGAGACACGACTCAAACTCTCCTCATAAATCTTCATGAATTAGTAAATACTCTGAAATCATCTATTGGGGCCACATTGGACTCTGTGTCAGAGCGCTTAAAAGTGGTGAAGTGTAACCTTGAGGCATGCCTAGGAATTATAAAGTCCTTACAACCTGAAGACATATGTTATACGAAAAAAGATTCTAGCACACCACTGTTGATTCCAAGTTATGAGAGTAATATTCAACCTGCCACGCAAGATAGGACAGATAATTTATATTTGAATTTAAAGCCCTTGATAAAACTACAACCACCACCATCAGCACTAAATCCTAATCAACCACATCTGACCTCAATGCCTTTGACTAAACTACAAACACTTCCACTAGAACCAAATGTTAGATCATTAAAGCCAGTAAACAATATTTTACCTAGGATGGGGATTACCCAGTCCCAGTTAAACTTAGGAGGGAGTCAACATAGTAGAACAAGATCTTCGAAGCCTATATACTCTCCAAGTGACCTTTTACATCTCCCTCCGGAGGTAACTCCATATGTAGTGATCCTGGATAATGTTCCATCTGCAGATGACCAACAGCGGGAATCATGGTCGGCTTTGAGGAACAAGGCTCTTAACTGGATAGGAACATGTTTGGGCTTCGGAATGTTGGGGGTCCTTTTTGATGATATAAAAATGGTCAGAAGAGTCAAGTGGATAGGAAGTTGTAAGAAAGCACTGGAAGGAGATTGTGTGGTTCTTTCATTTAGATCCCCAGACTTAGTGGATAGAATCATCCACGAATTAGGAGCAAGGCAAGCCACACCTCAAGGAATCTCGTCATTACCTTTGGTATTTTTCTATCAAAGACCTGTGGGGTATAATTTTAAGAATCCACAATCAGTAAGCAGAACATCTTCAACCAGATCAGACCCTATCCCTTCTCGTAACAGATTCCACCCTCTTACAACTTTAGAAGATCTAGATTGACTTCGTATGAAGAAGAAAGACCCTTCCCACGAAATGGTCCAGGAAGTATAAACAGAAGGGCTTGGCATGACTAAGGAAGATATACCCTATAAAGTGGCACTTGCAAGAAATATAGTAGGAACCCAGTTAAATCAGAGAAATCCCCTTTCAAAAGTAATTTACTTAATAGGCGGTGGTATACCCCCTCCAATTATAAACGACGCGTATTGTCAACCTCAACAGAAAGCGGAAATAGCCTTACTTTATTGGAACATTGCAGGCCTAACTAACAAGATCAGTAATGAGCTTTGGGTGAATTTTATAGAAGATTTCTCATGCATATGTCTCCAGGAGACTTGGTTACTAAATCCTGTCCATATAAACGGTTATAAGACATTCCACACACCAGCTGTACAGACCAGATATGGCAGGTCAAAAGGAGGCCTATGTACATATATCTCCAATAAGTTATGGTTACAGAATTTAAAGATGCAAACTATGAATTCACATTATCAAATGATAGAGAGTAACTTGGATCAGAAGACTCATTTAGTAATCATTAACTTTTACAATAACATACCACCAGGAGAACTTCCTAATACTCTGATGGTGATGGGAGAGGACCTAAAAAAAATATGTGCAAACAATAGACGTGAAACCCTTATTATTTGGGGTGGTGATTTTAATGTCCACCCTTGTAATGAAATCTCGGAAAAGGTATGTGGCTGGGATGCTGAAGTCACTGGTCCAAGACTTCACTTCTCACATAACACCCAAGGAGATGCAATGAACTTAATGGCTCAAAATTACAACTTGTCTTTTGTAAACAAATTATATTGGAAGGGGTTCTAATACTGTGATTGATTATGTCTTAATGTCAAACCACTTTGCACATTATCTCACTAATGATATTCTTCATTACATTGCAATTAGTGATCACTTTTCTCAGAGCCTGAATCTCTCACTAACTTCCTTCACATCGGCTAAAGCTGATAGGGCCACGCTGGTAAATGACATTGAACTAGCTCAGCGCAAAGGATACACACTGCGATGGTCCCATACAGATCCAAAGATTCTACTGAAGCAGTTAATATGCGATCACAATCAAACCTTTGTAGATTGTCTCAGTGAGAACTTAGATCCAGGAAAATGCTTACGTGCTTTTCCACAGATTACGCAAGCCGTAAAAGAAGCTCTTACTATTAGAAGAGGAAAGGTGGGACAAAAAAGGGAAACGGGCTGGTTTGACCATAACTTTACAAAAGCACATAAGAGACTAAAAAAGGCTTTAAGTGCCCCAAAAAGATGCCTGACTGAAATACGCACGTGCAGACAGGAATATAAGACAGCTATGAAAAAAAGGAAATCCATCTTGAAAGGAACCTTGTGGGAAACCTTACACAAAGCAAGCTGTATGAAGGATAATATCCTCTTCTGGAAAACAATAAACTCTCCTGTGCTAGGGGATAGAGATACCTCTAGGATGGAAATTGCAATCTCAGAAGAGGACTGAATTGCATATTTTTCTAAGATATACTTGCAGTCCAGTGATATAAATCCCACAGATTCCTCAAAGGGCCCAGGTACCCAGGAAGGCCCACGTCTGATCATAACACCTCAGTTTAGCTTAGAGGAGGTAGTGGAAGCCATAAACTTAAGCAAAGCAGGGAAAGCGCCGGGTCCTGATGGCGTTCTGATAGATTTATATAAGGCCAATACGCAGTTATGGGGTCCCTTACTGACGCAGACATAGAGGGCCATTTGTATTCAAGGACCCCCATCATCGTGGCGAGACTCTAATATTGTCCCTATATATAAAAAAGGTGATCGCCTCAATCGAGCCTGTTATAGGCCAATCTCCCTACTTGATACATCAGCTAAATTAGCAGGGAGAATTATCTTGAACAGACTCCTAACATGGGCGGAAGAAAAGGGTGTTTTATCTCCAGTACAGTATGGCTTCCGTACAGGAATAGGTACGGTAGAGCAGGGTCTGAATATAAGCATCATTATCGGAAAGTACCCAAGGATTAGAGAAGGTAATTTGTATTTGGCCTTTATAGATTTATCATCAGCATTTGACTGTGTACTACATGAAAAGCTATGGGACATCTTAAGCAGCACGGGGGTAGAACCAACAATAATTCAGTTCATACAGGACTTGTATACAGGGTGTAGAGCAAGAGTAAGGTAGGGGCTAAGAGGGGTATGCACTAGGCCTTTTGGCATACATAGAGGAGTGCACCAAGGCTGTGTACTTGCTCCATTCCTGTTTTCAATGTATATAAAAATCTAGAAAGTGAACTGACAAGTAAATGTAAAGACCTTCCCCAAATAGGTAATCGTGCTGTCCCGGCATTACTAGCCCTTCAAAAACTTTTAACTACCTGTATTACTTTTATGACAGACCTGGGACTTGCTGTTAATCATTCTAAAACTTTTATAATGAACTGCGGTAGGAAACATGGTAAGACTTATAACACCACCATCCAGGAGGGGAGGGTCGAAATAGCTCGAACATTCTCATATTTGGGCATAATGTTTGACAAACAGGGTTCTTGGGCACATTGTATGAAAATGAAAAAAGATCAGATCATTAAGACAACGGCGGCTCTGAGGATTTTTTCAAAAAGGCTAGGGGGGATTACCCCACCGAACATGATAAAAATCTACAGAGCCAAGTGCATTCCGGCTGCTATGCATGGGTCAGGTATTTGGGGGTATATTAACTGTAACTCGGACCAGACGGTGAAAAATGATTTTTTAAGATATCTGTTAATGGTACCAAATGGTACATCATCGTTCGGAGTTGGGGGTCTCCTTTTTAGCTGATCTGATAAAGATCCAGCCATTACTGTTATGGCATAAAGTTTGGACTTCTGAGCACACTGGATTAAATAAGGCTATTTTATCTGATTGCATGGCTTCAACATATTCGTCAAGTCTCCTGGTTGAGATATATTATGACCTTTTTTTTAAATATGGGTAGTAAGGAGTATTACACAAACCCAGTTTAATTGGAAAAAATCACCAGGAAGGAACTGAGAGCCTTGACATTAAAGTATCTAGAAGAATTTGCGATGGGAGGTAGAATCAAAAAAGTCCAGTGTCATGCCTAACCAATTCATTTTGTCTGCGAAGGGCATGCAGCCCTACCTGGTAAATGTGGTAAACCACCAACACCGCTTTGCTCTTACAAGACTAAGGTTAGATACATTCCATCGCTTAGTAACTTTTCCAACCACGAATGACCGGAGTACCACTTTAAGGGTATGTCCCTGTGACGCAAAGGAATTCCAAACTACCATCCATGTGGTCTTATTCTGCAAATTTTATGCTAAGCAGAGAAAGCACTTATTAGTGCCCCTTTTGAGATCAATTAACTTGTGCCAGTGTCGTAGTGCGTATGTTAGTCTTCAGGTTTTATCTTCTATTGAGATGTGTGGAATTTTGGCTGACTTTTTATGTTCTGTATTAATTGTAAGAAAGTCTATGGGGCTAGTGGTGTAATCTTAATTAGTTTATTTAAATATTTGTCAATGGAAAATCTAATGATATGTATTTTATCTTTGTTATTTATTCTCTTACCATTTTACTCTATTTATTGTGCTATTATGTTTAGATGTGTTATATTTGATACTTTTATGGCTTGCTGAAAGTCGAATAAAGTTATAATACTTACTTACTTACATAATAAAACCAAACTCAAATCGTATAAAAAGAATTGTTAAAAATACTTTTGTTACATTTACACTCTAAATCTTAAAATATAACGTGCTGACCTGTCCGCGCATCTATGCCGTAATTTAGCCCTCCTAAAACTACTGGTCACAGCTAGCCCCAAACAAAGAAAGGCAATCCTTTGCTCAGCTTCGGACTACTTAGTGGCTGCTATTTCAGAAATCACCCTCAAACGTGATGTCCCTATATCAGAGAGTCAGTTCCGCGTGCTGAAGAACCATAACCTTATCAAAATGCTTAGTAATGAAAAAGCCTCCTTCATTTCTAAAATAAACACAACTTGTAAAACAGTTGGGCGGATTTATAGGAGGGCTTCTGGGCATAGTCATTCCTTTAATTACAAACCTCCTAACCAGGAACTAATGGATTACGCCCACAAGATGTACTTGGTACCGTACCAACAGCTGGAATAGTTGGGCCCTTCTACGAGCGATGCTTGGGATATATGAAAAAATTAAACACTACGCCTAGATGCGGAAATTAAAAACATTTTAAAAAGGACTGATTTAAAACCTTACGACAAAGCCGATCTTTACTCCAGAGTTCCTCAAAACTTTCTACATTATTACAAGCAATGGCAGTCAGAAAAAAACACGCTGACTCTATATAACCCCAACTCTGATCCGCCACCACCAGCCCTCGCTGCGCCTTAGACTCAACAGCCCCCACATCTGGTGGTTCCATCACCACCACCCACGTTCAGCCCTCCAAGTACTCCAACACCTGTTGTTTTTTTTTAAATCCGGCCCTACGGTGCCCGCAGCCCCGCTTATCCCCCAGCTATCGCCCTCATGGAACACACAGCCTCTGCCTTTGGAGCCTAAAAAGACATTGTCCAAAAGGAAACTTGGTTAAATGTTTGATACTTCTACTTTTTGAACCTATTTATATGTTTTACATTGTCTGTGTGTATAGTTTTACACCGATTAATGTATTTGTTGATTTCTTTCATCATTTCTTTTCTTTAGTATGTTTGGTTGCTTAATGTTTGCACTAAAAGTATGTGTAATAAACACTTTTTAACCGTTTCACAACTTTTCTGTCATCTTTTAACATGTGCCCCGTCAGAACAATGAAAGTGTATAGTCTGATTTCGAGTTTAAATGATTTTATTGTAGACAATTATAGTTGTACGTATATAAGCATTACATGGCCTTACACTTTTGACTAACATTGTATTCTGTTTTAATAGCAGTCACCATAGACCCCGCATTTTATTTTACATACTTCACAACCATACTGTCATTATTTACTAAATCGCTCAAATATAGATTTAGAAAATTTCTAAACGTCATACCCTCAGACATTTTACTAATAAAATATATACAGTGTTCCCTAAATGTGAGTGATAAAGAACCCTGTACCAGCATCTTGTTTTACTCGACCCAACCAGCAGCTTTTTTTATATACCTGAATATGGGTTTTGTATAGGTGCTAGGCTCGAGGAACGCCGCTGAACTGTCAAACACTGTAACCTTGTCAGTATCCAAAAACATTCCCACCCAGTGTGTTCCACCCTTGTAATGCGGATCTGTGTTAAAGATTAGCGAGCGTGGTCTTTCTACACCGGAAAGTATTTCCTTGCATATTTATGCCTCCTTAAGAACTCACATATCTGAACTGTGTCAATTGTACAATATTTTAAAGATTGTCAAACATGATTTGGCGGGCATGGTTGACCTGGATGATGCTGTTGGACACCGCAAATGCAATCATGTTCACATTGGTAGCCAAGGATTGACTAAACATATTTCAGCTTTTAGATTTCCGTTTTTTATCAGATTATAATGATCACCGTCTTCCATGCTGGGCGTCAGATCGAAAGCGAACAGTGTGCGGCCAACCCCATATCCTTCTCTTGATATGATAACTACTGAGTCCCTCAGATGTTTCCTGTTATCGACACCAGTCCAAGATATTTCCTGATAAAATTAGATGTTCCAAACCTGGGCATGTACGGTTTTGCAGGAATCACAGCCCCCTCGTGTACCAGCACTGTGTAGTTGATGTCGTAGTGTTTGAAATTGAATGTGTTTGTGGTATACTGACTGCTAAAAGCTGCATTGTCTACAAACCCTATAATTTTTAATAAGTTGCGGTAGCTGTCCCAGAAATACATTTTGCTGCTGTGTTAATCCGGTACCGGTTGGAATGCTATATATCTTCAGAGCTACTCTTTCCACAGCGTACTTTGCGTTCGATAGTTGCAAGTCCTCTGCGTGAGCCAGTATGACACTTGGTGACACTTTCACTCTCTTTACAAACAAACTGTCAGACAGTATAACGAGTTATACTGTTCTGCATCCCCAATGATTAGACAGAATGAGTCCTTGTTACGGGCTAGTTTGATCCTAAGATTGATGCCATTGATGAGTAGTTTATCTTGGTAGAAAAGGTCTGAGTGTGTGCGGCCTAAGAGGTCAAATTATCTACTGCCGGTGGCAAAGCTCGCTCTTCTTACAAAACCCTGATTGCGACCGTCCAGAGCAGGAGCTTCAAAATGACTGTAACTATCTTTGTAGAAGAGCCCGCTGAAAGCTGTGAGCCCAGGGCATCGCTGCAGTAATTAAGAATAATCTCAATGTATGCCCTATACACGTACATGTTATCACTTTCCATGATAAGGCTATCACCGAGGGTAATGTCCACCTGATTAAACATGGCTGCTACAGGGTAAGCGATTGTTGCCACTTTAGCATTGTTTGCTATATTGGAACCATCAGCTTTTACAATTTTACAGATGAGGTGCAGCAGCGTGTTGTTGAGATCTAAATACATATCCATGGACCCTGACACATAGAACTCTATTGGCACCAAAGGTGTTAAAGCGGCTAGTGGCGATACCCCCATGAAAAAACTGTTTTCGATGCTAGTCTGCATCGGTTTTAAAGAAAACAGGCCTAACTCTGATTTAGCGCCTTCACCCAATGTACAAAGGCCATGATTGCAAGTTGGTCAGCTTTTTAAAAAATATTTACGTTAGCGATCCTTTTCTTTTTCTTTTTCAAAGCTCTCTTCTGACTTACAGATCTTCATTTGTTTGCGCTTTTTGAAGATTGAAGTCTTTTTTTTATAGGGGGCCGGCGGGCCCCTGCGCTTTGAAGCACTGTGCTTCCTTTTAACAGGTATGCAAGACTTGTACACCAACCCCGCTCCTTTTTGAGGTTGCTTATTCATACATTCAACAACCACAGACATCACAGAACCCACCACGTCCTGAGCAATGTTCGTAGCAGCCGCTTTAACATGCTGTTTTGCAATTTCACAGCCTCTTCTCAAGAATGGCATAGCTCTTCTAAACAAACCCCCCCCAAGCCTGCACCGTACATAACGGGGCCCCTTGAAAGTACGGCGGCCGGGCTCTATATCCAGCCTGGTGTCTGTAATAATCCCTATACATAGAGGGGTCACCGTATGTTTTCATAATCACCATGACTCGTTATTAGTCGCTCTCGCGTTGCGGTCTTAAATGAAGTTTGGCAATAACATTCCCGTATTTTAAGGACACCGGCTCAACCTGATCATCGTAGATCACGATCGTAATGGTGTCAAAATGTTTTTTTTAGAAATTGATACGTAGTCTAGTTTGCTGTATTGTATATTAACCATTGTGTTTTTTTCACCCTTTACCTGGACACATCTCAGCAATGGTGAATAACTATACCCTATCCTCTTCGACTCTACAATATCGCTATACACGTAGAGTGTATAGAAACCACATTAATATCAGGGCACGACTGTTCCAGTTCTACATGACTTCTGATATGCCGCACTGTTCCTAAAACCCTTTTTAATTTACACAAACAGTTAAACACTGCATCGTGATTTGGAGCTTCAAGAAACACCTTCCGTCTAACGTTATCTAACACCAACTGAATATTTGCATACGACTCAATGATGGCTATGGATTTGTTGATGGCTTCGATGACCGAGGCCACAGATGGGTAATAACCATGAGGAAACCCAGCAAGGATGCTTAAAGCATGTTAAGCACGCTTTATATTGAATATCGCGTCATACATTGAAAACGTATTCCATGTTGCAGGGTATTGGATTTCTGTTAGGGCTACCTCCCAATCCCCTTTCAGGTCTACGGGTTTAGCCAGTTTCACAGTATATTTAGAAATTCTATTGTCAGGGAATATGTCCTTTGAGGCGTTGGATGGCAGAGTAATATAAAATGGAGCTGTATCCCTCTTCGCGTCTACAACGAGCCCCTGTCGTACTCACATAACCTGCATGGAATTGGCTAATACTCAACTGTTAAATTTCTTGGGCCATATGCACCATTTGACAAAAACCTGACGGTTAGCTCCGCTACTTTTCCTTTTCAGAATCTTTTCAACCCTGTACATCCTGTGCGGATCATTAGGCGCCTTCTGTAGCTCCTCCTTGTAAAAGACACTGACACCTTTTCCCCACCATAGTCCTTTAGCCTGTAAATATATACATCCTCTGTAAGCTCCAACTTTCCATTTGAAACCCTAACATGGTCACCTTCTTTTAAAAGTGGCTTCTTTATATCTGCAGCAATCCGACTCCTATACACAGTTTTGCCACACCTTTAACGTATAATCAGCCCTTAGGTCTACGGGTGCCATTTTTATGGTTCTGTGGTAAGTGGCGTTATAAATGTCTATAAAAGCCTGTAGAACATCCACGTACCTGTAGGTGTTATAAGATGTGAAATATCTCCTCATCTTAAACTTTAGGGTTCTGCTAAAATGCTCTACAACAGATGCTTTTACCTCAGTGTGCGTTACAAAATGCTTAACATTATGCTGCTTTAATAATTTCTGAAACGCTTTTTTTTAAAATTGTTTTTCCTGCGTCTGTTTGTAGTTTTTGAGGGGTTTCCTGAAGATTGCTTTAAAGACTTCAGTTACACCGGAACCACTTTTATTGCTTAGCACTTCTGCATTGGCATACTTGGACAATACATCTATAACTGTTAATATGCATTGAGCACCGTTATTATGCTTTGCTAAATCTTGAAGACTGATTATGTCTGCCTGCCATTGATAATCTACTTACGCATTAACAATGGTGGGTCTTCTCTTAAAACGTTTCCTGGTGGGCTTAAGGAGTTAATGCCCCTCTTCCCCAGATAACCACGTCTTTACCATTGCTCTCTTTACCGGTTCATTTTCAATTAGAGCCCTTCTAAACAGTGCTTTGCCTCCTCCCAAGCTACCAACAGCGCTTGTATCATAATACAGCTTCCTCAATCCATCACTCAAAATGTTGTCATCTGTTACAAACCATGAAATGAAAGAGACCTATTTTGTGTAATACCATTTTATTAAAAATAAAAAAATATTAGCAAGGAATAAAACAATATACTTTACATTTCTAAATGCAGGTCTTATGGTGGGGTATTGTTTGACATTAGGTTGTCTTGTGACTACGTGTACATACTACTACACTCGCTACATACTATGCACCATGCCGCTAATTGACCTCAGCGTCACAAGTTTTGCTATTTTTATAGATATACAATCGATAGCTCTATTCACAACTTCCCTCTCACCTCTCCTATAACTTTGTAAACATAGGATACTGACAGCATTCATATGTTTGTGCAGTTCAAGGCCCAACAATACTAAACCCTTCTTTGTGAAATGATCATCTGTCAGACGCTCCAAGGCCGTGCGTAACGCGATCGTCGGCAAAAGTCTTAACTCGCACATACCCCTTTTAAACACGCTCCAATATTTAGCAACTGTGGGCATCCACGCATTGATACACCATTTGGTTATACATTCAGGACTGTCGCACATCATCGTAGTGGGCGGCTCAGAAATGTTCAAATAATGCAGAGTTACAGAGTGTATTTCAGCTATTCTTTCTTTAATCAGCACATATACCATTCTGCTAATTTATATGTATCCAGGATTTAACTCATAGACATCTTGCACCTCAACATTATGATACACGTCCTAAAAGTGAGTAAGTATGTACGTTAAATAACAGCGTGACAACCCTCTACACAGGACTCTACATTTTTTTAAAACAGTCTTCATGGGCTAATGGACCGATTCTTCTATTTTTAAAATAAACATCAAACAAATGTCTTCATTTAACCCTTTCTATCACCTTTCTATCAAAATATGTACACAACCCCTGCATACACTCCAGTTTCGAACCTGGTTTATTTGAGTATTGGATCTCTTTGAGCAATGCTGCTACGATCTTAACCATATCGGGGTGTACATTTTTCTTTTCCTCGGACATCCATACACAACTCTTAACATTTTATACACCTTGTACGGATCTATCCTGCTACATATATGTTGAATTGTTCTTGGTGTGTACGACTCATATAGACACTCGTGAGTCTGCTGTTGTGGTTCGTTAATTTTATGACCATAACAAAGATTATAATAGTTGCGTTTCACACACGTGTTCACAACAGTAGCTGCAAAACCTTTAACAGGTCATACTGCATCTTGCGGGACACCCACATTTTCCTTTTCGAAAACGCTGCCATTACAGGTACAAACGCAATTGTTACGCAGCTCTTTGTTCTGGCTTGTGGAACTTTCAGACTGTTTTCAACAGCATAAGCAGTAAAAATGTACATTGTTAACCTTTGATGATGACCCTTCTCCCACAGCGCTTTTTGTTGATGTTTTCTATGGTTTAATCAGAAACAAAAACATACTATTAGTAAAAGCTAAAAGAATATACACATATATGCTTTGTGTCTATCTATTGTATTTTTTACTAACTTCTTCATTTTCTTGACACTCAACGGCACCTCTGAAATCTTGAGAATCGCACAGATCCATCGATGCGTAATCGTCATCGGTGTTTAGACGCGGATGCTGCACCATAACTGCGTCCGATGCCTTCTTCTCCAGAAACCCCATATCTTCATAGGCAGGGGAGTTAGGAGGCACTATAGATTCTTCTACATCATAAACGTCGATGAAAATGTTTCCAACATTTAACTCTTCACTCGACGCATCGCCACCTCTGCTGTCGCACTTAATAGGGGAGATCAGCTGCCGTAAATCCTTGAGGCTGAGCTTTTCAAGCTGATGGCAAAGATATTCTTGAAATTCCGTAACATTGCACCCCTCGTCTTTAGGAGTGCCCTGCTGCGTGTTCTTATCCAATACCGAAGATTTTAGGGTTCGATAATAATTGTCAAGAGTGTTCAAGCAATCCTCCGAAGCCGCCTTTTTGATGAGGGGGTTGTATCTCTTCATAATGGCAGAATAATCTCTTCCAGCTAGATGCTCCGGGTTCAGCGCAGGTCGCTTAGACGGCTCTGTGTATGCATTCTACGGGTCAGAAAGGGCTCATTCCTCTACATGACACATGTTCTCCAAAGGTACTCTTATTTATTGGGGGGATGGTGCATAACCCTGTCCCCTATATTAGGATCTAGCCACATGCCTAACACATGTTCAACCTATGTCACAACCCCTTTGACCCTCCTACACCTATGTCAGTTACAGGGCTGTTATGCAACACTCAGGGAGGGTGGGTGGGGCTCTGTAGTTCCACTGCACCTCCCTCTGAGGAGCCACACTGCAGCCCAACCAGCCTGATGGCATGAACATGCCAAGACTTGTCCTCTTAGGTGCAGAAGCACGGCGCACACCTGAACGCCCGCCATTTTACACAACATATACACCTAGACACTAGGGACAGCAACAGTGCACGTGACTAACACGTCATCACACCATGTCACAACACACGTGACTCACCTACACCTATGTCAGTTCCGGGGCGGGCTGCCAGGGGTCACCGGACGTCCCGGCAATGGATGTCACGTCACCTTTGAGGGGGTGGGACAACTGTCACTTTTTGAATGATGAGAAAAGGTATCCCCAAATACTACTTGGAAGACTACAGCCTTGGCACCAGGACCAGCGTCTACCCATTGAATTTCCTATGTTAGGCAAGCTAATAGCAGCGCTACCCAAGAAATGCAGAACAAGACACACAAATATGCTTTTCAAGGCAGCCTTCACACTGGCTTTCTTTGGGGCTTATCGCGTCATTGAGCTTGTTTCACCCTCTAGGTCAAACACAGGGCAGGCATTCCTCCACGGCCAGGATGTGCTCATGGGTGGCAGATATATGATAATCCAAGGGGCAAACCCTCCCACTCCTAGACCTGGGGCTTACTGCCCTACCATAATAGGGCCTTCCTCTACTTTATTTTGTCTCGGGAGGCCCAGTGTGCATTTTAACATATTTGCTCACCATATAGCTTATCAAGCTACCACCATTCTTAGGAGGGATCCTAGGCCCTGACGAATGCCCCAGACCATTTTGGCTATATGAGAGGGCAGAAACAAGTTGGCCATACAAATTTAGATGACTCTTTAAACCATTATATTCAGAAGTGTCTCAATGGTTTTTAATCTTACCAACAAACACCACCATTAAAGTAATAGGATACGCAGAATTTGTTAGGTAATTTTAGCTTTTCATTTAACTAGATCCCCGCTCTATCTAGCAAGATTGAATTTCAGCATTCCCTCAGATCTCTTTTAACAATGAGGTTGAGTCTGCCCAGGTGGTATCATCCTACCTGGGTGGGGATAGGTAATCAAATGATGAAGCATGACACTATAATGTGTGTGAAACCACCTATTCCATAAGAGGAACACCCCCATCCTCTATTGAGCACACTGCTACCATTACCATATCCCATGCTGATAACTACATCACCACGTTCGTGATCTGATGATCAGCTGACGGGCCGGAATTGCCTGTTTGTAATACTCCTGTACACTTTGTGTTGTTGTTGGTAAAGGGAAATGTTCATGCCTATATTGCCTAGATGAAGGCACCCTCTGACCAGGGTGCAGCATGAAGGATTACATGGGGCTAGGCATCCAAAAGGGCTTACTGCTATTCCAGACTGAGTATAGCTCCTGCCACAGCCACTTCCAATTCACAGCAGTGCAAAAACTACTATTGCAACAGCCGGGCTTTCCCCTGACAGGTTTGGGTCCCACTCATTCCGCACAGGTGCAGCTGCAACAGCAGCAGCGAGTGGGCTCATTTAAGAGTTGCATCCAGCCTGCAGGCCCCTAAGTCTTATCCCCTGCCTGTTCTCACTGCACCCCCCGGCTCTGGGCCTAGAATATGGATTGTTTGTTGGCTACTCATGTCACGCGTGCACAGTGGTGGGCATCAGCGCAAAAGAACTACAGAGGACTTTTGTTGCAGAACATATCAGTGATATGGCCGGGTCAGCCTGGAATGGGATGAGCCCAGCTACTCCCCACTGTGCAGAGGGCCTTGCTGTGGGGGGGTGGCCAGACACTGTGGTAATACCCTTGGGGGACAATGACCTAACTTGCCTGGTGAGGAAGGGCTTGTTGGATACAATAGTATCAGGTCTCTCATCGGTGGCATGGCTGTTATGCCTTGACGACATTTTGTGGTCCAAAGTCATAGCAAGGCCCGAGTGGAGTGGGAGCAAGGATTGCAGGGCAGTGGAAAGATCCAGGATAAAACTTAGCATATCCATGGCAAAAGTATGCAGGGCCAACTCTTGGGTTTTGTGAGGCATGGGTTCATCAACCTCAGAACTCCGGGATATAATGTGTCACATGGCCTTCACTTGTCCAGGGTGGGCATGGATATGTAAATAGGTTTCTCTTAGGGCAGGGAAAAAAGGGAGAGCTGCCTGTGGTCAGTTAGCCAAATGCAGTGTGGCGGAGGCGAAACACAGTCAGCCAGATAGCACAATAGCATAAAGGAGAAGAGCTGCTCAGGTAGTGTCCTTGAGATGAATCACAGTAGTGACATGATGGAGTAGCCAAAGGCCAACAATGGTTAGCAGCAGGTGGACATGGCACTTGCAGCCCGGGCAAGGCCACGGGCTGCCCACTGTGATTTGGTAGTAAGGGAAGCCTAGCCGCAAAAACGCTGACTACCTGACCAAAGGGCTGTCATGAGAAAAGACTGTACAGGAACACTGACTACCAGTAACATAACAAGCAAACCCCCAGGATGACCTGAAGTACACAGAAACCATATAGCGGGCATTGAACTTGTATGGCCAGAATTGCAATCTTTTAGGTTTTTGTGATGTACAATTTAATAAACTGAGGACTTTTGTATCCCAGTAATTTCCGCCTCCTGTTTATGTTGCAGGAAAAATGGGGGGTTAGGGCCGGGGTATCCAAGGAACGGGCAGGAGGCAGTGATGGTCTCTTGTAGGTCTGGGAGTGTCAAACATAATGTAAAATGTTAAGAGATCTGCAAAGGATGGTTAGGTGTTTCGTTCGTAACAAGCACACTGCTGGTTTTCCTTCTGTCACTTTAAGGCACACCCCTCCACAAAGACGGCACAACAGTGCTGACCATTTGGTCTTTGTAGGAGTTTAAACTGTAGTTACAAATTATTTCACTGGATTTTCCTCTTCATCTGGATCTCTCAACCAATCAGGTTTTCACAAAGATCAGAAATTTGCTGATCTGTCCAGAGAGATCTGGGTTTCATGTACGAAGTGACAGATCCTATTTCAGTTTTGTCTCCTGGAGGATAGATTGATTTTCTTCCGCACGTTCTTAATGCTGATTTACTATAGTCCCTTGTTTAATTACTGAACCCAAAGCTATTTGTAGATACCTTGTACCTGCTACAGTGCATCTAGAATTAACGGATTTAGCTTTGTACTCTGTGATTAATTTATTAACACAAACATTTAAGTGCAGGGCCCCAAGTTTTTCTTCAGAGTCTTCTGGAGGCTCTGCCTAATACCAGGGTTGCCGAATACTAAGGCTGCTTACTACTTATTCTTCCTCATGCTTCTTTATTCCAATACCAAACACTGCCTCTTTAGATCACTCTTGCAAGTTATTTTTCATTCCTGCTTTCTCACTTGGCTATAATTTTTGTTTCTTTTCCTCATTCTTTCTTCTGTTTTGCCTTTCTTTCTGTTACTCGGGGTAAAATTCTAATGATCTTGGTCCCCAAAAGTAAGTGTCTGTGCCTAGTCCCCCCACCCACAAACTTAAATCAATCACCCACTGGGCACTATAAAGAAACAAGGACATAAACAGACATAAAACCTTCATTTGTTATGGAATGTTGCATCATGTAGAGAATGCGCAACTCATCGACCAGTAACATTAGGTATTCTTTCACTCTAGACATATGGTAGTACTCACCAACACCCGCTGCAACCACAGTCACTTTTAATGTTTAGATTTGTATTATTTTTTTTTATAACCCTATTAATTTAATAGCTTTCATTTACACGTTCATATAATAACTAGAACCGGATCAAGCATGTTAAGACATATTTGAAAAATATGATTATGTAAACTCTACTTTTTCTAGCTCTATAATAGTAATGAGAGAGCGTAGTTTAAAATATTATATATTATAGAAGTGAAATGCTTACATTTGACAATGCAATATTAATAATTAATAATTTAAATGTATTAATATACGTGAAGATTTACTCATTTGTGAATATTAATGCTGAATTAATAATAATCTTTCAATTATATGTATTATTACGATCAAACTGTATTCATTAGAACTCGTATGTCTTAAGTTAGCATGAGTCGCGAACTAGCTGTATAACTCTCATTTTAAAAGCGTATTTTTCTGCTTCTCCAGTATGCGGACTTGCAAACGACCATGACCCAGCTATTGTTCTTTTCTGTATTTGTTAGTAACATAAAGGAATGTTCCCATTCGTATGCTAGTAGCTTTTAGTTCAAAATTGTGTGATTTGAAACAAACATGGACACTTCCAAGGACATTGAAGCGAGGAGAAGAGAACTTTTAACCTGAGACGTGTGCCAAAATGGTGAAGTAACCCCGGACATGCCACCTACGAAAATGCCGATTATGAAGACCAATTAGAAGACGAGCTAATATCAAGAAATGACAAATGCATTACTTAATGTATAATTTGATTGGTTACCAATAATGGGGTGTAGTTATTAACCAATAGAATTTTGGGGGTATGTATTACGAAAAGGGGATAAAAACTCATGACACGAGAGACAAGGCGCATTAGGTAGGGAATGATATCGATTGCATCCAGAAACTCTGTCACTTTATTTGGTAATTTTAGACTTAGACAAAACCATCTTAGCCCATAGACTGCCCCTTACACTTTCCTCCTTATGAGGAGAGTGTCCCTTGCCTCTAACTTAGATAGATTGACGGTGAACTAACTGATGTCCTGAAGACAAAGACTGATCCTGTATGCTGACCTATCTCGAGGAGGGTAATTATAATGCTAACGGAATATATTTGCCTTTCTTTCTAGGTACCAACTGCTGTATGTTTAATTAGGTATCTTAGTTAGATGTTTTCCAAATTAATATACTAAATTGTTTTACATGAAGCCCAACATGCTAATGCTAATTTGAGGTTAGATGAGGTGTTCATTTGACTGACGGAACTGACGTGACTGACATTGGCTAGGTTGAACTGATATTCTATGGATTATCATGCACTGTGTTCTATTCACGTTGACGCTTCTATCATATGTTCCTGTTTATCGCATTATTGAAAGCTTATCGTAGTTGCCACCTTGTGATCATGTTCTTATGCTTTTTGGTTTTGAGACTAATGCGTTTATTATTAGATTGTAATCAATAGGGAATAAATTCACAAAATCCTCTTTTAAGGTGTGGTTATTTGAGTCTGAGAACTAATGAATGCGCCGAAGGTTCATTATTGGTTATTGTGGAATACGCGTTGATGCTAACTTTTTACTAATGTCATTGATTTAATAATTGGTAATCTCGTCTTACGGAGACTCACCACTGGGTCCAAAGATTCATCGACCTAAAGCGAGTCCTGATGTGTATAAATTGACATAGACGGACGCGTTAGCAGTTCTGGTAGCAGAGCGACGGTTTGGCACTTGGGGGCCCTAGGACGGAGTTTTCATTGTTAATTTTGTTTTCTGTGATAATGAAATTTAGCAAAACGATGAGTGGCTAGGTTCGCCATGGGCTTTCCCGGGATCTCGGAGCCTGTCTAGATGAGTTGGGAATGTTCTCGGCGCCATAGTATGTGTGGTTAGAGTCTTTGCGCTTGCTCAAAAGCTTATGCATCTTGCAGGAGATTGTGAAGATTTGTGTGTATTTAGGCCAAATTAAGTGTTGTTCAGCAGGAGTGGGCGTACTCCATAGTATGAGAGTAGGGAAGTCGGCGTACTTCATGTGAATGCAGAGCTTATTGTTCAAAATTATCCACGTGGTTGGTTAATGTATACGGACCTGTTGAGGTCTAAGACTCCGGAGTAGGATGAGAAACATGGTTTATGTTGTAATCTGTGCGGTTTAATAGGTCAATCGGGCGTGATTGACAAGTCAGGTTTGAGTCATAATGTATGTATGAAACCTTCGATGGAGATTTGACGAGCTCTAAAGTGCAATAGAGGGAGTCATTGACAAGTCGAGAGTAGGATTTGCGGGTCGAATTCTGCTTGCACATGTGGGAACTGAGAAGGAGAGAGTAGCGGCCGAGGCTTCAAGTGAAATCTCTGTAAAGTTCTGAAGCGGATGTGTTACCCTTCCTGTAGTAAACCAGCAGATTTGTATTGTCATTTTAAAGTGTCTGCAATAAATCGCATTAGTTGTATGAATTGTATGAGTTAGTGAGGTGAGGACAAGCCGCAAGACTTTGTCAGCTGCAGAGTGTGTGTGTGACGTCAGTGGTGCCGCGCTGAGATAGGTCAGATGTTAAAAGGGGTCGCGCACGGATTGGCTGCCGTCCGTGAGAGGCAACAGGTTGAGAAAAGGGTAGGTGAAGAGTGTCCTGGGAATTAAGCCATTTTCTGATCAAACGAATTAAAAGAATTGCTAAATGAATTTTGTTAAGGCATTCAAAAGCGCTTTGAGGGGAGATGTGTACATTGTCGCAACTGATGGGGAACCTAAACCACCCGAGGGTACTCCAGCTTATACAGTTATGGAGGAAAAGGGTGTTGCACCTTGTTTATGGATAAAGCAATGGCGCAAACTGACGGAAAAAGAGGGGTGCCTAGCGTTTCCGGAACATGGGACATTCAATCAAAAGGTACTAGAAAACTTGAGGTGGATGTTAAGTACGCAGAAACCACCTCCCAGACCGGCACAATATGAGGCTCTAGCGATCTGCGATCTGATGGCTCTTAAACATAGGCAGGAAAGGTTTCACAGGAGGTTGACAAGGGCAGAAAAATCCGATGCAGAAGCTAGATGGGACAATGAGAATAAAATGTGGAGACGAGGAATAGTAGATGGGTTAAAGCTGTTTCCAGCGATAACACAGGGAGAAGAGACGCAGGGAAAGAAAGCTTCGTGCAAAACTAACAAAGACTCAGGCAAAGTTAAAGAACAAAAAAGGTCCTGGGAAGAAGAGGATGACTCAGAGGATGAGGAGTTTATGGATAGATTGCTACATGATCGACCACCACCTTATGCGGTGAGCGACGATGTTCCGAGTACTAGCTTGGATCCTGGGAACGAGACGCAGGAGAAGGGAGTTACTGATACGGTACAGACTAGCGATACAGCCTTGATACAGAATGGTGACAGTGTACCTACTGCACCAGACGTGCCGATACAGTTGCAGCCTCCACCACAGATAAAAAGAATTTATCCCGATGTTCCAGTGCTTGAGACTACTACGAACTTGGTGGTGCCGCCAGACCCGATATATACAAAGCCAAGGCTGATTCAGATTGAGTCAACTCCAAAGCTAGTGTCTCAACCGCCACAGCTGATACCGGGATATAACCCTGTAGCAGGATCTCCGTTAGTACCTGTACCAGATACACTAGAACAGACCTATGGTGTTGAGGCTCCTAGAAGCCTGGGAGCAGTTTAGGCACCTGCCGCTATATCACTACCTATTACTGTCGGTCCTCCAGTGCCGTTATATGCCCAAGAAAGAACAAGGACATGTGAACAGGGAGTCATGACTCATGAAGCGATAAGAGGAGGGTCTATTAGAACTCCACAAATAATGGCCCAGGAAGAACAGGTATGTGAGCAACAGAGACCCTTAATGGTCCTTAGTCCAATAGGGGCACCTCTTGAAGCAATGCGACAAGCAGGGTTGGGAGTTTTGACTCCCCAAACTATGAGTACGAATACCTCACATACACCAATGATACATGCGGGAAACATCTCATTGCAAGGTTTTACAGTACAGCAATTAAACGAGTGGTTAGAGAAAACTTCTACTTCTCGAAAAACTACAGTAACCGAAATTGATCCTGAAAAAGAAAAACAAGATGAATATCTGAATCTTGTACGGCTAGGGGCAGAAGCTGCTGAGTTAGTGGAAGGAACAATGGGAGTGAACAGGTTGGAATCCTACACTGAGGCAGAACTGAGATACTTATGCCCTAAGATTACCAAAGAGGTAGGGAAAATACACCAGCGATTAGCAAACTTGGCAGACAAATACAATATTGATATTGGTAACACGAAGCATCTGAAAAGGAGCTACAGATTAGACTTTGACACTAAAGATTTTGATCACATGAGATCTGCAGGCATGAAAACACACCTGAAAGAATTGCTGCAGAGTGCACAAATCTGGGGAGCATTAGAAAAATGGGAAGGCCGGTGGGTAAAGAAAAGAGATAAAGGGAAAAAGGATAGCCCAGGGTCTATTGAAACAACGACCACACCCAATTTAGATTCGGTAAAAATCCTGCCCATGAGAGAAACGGCTGGTGGTGTTTTAGTCCATGTGCCTTGGTCCAGGGAAGATATTTTGTCCTTTACGAATGATTACCCGAGGTTAAGAGAAAAACCGATTGAGTGGTATCAACAGACAGATATATTTGTGAAGCTTGCAAAATGTCTTTGGGAAGACTTGAATACCTTGTTTGAGATTATTGTTCCACCGGATTTGTGGCTCGAGTGCAAAAGAGGGGTAGATTGGCCCACAAAGGAACCGGCAAAGGATAAGGTGACTGGAGCACCTTCTGAAGAGGTGATGAAATATTATCATAAGGTTATTGAGTTTTTGAAACAAAAGGTGTCACCGAAGGTGACCGATTGGCAGAAAATCGACCGGACTTCGCAAGAAGTAAAGGAGTCAATACATGCCTATTATGAGAGATTGTTAAAAGCATTTAAACATTACAGTGGTACTGAGACGATCGAACCGAAAGACATGAATCATCTTGTGTTCAAATTTGTTGAAGGGCTGAGACCAGAGGTTGGTCAGATGATTAAGAATCATTTGATTTGTTGGCAAGCTAAACCGATTGATGAGGTGTTACAGTATGCAAAATACTGTAGTGATGAAATTGAGTTGAAGCAGAAAAAGCCGAAAGAGAAAGTGATGGTGATGCAGATAAGAGCTGCACAAGCTGGAATTCAGGGAAATGGTGTTCAGCAAATGATGCATCAGCAACCGCAAATGAACGGTGGATTTCAGGTACAGCCGAGAGGTAGAGGTCGAGGCTTTGTGAATCGTAGTTTGGACATGAATAATGTCGTCGTTCAAAATGACGGGCAGGTAGTGAAAAGGATGTCACCATGCCATGCATGCGGGGGCGTGGGACATTGGAAGCGGGATTGTCCAAATATGGTGCATGATGGTACAGTTCAGCAGAGCATTAATGTTGGTGCACAACAGAATCCGAGAGGTCCAAGAATGAGACATCAGAACCCGAACTTACAGAATAATTTGATGCAAATGCCAGGGGTACAACCTATGCAACAAATGTTAATGCCGCGTTTTCAAAACGTGCCCATACAATCGATGCAACAGCAGATTCCTATGGTGCCTAGACAGCAAATGCAGTTACCTCTAGCTCCGATGGGACAGCAACAGGTGACGCTTCCTCAGCAGGTCACAGGTCAAGTGACAAGTCAAAACAACACTGTACAGCAATTCCCATTACGAGGTGAAAATGAGATGAATGAGGAATGGTCAGATGACAGTTCAGACAGTGAGGAGTGCAGACTTGCAGCCTCATTAGAAGTAGATCAGAGAGGCCCATATGTAGAAGGAAAGGTAATGGGCTATAAAGTTTCATTTTTGGTTGACACCGGAGCTACACGCTCTACAGTCCGCAGTGTAGAAGTACCGAGACTACCCTTATCAGGACGTACTATACGAGTGGTTGGTGTGGCTAACCAGTATTTGACAAATCCAGTTACTGACCCAGTACAGGTTGAAATTGGAAATTTCCAAGGCCTGCACAGGTTTGTCGTATGCGACTCAAGTCCAGTATCCCTACTGGGAAGGGACTTACTATGTAAGACCAAATGTTCAATTACCTGTTCCAACGATGGAATAGAAGTTCAGAGAAACAGTGATGATGAAGGAGATGAGGGTCCGTTCATAGAAGGAGGGGAGACGAGTGAAGATTACCCTTTAATTACTTTATTCCAGTGTTCACTTTAATCGACTTACCTGCTGACCTACAAGGGTCCGTAACAGAGAGAGTGTGGGTTCTGACAGGAAAAGAGGTTGGATTAATTAAAGGGGTTAAACCAGTCAAGGTGCAAATAAGACCAAATGCAGTATTCCCACAAGTACCACAATATCACATGACTCAAGATGTACTCATTGAAGTGACACAGATAATTGCAGATTGTCTCAGACAAGGAGTTTTGAAAGAAGTTTTGAGCAGTCCGTGTAACTCACCTATTATGGGTTTGAAGAAGCCCTGTGGGAAGGTTCGAATTGTGCAGGATTTGAGAAAAATAAATGAAATTGTGATAAAATGTTGCCCTGTGGTACCTAACCCAGCGGTAATAATGTTCCAAGTTCCTTGTGATGCTGAATGGTTTACTGTAGTAGACCTATCACAGGCATTTTTCTCAATACCGCTACATGAAGATAGACAATTTTTGTTCAGTTTCAAATTCCTGGATAAGGTGTACAGTTGGTGCAGAATCCCTCAAGGGTTTTCTGAGTCACCATCTATCTTTAATCAGATATTAAAGAAAGATCTGGAACCTCTTGTGCTCCCTTTTAATTCAACTCTTGTGCAGTACATTGATGACTTGTTGATTGCATCCAAAACCAGAGACAGTTGTAAATATGATACCATTGCACTGTTGAACCATTTGGGAAAGAATGGGCATAAGGTGTCACCTAAGAAACTGCAATATTGTCAGAAAGAAGTAAAATATTTGGGGCATCTAATTGAGAAAGAATCCCGAAGGATATCAAAGGAGAGAATAACAGCTGTCCTACAGATGAATCCCCCAACAACAAAGAGAGATGTCAGGATGTTTTTGGGAATGGTGGGGTATTGCCGTCAATGGATACCCAACTTCTCAATCATCGCAAAGCCTCTAATAAAATTGACAGGGAAAGATGTCAAAGATGAACCATACACAATCACTTTGACAAAAGAAGAGCTTGAGTCATTCTTAGAGCTGAAGGAATGCATGTGCAGGACACCAGCATTAGGAATGCCTGATTATGAGAAACCTTTTCTGTTGTTTTGTCATGAACGTGATGCTTGTTCTTTGTCTGTTTTAACACAGGTCCACGGAGATGCAAATCGCCCTGTAGCATATTTTTCAGCTACTTTGGACCCTGTCGCAGCAGCCTTACCGGGTTGTTTGCGAGCAGTTGCAGCACTTGGTCAAAGCCTTTCACAATGTGAGGGCATAGTCATGGGATACCCTTTGACAGTATTAGTCCCACATTCTGTTGAAATCTTGTTGACAAGAACGAAAACACAACACATGACAAATGCACGACTTACCAAATATGAGACGATTATTTTGGGGTCACCAAATGTTACACTGAAAAGATGCACAGTACTGAACCCGGCAACTCTACTTCCCAATGAAAATACAGAAATCAAAGATGGGGAAGAATTTGAGCATGATTGTCTTGAGGTGACTGACCTCTGTACCAAACCTCGCCCAGACATACAGGACACCCAGTTAAAAGAAAATGACTGCATTATGTTCGTGGATGGGTCCTGTTTAAGAGATTCAACAGGGATATTGAGAGCCGGCTATGCTGTATGTACAATATCTGGCATAGTTGAGGCCTCTTGGCTTGAAAAGGTATTCTCTGCACAAGTGGCAGAATTAATAGCTCTTACGAAGGCCTGCCATGCTGCTGTGAATTTGAAAGTTACAATCTATACTGACAGCAGGTACGGATTTGGAATTGTACATGATTTTGGTCAGATCTGGTCACAAAGGGGTTTTATGACTTCCTCCGGATCACCAGTGAAAAATGGAGAACAAATAAGAGATTTGTTACATGCAGTTCAGTTACCTCTTGAAATTGCCGTGGTAAAGTGCAGTGCTCACACCAGATCACAAGATTTTGTGTCAATGAGGAATGATTATGCAGATCAGGTTGCAAGGTTTTGTGCATTGAACTGTATATCATTTAAAGAGCAGTGGGAATTGCTACCACAGCCTGAAAACGACACAACTTTGAGTCTAGCATTACGAGTGGTTGATACTTTAGATGAATTAAAGACACTACAAAATCGTGCTAGCAAAGAAGAAAAATGTTCCTGGCAGAAAATGCAATGTGTACAAAGAGCAGATGATATATGGGTCTCAGATGATGGAAAGTTGGTCTTACCCAATAGTCTTCTGTCACAATTTGCCCGATTATATCATGGGCAAGCACATTTAGGAAGAGAAGCCATGATCAGATCTTTTAAAGTTGATTGGTTTAATCCAAAATTCAGACATGCCGCAGAAATTACTTGTCACAGGTGCATCATTTGTCAACAGATGAATGCTGGAAAAGGAACAGTGGTAAATTTGAGCCACATTGGAAGAGCTGGAGGTCCATTTAATAGAATACAAATGGATTTCATTGAAATGCCTGTTTGTGGAGGATTGAAGTACGTGTTGGTAATTGTATGTGTTTTCAGTCATTGGATTGAGGCATACCCTACACGTAGAAACAACAGTCTCACAGTTGCAAAACTATTACTCAGGGAGTTAATACCACGATTCGGGTTTCAGGTTTCTATAGAATCAGATAGGGGAAGACACTTTGACAATGAGGTGATCAAGCTTCTGTGTGCAGCACTTAACATCGAGCAGAAGTTGCACTGTAGCTATCGCCCTGAGGCATCAGGACTAGTTGAACAGATGATTGGTACCTTAAAATCAAGGATAGCAAAGATGTGTGCAGCAACAAACATGAAATGGCCAGATGCATTATCGCTAGTACTGATGTCCATGAGAAACACACCAGATAAGAAAACGGGACTATCCCCCCATGAAATCCTCATGGGTAGAGCAATGAGGTTACCAGCGGTACCTGCAAATGCCCTAGTGAATATTACAGATGATATGGTGCTGGATTACTGCAAAGGTTTGGCTGACATGATTCGCTCTTTCTCTCACCAGGTGGAAGCTAACACATTGCCACCAATCGGTGAACCAGGACATTCTTTGCAAGCTGGCGACTGGGTGGTTGTCAAGAAGCACGTGAGGAAATCGTGTCTTGAACCATGCTGGAAGGGGCCATATCAAGTAATACTGACTACCACTACTGCTGTGAAGTGTGCCGGAATTCCCAACTGGATACATGCCAGTCATACAAAAAGGGTAACGTGTCCTGTTGAAGAGGAACCTGAAGAATCTGGTACAGTAACTTCAGGTGGAGAGGCCACAGAAACAGAGGTCAACCAAGAAAGATCTGAGACTGCAGATGAGCCCACTGAGGACAGCCTTGTCACTCAAGCTGAAAGTGAGATCGTGAGAAGTGACAAAGTGCCCATCTCAGTTGAGGCAGCAGGAGAACTAAGACAAGGAGTGGTTCTCCCAGAAGCAGACGAATATAATTCTGAGCCTGAATACAGTATAGAACCGGAAGACGGCAGAGAAGGAGAAATATTAAATTCAAATCAAAACGGATCAGAGTCTTCTGAATTGATTGCAGGTTCGTCAAGAGAAAATAACATATCACAAGAGGAGGGTGCTGTCCAGCGTCCTGAAGGAAACCACCGAAACAAGACACATACAGGTGATAATTGGCCAGCTAAGTCACCTTTTAGATAAGAGAATTAACAAACGAGACAATAATAGAAGAAAGCGATGCCTCACAGGCAGATGATCTGAGTGAAGGGGAACAGCAAGGTGAACGAAGATTAAAAAGAAAGAGAATAGCAAACCGAAGATACACAGGTCCTGAATGGGCATATGCTACAACTTCTGAATGGCAACAAGAATTCTTAGCATTTGTTTTGATCGAGAAGTGCCAGGCCAATACTACGGTACCTGAAGGTAAACAACAAAAAGAAAACCTTGATAAAATTAAAAGAAAGAGACTTTATAAACTTACCGGAAAGAGACAATTAAACCTGGATTTGACATCAAGAAACCGAATTACGACAAGCTGCTAACCTGAACTGACAAAAAAGGGTCGTGGAGTGAGAGAAGACGCTGTAAATACGCAGAAAGAGTTTGCCATCTTAAGTTGATTGTCGCTCTACTATTCTGATTCTGTACAAACATGGCTTATAGTAACAAAGGAAGTAAGGTGTGTGGTTGGTTAGGATTTATGATAGGTGTTGTATGTGCAATAATGATTGTAGGAGTGATTGTAGGAATGTGGTAGAAAGAGAGAGAAACCATTAACGCAACTTCAAAACCAGAGACTACTACTATTACTAATAAATTATCACCGTGGGAGAAATTTGAACAGGATACTAGACATCTGCATGAGGGAACTAATACAAAAGGGGAGCTTTCTACTAATGTCTTCTATCGCTTATTAAATGAGTATGTGGAAACTATGGATACGAAAGATTGTTATGTGTGTACTAAATTTCCTTCATCTGTGCAGGAGGGAGTTACTTATCATAGCCTCCCTCTTACTTATGGGATTAGCTGCAGCTTGCTACTAACAAGATTCTATAATCAAGAGCATGTACAATACTTTTATTCAAATCTGGATGTTGTATTTTCTTTTGTGCCTGTAATTGAATTTTTGAATAAGTTAGCTAAAGAACATGATATTAAAATAGTTAGAGGATTCTTTGAGCCGACACTTACATTTGGAACTGCTTATGCACATCGCAATAATCTGACTTGCTTACTGTCTTCTGTAGAGGAAAGCTTTTTGGACCACACAGATGATAGACGCAAAGCATTAAAGGAGAAGTTAGAGAAAGGCTTAGAAAAACGTACTTATGCAAATGATTATACTTACACAGCCATTAAAAACCCAAGGCAAATTAGCTATAGATGCATTACACGTAGGTAGGCTATGTATATATAGACCAAAATCTGATCAAGACAATTTGTTTGTGGGTACGAGTGAATGTAGACATGTGTTTTTGTTTCAGAGTAAATGGACCTTCATGTTAAATGGACAAGACCCAGCGATTCCTGGAATCTATTACATCTGCGGGTTAAATGCATATTACCGTCTCCCAAAGGGATGGTATGGGACATGTTATTTGGGAATAGTTTTCCCAAAGATATACCAGATCGATGACTTAAAACAAATACCTAAATCTTCTGAAATACAACATACTAGACAGAAACGAGAATCAGTGGCTGCTGTCATTGGTGACATATTTGGAGCAATAATCCCATCAGTTGGGGTTATCTTAAATTCTATGAAAATTCAAAAGTTGTCTACTATTGTGGATAACATGCTGACAAATTTTACAGGAGCAATACTATTAATGGATACTGAACTTGCTGCAGAAAGAGCCATGACTCTTCAAAATCGGCTTGCTTTAGACATTCTTTTAGCAAAGAATGGAGGTGTGTGCAAAATGCTTAATGAACGTCACTGCTGTTCATTTATACCTAATAATAGTAAGAAAATTAGAAGTATGCTTACTAACCTTACTAGAGATAGTACAGATTTGAAGGATCTAAAAGAACCTGGAGTTTGGGAAAAATTTGAAAAGGAATTGCCCGGGTAGGGAGCTGGTTTACCAACATCTGGAATGGAGTTCTTGCAAAAATTATGTTAGGTCTACTAATTGTTTTGATTCGTCTATTAGGATTATGGGGGGCATGCAAAATTAATGACAAAATTAAAAGAAACCTGTCAGAAAGAGCCAGACGGAATGAAGAAAGTGAAAGAGAGAAAATGTTCAATGAAATATGGGAAATTTCACATAAAGGGCAAGATGTTGAAATGCGTATTATGCGCAAGGTGAAAAATTGAAGATCAAGGATTGTGTGATGACGAGCGTCATCAGAGGAGGGACTGACAGAGCGTAGTTTAAAATATTATATATTATAGACGTGAAATGCTTACATTTGACAATGCAATATTAATAATTAATAATTTAAATGTATTAATATACGTGAAGATTTACTCATTTGTGAATATTAATGCTGAATTAATAATAATCTTTCAATTATATGTATTATTATGATCAAACTGTATTCATTAGAACTCGTATGTCTTAAGTTAGCATGAGTCGCGAACTAGCTGTATAACTCTCATTTTAAAAGCGTATTTTTCTGTTTCTCCAGTATGCGGACTTGCAAACGACCATGACCCAGCTATTGTTCTTTTCTGTATTTGTTAGTAACATAAAGGAATGTTCCCATTCGTACGCTAGTAGCTTCTAGTTCAAAATTGTGTGATTTGAAACAAACATGGACACTTCCAAGGACATTGAAGCGAGGAGAAGAGAACTTTTAACCTGAGACGTGTGCCAAAATGGTGAAGTAACCCCGGACATGCCACCTACGAAAATGCCGATTATGAAGACCAATTAGAAGATGAGCTAATATCAAGAAATGACAAATGCATTACTTAATGTATAATTTGATAGGTTACCAATAATGGGGTGTAGTTATTAACCAATAGAATTTTGGGGGAATGTATTACGAAAAGGGGATAAAAACTCATGACACGAGAGACGAGGCGCATTAGGTAGGGAATGATATCGATTGCATCCAGAAACTCTGTCACTTTATTTGGTAATTTGAGACTTAGACAAAACCATCTTAGCCCATAGACTGCCCCTTACACTTTCCTCCTTATGAGGAGAGTGTCCCTTGCCTCTAACTTAGATAGATTGACGGTGAACTAACTGATGTCCTGAAGACGAAGACTGATCCTCCTATGCTGACCTATCTCGAGGAGGGTAATTATAATGCTAACAGAATCTATTTGCCTTTCTTTCTAGGTACCAACTGCTGTATGTTTAATTAGGTATCTTAGTTAGATGTTTTCCAAATTAATATACTAAATTGTTTTACATGAAGCCCAACATGCTAATGCTAATTTGAGGTTAGATGAGGTGTTCATTTGACTGACGGAACTGACGTGACTGACATTGGCTAGGTTGAACTGATATTCTATGGATTATCATGCACTGTGTTCTATTCACATTGACGCTTCTATCATATGTTCCTGTTTATCGCATTATTGAAAGCTTATCGTAGTTGCCACCTTGTGATCATGTTCTTATGCTTTTTGGTTTTGAGACTAATGCGTTTATTATTAGATTGTAATCAATAGGGAATAAATTCACAAAATCCTCTTTTAAGGTGTGGTTATTTGAGTCTGAGAACTAATGAATGCGCCGAAGGTTCATTATTGGTTATTGTGGAATACGCGTTGATGCTAGCTTTTTACTAATGTCATTGATTTAATAATTGGTAATCTCGTCTTACGGAGACTCACCACTGGGTCCAAAGATTCATCGACCTAAAACGAGTCCTGATGTGTATAAATTGACATAGACGGACGCGTTAGCAGTTCCATACTTTCAAACATAAAAACGTATTTTTTCATGTGCAATACTCAATCAATTCCAAACCCACCTTGCTAACTTCTTACCAGGAATGCCACTGATCGGTGACCTGTATAGTAAGGAGAGCCCGTCTTCTTCTTTGCTGGGCGGAAGTCCCGTGACGGTTGGCCTGGGCCTTTCCTGATGGGCGCTGGCTTCTTCAGAACCACAGTCTGTGGAGGAAGAGCAAGTGTATTGTCAGACTCTCTAACGATGGGATAGCTCGTCAGTTGGCATCCATGCAGGGTTGTCAGATATACATCACATCACTAGGGTATCATTCTCATGTGACGCTTTATAGTTGTGCCGTTGACATTCACAGCTCTTTCTGGGGTGATTTAGTGAGTCTGAGCCCTACAGCACACATAAAATGAAAAAGAAGTTCGAAGTATGAAAAGATAAGTGTGCACCACTAAGATTCCATTGTGTAGCCAACTTTAGAAACATAAAACAATGGCAAAGAACAACAGACAAAACACTGGTGCAAACGTAAAAGATGGCCTTTAATTTCACAGCCCCAACTCCCATATTTAATGTACACTTTGCACCTAAATACTGATATATGCAGCGCTCGGTGTGGTAAAAAGGTGGACATACTGTCTTAAGTCCTTGAGGACAAGATTTACATACTTATTTGGGGGAGAGGCCGAGGTTAAAAGAGTAGCTCCAACAAAGCCTTGCACAGCTCGCTAGGCTACCATCAATAATGCCTCTAATGCCACTGGCACATGACCACGTTCCCCTGGATTGTGCGCCCATCAACTAGCGACCGTCAGACAAATTCGGAAACGAGCTACATATACAGAATACCTTATTGGGCTCCCATTCTTATAGTGTTTTTTTAATAGACATCTCAGTCTGTAAATATCCATATTTACTTTCTGCACTGTTGTCTGTACTTCTATATTGTGTTTTGTGAAAAAATGAACCTGTACTAGTATAGCTCCACATTTATTTAACTTATAAAGTTGCACTTGCAGTGCCATACCTGACGGAGTTTAGTGCTGCAAGAAGCCATACGTAATGCATCACCTATGTACAATACGCTCTTATGACATTAGCGTTTTATTAAAAACAAACGGACATCTGTAGCAACCTAATGCTTCATCAGGAAAACGTGTTCCTGTTTTTTAACTACCAGATATGTCAGTCTGCACAGCTATTGGCTTAACAGGCATGACTGACTACATCAAAGATCAATCAAAAGAATACCTTTTTTGAGTTTCTTCGTATTTAAAAAGTGATAAAGACAGAGAAATATATGATTTCCGACGTGTATTTATTCGTAAAATTCAGCAAAAAACGGAAAACTGGGAGTCTTATTTATAATTAACTGCGTTAACATAAAAAACGTAAAAATATATTTTACATCATGTTGTGCAATAGCACTGTAATTAATTGTACACTTGTGAGCATGGTTTCAGCTGCATGAATGTAAGAGTATTTGACTGGTTTCTTCACCAAATGACAAATTATTCATTGTGGTACAACTAAACTTTAAACACAACATTGGGAACAACATCTTTGGATAACGTAGTCAAAATTATTTTTTCAAAACTGATTTCTTTCGAAATGTAGTTATTGCAACAGAATCATACAAGTGCAAATTTAAAGAGCAATGTAGCAATTTTTGAAACACAACAAAAATTCAATGGATTATGCATAAAAAAACAACCTTTAAAATGGAAAAACATGTTAAGGTGTGTTTAATTTGTGAAAGATCTTTCATGTGTCAAACATAAAACACGTTTAGCTGTCAGATTTTAGTGATAAAAGAAGATAAAGAATACAGTAATCCACACACGGCCTTTGGGTCAGATCTCTTTCGACTTGCTTTGTTGGAGCGTCATTCACATTTTAGACCAGCCTACGCAACAGCAAAGGTAGAGCAGGCAAAGGGCCAAACCCTTTCAGTAAGTTCTTCATTTCTTGCATATTGTAAAGCAGCTTTACACTATTGTGCACGGCAAATCACACTGTTCATAGAGCATAAGTGTTCCACGGGTAACATGTGACTGAGGGTGTGTGTCAGTGAACTCGCATCATAATAATGCATATATGACATTTCTATTTTGTCAATTCATTAAGAACTGAAAACACTGGTTGACTTCTAAGTACTGAATTTCAGTTTTTAATGTTAATGCTAGGCGTGATCTTCCATTTAGGTCACGCTGTTGTAGTAACAAAAACACATAAGTTGTTGGCCCCACGTTTTTCTTCAGAGCCTTCCAGAGGCTCTGCCTAATGCTGGGCTTGCCAAATACTAAGGCTGCTTATTACTGATTTCGTCTCATGCTTCTTTATTGCAATACACCATAGTGCCTCTTTGGAACACTCTTGCAAGTTATTTTTCATTATTGCTTTCTTCCTTTGTCATTCTTTATGAATAGCTAGTGCCATGGGGCTGGAAATCACGCTCATGGAAACTCACAGACTGGGGGATGGGGAGACCTATGAAAGCCTCCACCAACAGATATTTTAAAGAAAATTTAGATTCCGTGTAGTCCCCAGTCACAGTCTGGGGGGCCTTTAGGTCCCCTATTAGAGGGGCCCTAACACATCATGATCAAAAAGAGAGAAAGAGATAGAGAAGTGACTAAACTGGAGAACCTCTTCTTACAGATGGAAGAGGATTATATTGTCTCCCCAAGCCCAGAGCCTAAACACAGACTGATGTTGACCATGGAGAAATACAGGGAATTGACAAATAATGAAGCTAGGGCACAATACAGGGCTAAACAATATAGACTACATGAATTATGAAATACATCCAGGAAGATGTTAACGTGGCAAGCACAAGATGAGGGTCAAAGGTAGTTCCACAGGATCCCCACAGGGACCAGAGGGACAGCAGATACTGCAGACGGCATAGTGGAGACTTTTAGGGAGTCAGTGGTGCAGTAGGTATGGGTATAGTTCCAATAAATGGGTCATTTACCTGGGGACCCACACAATTTTGTCTCAGGTATGAGGGAGATAGGATCTCACTGGAGACCTCCACAGATGCAAGGGATTTCCTAGATGTGATCAACCAGATGGATAGTGGGAAGACCCACAGACCTAATGGTCTTCTCTGAGAATTTTTTAAAATGGTGCAGAGCAAAATAGGGAAAATTATGAGAGCCATATTTTACAGGGCACGCTCAGAAGGTTGCCTCCCTTCTGAGTTCCAGACCTCTACAGTGGTCCTGATACATAACAAAGGCAGACTGGCAGCCTTGGCTTGGAGAGGCAAGATGGAGGTTGCATTCTAAGAGAGCTCTTGACCCTTCCGGCATCAGCATCCATCCATCGCCAATGCACAACACTGACCTATATCCAGTGTCTGCCTCCTACGGCCCCTGATCTTGTAAACTGCTATTTCTGCTGGTGAGGAGGCACTACTAATCTGGCTTCTTCAGCTCCCGGGGTGGCTGCAGCCTTTCCAACATGGCAGCTCACCATGCCTAATTCCAGCCTCTGTCACTAGATACTGAGGGACTTCCCCCTACAGCTATTTAGCTCCTTTCAGGTGAGAGAGGTCCCCCAGTGAGAATCCAGATACTGGGAAGCTTCCTTACATGCCTGCACTGTGCCGCTGCTCAGTTTAGGACACTGAACACAGCTGCATGACTGTTTGGTCTTCTTGCAGCAGGGCCTACGGACGCCAGTGCACTTCCAGAGGAAGGTGAGTTGGCTCCCCCCATTGGGCACATAATCTCGTCTGCCCCCTCACATGCGACCGACTAGCTCCAATTGAACGGCTGCCCTTTAGGCCTTTGCCCCCAGGGTCTGGGGTGGAACTTTCGGGTCTGGCTCCCTGGAGGTGTCACCACCCTTGACCCTTTCCTCCAGGACCACAAGGGGCCCCTGCCTGCCTTTCCTTATTTCCTGCAGCCCCACAGAGCTAATGGGGGACTACTTCTCCTGCACCTACCATCTGTGGGCAGCTGCCCTCAAACATCGTGCAAATCAGAGAGCGGGCCCCTCTGAAGTAGATACGAACCAGCCCTGGCCATGATGATTGACCTACTTGGCCTTTGGGCCCTGGTGGTCACTGTCCTGGCCTTCTACCCCTTTGTACACTTGCCCCTCATCGCTAGCGGGAGCAGATTAGCTGGAACCATCTTGTCTATATCTTGCCCTGGGTGAAATCCTAGACATTGCTCTAGCGGGGTCCCCGCTGCCACCTCATACCATCCACAGTGTTTGTTGCTTCGACCTCCATGAGAAACACCCACAGACGCAGAGAGAACAGCTGCTCGTGCTGCTGCAAACTGGTGGCAAGCGAACTGAGTCAATCTTAGAAGGTATAGGGGGATGACGCAGCCCAAACACTATGAGCAAGGACAAATTTACATGTCGGGTGACCTCCCAAACCTGATTTGCCCAATTCACCACTGGTTCCTCATCTGGACAAATTGGAAGTGCGGGTATGGAAAAATCCCCCTGTTCAGATGGTGACTTGGCAACAATCCTTCAAGCTATTCACACTTCCCAAGCCGCAGTGAGGGCCAAGATCAGAGAGGTGCGCATAGACGTTGCCCTACTTTATCAAGACATCTTAATGCCACAGTCAGAATCACCGGAGTCAAATTCCAGATATCTGCAGTGGAGGACAACATTGCCACCCTCAAGTCTCAGGTCTCCAGCCTCTTTACAGACACGAAGAAACTCCACCCCCACGCTGAAGACACGGAGAACCGATCACGGCACAATGACATGTGCGGGATTGGCATATCTGAAGACTCAGCACCATCACAAGTCACTGATTACCTGGAAACCTGAATCCAATTGTAGATGCCTCAAGACCAACTGTCATCCTGGTTCTCAATAGAGGGGGCAAACAGGGGGCTATTCCTCAAACCGCGTCCCGGGCACACCTCCCAGACTGGTAATTGTTCCTATCATTATCCTCCTGGACAGAGACGCCATCCTTAGAGAGGCCTGCACTAGCAAAGACCTCAATGTGGGGATGCCAAGATACTTGTTTTCCGGGCCTACAACTGGGACGTTCAGCAACAATGCCATTCCTTTCTGGAGGTTAAGCAGAATCTCAGGGTGATGGGACTTCAATATTGGCTCCTCTTTCTCACCAGACTCCAAGTAGTCCATGACAATAAATCACTTTTTTTGAGACCCCAGAATCCACCTGGTTGTGGCTTACGGAGGAATGCCTACAACGTGCTCCTACGGGGAAGTCTGCTCAGGTGTCCAGAATTATTACGCTGGCTAAGAATACACAGGAGTCTAAGTCAAGGAGGTACAGTACCCACTCAAAGAAGAGGCGTCACATCTACTGCTCGAAATCCTCATCACATTTCCCCCCAGGCCGAATGTCAATCCCCTTCATCATCGCATAACCCCCAGACCTCCGGGGATGGGGGACACAACCCGGAGTGTGAAGTTCCCTTGGTCGCTGCATCATTGCTACCTACTGAAGAGCACGTGGACAAAGACCGCTCTCAAAGTCCTGCTCTGAGAACCAAGCAATATAACAGGGCACGGAGGCATCCATACTAGGGTATTCTTTAATATAGTCTGATGGCTGTTATTGATCCTTAACTGAGGAGGGGTCCACCACTCCAATCTCCTTTTCTGTATTGTATTGTACCTCTGTTTACTTTTGCAAGGCGACAAATGCTTCTTTGGTGGAAGTATGGGGTGGGGGGGATTCAATATACTGCTAACGTTATTTTCGTTACATGTAATTTTTTGTTTGATTCTTTAATTGTGTTTAGATGCACTTCGACACAAAACTACAATGTACCCTATACAGACAACCCGAGACATGGCTCCTCATATTACATGACAGGCATATGCCTCGGTCCCCAAGCACAGGGAGGTTGCCCATCTTCACTTATCCTGCTTACCTTCAGGCCTTATGTCTTCCGACATGACACCATTTCGAATTTTGTCTCAGAATGTCAACTGCCTCTTAGATAGTGTGAAGCGTACAGCCGTCCTTAGCTTCGCCCAGCAACACCTCCCCAAGGTTTTATTACTCCAAGAGACCCACCTCATGGGTAACCATTGCCCCTTTCTGGGATGTAGGAGTTACGGCAGTGTCTTTCACCCGGGCTACTCTTGTGGCACACTAGGGTGGTTGTTCTAATGTGGCGTTCTCTCTCCCTAATAGTTTCAGGAGAGGTTTGAGACCCACACAGTTGCTTTCTCGCAATTACTAGTACACTTGAAGGCCTAATCGTTAATATAGTAACTGTAATATGTTGAGACTTTATTGCACTCCCAGATATTGACACCAATGGGACCCCCACAGCATCAAGACAGATCCAGAGCTCGCCAGCACACTGACTGTGCTACCAATCTTGGTTTATGTGAAACATAGAGGATCTGGAACCCTCAATGTCACCAATTGACACACACCTCAGCAGCACACCACACACTCTCACATATAGACCTTATCTATATGCCTGCTCCTGATTGCCACACCATCTCTCAAGATCAGATTCTTCCCCGTGGTATATCAGACCACGCCCCCCATCTCCTTCATCTTGGCTCTCCCAGAGTGGTCTATGCCTCATATCATATCTCAGCCCCTGGTATCTTCAAGACAAAACCTGTGTTCAGGCCCTCTGCACCAAACTCCAAGCCTACTTCCACACAAACAAAGGATCTGTTGCTTCTGCTGGCACTGATGGATTAAACCCAGATCTGTGACTGGGGGTGAATGTTTGATATGCTCTGCATTCCGTCCATCATCTGTTGTTTTTGCATTTGTTGCCCCAAGTGGGAAGGATATGCCCAGACGTGGGTCCCATGCTTGCTATGCCACCAGATTCAAGCTAGCCTGGCTGATGAAGGGTGATACTCCGAAACCGGTCTCAGGATGTTTGTTTCTGGTCCAGGGAGGACCTGGCCTGGCAGTTCAGGCTGGACTCTTCCCATCGGGAACAGGGTCAAGACTGATTTGCATATGGCTTAGTCCAAATTTGAATGGCATGGTAAGCAAAAAAACTGATGGATTAAACCCAGATGTGTGACTGGGGGTGAATGTTTCATTTGCTCTGCATTCCGTCCATCATCAGTTGTTTTTGCATTTGGCACTCTTTGAGCGGCAGGTAGTGAAACCATGAGGGGAGTCGTTCAGGGGTACATTCATGTCCACTCCCTTCACATTACTCAGCTAGTAGCTTGTGCCTTCCGACTAGAGGAAAGCCTTGCGAACGTTTCACATGGTGACACATCTTGCCAGTTGAATCTCCTGTGCGCAGAAATACAACTTCAATCCCTGGAAGCTGCCAAACATATATGGCGTGCCACAATGGCCAGGGTCTATGGATGGGGGGACAAGAACAGGAAACTACTGTATTGGATGCCTTCCTGACACCAGCCGACCAGAATTGTGCCTGAAATTGTTAATGGACAGGGTAAGAATATCCATGCCCTCCTTGAGATAGTGCATGCATTTTCCTTTTATTATCATCTTCTATATATGGTAGACCCTGGGAGAGACGTGGACTCTTTCTCTCGATTCCTAGACAAGATACCCCTTCCCCAACTATCCTGAGCTGAGGCCCATGTGCTGGACGAGCCATTTACGGCTGAGGAGATAGGTGTAGCACTATCCCCAGTGGCTCCCGGGAAAACTCCTGGACCCAATGGTTTTCCTACAGAATATTATACAACATTTCAGGATCTCCTGGGCCTTTACAAGGAGGTGGGACAAAAAGGTATCTTTATCCCAGAAATAGACACAGCCACCATTGTGGTGATCTCAAAAACGCAACCTCCATCAATGGCCTGTGCAGACTATCGTCCCATCTCCCTCATCAATGGGGAGGTTAAGATTTTTGCAACAATTCTTGCCACCTGTCTCAAACAAGTCCACCCCAATCAATGCAGCTTCATGCCGACCCATTGCAAATGGCACTGCATCAGGCATCATCATGTGGCTCTGGCCCATTGTCATCTCCTGCCTCCTGACTTAGCCTTGCTTTTCATCGACTTTGAAAAGGCATTTGATACGGTGGACTGGAATTATCTCTGGTCTATGATGGTGCATGCGGGGAATCGGACCTCGCTTTTGAAGAACAGTACAAGCCCTTTACTCCAACCCCTCACAAAGGTCCAGATCAATTGTGTCCTCTCTCAGGCATTTCTGATTAGCCACGGGACCTGGCAGGGCTGCCCCCTGTCCTTCTTACTTATTGCACTAGCAGTTGAGCCACTGGCGCACCTCATCCGTATCAATGCTCAGCTACGTGGATAGAGATGGAGTGAGGGTCATGAGGACCAAATTACCTTATATGCAGACGACTACTTCTATACCTTGCGGATCCTGCAATGAGGGGACCACATTGTCTCCGCATCCTTCAGTACTTCGGGGAGGCATTGGGACTCCAGATGAATCCCTCCAAATTGGTGTTGGGGCCTCCAGCCCCCCCCCATAATTGTCTTGACTGGCAAGGCACCATTCCCATCCGTCGTCTTCATTTTAAAAACTTAGGCATCTGGATGGCCCTGCATCCTGAACTTACCTGGTCCTTCAACCTCAAGCCTTTGGCTCATAAGACCAAGACCAACCTCATCAAATGGCAGACACTTCCCATGAATGTTATGGCTCACATAGCACTATATAAGACGATGATCCTGCCAAGCTTCTTGTACATTTTCCAAAATCTCCTACTCCTCATATTGTTATCTTGGTTTAAAGCCATGGACTGGAATGCAGCCTCCTTTTTGTGGCATGGATCTCAACCGGATCGTGCCCTTGTGCACTGTCAATGGGCCCCATTTGACAGTGGACTGGGCATGGTCAATCTCTTTCTCTACTACTTGGCCTCCCACCTCTCAGCGATCCATGACTGGTTTAATGGGGGTTGGTCAGACCCTGCCTATCGGCTACTGTTGCCTCTTCTAGGGTTCTCCCAAATATTGGCCACACTTTATGGCTCACCATTGCCTCTGGAGGCACCGCCCATGAATTAAATGGTTTTCCTGGCTTGGAGGGCAGACTTACACCACACTCAATGGATTTTAAGACTCATGCAACAAATACCCCTTTGGCACGGTACCTGGCTGCAGGGGGCAGGGTCCCTGCAGGGCTTTGGGAGGTGAGATCTTATAGGAATTTCCCAATTAAGCAACGTCTGGACGGGGACACATATACGGTCCTTCCAAAAACTTCACACCGCTTTTGCCCTGGCTAATACACAATTTTACAAATATCTTCAACTGAGACATGCCCTATATTTTCATGTCCACCAGTCTAACCCCCTCCTCGAATTCAGCCTGCTGGAAGCTAAACTCCTCATGGGTGTAATGGACAAAGATGGGGTCTCCAAAATCTATTGGTCATTGATCATCAATGCCCGGGGCACCTTAGACCACCTTAGAGCTCGATGGAAGAACTGGATAGGCCCCCTTGAGGACCAGGACTGGAGAGATACCTTTATGGCACCAAGGACTATCACTATATCTTCTAAATTGTGCATGATTCAAACATACTACTTAAATAGCGCTTACTTTTCCCCAGCTAGACTACACTGGGAGAGCCTCCTCTCTGAACCCGCTTGTTCCCATCGCAGTGGTGCCCCTGCAGACTTCTATCTTGAGGTTTGGTTAGGTCCTAAGATCCAAGAGTTCTGGGCTGCAGTGGTGGGGGAGCTGACTGAGGTGTTGGAGTGGGAGGTCCTTCTTTCCCTCTTGATGCTTCTACCTGGAGTGCTTGATGGCTTGGTGCGTATGAGGGTCTTTAGAATACTTTCAGGCACAGCCCTGATGATTGTCAGATGTGATACGGCCACTCGATGGAAAAATCCTACTCCATCTACTACCTCTCAATGGTGCCAGAGGGTAGATTGGTGCTCGAAGTAGGAGAGGCCGGTTTACGAGGCTTGAGGTTGTCCTCACAAACATGGTTGAATCTGGAGAAAATGGCTTGGCCAACTAGCCTATGATCCCTCTTGAAGGTAGAGATATTCCTATTGTCTTACTATTCCTATGAGTCACTTGATTGTTTATGCTGTGTTTGAATGCTGTGTCCTTTTCGCCGACATGCTGTTTATGTGCCTTACTGTACCTATTGTGCAAAATCCATTACAACTTGTTTATAGGAAAAAGGGCACACTGCCAGATGACTCCAGTTCTTATAGGCCAATCTTGCTCAATTTTGAGACAAAGGTACTGGCAAAGTATGAGCTTTTCATCTGGGCAGAGTCATTAACAGAATGATAGCACCTGACCAATCAGGCTTTATGCTGCATAGGGCCTCACAACCTAACACCAGAAGACTGTTTGGCTATCTGGCCAAGAAGGAACAGCTGGGGAAGCCCACATTTCAGTTCATTTTAGTGACTCTCCCTACATGCCACCTGGAAAAAATAGGTTTCAGCTGGAATTCTGAGTGTGGGTTCACCTCTTGTACACAGACCCAATTACAATTCTGAGTTAATGGCATGCTCTCTGGGGGGTTTGCCATACATAGAAGAACCCGGCAGTGGTGCCTGTTATTTCCCCTCCTCTATGACCTATCCTCCTGCACATATATATATCAATTGATATTGATATCAATATTTGGGAGGTTTACTGGTCTTCAGATCAGTTAGCACATATCAATTATTTTCCCAATTACATGCTGGGAACCACCGAGTGCCTGGGAGTACTCTTTGCAGTGGTCTTCAAATGGGTTCAAATATTTAGCAATTTATAGCACAAAAGGCCAGTCAGAGTCCCACTGTGTTTACCTGGGATAGAGCCATCCTGGAAGAGTACAAAAGAGACACAAACCATTGGTGACATTTCTCCTTGTCACTGCCTGGTAGAGCTGCATTGTTTAAAATGATATCCTTGCCCAAATACCTTTACATACTAAAAACAACTCATATGCAGTGCCAGATGGATTCCTACAGGCAGTTGACGGGCATTGCCCTACCCAACTTGCCAGTCTCTTACTGGGCGGCCTTAGTACTTACAATAAATGAATGGGCATTTTCGACCCAACAGGAGCCAGCACTGTTTCGAGACCGAACATCAATGGGGGACAGGGATTTTGTGGCCTGCTGCTGTGATGGGCAGAAAAGGGGACCCTTCCTGACAGCCAACAAAAAAACTAGGTTGGGGAATTACACTAACACTGGAGACCCCCCATGGCTTTCCATGCTACTGGAGGATCTTTGACGCCTTGACTGCCATCAGCAGTGGAACCTCATCAGCATTTCCAAATTGGGAGACATATGTGGCGGAGACAACATGATATCCTTTGACATACTCCAGGCAGAATATGACCTTGCAGACAATCAGAGGCTTGGATACTTACAGGTGAGACAAACATGTGCCAAGTATAAAACATAACTGGGGGACAGGTAGGATGAAACCCCATTAGAATTCTGGATACCTATATCCTCACTGCATACACATGCAATCTTGCAAATATACAAAATGCTCTTTTTACATGGGCTGCCGAATCCCTCACAGAAATCTAGACAGAAGGGAGCAGGACCTGGGAGCCCTCAATGACACAGACTGGGGAGAGGCATGTAGATACACCAGAGAGGTGGCAATACAGGGATGATTCAGATTGGTGCAACTTAAAATCCTGCACTGGAAATACCACACCATACGTTGTGGGTTTGTCCACATGTCCAACCATTCTATTCTGGTATATGACGTGCAATGGAGGAGGTACTGGGGAGGAAATAAGCTTTACACCAGTGTTTGTGGTCCGGGGCATCTGGGGGAACAGACAGTACCAACATACACTCAATTGTGGTGCAACGTCACCCTAGTAGTTGGCAAGAGAAAGCTAAGCCATCATTGGGGTGACTCAAATCAGTCAAAAACGACAGACTGGGGTAGACATATGGACTGGTGCTAGCAGGCAGAGGAGACTATCATCAAAGCAAGGGGGGGGGCCTGAAAAAGTTTAATAAAGTATGGGATATATGACAAAACTACTGAGAGGACACCAGTTAAATATTGGGGGAACTCACAGGAGGCCGGGGGGACCAGCCCACGTCCGGACTTGCTATGTAAACAGACACTAGAGACAGTAAAGTTGGAAGTGGTTGGGAGGGGGGAGTGTCAAGTTGTTGTATTGAATGTGTTACCTGACTTCAGAAGACCTGTTGGAGAATATAAAAATACAAATATTAAAAAAAAATATATTTTTTTGGACAAGACCGTGAATGGAGTAATTTGTCTAAAACTCTTTAAGGACCAACAAAAAACTGCAGCAAATTAATGAGAGAGTTTAAAGAACCTGCTGACTGTAAAAACACAAGTTTTTTTCCCTGAAACCTACATTAAAGCACCAAAATATCTGTTTTGGCCTAGTCCATTCATATCTTTACAAATAACCCACAATGATAAATCCATGTTATCTGAGATACCTTCTAAACTAAGGGAACACATAAGGTGCTGGGGGCATGGAAGATATGAGCATATCTCAAGAATATGCCACTTAAAGGAATACCAGAAAATCCTGCGCCTAGTTTTCCATCTTTTCACCTTAGGTTTGAGGGCCTTCTCTCCTCCTCCATCTGAAGTCAGTCCATTGGGTGGTCACTGAAGTGTTGGCGCAAGGGGAGAAATATCTGTCAGGATTTGCAGGAATGGAACTGAATACTGTGATATCAAGTTTCCCAGCTCCCCAAGGGAAAGCACTATCTGTTTGTGAGTAAGCATCAGAACCAAACTCTGAAGACAAGGGAGAATGGCAGTCAGAGAGGAAAGAGACAGCCGGAATGTCACGTTTTCCTCTAGGGTACATCTCCCAGTGTTCACAGCACTCACAGCAATGTTCTTATATGCTAATGTTAAATGTTTACCATAAGTGCAAGAAACAAATGTACGATTACTAAATTTCACAATTAGAAGCAATGCAATACCACAGGTGTTTTTTGTTGTAATGCTTGCCAGCTTCAGAATGGGTTGTAGCAATGAACCTAAGCCAACGTGAAGAAGGCCAGTATCAAAAACTGTGAACTCTAGGTTGAAAGCAATCTAGTAAAAACATATAAAAAGAAGCAAGGGACAAAACACAGTAAGCCAAGCCAGGCTGTAGGTAAGTAAACCAAGGGAACAAACTAAGGGGCAAATCAACAAACACGAAGGACGAGTCATAATGTGAACAAACTATAGCAACAGTGAAAGAACCAGTAAAACACTGCTAAAACTAATTAATTGGAAGCCACATTCTCTTGACTTTTCTGGTCCAGCATTCCTATTTCTGCAACTGCCATAGGCCAGTCCACCAGTCTCAAATGCATTTTAGTGCAGCTTCTGTTATGTCTTATTTCCACACCACGTTCCTGTCTGTGCACCCTGTTGTTTCCTGACAATACCCCTCACCCCTTATAGCCCTCCATTTTGGGCTGGCTTGTTATGGAACTTTTTGTGAAAGCAAGCTATCAATCTAGGAGGATGAACAATTGTAGCAGTTTACCAAAAGCATTCTGATGGTTCATAACACTTCCAGGACACAAAATATTGCACAGCCCTTCCGGTTTTCTAAAATCGATTATAGCTTCAACTTCAAATGCTGCAGATGCATCTTTAATAACTGGATGAGAGGGAGTAGAAATGCTATATGTAGCATGTTTCTCCTAAATATTTGTAAGATCTGATGTATACGAAACCCCATGGGAAGTGTCATTTGTTTTACGCTAATGTGGCCCAACGAGGCCAAAATCACTGTGCCAAATTTACAAAGTGGTGCAATGCATGCATTGCGCCACTTTGTAACCTTTTGCACTACATTATGTCTGTGCCAGGCATACTGTATGCAAAAGGAGCATTCCCCCGTTAGGGGGTGTGTGAAAAAATGTTGCTAAGAAATTTAAGAAACTTCTGTGCATCATTTTGTTTGGCACTTTTGATGCCTGCTCAGAGCAGGCATTAAAAGGAGTCACACCATTGTTTACAATGTGCTTCATTGGACTTTGCAGGATTAGCATCAACATTTTTTACGGTAATCCTGCAAAGCTCCGACTAGCATCAAAAATAGTGACGCTAGTTCCCTAACTACCGCCATGGTGCGCCATATCTTGGGCTAAGGGGCACAGGAAAAGTGGCAATTCAGTGGGTGCCTTGGCACTTTTCTTAAATCAGGCCCAGAGTTTTTCAGTGAACCTCTTGTAGTCAGCTTTAGCTTGCTATAAGTGAAATAGGGTGCTGGCTTGTATGGAAGTGAACAGGGATAGTAGGCTGCAATTGATGAAAATGAGGTAGACAGTGTCATTTCAGGGATTAATTCAGAGTGAAACCAAAAGGAACAGTATTGAAGAAGAATTTCCTGAAGACAAATGTGGGGAAAGGGAAAAACTGCTCATGGTAATCACAAAATCCACTGTTCTTGTTGATTTGTGGTGTAACAGCTAAGAAAATGTTCCAGGGCTTGGTTAATTCGTTCATTCTGCCCATCATTATGTGAATGATGGCTAGTAGGCTTAAAACTAATGGAACCAAAGGCATGAATCAGTGTATTCCAGAAATTCGAGATAAACTGGGAACCTCTGTCAGTGATACATTCAGAAGGCAATCCGTGTAATCGGACTACCTCCTTTACAAAAATAATGCTTAACTGTTTGTCAGAGGAAGTTTGTGAAATGAACAGATTTAGTGTGATAATCTACCACTACTAGCACTATGGTGTTTTTCTTTGAAGCAGGACAATTAGTATTGAAATCCACTAAAATATTATTCCAGGACTTTTCAAGGGTGGTTAAAGAAAATAGGGTACCTGAAAGCTTTTGGTGAGATTGCATCTGGGCATCTAAAATGTAAAACCACCAGCTCATAAGATTTATTTTTCCCAGGATGTTCTACAATGGCAGCCTCGTGTGCCCAGAACAGTACTTTGCCCTGTAAATCTGAAATTCTGAGGAAGGAACAAACTGTTTATTTTTATGTAGTAACAATAGTTCTATTATGGTGTAATAACATGGTTCCTCCTGCATCCATTGTTGCTGATCTCTAGGAGACAGCTCAGATTTTAAACATGACAAAACAGTCTATGTCGGATACATTAGCATTCTGCACAGCCAAAATATGAGGTGTCAACAGTTGGTGTTTTTTAGGTGCCAATTGTTGAGACAAAGCATCAACTTTTCTGTGTTTTTCCGTTGGTCTATAAGCGATTAAATATTCAAAACCTGAGGAGAAAAGCAGCCACCTTGTACTGTGAGAGTTAGTACATTTAATGGATATAAGAAATCCTCGATTTTTACGATCCACTCCTACAGTCACTACATGTAAGCCTCCCTCCATTTTATGGTGCCACTGAGCACAGGTTCCTTAATTGCAAATAGGTGCTTGTCATATAATGTGAAGTTCTGCTTGGTGATGGTCAGCATATGTGGAGCGTATTAGCTTCTGTCACACATGCATATTTACATTTTTGCAGCAACATTTCACTGGTAAGCGCCATGCTGCTGTTTTGGGTGTGGATTGTTACAGTGACGAAGCAGGCACCTGGAACTTAATGTATTCTTATTACTGAGGTGAGGCAGTAGAATTAGAGGTAATACTGGGATTAGCTAAGGGTGATCACACTACTTCCGTTCTGTTTCTCTCTTCCTTGTTTCAGTACTTACAACTCACATTGCTATCCAGAGGTTGTTGGGTCAACTGTGTCTCATAGATTTGGTAGTCAACATAGAAGGAACTAAGGACCTTATCTAGAGCATGGTGGGTGGTATATTCTGTCAAAACGTAGTTGATATCCGTGTTCCATAGGCTGCACTTGTAAAACAGTGGACTGGACATCTGCTAAATGTGTGGCGGAGTATCCCATCTGCCAACCTCTAAATAAGGCCCTAATTCATAGATTCCAGTTTTATGGAAATTCTTTCAAGAAACATTGGTAGCATTAGATTGATTGACTGCTGTGGCTGAGCCTGAACATGGTAACTATTTGAGCTTGGCAAAGAATGGGCTATTAATATTGCTGCTACATAATCACATTGCTTTGCAACAGTAAACTCATGCCTAAGTCTTATGTGATTGGCAGATTTATCACCACACCAAGCAAAGATTTCAGTGTGTTATTCAAGTTGGCGTTCATTAAGCAATATCATGTCTATAGTGTAATGGCACACAGTTTTGAACAAATAATTTACATACCCAGCCCATGCAGGGATAGTTGTGTAATTGTAAGATGGTTTTAGTGTGCTCTGATGCACTTCTATCTGTTTCAGGACAGAGTTTTTGTTAGTTGACTACTTGGGAACATTTGGGGCCTATGTCACATTCAGAAGGATTGGCAGTCAGTGTGGGAGTCTTCACCTTGCATTATGCAGGTGCGGCAAGTATTCTCTTACCTGCCCATCCAGGAGTCCTCATCTCCCCTCCTGTGTCTTAGCTCAGACTGCAGCAGCTTTTAGGGCACACTTTGTTCTTATGCTAATCTGATTAGGAGATAGGGCCTCACAGCAGCCTCCTACAAAGTATTTCCTAGATCACCCAGTGGTTGAGAGGCATAAAAAATATATGAACTCTGACCCTGAGTGCGATGTAAGCAACGTGGCTAAATAAGAACAGAATATTTTGAAACTTTTTTGTTGCTTTTCACCTTCAGGTAAATATAAAATAAAGTGCACACACCTTAAATAAAAATAAATGTTAAAATAATCCATGTTAAGTGCATTTTTATATGTTATTTATGAAAGGTCAGTAGGTTAATACGGTCACTGCAGATGTGTGCATTTAACCAGACAGTTATGCAACCGCGAACTGAATCCTGGTTGCGGCGCGGGTAGGATATTGCCATGTATTTTTAGTGCTTCGAGGTCCCAGTCTGTGACTGAAAGCACTATAAATATGCATTATTTTAAAATTTGTATTACACAGTATAAGAAAGGCTGCTGCATACTGTGGAAAAGAGTTTTTAGGGACAGATTTACTACATTTTCACGCAATTTAGTGTAACTGCCAAGGTTGGTATGATGTGTGCTGTGTTTTGTGAAATGGAGAGAGCAGAATAGTGCCATTTCTACTAAGAAATGGTGATATTTGCTTCTGTCCCTGTGCTGACTCACTTTAGGCTTTAATGTGTCAACGCATTCACTGTTGCATCATAGTGCAAGGGTGCATGCATGTTTGCTGTCAAGCAAAGATTTGAAAGGGTATTCTTGCTGTACAAAAGAATATGCTTAGACAGAGTTTGACACATTTTACTCCTGGCATATGTGCTGTACACTACACCACACATGCAAGAAAGGGAAAGTTTGGACAAATAAATGCCTTTCTCCAAGATATAGCTAGTCAAATCAACAATTTGCTCATGTTTGCATCACTTTTGTTACCAGGCAGAGATTGTTAGTAATTCTGCCCTCTAAATGTGTTAAAGATACACCTTTAGTAATACACAATAACGACTGTACTGAATGCAAATCTTTTTTTAAAAAAAGCTTTCATTATAAGGACACTCTCCAGAATGCAACTCATATCGCCCTTACATTACCTCTAAAAAAAAAAAAAATCCTTTGTCACCATGAATATTCGATTGACTTAATCAGTTAAAGCCATATACTGGATCTCAAGCAGTCAATTGGTTTTGCTGATTAATCAATTGAAAACATTTACGTTTCTTTCAGGTAGCAAGCACCATAGTGAAAAGGCTTGCTTCTTCTTACACTGTCAACCTCTGCCTTGGCTTCCTATAAAAGGAGATCTACTTCCTTTTGTTCAGGCAGAGGAACCTCAATGTCCGCATTATCACTTCTGGAATGGTTATTATTATTTTTTTTAAGCATGGATACTGTATTGTAAAAATTAAAAAAAAAGGTTTGGCAATGCAATTCCCAAAAGATCACACCCACCTCAGCCACTGAGGCCATGCAAAAACCATTTAGTAGAAGATAAGGTATTTATTTTTTTCATTGCTTCTCATAGTTTTGCACTTTCTACCTAATCAGTCCACCTACATGATGCCCTTAAAATGGGCGTTGACTGGGAACTGTGTGGAGTAGAATTCCCACAAGGAATTCCACTCTACACAAATATGAGATGGCCAGTGTTCCTAAAACCAGATTTACTAAGTGCAGGGACAATGAGCCTGATTTCACTGACCAGAAAATCCAGCAGGTATGATCACTGTGGGAAAAGGCTGCAATGTAGCCCAGACACCTTCCATGTCCCCTACCTAAACATCATACAAGGCACAGGGAATATTATGTGCTCCCCCCGCCAACCAACATTCTCCACTCCATCCTCCACCCTCCCTCCACATCTCAATTATTAGAGCCCCTGTATACTTTACCACAGACCCCTGCACACTTCTATCAACTGCTTAAAGCTGATTGTAAATGTGTGTGTGTTAAACCCAGCAGAAACGGGAATGCCATGTAGAATACTGCCAAGTAGATTTGGGTCTGGACAGTAATCCTCCATTCTGTGGGGTTTAACTTGTAGGTGCACAGTACTGGCAGATTGTTACCTCAAGGTACTGGTAATTACTAATGCAGAGGTTGCACCCCATCAAAACATTCAATTTATAATGGGGGCCATGGTGGGCTACTTATGGTGCCAGTGGATAGATCAGAGATCTAAGCCCTACTTATCATATCCCACCAAATCTACAAATGCATACGAGGGAACTTCACCATACTTGAACTATAATAAAAGACAGAGAATGTGAAATTCCACCAGAGTGAATCTTGAAGAAAAAACTTTGTTTGATTCTGGACCACTGAAAGCGTGTGTTGTTAACGCTACTATCATGTTCATTTATAGATTGAACTATCTCAGTGTATGTTATGTTAGTATTCCTGAATCAGATATTTACAAACTTCAAAGGTATTTAGAAAATGGCAGCATGACTTGTCATGAATTTTCAGGATATTTGGCAGCACTGGTTCCCATTTTCTAGAAGGATAAGGGTCTCTGTTTTCTCCATGGAGCCTTTTATTAATCAGGCACCATGCAGCGTATGTGTTTGATTCAAATAGTAGGGCAGCCCTTCGGGCTCTTTCCTGCTGATATTGGTCCCCAGAATTTATGGGTGGGTTGAGGGGGATGTTCCTTCTGTTTTGCTGCTTCCATTACAGGAATGTACATAGTCATAGCCTGCACAAAATAGAGGACCTTTCTATGTTTAGCAAGGCTCTTAAAAGTCATTTTATTGATTATCTGCTCTGCATATTTTTTTTGGTGTTGTTAGTTCAGCTCCAACATGTCACAGGGCGTTTTTTGCATTTTATATGTTACAGATCAGTACAGCTCATATCTTGCATGTTTAGGGTTCCTATAAAAATATTTAGTGGGTGACTTTCCACATTAACCACAGTGGTGGGTTTAAATTTTAAAAGAAATAGAGCAGAATGGTGGGCTGTGGCTCTTTTCCTTTGGAGGTGGAGAATTGTAAATTGAGGAATAGCTCTGGTGTCTGATGTCCGACCTATGGGTATTCGGAGAGACAGCTCAGCTACATGAAGCCTGAACATAGCTTTATGTCTAACCACAGGCGTACCTCTCCCACCTAGAGCTAACGCATGTATTATCAGTTTCTCAGAATGCATTGTAATACAGCTGTTGGAATTAGTTTTAACCTCTGCTTTATGATTTTTGCCTGGCATGCTGCCTATGCAGAGACAGTACACAAGAACTATTCTTGTGTAGGCATTTCATCAATGTGTCCTGTCTCTTAAAATTAGAATAGTTTGTCAGAAAACGCTTGTGAAACCTTATTCTGCTGTGAAGCTAAGTCTGACTCTTCAAAAACAGAATAAGTCTAATAATGGACATATTAGGTTACCAATGCAAATGCACTGCACAATGAAAACAATACTTTGTGCTCTACTTATTCTATTATTATACTGACAAACTGGTGGCCATGTTGTGTGTGTTGTGTCTCTCCTGTTGTCCATACAAGGTTGTCCCTTCCAGTACCCAGGCCATGCTAATTGCTACAGTTAGTATAAGCATTTGGGAACGACCACCATAGAGAATATGGTCATTCTTTTCAAAGGGATTTTAGATGAAATTTGCAATGAATGTTACATTTTATATTGCACATTGCCCCTGTGGGATGTAAAAACAAATTTGATATTTTATTGGCTTTCACACGGTATGTGCTGGCTCTCCAGAACAAAACTGAAAGCATGGTTGTTGCCATATTTACATATGCCAGAAAAGGGCACTATTTATGTTTCTGTTGGCACGGCTTCTTTGCAGGACATTGCACATCAGCCACTGATTCTATGTGTTCTGGAGGTTGAAGGAATACTTGGGCCCTTCAGATGCTAGAACTCTATTTCTAACAAAGTTATTTCAAGGCTGTTAGACCTGACAGCCTTAGGGTGGTCAACACTAACTTTTTGCCTGCATCCCTCCACTTTTTGGACACTGTTTTTAGGACTCTGCACACTTTACCACTGCTAACCAGTGCTAAAGGGCATATGCTCTCTCCCTTAAAACATGCTGACATTGGTTTATACCCAATTGGCTTATTTAATCTATTTGTAAGACCTCAGTAAAGTGCACTACATGTGCCCAGGGCCTATAGATTAAATGCTACTAGTTGGCCTGCAGCACTGATTTTGCCACCTGCAGACGTAGCCTCTTAACCATACCTCAGGCATGCAATTGCAAGGCCTATGTGTGCAGTTTCAATGCCACTTCGACTTGGCATTTAGAGGTACTTGCCAAGTCTTAAACTCCCCTTTTTCTACATATAAGTCACCCCTAAGGTATGCCCTAGATAACCCATAGGGCAGAGTGCTATGTAGATAAAAGGCAGGACATGTACCTGTGCAGTTTATATCTCCTGGTAGTGTAAAACTCCTAAATTTGTTTATACAAAGCTGTGAGGCCTGCTCCTTTCATAGGCTAACATTAGGGCTGTCCTCATATATTGTGTGAGTGGAAGATTCTGATCTGAAAGGAGTAACAAGGTCACATTTAGTATGGCCAGAATGGTAATACAAAATACTGCTGACTGGTGAAGTTGAATTTAATATTACTATTTTAGAAATGCCACTTTTAGAAAGTGAGCATTTTTCTGCACTTAAATCCTTCTGTGCTTTACAATCCACGTCTGGTTGGGTTAGTTGACAGCTCCCTTGTGCTTCCACTCAGACAAATCCCAAACACAGGATTCTCAGTTACACTTGCACACATCTGCATATTGAATGGGTCTTCCTGGGCTTGGAGGGTGGAGGGCCTGACATTTACATGTCAAAGGACAGTAGCTTGCCCTCACACAAAGGACTACCACACCGCCTACTGGGTCCCTGGCAGACAGGATGGAACTGAAAGGGGACCTTGTGCACGTCTAAGCCACTCTTTGAAGTCTCCCCCACTTCAAAGGAACATTTGGGTATTTAAGCGGGTCTCTGACCCACCAACTCAGACACATCTGGACAAGACACCACTGGAGAAGAAACCCTGAACAAGAACCTGCAGCCTGCCAAGAGGAACTCCCTGGCTGCCCAAAGGACTCACCTGACTGTTTTTCTGCAGAGGACTGCTACCCTGCTGCCTTGCTGTTGTCTAGCTCTGCTGAGAAGTGCTCTCCAAGGGTTTGGATAGAGCTTGCCTCCTGTTCCCTAAAGTCTCAGGACCAAAAAGACTTCATTCCTGCAAAGGAACTCTATGTGCAGCGAAAATCGATGCACAGCCTGCAAGAAATGACGCACAGTCTGCATTGCGGTGAGAAAATCACTGCACGCTGAACCGGATCAACACAGCCTAACTTCCCAAAGAGGAGAATGACGCAGCACCAGTGTTGCGACTGGAACTTTGACGCACAGCCCACTGGATTGACGCAAAGCAGAGCCAGAACGACACAGCCCGACTTCCTGAGAGGAATCGACACAGTGCCTGCCATGCGGGAGAAATTTCAACGCATCGCTCACCGGATCGACACAGCCCCTGTGACTTCATCCTGCATGCCCAGGATTTTAACTCATCGTCCTTGGGGTGTCCAAAAACCCTGCAATCCGAAGAGCATCCCAGTCTACACGCCAGAAATCGACGTAAAGCCGGCCCTGCGTGAAAACTCGACGCATCGTCTGTGTACGCTGGAAAAATAAATGCACACCTCCCCATTTTCCACGCAACTCCCCCTCTGCGGTCCCTTGCAGAGAATTTGAACGTGAACCAGGTACTTTGTGCTTGAAAGAGACACTTGTTGCTTTTTAAAGACTAAAGATACTTTATATCATTTTTACAGTGATACTTTAACGTATACTTTTTGATTCTTGATTGTCTTGACCTGTATTTATCCAGATAAATATTATATATTTTTCTAAACACTCTGTGGTGCATTTTTGTGGTGCTCTACTGTGTTATTTCATGATTTATTGCAAAAATACTTTACACATTACCTTCTAAGTTAAGCCTGACGGCTCAGTGGCAAGCTACCAGAGGGTGGGCACAGGATAATTGTATTTTGATTTACAATACAGGAGATTACTGGTGGGGTAAACAATTGGTAGTTATATTATCAACTGATTGGTGTGATAATCCACTAAGTTCTACATTCTGAGACTTGTACAAGTGTGTGGCCTCAAACAAGAGTTGTAAAGTCCAAATGAACAGAATGAAAAAGCATGTTCGGTCAACAGTCAGGCAGCAGCTACTTTCTGAAGGTGAAAATAAATAATTCCATAAACACAATTTATCACTATATTTTCTTGTAGTAGCTCTTAAGGATAGCTCTGCTCCATTTTGTGAGGTGTTACCCCCCCCCTCTCCTTGGGTTGACCTGTTGACCTCCCTCTTCCCGTCCCCCGAAATATCGGTTCTAGTTGTGCGCGTGTACCCATCTCAGGGTTTACAGACCTCTGCGACATTTCAGGCCCCAGATGGGGCAATATCGGTCACTGTGCTGAGAAATATTGACACTTTCGTAATTTTGTCTGTCAGCGAGGCACTCTGCGGCATTTATTATGTCCAAGCACAGTGCACAATGTGTAAAAAAAAGTTATAATGCAGACACATCCTGAACGAACTCTTGCTTGTCTATTTCCCCTAATGTCACGGTACCTCTAGCAATTATTATAAACCATTCCATTGTCGTTCCTTCCCATTTAAAAACCGTACGGTGTTGCAAATATCTAACTAGCCTTTATTAATGTCCATCAGATGTGTGCCTTAAGCACAACACTCCTCTACTTCTGGTTTCCCACTTCACTGGGGGCTTTATGGTTGTATATTTCATTGACGAACTGTTATATAACAACTGAAGGTTTCAGTAGCTCAAATTCCCATGCCCTGGCCTAATGCATCATGGTCATGGTAGTAATCCATTGTAGACAGCATCCTCACTTTACTTCAAGTGCACCTTTCAGTACCTATTTCGCTGTGGGTGATTTCGCTAGAGTGCAGGTGTAACAGGATTGTAAATTTTAGACTTGGGTCTTGTTCACAGTTTCCTTAACCCCAGAGGCGAACAATTTATGGCACGTCAATAAATCTGTAGCAGAGGTAAATAATTCACATCAGACTCCAATGCTGCTGCCTCCCCCCCGCGCGGAAAAAATGGGTAGGGCTGGGGAAGTGCAAGTCACATTATGTTTGCTGCTCAATTCTAAAAGGCTGGCAGTTTCAAGGCACAAGAACAGGATACACTGACAGGGTAGTAGCTATCAGGTGCAGTGGTACCACGGCCCACGGATGTAAGCACTCACGCGACGGCAGATTCCAGCTATCACTGTGGTGCTATAAAATTAAGGGGCCCTATTTCTCTCGCTTGCATTAGGTCCCACATCACATTTGATACACCACTGCATTGGGAGCCGAGATTGCCCGTTGTGCGGCACATTTAGGGTCTGAATAGGACCTTGGCTGACGGGATACTCTATAAAGGTGACGGATATCGTCCGCCGTATTACAAGTCCAGTATATCCCATGGCACTTGTAAAACGGCGAGCGGGATATTCCTAACGTTTGTGACGGAGTATCCCAATCCGACAAGGTTGTAATCAGGCCCCTAGTCTTTTAGCGGGTCCAGTCTGTGACAGTAATATCCACCCCCCTTAAGCCTGTACTGATCTCTAGATACCACCAACCTGTTTGTTTTCCGACGCTGGGACCCGTGGTGTGGGGCCAGGAGGGGGCGCGGAGGCAGTGGTAGCCATAAGTACCACTGCCGTAAGCAAACCCACGAGCGAGGAGGCCTTCATCTTGGGAGGCACGTCTCAGCGGAGGGAGTGAGCGCGGCCCGACCGAGCAATAGGGTTGACCGACAATTCGAACAGAGGAGAGGGTCCGGAGTTCAGATCCCGGCTCCGACCTCCTTCTCTGGAGGTGAACAGCACAGGGGCCTCACAGAGGGCATTGTTTAAACACTGAGGTCGGTTTGTTTTCCACAGAGCACGCACGCTTCCAAGTTTGGGTCGATAATAATTTTAACTACTGCAGACCACATAAAAACCTAAACTGATAACCTTTATGTGTGCGTTATGCATCAGCGGACTAGGAATACACATCGCTATGGCGTACATTCAATAGACCCCAGAAGCATCAAAACTGAGTCTACCTTGATAGGAATTAAACCCGTGACCTTCATTAGCTTCTTCACAGAACAGCCCATCAAACATTGAACACTCTGAGCTACCTTCCCTTTGGCGTACCGCTTAACTGCCTATCTGTTTTTTGAGCTGCTGATTTTTTTATTCTAGTATTTAATATTAAACAACAACCATATCGGAGTCGGTACTAAAAATGACCTGGGCCCAGTTTGCTGGATCAGCAGTTCTCTTACCAGGACCTCATACTTAGATTCCACAGAAGTCAAGTGTGTCTTTATAAAGGGCAACTGCTGTTGTTTTTTTCTGAATCGAAGGACGATGGCATTCAGAATCTTGGCTAAACATTGATGGTGCAGCGGGTGCAGTGCCACCGGGACCGAGGAGTCTGAGGAGTGCTCCACTTATGATACATTTATATTGTCAGAAGAAATCGTCATAAGTAATTTATAATCTCAGAATCCTTTATATTGTATCTTTATTCCTGATTTCTGAAAATTGAAGCAGAAAAGATCTACCTGAATTTCTCATCCCCAGGGAGATGCAAAAATTATTTTAGTGTATTTTAACACTAAGTTTTATCACTCCCTGTGACACTAGAGGCATTGGCCAGCTCACCCTTTTGGACACTGGGTGCCATACGGCCTCTTTTTTCGAGTTCGTGGGTTTGTAGGGGTACAGCGTATCGTTCAAAAGCTTTGGGGTAACAACAGGAAAAATACAAAGGGGCCATGTCACAAAAGCATTTGTGAGTACTTGAAGTTCCCCTTTTATTCCCCTTACATGCCTCTGCGAATCTTCTCCAAAACAACTAAGGGCCAGATGTAGCAAACTTTTGCGAGTCGCAAATTGCCCGATTCGCAATTTGCGACCCTGCAAAATCGGAAATGGGATGCAAAAATCCCATTTCCGACTCGCAAAATGCGACGCAAGCCATTACCGACTCGCAAAATTTGCGACCACATTTTGCGACCCGCAAATAGGAAGTCGCAATTTGCTAGTCGCAAACCATATGCAATAGCAACTCGCAAATTGCGACTAGTCGCAAAAAGCCCATTTTGCACTTCCAATTTACCACTAACTCAGAGCAGGTGGTAACCATTACCAAAGTATAAAAGGGGGCCCAGAAGGCAACTGGGTTACTCAAGATGGCGGAGATATACCTGATAGCAGTGAGGAGGAGAGCCTACGCTGCCCAGCAGAGGACGAGGAGGAGCCAGAGACAGGAGAAGATATACAGAACAAGGCAGACACTCTTCCAGCAAACTGAGGAGGAAATATATGATAAATATAGACTTAGCAGGGCAGCTATACTAGATTTAATAGAATTAGTCAAACCACAGCTACAACGCCAGACTGTGCGCGGCTGCGCCATCCCTACGCATGTGCAAGTGCTATGCTCACTGCACCTCTTGGCCTCGGGTAGCTATCAGGGGGTCATTGCTGTGGCAGGTGGGGTATCCCAAAGTGCACTATCACGGTTCTTTAGGGCATTCCTAGACGCCTTACTCACACACATGTCCCGATACATATACCTACCCAGGAATGAGGCAGAAATCAACAGCACCAAGTTGGAATTTTACAGGATTGCCAACTTCCCCCATGTCATAGGGTGTGTAGACGGGACACATATCCAAATATGCCCTCCTGCAAACCTGGAATGTCTGTTCCGCAATAGGAAGTGTACCCACTCACTCAACATACAGGTGGTATGTGACGCCCATTATGTCATCACTGACATGGTTGCCAAATTTCCAGGCAGTACTCATGACTCCTACATTTTTAGGCACAGTGGGATACACCAATGCCTGGAACGTGGGGAGTTTGGAGACGGATACCTCCTAGGTAGAGCTGAATACACCTTGAAGACACCCACCCATGCCTTGCTAACATTGTACGTTTTGTGCCAAACAGGTGACAGTGCATATGCACTACGTCCATGGATACTAACTCCGTACTTAACACCCAGTAATGATTGCGAGAGGCGATACAACAGTGCACATAAGAGGACCAGGAACATAATCAAACGTACCTTTGGACTGCTGAAAGCAAGGTTCAGATGCCTCCACCGAAGTGGAAGTGCCCTCCAGTATACCCCAATAACAGCTTTCAAAATAGTTGTTGCATGCGCTATACTGCACAACATTGCCACCAGACGTGGGCTACCTCTCACCCCTGAAGACCCAGATTCGGAGGATGAAGAGCAAAAGCAACCACATCGCCATCATGGGGATAGGAGCATCGCAAATCAAGGCAGACTGAGACGGGAACACATTGCAAACCAATACTTTGGAAGGTACGTACCAACTTTTACCATACTCACCAATGTAACACACAAAGGGGGTGATTCTAACCCTGGCGGTCGGTGATAAAGCGGCGGCCAACCCGCCAACAGGCCGGCGGTCGAAAAAATGGAATTCTGACCCTGGCGGGAACCGCCAACCCAGCCCGCCACATTAACACTCCGACCGCCGCGGCGGTGCAGACAAACAGCGTGGCGGTCACCGCCAACAGGCAGGCGGCAGACAATGTACCGCCCACAGTATCACAACTCACCAATCCGCCACCTTTTCCGGGGCGGGAGCCCCGCCGATAAAAACACGGCGGAAACAGACTACGAACGGGAAAACGCGCACCAAAACACACTCCACGAGGAAGGAGGACAGCATGGAACCCGAATTAAACATCCTACCTGCTCTCGTCTACCTTCTCATCTACCACGAGTACAAACGCCGGCGCAGACGACAACGGTGAGTACTGCACCTACGACACACGGGAGGGGGGAGGAGTGAAGCGTACGGCACACACATATGCGACCCCCACCCCCCCAAACTATGTACACACTAATGCAGAGCAACAATGCACAGTGACACCACCCAAACCCCCCTGAAAAATGCAAAGACATAATTAAATTGGGACGAAATTTTTATATAAAAAATAGACTCTGATATGGAGCGGTCAACTATGCAAAATATCCATAACAAAATGATACTATATACACTGCCATGGAGAACCGAGGTAATTAGTCCTGTACATCAAAGTTAAATGGAACAGTCCGTGGGCTACAGTGTAGCGACACAAGGGCAAAGCCCACACAGGAGACCTGAGTCCTTTGGAGAGAACACTGCAGGGGCATCTGATGAAAAAACTACAGGCACCTCAGGGGGAAGGGAAGGGGGAGGCACCACAGCCACATGAGTCCACGACACCAGATCCACGAAGGGGCCACCATGCCCATTGATGTATCCTGGGGAGTGCAAAGCCACAGTCTCTCAAGTCTCTACAGTGGGTGGGTTGCCCACTGTACCATCCTGGGGAGTGCAAAGCCACAGTCTCTCAAGTCTCTACAGTGGGTGGCTTGCCCACTGTACCATCCTGGGGAGTGCAAAGCCACAGTCTCTCAAGTCTCTACAGTGGGTGGGTTGCCCACTGTACCATCCTGGGGAGTGCAAAGCCACAGTCCATCTGGTGGATGACAGTCTCCACTGCTCAAGGAGGAGGCATGGTGGGCACAGTGAACCATAAACAGTGCTTGACAGGAAGGGCCCAGCGGAGCGGTGCTTGAGACGGCGGGGCCCAGCGGAGCGGTGCTTGAGATGAAGGGCCCAGCGGAGCGGTGCTTGACAGGAAGGGCCCAGCGGAGCGGTGCTTGAGACGGCGGTGCCCAGCGGAGCGGTGCATGAGACGGCGGGGCCCAGCGGAGCGGTGCTTGAGATGAAGGGCCCAGCGGAGGGGTGCTTGACAGGAAGGGCCCAGCGGAGCGGTGCTTGAGATGAAGGGCCCAGCGGAGCGGTGCTTGACAGGAAGGGCCCAGCGGAGCAGTGCTTGAGACGGCGGTGCCCAGCGGAGCGGTGCATGAGACGGCGGTTCCCAGCGGAGCGGTGCTTGAGATGAAGGGCCCAGCGGAGGGGTGCTTGACAGGAAGGGCCCAGCGGAGCGGTGCTTGAGATGAAGGGCCCAGCGGAGCGGTGCTTGAGACGGCGGGGCCCAGCGGAGCGGTGCTTGAGATGAAGGGCCCAGCGGAGGGGTGCTTGACAGGAAGGGCCCAGCGGAGCGGTGCTTGAGATGAAGGGCCCAGCGGAGCGGTGCTTGACAGGAAGGGCCCAGCGGAGCGGTGCTTGAGATGAAGGGCCCAGCGGAGCGGTGCTTGAGACGGCGGTGCCCAGCGGAGCGGTGCTTGAGATGAAGGGCCCAGCGGAGCGGTGCATTAGACGGCGGTGCCCAGCGGAGCGGTGCTTGAGATGAAGGGCCCAGCGGAGGGGTGCTTGACAGGAAGGGCCCAGCGGAGCGGTGCTTGAGATGAAGGGCCCAGCGGAGCGGTGCATGAGACGGCGGTGCCCAGCGGAGCGGTGCTTGAGATGAAGGGCCCAGCGGAGGGGTGCTTGAGACGGCGGTGCCCAGCGGAGCGGTGCTTGAGATGAAGGGCCCAGCGGAGCGGTGCTTGAGACGGCGGTGCCCAGCGGAGCGGTGCTTGAGATGAAGGGCCCAGCGGAGCGGTGCTTGAGATGAAGGGTCCAGCGGAGCGGTGCTTGAGACGGCGGGGCCCAGCGGAGCGGTGCTTGAGACGGCGGGCCCTGTTCAGTGGTGCCTATCTTCACGGCGGGCCCTGTTCAGCGGTCCTCTTCTGCACGGCGGGCCCTGTTCAGCGGTCCTCTTCTGCACGGCGGGCCCTGTTCAGCGGTGCTCTTCTGCACGGCGGGCCCTGTTCAGCGGTGCCTATCTTCACGGCGGGGCCCAGCGGAGCGGTCCTCTTCTGCACGGCGGGCCCTGTTCAGCGGCCCTCTTCTGCACGGCGGGCCCTGTTCAGCGGTGCTCTTCTGCACGGCGGGCCCTGTTCAGCGGTGCACATCCAGTAGGTCAAGGGAGCCAGACCTGGCCTGGACTCCCTGCTCAGTCGCCCTCCGACTGTGATGTTTCTGGACCCTTCGGGGACGGAGTCCTGGGCCCTTTGGTGTCCTCCTTTCCAACTGGGATGTGGCATGTGGGGCCCACCTGCTCCGCACTCCTGCTGCCTGACTTCTCCGCCCTGCTGCCCTTACGCTCCTTAGATGGGGCTCTCGGGCCCTTGCCTCCCCTAGATGTTGTGGCTGGTGAAGTGGGCGAACTTTGCTCCTTGGGGGCAGCCGTGTCAGTCCTCGCACGGTGGCCCTTGTGTTTCCTGGTCCTCTTGCCGGGGGGGGCTGGATGTGTCCTTGCTGCTGATTGAGGTGTCACTGCTGGCAAAGGGTGGACTCCAGAACCCATGCACAACAGTGACACCTGAAGCTGGGCTGGTGGTGGCTGTGGTGCTCTTGGGACTCTTTGCAGATGGAGGGGGTAGGTCATCGGAGGGAAAGAGGTCAAGCTTAGCCAGGAAAAGTTTTTTAGGGCCAAGGTAAAGGGTAGGAGAAGTGGTGATGGGAGTGGAGGAAGAGGATGTGGTTGTAGGAGAGTCAGGTGTGCTGTCATTGGGTGAAGGTGCTGGTGCTGTAGGCTGTCGTGAGGTGGATGGCTGTTGGGTGGGTGGCTGCCTGCGTTTGTGTGTCTCGGAAGAGGGGGTGACAGACACAGTGGGAGAGGACACAGGGGACGTGTACATGGCAGTGGGGGTGGTGACTGCACGCGTGCGGACTGTACAGGAGGGTGTGGTGGTGATGGAAGCACTAGCTGATGTTGGTGTGCATGCAGGTGTGAGTGTAGACGTCACAGGGAGGGAGGAGGGAGACGAGGAGGAGGGGGACACAGGGGTGGCAGTGACTGTTGGAATGTCTGCATCTGGGTGTTGCTTGGGTGAGTGTTTGTGGGATCTGTGGTGCTTGTGTCTGGATGAGCTGCCCTTGGGTGTTGAGGTGTGTGCAGGCTGGTCAGATGGTGTGGATGGGATAGGCTGAGGAACAGGAGACAGAGACAGGCTGGAGGCAGTCAGAAGAGGGAGGCTGGAAACAGGGACAATGGCTGCCGTCAGTGCTGAGGCCAGAGCAGTGAACGATCGTTGATGGGCAGCCTGACCCGAATGAATGCCCTCCAGGTAGGCATTGCTCCGATGCACCTCCCTTTCTACCCCCTGGATGGCATTCAAAAGGGTAGTCTGCCCAACAATGAGCGTCCTCACAAGGTCAATGAGCTCCACACTGAGGGCAGCAGGGGTGACAGGGGCAGGGGCTGAGGTGCCTGGGGCGAAGGAGACGCCCGCCTTCCTGGGCGAGCGGGCACGGAGCGTAGGCTGAGGGGCTGCAGGGAGGGCGGGGCTGGTGCGCTGGGTGGCGGCTGTATCTGTAGAGGCGGGGGGCCCGGATGTTGCCGCCCCCGCTAGGGAGCACCCATCCAAGGACGTGTCTGTGTCGCTGCTCTCACCACCGGTCCCCGTTGTGGTGCTCCCCTCGCCCTCCGGATCACTGGTGCACTCGGTGTCTGTTCCTGGGCCCACCGGGGCCTTGTGACTTGCAGCTCCCTCGTGCTCCGATGCCCAATCTCCTCCGCCTGATGATGCTAATGCACACATGCACAAGAAGATGAAGAAGAAGGGTGGGGGGAGAAAAAAGAAGACCAGGTTGAGTGCATGCAATGTCAACACCGTTGGCGGAGAGGACAGACACAGGAGCCTCATGCACTAAGCCGCGCATTCGGGGTACACTACTCAGTACTTCTGACTAAGACAACAGGTCAAGGGACGACAAACGCGCACATGTGTGAGGCTGGACCATCAATAGCTGTACTTGTCACCCTACAGAGGTGGGGGCCGGGAGCACAGGGCCATGCCTAAGGGAGAGGACTACACTACAGAAAGCGCCCTGGCCTAATGTCACCCACAACCCTCCTCCCCCACCCAGACGCCTCCACTGTGCAGAAAGATAGCAGAATGTGCTGATACTCACCCCCTTGTGTCTGCTGTGATGCTCTCAAGCGCCCATCCAAATCAGGGTAGGCCACCGCCAGGATCCGGGACATCAGGGGGGTCAGGGTACGACTGGCACCCCTCCTAGGTTGGGAGGCCATCCCCAGCAGTGACTCAGCGGTCTTCCTGGTTCCGCGGTGGATGTCCTCCCACCTCTTGCGGCAGTGGGCGCCCCGTCTGACGTGGACCCCCAGGGCCCGGACTTCCTTGGCGATGGCACGCCAAATCTCGACTTTCTGATGGGCGCTGACCTATGTGACATGTACAGGGTGGGAAGGAAACATTCATCAACTTACTGCATGTTAGATGTGATTGGCCCCCCCTCCCCAACCTTGCCATATGGCACATGCTCTCATCTGTCGTGCGTTGCACTCCTCATTCGCCCCCCACCCCACCAACTTACATCCACCCCACTCCACACAGGCATCGCCCATTCCATGTGCACCCGGTGTACTTACCTGTTGGTCTAGAGGACCGTAGAGTAACGCATACTGGGGGAGGACCCCATCCACGAGCTTCTCCAACTCTTCAGACGTGAAGGCAGGGGCCCTTTCCCCAGTCGCAGCAGCCATTGTCACTTCCAGACCGAGGTCACAGCAGCACTTGCAGTATAGGTCCTCTCCTGTGGATGATCAGGTCTCGAGTGATTAGGCAGATAGAAAATGGCGGTCACGCCCGCGGCGGTGCGTACCGCGGCGGTGCGTACCGCGACCGCCGGCGCACCTCGTCATTGGCTCCTGAAACCCATAGGCTTCAATGTTAACCAATGCGGCTCCGTGTAGCGGTCTTCGACCGCCTACCGCCACGGTGTGCTCCGCCAGCGCATTGACCTCACATCCCATTGTCCCACTTCACAGGTCAGGCAGCCGCCATTTCAAGGGCCCACATGGCATAATTTCTACTGCGACACACAGGCCTAGGCCTTGCATTGCCACACATACACGCCTTTCAAAACATAGATAACCGTGTGCTATGCAAGCTGTGGTGAACGTACCAGTGATTAGCTTGACTCTGTGCTCCATGTTGTCCTTCCTAGGCACCGTCCGCTGGGACTTGCGAGGAGAAGGATGAATCCTCGCGTGTACCGACCGCTGGTGGACCTGTCGACAATGGAAGAACGCCACATCATACTACGATACCGACTTGACCGTGCCACTATCCATGAACTGTGTGCCCAGCTGGAGCCAGCCCTGATGTCCCCCATCCGCCAACCCACAGGAATTCCCCCTCTGGTGCAGGTTCTGTCAGTCCTCCATTTTCTTGCAAGTGGCTCATTCCAGACAACAGTGGCCATGTCATCTGGAATGTCTCAGCCTATGTTTTCAAAAGTTTTGTCTAGAGTGTTGTCTGCCCTGACGAAACACATGCGGAGTTACATTATATTCCCTGAGGAGGTTGATTTGGCCACTGTGAAGGGTGATAGCGCCGGCGGAGGTGGTAGGCTGTTCCTGGTCCGGGCTAGTGACAGGGGCCCTGTGTGGTGCCACATGGTCCCGCAACGTGTCTTCTATCCGGTTGAGGGCCTGGACTATGCTCCCCATAGCAGTAGAGATGTTGGTGAGTTGATTGGTGAACCCCATGTAGCGTTCCTCCTGCTGTGCCTGGATCTCCTGGAACCTGGCCAGTACCGTCGCCATCGTCTCTTGGGAGTGGTGGTAGGCTGCCATGATGGTGGTGAGGGCCTCTTGGAGAGTGGGTTCCCTGGGCCTCTCCTCCCCCCCCTGTCGCACAGCAGCCCTCCGAGTTGCCCTGTTTCCCCCGGCCTCTGTCCCCTGGACGGTGTGCCCACTACCACTGCCCCCAGGTCCCTGTTGTTGTTGGTGTGGTGGGTTAGCCTGGGTGCCCTGTAGTGGCAGACACACCGCTGATTGACCTGTCCTAGAGACAGAGGCATGGGCCCGCTGGGTGGGAGCTGTGCTGTTGGTCCCAGAGGGGGTTGGGTCTGCTGTGGCCTGTGTGTGGGGAACCGACTGTCCAGAGGTCCCCGATGGTCCGGGCTGGTCATCAGGTTCCAGGTCGACAGAGCTGCTGTCATCACTGGGGGCCTCTTCCGGGGGGGGGATGGACATTTCTGGACCCTCCTGGCCGGTGTGTTGGCGTTCGGGTCCTGCATGGGGTAAGAGAGTATGGTTATTGTTTCTGTGTGTGCTATTGCGTGCCATTTATGGGTGCCCTTGTCCCCCAGTGCTGTCATTCCCTTGGGGGAGGTGTTTTGGGGGGGGGGGTATGTGCAGTGGTCATGCTTAGGTGATGGGTGTCCATAGTTTGTGGTGGCATGCAGGGGTTGGTGTTGGGTGGGTTGTGCTGGAGAGACATTCTCAGGGAGGATGTGTGATGGGGAGTTGGGGGTGAGGGTGGTGGTGGGGGTTAGCATGCTGGGGGGGGGGGTGAAGTAGTTGAGATTGTACTTACCAGAGTCCATTCCTCCGTGTACTCCAGCGAGGCCATCAGGATGCAGGATGTTTAGTACCTCTTGCTCCCATGCTGTGAATTTGGGTGGAGTGGGTGGGGGTCCCCCGCCAGTCTTCTGCACTGCGATGTTGTGTCGCGAGACCATCGAGCGCACTTTTCCCCTTAAGTCGTTCCAGCGTTTGCGGATGTCGTCTCGATTTCTGGGATGCTGTCCCACCGCGTTGACCCTGTCCACGATCCGCTGCCATAGCTCCGCCTTCCTGGCTATAGTGGTGTGCTGCACCTGTGAGCCGAAGAGCTGGGGTTCAACTCTTATGATTTCCTCCACCATGACCCGGAGTTCTTGGTCCGAAAAGCGTGGGTGCCTTTGGGGTGCCATGGGGTGGTGTGGATGAGGTGTGGGGTGGTGTATATGGTGATGAGTGTGTTGGTGTGTGGTGCTTTGTGCTTCTATGTGGTGTGTGTGATGGTGTAGTGTGCCTCTGTGTGATGTAGCTCTCTATTCTGTGATGTGTCTCTCTCTCCTTCGTCTCTGATCTTCGGTCGTAGGGGTTTGTGGGTGATGTGGGTGTGTGTTTTATAGTTGTTTGGATGTGTGGGAGTGTTGTTGGTATGTGTGTCAGGTGTGTGTATTTCAAATTGTCCAATGTGGCAGTGTTTTGGAGCTGTGTGTGTATTTTGAGCGCAGCGGTGTGTACCGCCAATGGAATACCGCGGTTGAAAGACCGCCGCGTGGATTCGTGGGTCAGAATGGCATGGGCGTGTTTGTGTTGGCGTGGCGGTGGAGGTTTGGTCATCTCCAGTTTTCCGCGGCCCGCTTATGAGGCGGCCTTCCTTGGATGTCGGGTTTTTGGCGGATTCACAGTTGGTGGTCAGAATGACCGTGGCGGTTTACCGCGGCCGCGGCGGAAGTATGGCGGAGTTCTGACCGGCGGTATGGGCCTTTTACCGCCAAGGTCAGAATGACCCCCAAAGAGTCCATGTGTTAAGTGGAAAAAACAAGTGATTTAATAAGTGCAAATAACAAAACTATGTACAATAGGGACAGTTCAGGGGCTTCAATAGTCCACCTGGCATGGGACACATTGACGTCATGTGCCCCAACCCCAAGGACAGTGTGGAGCTCACACCCTACGGCGGGCTCGGCCAGCCTGGGTGGTACTAGGGGGATCAGCAGTGCTCTGCCTTATGCTTCCACTGCGAAGCACCCTGGTGTCACCGGCAGAGACACTGCTGACAGTGGAGCCCTCCTCACTGTCCTGTGGCGTGTCGCCTGTGCCCCTGGCCACCTGCAGTGCCTCCATGAGGTCTATTGCATGGCTGAGACGGCCCAGTCCCCGTGCCACATCACCAGCAAAGTGGCCCATGTCCACCTGGAGGTTGACTGTGCGCCTAGACAGCCCTGTTGTGTTCACAGCAGCCTTACTATAGAGGAGGGCATGCTGTCCAGGTGTTGCAGCAGCTGGCGGTCCCTGCGCTGTGCACTGTCAGTCTACGTTAGCAGTCCTGCCACTAGTTGGCGCATGGAGAGTGCAAGGTCACCAGTGTTGGTACTGATCACCTGCAACTCCGAATGTACCTGCTGCATACTGTTGGCATGATTGCGTTCAAAGTGCCGCAATGCCCCACTAATCCTCCTTAATTCTTGAGTTTGCAGGCGCTGACCCCGTAGAAGTTGGGCCTCGGTTGGTGATGTGGAGGCATGCCCTGACTCTGCCTGCCGCTCTGATGTTGATGTTCCACGTCGCCTGTGAAGCGGTGGAGGCCCTGTGTTGTCTCCCGTGGCACTCTGGCTCGTACCTGGTGCAGGCTCACACACCACTACTGCAACAGGTGTTTCCTGAGGGGACATGGTGTTGGTGGTGCAGGTAGCAGTGGTGGCTGGTCCTGTTCTCTCCTGTGTGTGCTGGCTGACCAGTGGCCACTGGCTGATTGGGCTGGTGGGGGTGTCTTGTGGGAGACCTGTGGAACATAGGGAACACACTGTCAGTGTCTACTATCTGTTATCAACTTCCTAATAAACTATTGCCTATGAACTGCCTACTTGACTACATTGCCCATAATGCATCAGTCTGGTGTTTGGTACTCTGAAATGATGGAGCTATCTTGGTTGTGCATGCTCCTGTGTACAAGGTGGGTGGGGGTATGGCATTGATGAGGGTACATGCATGTCACATGGTACTCACCGGTTGATGGTCCTGGCTCAGAGGTGTCCAGATCTCCCATCCCGCTTACAGCCTCAGGCTCTAGGGTCTCTTCTACCATTTCCTCCAGGGGTGTGGGTGGTGGTACCGTCGATGATCCCCCTCCTGTGCCTCTCATCTCCCGGAGCCGCTCTGCCACCCTCTCCTTGGTCCGGGAGCGCAGGTCATACCACCTTTTCTTCAATTCTTCCACATTCCGGTGGCTGACCCCCAGGGAGTTGACCTTGTCCTGGATCTTCTGCCAGAGTCTTCTCTTCTCTGTCTCTGGCACAGTTAGTGCTGCCCTGTCAAACAGCTCGTCATGGTGCTGACAGCACTCATCAGTCAGCACCTCCAACTCCTTTTCAGCAAACTTAAGTTTCCTCTTCCTTGGATTTTCAGCCATGGTTGCATGAGCTCTGTTTGTTTGCTGTGCTGAAGTTGAAATGGGTGTGGTCCTCCCTCCTCCCAGGTGGATTTGTAAACTTCCTGGCTGTGGTGTCATCATCGTGTGCCAGGAAGTGTTTTCCAGAGTGTTCTGAAGTGTTTTCCAGAGTGTTCTGCAGCACCTGCATTCAATTTTCAGCACAGTCGCTATTTGCAACGCCCAGTCGCAAATTGTGAGTCAGTTTTTTGCGCGGTCGCAAAAAGCGACCTCGCAAACAGCAGACTCGCTATCTGCGGTGCGACTCCGTGTGCGAGTCGCAAATTGTCCTCGCACTTTCTACCTGCATTGCAGTTAGCGAATCGGAAATTGCGAGTCGCAAATAATCGAAATTTGCGAGTCGCTAATTTTTACCTACCTACATCTGGCCCTAAGTCCACACGAATAAAAGTGCAAAGAGGACACAGTCCCTTCTATTTGTACTATCTGTAATGAGTATTCTCTGTATATTCCCATTTTATGTACATTTTAGTCGTTTGGAGGCCAGTTTACTAAGGCATATAGGTGTACACAAAAGAGTAGTTCAGGAGTCCTGCTTAATACTTGTAACTGTAATTGTATTTGCATAGCACTTACTGCCTCTGGCTAGGTGTTGAAGCGCGTTTTGGTGAGTAGAACGCTACCCTGGAACCCAAGGTGGATTAGCAGTGTATTATTAAAGGGAAATATAAATTGTTATTGGGAGTGGTGAATATGAGAGCCTGTTATTTAGAGGAAAAGGATAAAGGAGGAATAGAGGAGGGAAGAGTTTGGAAAGGGTTATTTAGGAGTTCATAGTAGTAAAAGGGGTTCAGGACGAGGTAGAGATTGGAGTTAAGGGATGTTTTAAAAGATGAATAGCATGAATCATAGGATAGAGGTTTGGGGAGGTTTGTCAATTTTTTACTGCATTGGGAGGAAAAATATAAATATTTAAATGCATAACCACACGTAAAAGGTACATATGCATAGAGACTTTAACATGATATACATATGCAAAGTAATTGGGAGATAATAAATGTACTAGATAGATACATGGACAAAAGTTTACAAACCCAGGGTTTCCATTTTTTGCTGCAAATAAAGGTTTTTCTTAAACTTTATTTTATTGATATATTTTATGTGGATTGTATATTTGTCCCCCAGTATTTCAACAGTGAAGCACTCATAGATACAATGGCTATAATAATCTTTACAGAGTTTGACAGATATATGTTATTATAAGAAAATAAACCCAAAAGCATACACTCATCACCTTATATGTTACTGATGTATTGATCTATTTATATATAGGTATAATGATAATGTTATTTATTTATACACATACATAAATATATATATACTATATATATATAATATGTATGTGTGTGTGTATATATATATATATATATATATATATATATACTGTATATATATATATATATAGTCGTTTTTGCTTTGAATTTTAAACTTTCTATCCTTAAGGTCTTATAGATTAATTTGTTTTAAATTGATCTTTTGAGAATTCTCACCCTATATTGTAATGATTTGAATTCATTGCATAACAAATACATTTATCCATCCTCCCACTCCAATAATCCGAAAACCTTTAGCCCTAAAGGACAGATTTGGCACAGTTTATATAATAAATGTAACTAAACATGATGGAAGGAGGCGGGAGGATGACGAGTCTTTGAGACAAAAAGTGATACGCATGATCAGGTACCACAAGCACTGATGTTCTCTCCTTGGTTCTGATATACTTTCAGCACAGTGCTTCCCAATGAATTCAGGTTCTCTGGACTTCATTGAATTGAAGTTGAAAGATAAGGAACTAGCTGAAAGACTGGTATCTCTAGATCTGAGGAATCCCCTAAATACTGGTTCTAGGATACGGTTTAAACTTGTTCCTCCTTAGGCATCAAGGCATCCCACATCTAATCCATCTACCCCACAGCCTCCTGGGAGCCATCTAGAGAAGATTACTTGACCCAAGCAACTGTCACTCTCAGTAGGTTTTAATCTTAGTGAAGTGGATTGACCATCAACTGTGAGGTTCTCTCTCTGGACAACAAACCTAGGGCAGACACAGCTTTCTCATAAAGTAATAATCAAGACACTCAATCTCAAAATGAAACTATTTTGTCCACTGAATCAACTAAGCTTAGTTCAAGATCTATCCAACCCAGTAGTTCTATCATAGATGGCGCCCAAGATCACCTTCCTAAAATCAATCTGCTATCTTGGAATGTAGCTGGCCTATGCTCAAAACTGATTGATCCTGAGTGGAATGAGTTTATCGACAAGTATCATGTTTGCCTTTTACAGGATACATGGGCAACAACCCAAATACATATGACAGGTTATATGTCAGTGACTAAAGCTACAATACCCTCAAATGCAGGTAGACTCTCTGAAGGGGTTTTCATACAGCTGAAGTTCTCATTGGCATGCTCAATCAAAAGATTAGATATGTCATAATTTGACATCTTAGGCCTATCCATAAAGACATGCAAGGGGTTCTCTTTTCATATATTTTCAATGTTTACAGTCACTCGCTCCCTACAAATAAAGAGTCTTTGACCTTGCAAATCCTTGAAAACTATTTATCTTGCATAACTAATTGCTCCAGAATGATTCTCGCTGGAGACTTTAGTAGCACTTTGAACACCTGTCTTGCATGACCAGTCTAATGCAATGGGAAGACAAGAGTCTAGGAATCTCAAGTATAGTAGCTGAACCGATTAAGTCAGGGCCTCCAGTCACCTTGCAATTAGCTTCCTTAACCTTGTCCTAAGGGCTTGCAATGGTAGATCTGTCTCGGACGTGGCAAGAGCCTATACTTTCAAAAAAGGTGCCTTTAAAAGAAATATTGACTACATTATTAATGACAATAGGCTATGAGGGAATCTGGTAGACTTCAAAATAATCCCAGAAGAGGATAGTGACCACAATGCCTTAGACCTAATATTGAGTGTTGCTAGTTAATACTCCTCTGGTGGATCCCACAGGCATAGCTATCTGGAGGATTCTATTTTAAACAAAAGGAGACGAGTAAAGTGGGTGACTGTACAGTGCAACCCCCTTATTGTGGTTTGGCAAACATTTACAACTTTTTCTCTACTATTTCAGATGCTGTAATACGTATGCCCGATCTGCAAATACCAATAATGGAACTACATACTAAATTATTCATTTCACTCACAGATCTTTTTTATGAATACTAAAGTTCTGGCTCTTAACGGCAAAAACAATTTAACCCGGTGGTACTGTATGTAGCAAGTGCAGAAGGGCAAAGAAAAAACACATAACATCAATCAAAAAACAATACAGAGAAGTCATCAGAGAAGCAAGAGCTGTATACAAACACCTTAGTCACCAAAAAAAACCTGGGATGCAAATAACTGGCAGGATTTTTATAGGCATGTCGTTGTAATGACATGACAATGTTGCCTTTTGGCACATAATAGTCAATGGTAGTTGATCCCTTGTATGCCTGCAGACTATTATTTACAACCAAGTCTTTGGTTCAAGCATTTTCGGTCCTTTACTCAAAACAGGAGCCTACACCTTCTAACTTTTTGGAAAGTGATCTATCCCTTGGTTTGATACCCACCTCTTATGGAAAGCATATTGGGGGTCATTACAATACTGGCGGTAAATCCCGCTTACCGCCGTGCAGAAGAGCGCCAACACCCCGCTGTGGCCGCGGAATTCTGCCACAGCTATTACGACCCACAGCTCGGAATCTGCCAAAATTTAGACACCCACACAAGTCTGCTACACCAAAGGTCAGTGATAAACTGGCGAGAACTAAACCTCCACCGTCAGGCCAACAGGAATACGCCCAACCTATCACGACCCACGAATCCAAGCGGCAGTCTTTCAACTGCGGTAAACCATTGGCGGTACACACCACCACACTCAAAATACACACACTCTTACAAAACACAACCACATTGTACAATTCCAAATACACACACCTGATACACATACACATACCACTCCCACACACCCACACCACTATAAAACACCCGCCCACATCACCCACAACCCCTTACTACCTAAAATATTGACAAAGGCCAGAGAGACAACACAACAAAGACAACACCACCATACAGAGACACAACACCATCACACATGCACATCCACGCACAAAACACCACACACCCCTAAACATCACCCCACACATCACAACACACACCACCTGACACATCACCCACACCACCCCATGGCACCGCAAAGACACCCCAGGTTTTCTGAGGAGGAGCTCAGGGTCATGGTAGAGGAAATCATCCAGGTAGAGCCACAGCTATTCGGATCACAGGTGCAGCACACCACCATAGCTAGGAAGATGGAGCTATGGCACAGAATCGTGGACGGGGTCAACGCAGTGGGACAGCACCCAAGAACACGGGATGACATCAGGAAGAGGTGGAACGACCTACAGGGGAAGGTGCGTTCCGTGGTCTCAAGACACCACATCGCGGTTCAGAGGACTGGGGGTGGACCCCCACCTCGTCCCCCACAACCAACAACATGGGAGGAGCAGGTCTTGGCTATACTGCATCCTGAGGGCCTTACAGGAGAAGCTGGAGGAATGGACTCTGGTAAGTCAAATCTTAACTATTACATCCCCCACCCTACCTGCTTGCTAACACATACCCCCGCCCTCACCCTCACCCCCGTCACTCCAACTCCTCACATATGTCCCACTATCACAAACCACACATTCCAACACCAAGCCCTGCATGCAACAACAAACCCATCACCAATGCATGTCCGCTGCACATACCCACACAGACCCCTAAACAATTGGCACACAAGGTCCTACACAGGAATGCAAGCACTGGGGTACAGGGTCACCCACCCATTGCACACCATCGCACACACAGATACTAAAACTATGCCTTTACACCCCTGCAGGACCCCTACCCATCCTCACCGGACAGGACGTTCCAGACATGTCCACTCTCCCCACAGAAGAGGTCCACAGTGATAATAGCAGCTCTGTCCAACTGGATCTAGATGACCCGCCTGGCCCATCTGGGTCCTCAGGACAGTCGGTTCGCCTCACACTGGCACAAGCCACAACAGAGCTTTCCCCCTCTGGAAACACCAGCACAGCACCCACCCAGCGGGCCCAAACCTCTGTCCCCAGGACACGTCATGCAGCAGTGTGTCCACCACTACAGGGTACCCAGGCTAACCCACCACCCCAAGAACAGCAGGGACCTGGGGGCAGTGGCAGTGGGCACACGGTTCAGGGGACAGAGGCCCAGGAACACAGGGGAACTGGGAGGGCTGCTGTGCAACAGGGGGAGGAGAGGCCCAGGGAACCCACTCTCCACAAGGCCCTCTCCAACATCATGGGAGCCTACCTCCATTCCCAGGAGACGATGGCAACGGTACTGGCCAAGTTTCAGGAGACCAAGCGGCTGCAGGAGGAACAGTATTTGGGGTTCAGGGAGGAAATCAAATCCATCAATACCACCCTGGGCACCATTGTAGGGGTGCTGAAGGAACTCGTGAACACCAGGAGGGACACTGTGGCACAACAATGGGCCCCTGACACTAGCCTGGACGATGAACTGCCCACCACCTCTGCCGGCGCTAGTGGACAGGAGGCACTGCCACAGGACCACGACACCAGCACCCCACCCCCTGCAGATGGAGAACCACCCCGCAAACGGTCCCTGAGATCCAGGACAAAGACAGAGAACAATGCCAAGACCCCCGCCAAGAAATTAGACCACCCTGATTGTCATCTTTCTGTTCCACTTTGTCACCCTGTCCATCCTTAAACTGCCCTAGCTCCACTTCCTTTGCCCCTTTGGGCAATGCACCTGTGAAACAAATAGACTGGACTCTGCCATGGACATTTCTCTACCATCACCCCAGCCCATTTTACAACCCCCTCCACTATTTAGAACTTAAATAAACACCCTTAAATCACAAAACTATCTGGAGTCAGTCTGTGCTTTCACAAATGTGTATTTGCAATAACTGAGGAAAATAGCAATATCCATTGTATTGTCAACATACCTATGTCACACACCTCTAGTCCATGAGGAAACATAGCAGAGGTCACACAGTGGGACCCACATCTGTGAAATCGAAAGGGAAAGTGACAAATCAGGGTCCATGCTCTGGGTGAAAGTGACAGACAGATGAGAGGTAGAACAAGTGTATCAGATGTAGCAGGCAGTGATGTATTCTTACCTGTGTCTCACTGGAAGTATTGATGAATCACGGTGTTTCTGTTGTCGATATCCTCTTCTTCTGCTTCCTCTTCTTCACTGTCCACAGGCTCCACAGCTGCCACAACACCTCCTTCAGGACCATCCTCCTGCAGAAAAGGCACCTGTTGTCGCAAAGCCAAGTTGTGCAGCATACAGCAGGCCACGATGATCTGGCACACCTTCATTGGTGAGTAGAATAGGGAACCACCCGTCAAATGGAGGCACCTGAACCTGGCCTTCAGGAGGCCGAAGGTCCTCTCTACAACCCTCCTAGTTCGCCCATGTGCGTCATTGTAGCGTTCCTATGCCCTTGTCCTGGGATTCCTCACTGGGGTCAGTAGCCATTACAGGTTGGGGTACCCAGAGTCACCTGCAAATGTCGAGGGACAACTGTTAGACACACACTAACCCTTAGGGACAACCCCAGACAACTATTCACACTGTATATAGTCCATGTCCTCACCTAATAGCCACACACGGTGCTTCTGGAGTTGCCCCATCACATAAGGGATGCTGCTGTTCTTCAGAATGTAAGCGTCATTCACTGAGCCAGGAAATTTGGCATTCACATGGGAGATGTACTGGTCGGCCAAACACACCTTCTGCACATTCATAGAATGGTAACTCTTCCAGTTTCTGTACATCTGTTCACTCCTGCGGGGGGTGACCAAGGCCACATGTGTCCCATCAATGGCACCTATGATGTTGGGGATATGTCCCAAAGCATAGAAGTCACCTTTCACTGTAGGCAAATCCTCCACCTGAGGGAACACGATGTAGCTGCGCATGTGTTTCAGCAGGGCAGACAACACTCTGGATAACACGTTGGAGAATATAGGCTGGGACATCCCTGATGCTATGGCCACTGTCGTCTGAAAAGACCCACTTGCCAGGAAATGGAGTACTGACAGCACCTGCACTAGAGGGGGTATCCCTTTGGGATGGCGGATAGCTGACATCAGGTCCGGCTCCAACTGGGCACACAGTTCATGGGTTGTGACACGGTCCAGTCTGTAGGTGACAATTACATGTCGCTCTTCCATTGTCGACAGGTCCACCAGCGGTCTGTACACCGGAGGATTCCGCCATCTCCTCACCTGCCCCAGCGGACGTGCTCTATGGAGGAGAACAGCGAGCAGAGGGTCAGCCAACACTGAGGTACGAAAACACAACTTTATTGCACATATTTTTCAATCCGCTATTGGCCTGTTTTAATGTGTATGCAAGGCCTAGATATGTGTGACGCATTTAAAAATAATGCCATGTGGCCCCCTGAAATGGCGGCTGTCTGACCTGTAAGGTGGGACAATGGGATATGAGGTAACTGCGCTGGCGTAGGACACAGTCACGGTAGGTGGTCGAAGACCGCAGCGCAATCCTGCATTGGTTAACATCGGGCCCTATGGGTCCCAAGAGCCAATGACGATGTACGCCAGCGGTGACGGTACGCACCGCCACGGAAGTGACCGCCATTTTCTATCTGTTCACTCACTTGATACTTGATCTTTGACAGGAGAGGACCTACACTGCAAGTGCTGCTGTGACCTCAGTCTGGAAGTGACAATGGCTCATGTGTCTGGGGAAAGGGCCCCTGCCTTCACCACGGAGGAGTTGGAGAAACTAGTGGATGGGGTCCTCCCCCCAGTACACGCTACTTTATGGTCCTCCAGACAAACAGGTAAGTACACTGTGAGCATGCTGTATGGGCAATGCCTGTGTGGAGTGGTGTGGATGTAAGATACGGTGGGGAGAATGAGGCGTGCATGAAACGACGGTGAGTATATGTGCATCAGGGCAAGGGTAGGAACGCGGGCCAATGACTGTGACGGTCCGGACGGTTATATCTTCTCCTTTTCCCCTGTACTATTACTGTAGGTCAGGGCCCACCAGAAGAAGGATATTTGTCGTTCCATCGCCACTGATGTCCGGACCCTGGGGGTCCACCACAGACAGAGCACCCACTGCCGGAAAAGATGGGAGGACATTCGCCGCTGGAGCAAGAAGACGGCGGAGGCCCAGCTGGGGATGGCCTCCCAATGTGGGAGGGGTACCCGTCGCACCATGACCCTCCTGATGTTCCGGATCCTGGCGGTGGCATACCTGGAGTTGGATGGGCGCTTTAGAGCATCACAGCAGCCACAAGGGGGTGAGTACACACTCATTCAGGTGAATCAGCGCACATTGGAGGTGTCTGGGTGGGGGAGGTGGGCTGTGGGTACCCCTAGGCCAGGGTGAGTTTTGTAGGCAAGGTCCCTTCATTACGCAGGCCATGTGGCACCCCATCCCACCAGTGTTAAGAGCCAACTACACCTAGTCAGGCTCCTGTGACTTCCATCTGTGCAGCAATCAGGCATAGACCTTGTACCCCATGGCCCTGTGATTAATTAGGGGACTCTAAGTGCATGGCGTAGTGCAGAGGGCTGCTGTGTCTGTAGTGTCCGCCAACTGTAGGGGTATTGCATGCACTGAACATGTCTTTCTTCTGTCTCTCCCCTGTTCTTGTGTGCAATAGCATCATCAGGTGGAGGAGCAGTGGCACCGGAGCAGGAGGGAGCTGCATCCCACAAGGCCCTGTACCTCAGCCTATCCCAAGCACACCATCAGACCAGCATCACACACCTCAACACAACAGCAAGCTTTTCAGACCCTGGCCTCAGCACTGATGGCAGCCATTGTCCCTGTGTCCAGCCTCCCTCCTCCAACTTCCTCCACCCAGCCCCAATCCCCTGTACCTCAGCCTATCCCAAGCACACCATCAGACCAGCATTACACACCTCAACACACAAGGGTAGCTCTGGCAAACATAAACTCCACACATCCCATAGGCACTCACACAAGCATCATACCCATGCACACATACCAACATCCATTGCCACCACTGTGTCCCCCTCCTCCTCATCTCCCTCCTCCCTCCCTGTCAAGTCTCCACTCACACCTGCATGCACTACATCTTCAGCCACTACGTCCATCACCAGCACGCCCATCACCACACACCGCTCAGGTGCACTCACCACCCCCACCACCATTCACACATCCCCTGTGTCCTCTCCTAGTGTGTCTGTGAGCCCACCTCCCAAAGTACACAAACGCAGTCACACGCCCACCCAACAGCCATTCACCTCACAACAGCCTCCAGCCCATGCACCTTCACCCAAAGTCAGCAAACGTACACCTCCTTCAACCACTACCTCTTCCTCCACTCCCAAACCCCCTCCATCTACCCGTCCCAGTGTGTCTAAAAAACTTTTCCTCTTAAATGTTGACCTCTTCCCTACACCTCCCCCACCCCTTCCATCCCCTAGGGCACACCTTTTCAGGTCCCAACCCAGCCACCACATCACCGGGCACAGTGGTGCCAGAAGTAACAGGCTTCTGGAGTGCGCCAAGCAGCAGGGCAGCCAGTGTGACAAGGAGCCAGACCACGGACAGTCCCCCACCTCAGAAACATAAGAAGTTGGCCACAGCCCGGAGGGAGAGGGGCAAAACACCTGCCACCAATGGCTCTCCCAGGACTACAGTTGGGAGTGGCAAGACAGCTGCGCCACCATCCAAGGTGGGGAAGGGGCAGAGAAAGAAAGGGAAGACACCACCAACCTGAACGGAGGACAAGCCCGCCACCAGCACCGCTGCCAACAACACCGCCGCCACCAGCCCCTCTTCCCAGGACACCGCCGCCACCAGCACCGCTTACCAGGACACCGCCACCACCAGCACTTCTTCCCAGGACACCGCTGCCATGAGCCCCTCTGCCAAGGACACCACCGCCACCAGCACCACTTCCCAGGATACCGCCGCCACCAGCCCCGCTGCCAAGGACACCGCCGCCACCAGCACCGCTGCCAAGGACACTGCCGCCACAGCCCGCTGCCAAGGACACCGCCTCCACCAGCACGCTCACTGAGCCACACACCAGCACCACAGGCCAATGAGCACTGCAAGCACCGCCGCTACTGAGGCCGACGCAAGCACCACCAGCGGCCACGCCACATCATGTGCCAGTGGCACCACCGCAGACATGGCTGCCATCCCCAGTGGTCAGTCGTACGAAGCTGGTGGTCAGTTTCAGGGGCCTGGACAGCTTCCATGTAGGCCCATCGTCAGTGGAGAAAGACATCCACTACCTCAGTCTTGGCAGGATGAAGCACTCTGGGCACAAAGCCCCCTCCAGAACCAGTGGAGAAAGGCATCCACTACCTCAGTCCTTGGCAGGATGAAGCACTCTGGGCACAAAGCCCCCTCTAGAACCAGTGGAGAAAGACATCCACTACCTCAGTCCTTGGCAGGATGAAGCACTCTGGGCACAAAGCCCCCTCCAGAACCAGTGGAGAAAGGCATACACTACCTCAGTCCTTGGCAGGATGAAGCACTCTGGGCACAAAGCCCCCTCCAGAACCAGTGGAGACTGTTATCCACTAGTGAGACTGTGGCTTTGCACTCCCCAGGATGCAGCAGTGGGCAAACCACCACTGGAAAGACTTGTGAGACTGTGGCTTTGCACTCCCCAGGATGTAGCAGTGGGCAAACCACCCACTGGAAAGACTTGTGAGACTGTGGCTTTGCACTCCCCAGGATGCAGCAGTGGGTAAACCACCCACTGGAAAGACTTGTGAGACTGTGGCTTTGCATTCCCCAGGATGCAGCAGTCGGCAAACCACCCACTGGAAAGACTTGTGAGACTGTGGCTTTGCACTCCCCAGGATACCTCAATGGGCATGGAGCCCCCTCGTGGATCTGCCATTGTGCACTCATCCGGCTGAGGTGCCCCCTTCCCTTCCCCCTGAGGTGCCTGTTTATTTCAATCTGATGCCCCAGCAGTGTTCTCTCTGTTTTGATCGGGTATCTTGTGTGGGCCTCACCCATGCATTTTGGGCCCAGTGGTCCACGGACTTTGTATGTGCAGTACATGGACTTGAATTCTTGGTGATTATTTTTGTTAATAGTGTATATATATTTTTGAGTAAATGATTTTTATTGATTACAATCGTTCGACTCATTTCCTTTTGTCCTTCCATTCTTCTAGGTGGGGTTGGGGGGGGGGTGTAAATGTAATGTATCAACATGTACTTGTGTGTGTGTTGTAGTGGGTGAGGGTGGGGGTGGGGGTATTGCGTGTTGCATGTGTGCGTCACTCTCTTTTCCCTTCCCCCCTCCCCTGTGTCGTAGGTGCAGTACTCACCATGGTCTTTGCCACTGGCGTTCCTGCTCCTAATGATACCATTTTATTATCCAGGACACTTAGGCGCTTGTTATGACTGTGGCAGTAAATCCCACTTACCGCCACGCTGACAATCGTCAACTTACCGCCGCGGCGGTGGATATCTGTTCACCATATTATGACACATACACACCAATCTGACAGAATTCAGCCACACACACAAATCCTCCAGACCAAAGGTCAGTGATAAACTGGCGGTATCAAAACCCACACCGTTACGCCAACAGCACAATGCCCACCACATTATGACCCACGAATAACTACGGTGGACATTCAACAGTGCTAAACCATTGGTGGTACATACTGTCGCGTTCAGAACGGACACCCACATACAAAACAACACCACATTGGACAATTAAAAAAACACACACCTGACACCCACACACTCACACCACTACAAAACACACACCCACAGTACCCATAATCATTTACGACTACAAAGCATTGCCAACAGAGAGACACCAAGACCACTGACACAACCAGAGCCACACACTACTCACACCTATACACTACTCACACAATCGACATCACACACCCCAAAACATTACCCAACACACCCTCACCAACACACCTCACATAACACCCATGGCACCACAAAAACACCCCCGTTTCACAGAGGAGGAGGTAAGGATCATGGTGGAGGAAGTCGTCAGGGTAGAGCCACAGCTATTTGTAGCACAGGTGCAACAGATATCAATAGCCCGGAAGATGGAGCTATTATGGAGAATCGTGGACAGGGTCAAAGCAGTGGGATAGCACCTAAGAACTAGGGATGACATCAGGAAGAGGTGGAACGACCTACGGGGGAAAGTATGTTGCACTGCAGCAAGATACCAGCTCGCTATCCAGAGGACTGGCGGTAGGACCCCCACCTCCTCCCCCACAACTCACAGCATGGGAGGAGCAAGTCTTGGCGATACTACATCCTGAGGGCCTGGCCGGAGTCGGAGGAGGACTGGACTCTGGTATGTCATCTCTCTACCATTATCACCCCCTACCTGCATGCCATCACATACCCTCACTCTCGTCCCCATAACTCCACTACATCCACAATCCCCACCATCACATCTCACTCATCCCAATGCCAGGTCCTGCATGCTGTACCAAAGTATGGACACCCCTCACAGCCCTGCATGGACATTCATCACTAAAGCATGCATAGCAGAGAGAACTAACTATCCCACCATACACCAACATACCCAAGTGAAAGCTGGCAGGGCAAATTCAACCATAGAGGGGAAGCAACAGTAGTACAATATGTCAGACACATTAACCATAACACATCATTTACATTCACACAGGTACCACAGCCAGTGTCAGTGGAGAAGAGGTGCCAGCACTATCAAGTTCCCCAACTGAAGAGGCCCACAGTGATGACAGCAACTCTGGTCTTCAGGATCTGGATGACCTAACTGGCCCATAGGGACCATTGGACAGCCGGTTACCCAGGCCCAGTCACACACCACCACAGAGCCTCCCCCATTTGGAAACACCACCACAGCACCTACCCAGGGTACCCACACCTCTGTCCCCAGGACACGTCAATCAGCAGTGTGTCCACGACTACGGGACCCCAGGCCACACCTCGCACCCAAGAAAATCAGGAACCTGGGGTCAGTGGCAGTGGGTGCACGGTTCAGGGGACAGGGGCACACGCCAACAGGGAAACTGGGAGGACTGCTGTGCGCCAGGGGGAAGGCAGGCCGAGGGAACCGACTCTCTAGGAGGCACTCGCCGAGGTCCTGGGAGCCTATCAACATTACCAGGACACGATGGGCCAGATCCTGGACAACATGCAGAAGAACAGGCGGCTGCAGGAGGGACAGTATCAGGGGATCAGGGAGGACTTGCAGGCCATCAACAACACCCTGATCTCCATAGCAGGGGTGCTGGCAGACATGGCCAACATTAAGAGGGAGTCTCACACCAGCAGGCCCCTGCCACTAGTCATACATCTGAACAGCCTTCCACTTCCACTGCCGCTAGTGGCCAGGGGGCCCACCATAGGACTCACAGGCCACCAGCACCCCTTCCCCTGCAAAAGGTGAACCACCCTGCAAATGTTCCCTGTGGTCCAGACAGAAGCCAGAGACACTTGCCAAGACCCCCTGCCAGGAAATGAGACTCTCCTGATTATCACCCTTATGTCCCACTCAGTCACCCTGTTCACCTTGAACTGCCATTGCTCCCCTTCCTATGTTCCCTTGGACAATGCACCTGTGCTACAAACAGACTGGAACCATACCCTGGACTTTCCTCCATCATCACCCCATCCCATTGCACTTGCCCCCTATATGTTAGCACTTCAATAACCACCCTTTGACAAAAATCCATTTGGAGTATGTCATCTATATAAAATATGTATTGATTGAAACAGGTACAAACAATGCAATTTAACTGTACATAGAATGAGCATAGATTAATGATCTGTAGCTGGCTGTGGTGATCACACCAGGAGTATATGTCAATTCACCAACATCTGCAAAATTAATTGTCAGAGGGAACAGTAAGTAGGCATAGAAATGGGAAATATCCACATGCCATTGCACACAGATTACAGCCAAAGTAATTGAAATGTACAGTTACACTGTCCTACCTGTGTTTCATTGGAAGTATTGTAGAATAACTGATGTTCAGTTGTCCTCATCCTCAACCTCTGCCTCCTCATCCTCACTGTCCACAGGGTCTACTGCTGCCACAGGGGCATCTCCAGTCTCCTCCTCCTGCAGAAAAGGGACATGGCATCTGAGGGCCAGGTTGTGCAACATGCAGCATACCACTACTATCTGGCAGACCTTCTTAGGTGAGTAGCACAGGGATCCACCAGTTAGATGGAGGAACCGGAACCTGGCCTTCAGGAGGCCAAAAGTCCTTTCAATTATCCTTCTTGTTCGCCCATGTACCTCATTGTAACATTCTTCTGCCTTTGTACTGGCATTCCTCATAGGGGTCAGCAGCCATGATAGGTTTGGGTAACCAGAGTTACCTGCAAATATTGAGGGACAACATTTAGCCACACACTATCCTATATGGCCAACACCATACCCATACACCAACATATACTGGGTGGGAACCAGGGCTCACCTATTAGCCACACCCTGTGCCTCTGTAGTTGGGCCATCACATTTAGAATGATGTTATTCCTTAGGACAAAGGCATCATGCACCGATCCAGGATACTTAGGAATGACGAGGGAGATGTACTGGTCCGCCAAGCACACCATCTGCACATTCATAGAGTGGAAACTCTTACGATTCCTGAAAACCTGTTCATTCTGCCGAAGGAGAAGAACAAATGCAACATGTGTTCCATCAACCGCCCCAATTATGTTGGGGATATGTCCCATTGCATACAACTCCACCTTCACTGTAGCCAAATCCTCAACCTGGAGGAATGCAATGTAGCTGCACATGTGTTTTATCAGGGCAGACAGCAATCTTGTCAGCACGTTTGAGAATATTGGCTGTGACATTCCTGCTGCCAAGCCCACTGTCGCTTGGAAATAACTAGTTGCCAGGAAATGGAGCAGTGATAGCACTTGTACAAGACGGGGGATCCCAGTGGGGTAACGGATAGCAGATATCAGGTCAGGCTTCAATTGGGCACACAGCTCTGTGATTGTGGCCCTGTCCAGTCTATAGGAGAGGATAATGTGCCTGTCCTCCAGTGTTGCCAAGTCCACCAGGGGTCTGTACACAGGGTATGTCTCCATCTCCTATTTATCTGCAGCAGTAGGTATCTAAGGGACACAAGAGTGAGGAGGCTGTCACAAACTGGACATTTGAGCCACAACAGGAGTTTTCAATCTGTAAACTTGTAATGGGTCAGTGTGATTTGTTCAGTGTGTGCCTATTTCTCCTGTGACACTGTTGAAGTAAGCCTCAGCAAGGCCTACTAGTGCAAGGGGTTCACCTTTCTCTGCACAAAGTCCTCAGACCATGTAGGAAGAAGTTGGCACAGAAACTGAAATAAAAGACAAAAGTTTATTAAACCTCATGAGGTGGTACTAGAGTTCAAACAGCACCCTTCGGTAATGTTTGAAGTAGCACACTGAACTGAGAGAGCATGGTCCTTTTATACCCACGCAGGGGCTAAAAGGAGGTGGTACAATTATAGAAGCAAGACTTGCATACATGTAAGGTCATGTGGAAATGCACAGTCGACAGGTAGGAGGAGCTAACAGTTTTCAAGGACTAACAGCTGCAGACCTTACTGAGCATGTGCGAAAGTGGGAGATGCTAAATATAACTTGTCACTAGGCAGATTTTCAAGAGTAGTTAACAGAAAAGTAGGACAGAGCACATGGTGAGCACATGGCAGCATGTGGCAGAGAAAATGGCTGCCATGAATACAAAATGGATTCCGCGAAATGTTCACAATAGTTACTAAATACAAGATGTCTTCTGCTAATGCTTAATCTAATCGCTGCTAAACTACAACAGATGACCCTTTCAGCATTAGCCGAAGACATTCGTCTTTCTGGGATAATCTAAATATTCATCTTGTATATTTATACTCATCATTTCAGCTATTTCCTTATCTAACATATGTTGTGCTTTCATTTCTGTAATATTTCTTATGGTAGGCATACATGCAGTAATACACATGGAGCAGAACATTGGACCACACTGAACACATATACAGCATGTGAAAAATATTGCAATCATTACACACAGGATAGTCAATAGTTTCCAGCCCCAGTCATAAACAAGAGCCCAAAACCATCCAGAAAAAGTCCAAGTACCAGTCTCTGTGTGGATTTCTGCAGCAATTTTATGCAATTTTGATATTGCATCATATACTGAAGGTGAGTGATCAGGAATAAAAGCACAGCAACTACTACCGATGATGAGACATGCACCACCTCAGTCAGCTAATATCACATCTAGTACCATACGATTTTGGAGCGCTACAATTCTCGCAATTTGGAGCTCCTCAGTAATATTCCCAAGTGCCAGAGCTGCCTGATTGGTAACAGCTTCAACAACCCTAGTCAATCGTCTCACTTTCCTACTGTTTAACGCAGCACCCACAAAGGGGAACAACCCTAAATTAAAATCAACATATTGTTGCAGGCTAGTATCCGTTTGGTCTACCTCATTTGTACTTATTGCCCTTTTATATCTATTTTTAATGATGTCATTGAACAGTTTAAAATCTCGGTGATATGATGCAGGGGCCAAAAACACAGGGGGTAATAGAAAAGATACATAACACACACCTGACCACCCAACAGGTAGTTGGTAATATCCATAGTTACCACAAACAAAATATGTATTATATGAAGCTGTAAAACTACTATTATTTACACCCTCAATAGTTAAAATCAAGGTACAATCGCTTATCCCTACTGGAATTCGCCCAATGCTATGTATACATAAATCTGCTTTAGTTTTTGTAACAGAAATCACAAATTGTTCTTTCTTGTCAGAGTCTCTTATATTTGTGAAGACATATGGTATTGAAAAATTGTCCGGTTGATACTCTTCCTATTCTCATTTAGTTCCTTTGGCTTGGGGATACCCATCATTGTCTTGGTAGCATACTTTATTAAGGCGAAAAAGAAGTCCGCCCTCTATATGTTTTCCAGATGCAAACAAAAGCGTGTACCAAGCTTGACAAGAACCATTGTGTGAAAAAGGAAGAGGAATGAAAGGTGTTCCTCCTTTCTTTTGATACGCAGGTATCATTCCACATACCCAACAGTTAGTAGTATTTGTAACATTATGAATATGATGCAACATCTGAATGAAAGTATTATTGAAGTACGATTGACGGTGTTTCTGCTCCTGATAGGGAAGCGTAAAGTAATAGTGATCCTTTGGTACTGGAGTGGTGGCAACAAAAAACTCACGAGCAGGAGCCTTCTTTTCAACAAACCAAGTGATTGTTGCTATAATCACCAAAACAACAACAAACCCCATAGTACTAATGATCAGTTTGTTATTCATTTTAGCAACAGTGATAATCGACCCTTTCAGAAATGAATTAAAAACAATTGTTGGAGCTCTTATCCCTGGGCAGCTGCTGATTTCTTCACCACGGGGCAAGACTGGTGTCACTACTCTAATGCATGGCTGATCCCCCCCCACCCTTGCCACATTGGCTCTCTGTTTCACTAACCCAGGGCGGTAGCTCAACCAGTTTAAAAAAAAAGAAATCAGATTCTTTCCTCGGTCTCAAATTATATCGTGACACTCCAGAAGTCGTATGGTCCGGGAAGTCCTATGCAGATTCGTCCGGTGATATAGCACGGCCTTTCTCTGTAGTCAAAATCTCTCGATGATTGGTCAGCACAGCAGGTTCCACCAAGGTAGGTAGCACTCTCTCGCAGTGAGTACTATGGACCCAATTCTTTCGGTTTGGCACTCGAACTGCTGTCATTGTCGCAAGGAGCACCTGTTCTGGGCCTCGCCACCTTGGTTCCAAGCTGCTTGATCTTTCAAAGGACTTAATCATCACCTGGTCACCAGGTCGGAGTTCATGGCCTTCACCTGTAGATCTGTCAGGAAGTGCTTCTCGAAGCTGTTGATGAATAGAAACCAAATTGTCGGTTAACTGTGCCAAATAATTATTCATCAGGACACAAGGTACATCATATACATAATTTGGCTTAGGAACTCCCCAAATGTTCATTGGCCTTCCAAATACCACTTCATATGGACTAAGGCTGAGTCGAGAGTGTGGCACTGACCTAATAGACAATAATGCCAACGCTAATGCATCCGGCCAAGTTAAGGATGTGGAAGCCTGTATCTTCGCTAACGTCAGCTTCAAAGTAGCAATATACCTTTCCACCAACCCTGCTGATTTTGGGTGGAAAACCGCATGGAACTTCTGTTTGATCCCTAAGCCTTTCAGGACATACTTAATAACTTCCCCAACAAAATGAGGTCCGTTATCATTCCATAAAAGTCTGCAAACACCAAACCTAGGGAAAAATTCTTTCAAAAGCACCTTTGCTGTGGTAATGGCAGTAATATCCTTTGTGGGGTACGCCTCTATCCATTTACTGAAGGCACATACCACCACCAAGACATACTTTAAATTGTTGCAGCGTTCAAGCTGAATATAATCCATTTGTAGAACTTCAAAAGGTGCAGTTGGTGTAGCAAACCCTCCCGCAGGAGTACGTGTCCCTTTTCCAGGATTGTATTGTAAACAGATCAAACAAGACTGTACTACTCTCTTAGCTGTACTGGAAATTTCTGGATGCTCCCAAACTTGCGTAAGCAACTTCGTTATTGTTAAAGCTCCAAGGTGTGCCAGTCCATGTGCCATCTGAACCATAGGTTGTACAAAAGCTATAGGCAATTTCCATTTATCCATCTGCTTATTCCGCCAACAGCCCTCATCATCCAATTCTCCATTTTCAGACCATTGCTCACGTTCTTTCACAGAAGCAGATTTCTGTATATCTAATACATCTTGCCTAGCATTATGCCAACGTTCAGTTAGTGACTTCACTACATACATAGAAGTAGTACTTCGCTGCATTGCAGTCTCACATGCTACCCGGTCCACAAGAGCATTACCTTGCCCTATCTTATCGGTCACTTTCTTATGTGCACTACATTTCACAATAGCTAGTTTCTTTGGATATGTCAATGCAGTCAAGAGGTTATGCACTAATTATCCGTGCATTCTCTGCATCCCGTGGGATGTGAGAAAGCCTCTCTCCTTCCAAAGCAAACCAAAATCATGAGCCACTCCAAAAGCATAGCGGCTGTCTGTATAAATGTTCACACATAAGTCAGTACTAAGCTCACATGCTTGTGTCAAAGCTATTAGTTCAGCTGCTTGAGCTAACTTCTGTGGTATACGAGCTGTCTCCACTACCGTGTGGATTGTGGTGATTGCATATGCAGCTGAGGTCGTACCATCTGGCAACTTCAAACAAGACCCATCAACCCACAATTCCCCGTCTACATCTGGAAGGGGCATATCTTGTAAATCAATACGACCCTTTGTAGGTTCCTCGGTAAGGAATATACAATCATGTGTTTCTTGTGACTGAGGCTGAGTCACCAGATATGGCAACAAAGTGGCTGGATTTAGTGTTGCACATCTCTTCAATGTAATGTGAGGAGCCAGCAATGTCAATTTATATCCTGTTATGCGAGCTCTAGTTAAATGTTGTGTCTTTGTTTGATTTAAAAGAGCATCAACCGCATGAGGTACTAACACCAACAGCTTATGTGACAAAACTATCCCTTCACTCTGACGTATTGACACAGCTGTTGCGGCAACTGAACGAAAAAACCCAAGCAACGCTCGAGCGACAGGATCAAGTACTGCTGAAAAATATGCACAGGGACGCTGCTTATCGCCATGTGTCTGTACTAAAACTGACAATGCACATCCATCTTTCTCATGTACGTAAAGTGCAAAAGGCTTCATGTAATCTGGAGTACCTAACACTGGTGCTGAACAAAGGGCTTGTCGTACCTGCCGGAAAGCAGTCTCACATTCATCTGTCCATGGGAGGGGCATTGGAGTATCTTTAGTTAAAAGTGCTAGCAAAGATTTGACAATGTATGAAAACCCTAATATCCATTGCCTACAAAAAGAAGTAAGACCAAGGAATGCACGAACATCTTTCTGAGTAGAGGGTACTGGTGTGTCTAAAATTGCTTGAATACGATCTGATGTAACTGCACGGCCCTCCTTAGACAAAAGGTGACCTTAATAGGTCACCTTTGGTCTACAATATTGCAATTTCTTTCGTGACACTTTATGATGTTGTGAAGCAAGAAAAGAAAGTAAGGACAAAGTGCACTTTTCACGTTGCTCAGGGGTATCAGCCGCCAACAAAATATCATCGACATATTGTATGAGAGCCACACCTACAGGCAAAACAAAAGAATCAAGTTGTCGTTTTAACGCTTGACTATAAATACTTGGACTCTCAGTATAGCCTTGAGGAACTCTGCAAAATCTACACAATCGTTTATTCAAAGTAAAACCAAACAAATATCGGCTGTCAGGATGAATAGGGATCGAAAAGAAAGCATTCTTCAAGTCTATCACAGAGAACGTAGTTGCTGTTGGGGGAACCAAAGTAAGAAGTGTCGTGATGTCAGATACCACAGGATATTGTGGTATCACAATCTTATTGACTTCTCGTAAATCAATAATGAATCGGTAAATCCTGGTATCAGTATCCTTTTTCAGAATAGGAAGAATCGGACTGTTACAAACATTATACAGAACTTCCTCAACAACTCCAACTGCAATAAGATCATGCACAATTCGTGTGAGTGCTTCTTCGCCCTCCTGTGAAATTTTGTATTGAGGCAAACGTGGCAATACAGCTCCCTCCTTGACACTAATATGTACCGGTGGAATAATCATTTGTCCCACATCAGTATCTGAAGTAGCCCACAAAGTACTAGGGAGTGAAGCTAATACAATATCCTCTTTAACAAGACAAATTCTTTCCATCACAGGATGATTATCATTTAAAATAACACGCACCCCTTCAGGAGAGCATCGTATTGTAGCCCTGAAATACTTGAGCATATCAAGACCCACAATATTGTCTGGTGTATTTGTATAAAGCAAAAATGGACATGGAGCAGTACATTTATCAACATGGAATGCAAGTGGTTGTGACAGTGGGCTAGGGGAAGGTGTTCCATTGAAACCTATCGATGTAATGGTTAAGCCAGACAGGGGAGCCCTTGGAATCAATTGTTTAAACAAGGCGCTACGAGTAGCTCCTGTATCAACCAGAAACTGATCAGTAGAACCCAAAACATGTGCTGTAGCATAGGGACCTCTCTGATCTACTGGAACTTCAACTGATTCCTTACCCCATCCTAGGCAATCCTATGCATAAGCAGGATCTTGGAAATTAGGCTGCAAATGGTTAGACATCTGGTATTGGTTCCGTCTATCAAAAGTGTTAAACCCATCCTGCCCTCGTACATTAGCATCAACCCTAGCATGATCATTTGTGCTTCTTCTAGGTCCTGAATATCCTGAGCGATTTCTCATTTGTCGCCGACCACGTGAACACTGCTGAACACGTAGTGCTGGACAATCGGCAGCCCAATGCCTAAATTTCTTACAATACGCACACTGATCAACAGACAAATTCGAACGAGTGTAAGAAGAACCATAAGATCCACGTCCACCTCTATCACTACCTCTAAAAGGCGGACCATAAGCTTGAGCCAACATAACCTTCCTCTTTAATTCTTTAATTCTTTAATCTTTTTATCCTCGCTACCTTTTGCTTTTAATTCCAGACGTTCATAATACTGAGCCATAGTCAAAAGAGAAACCGGAGTAGAGGTAGTCCATGAACTTTCACTAGCTTTTAGACGACTAGCTATTCCTGGTAACAGATTTGCAACATATTTATCAATAAACAAATGTCTGCCCGTATCATCTGACAATAACTGGCCGCTAAAATCATGAAATGCGTATTCAAAGCGTGTAAAGAAATCAGAGACCGATTCATCTGCCTTTTGCTTACAAGACGCTAAAACAGTCCAATCTATCTTTTTTGGGGGAATAATCGTTTTTAACTTAAATATTATGGCTGCAGGAAGATCTAGAATCAACTGATAAGGCTTTTTCGCAGGTTCCCTATCCCCGTCCATCTGTTCTAATTCTTTCCATGACGCCCAAAAAACTACACGATCATCAATTTTACGAACTGTTCTCCACATATCTGGCGGTAATATCAATCTGAAAAATAAATCAATGTCAGCCAAAGTCATAGTACAAGAACTAATTGCTCCCTCAACTTCCTCATAAAAGGCGGCTGGATTTTTCCACGGGTCAAGTAATGCTGTTTTAAGTGCCATTACATCTGCCCTATTACAAGGAGTATACACCCAATTATAAATAAAATAACCCTTAGCAACAACAGAAGTTTTATCATCACTTCTACCCAAACCTTTAGGAGGAACATACAAAGGCGCGGCCTCCCGCATTGGTTTTGCATGAACTATCATAGTCTTATCTGTTTCGAAGATGGAAGCTTGCACCCCACCGCTCTGAGATGTCCCTGCAACTACGTCCACAGCCCTTTTCTCCTCTTGCAAACAGACTGCTGCAACACCTAATTTCACCAAACGCCTAATTGCATCAGCCACCTGGGAGAAAACAAAAAGACCATCACGCATTTGCTTATGATCAGCTGCTACATCATCGGGCTCTAACTCATCAGAATATTTCCGATATAGTTCAATAACTTCTGAGCCAAATGCCTCAGTAAAATATAGCTGCTCCTTTTCCGTCCACCCTTTCATGTTGTCTAAAAGTTCAGAAGCAGAGACAACGCTACGAATTGTTTTACGAGCAATAGATCTAAGCTCAGACGCACGGTCAGCAGGCATCTTCTGTTGCTCCGAACTGGAGACCTTACCTAACTCATGAGGGGCAGAAGGAACGACATACGGAGGTGGAGGGCGATGTAGTAACACAAAATCATCATGTGGTTTATTAAGGATAGGATAGAGAGGTTGCCTAACGGTGTATTGGCCAGTTACCTGTAATTTACGTTCTTTCTCTTCTAGCTCCTTTAAGTCATTTATGTCTTTCTTTCTCATTTCCAATGCTTTCACATATACATTCTTCCGCTGCTCTTTCTCAAGCAAGGCTTGCTCACGCTTCACTCGTCCACGCACTTCTTTCTCCCAAATTCGTACACAGTCAAACATATCTTGCCTAGACTTTCGCTTACACATACATTGTTCCACATACTCAATCTTTCGCAAATCAAATGACCCATGCATAGGCCAACGTAACTCAGGATCCGCACCAGTGTATTTATTCCAAAGTGTGCTGTACATTATAGAAGAAAGACCATGTTTAACATACATATCTCTATTTGGCGTCCCCTCTGGGGGTGTCGGTTGCGATTCTTCCAGTCTCAAATTGGCACCATTACAAAAGCAACACATCCTACGAAGTGCGCTAAAAACAGGCATGCCAAAAAATAGTGCAGAATATGCAATATTATAATCAAAGTAGCACTTAAGGTGCCGTTCAGATCAAAATTAAATTGGAAAAAATTCTCCTCATTACCTGCCTCTATAAATTGCAATTTATATATCAATTCAAAGGACACACATTGACTAGTCACCCAAAACACGAGAGCCATAGTAAGTAGTGCTAAACTACATTACCAAACAAAGGCATCAAAACCCAAAGCAAGTGCCGTAAAACAGCTCTTACCAATCACAGGGTGTCCAGGTTCCAACTGCCAACTTCTAAAATCGACCAAATGGTCACTGCATGACGAATGAACAAAAAGGATCTCAGTCAAGGACCGGCGCCACCTGGATGGTCAAATCAGAAAGAAGGGAAAGACGCCGTGGTTGCCAAGACTCGGGTCTCCTCAGGCATTGATCATCCGCAGCGAGATCCCAATCCTTCATCGCGACCAATCCGTTGGGCGTCCGAGTCACCAATGAGTCCCTGTTCGGGCGCCAATTTGTTGAAGTAAGCCTCAGCAAGGTCTACTAGTGCAAAGGGTTCACCTTTCTCTGCACAAAGTCCTCAGACCATGTAGGAAGAAGTTGGCACAGAAACTGAAATAAAAGACAAAGTTTATTAAACCTCATGAGGTGGTACTACAGTTCAAACTGCACCCTTCGGTAATGTTTGAAGTAGCACACTGAACTGAGAGAGCATGGTCCTTTTATACCCACGCAGGGGCTAAAAGGAGGTGGTACAATTATAGAAGCAAGACTTGCATACATGTAAGGTCATGTGGAAATGCACAGTCGACAGGTAGGAGGAGCTAACAGTTTTCAAGGACTAACAACTGCAGACCTTACTGAGCATGTGCGAAAGTGGGAGATGCTAAATATAACTTGTCACTAGGCAGATTTTCAAGAGTAGTTAACAGAAAGGTAAGACAGAGCACATGGTGAGCACATAGCAGCATGTGGCAGAGAAAATGGCTGCCATGAATACAAAATGGATTCTGCGAAATGTTCACAATAGTTACTAAATACAAGATGTCTTCTTCTAATGCTTAATCTAATCGCTGCTAAACTACAACAACACAACACAAATCCATAGGGCTGCCTCCCCCCTGAATGGCATCCGCCTGTCCTGTGTGGAGGGATGGGTGGAAGTGAGTTAATTCCACTGACATTGTGTGCCATGGCGGGAGGCGGTCGGGAACCGCAGTGCAACTCCGCATTGGTTAATATTGGCCACTATGGGGAACAGTGGCCAGGGGTGATCTATGCCGGCGGTGACGGTATGCACCGCCATAGACGTGACCGAATCCAGGCCACATTTAGGGCCAGGTGTACGAAGCAGTTTTCAAGTCGCAAACGGCGAATCTGCCTGTTTGCGACTTGAAAAATGCAATTTGCGATGTACAAGGCCCAAACTGCGATTCGGTAACTTGTTACTGAATCGCAGTTTTTGTTTGCGATTCAGTATTAGGAAGGGGCGTCCCTTCCTATACCGTATCCAGATGGTATGTATGATTGTTTTGTGACCGCGAATGCAGTCGCAAAACAATCGCAGTTAGCACCCGTTTCAAACTGGTGCTAACCCATTCGCAAACGGGAAGGGGTCCCCATGGGACCCCTTCCCCTTTGTGAATGGTAGCAAAAATATTTTTTCAGTGCAGGCAGTGGTTTCACGGACCACTGCCTGCTCTGAAAAAATGAAAAGAAAACTTTTCATTTTTGATTTTGAAATGCATCTCGTATTCCTTTAAGGAAAACGGGCTGCATTTGTTTAAAAAACTGCTTTATTTAAAAACAGTCACAGACATTGTGGTCTGCTGTCTCCAGCAGGCCACCATCCCTGTGAAGGCTGCCATTCCCAATGTGGTCACAAATCGCGACCTACCCCATGAATATTCATGAGTTAGGTCATTTGCGACCCCATTGGGAATCGCAAACAGTGTCATTGACACTGTTGTACATCAGGTTTTGCAACTCATAAATTGCGAGTCGCTCTGACTCACAATTTGCAAGTCGCAAAACCTGATTTTTGTAGATGTGGCCCTTAATGAAGGGGAAGGAGCCTGCACTAGACAGCCTAAAGGGGAAGCAGACTGCACTGGCAGGCAAGAAGGGCAAGGGACGTGCACCTACCACCAGAAAGGGCAAGGAGCCTGCCCCAGCAGACAGGAAGGGCAAGAAGCCTGCACCTGCCACCCAAAAGTGCAAGGAGCCTGTACTAGCAGGCAAGAAGGGCTAGGGGCCTGCACCTACCACCCAAAAGGGAAAGGAGTCTGCACCAGCAGCTGTCACAGAGCCCCCACCACCAACCATGGTTATGCATCCACCCGAGGGTTCAGGGGATGTGCAGGAGCCTCAACCCAATATCAGCACCACCACAATGCATCCATCCAAGGGTGCAGGGGATGTGCCGTCGTCTCAACATGAATTGAAACCTTTTAAAAGTGAAATAGTTGAAGTTCTCCAGGTTGACACCGGCTCAAAGATAAGATGGTTCTATCATGTGAAATTGTGGCCATTAAACATGGTATGCAATCAATGTGATCCAGCGACCATTGGAAGAGAAGCAAAGAATAATCTTATAAATATAATATTGGGAAACCAGTATTGAGCAGTGGCATGAGACTACTAAGAGTGGGAACCTCACAGACACATTTTTGGCTCACAAGCTTTTGAACCCGATCTTGATGAGATCCACCCCCCATTAGCAAAAAGCCTTTATATTAAGTTTAGAATTGGTACCTGTGAGAGCTTCCTTTTCCAAGTAGTGCTCTTCTTCTAACATTGCTTCTTCCAGTTTATGTTGCACTTAAAACACTGATACAATTAATCTTGTGGTATTCTTTTGCCCAGCTTATCACAGATTTAGTTCTAAGTAGATTTGGCCTTTTTGTCTAAATCTTGGTTTGAGGAGATACCAGGAGGCTTCAAAATTCCTTAAATCTGACACTAGCAGATTGGCTGTTTTCAGGCTAGGCAATTTTCTGTTTTTAGCTTGGTCCTTAAGAAACCTCTTACTCTCATTGAGTTTCCCAATGGTGGGCAAGATGTCACAAGTAAGCTTTAAATTGATGTATGATCATCATTGAACCATATCTATTAATGGCCGATGCACTGTTCCATCTGTGTGCTGCATGTACAAGCTCTTTTTTGCACTCTGTGTTTGCTAAAGATCATGGCTGACATAGCGGGCCCAATTTATAGGGGTGTCTTGTGTGAAGGCATTGAATTATTCTGTAAATATTTTCCATTTTATGATTACTTTTAATTCTAATGTATAATAAACTGTGTTTTACATGTGTTTTTAAGAGGTTGTGCCCCAAAATATATGTAATTTGATAATGATGATGACAGCTTTTACTTGGGCGGTCATGTCATCTTAATGCTGATCCGTAGGTTCTGATGAAATATGGTCCTGGTCCATGTATTGCTTTGTGGGTGATAAAAAGCAGCTTGAAGGTGGATCTTCTGGCAACCAGTAACCAATACAGAGCCGTTAAGGCAGGGGAGATGTGGACTTGTGACTTTGTATATAGGTGTAGTCTGGAAGCTGAGTTTTGAATTTGTTGTAGTGTTTTCAGTTGATAGAGGTGATCCATGGTAGACGCCATTCGTGTAATCAAGTTTAGACAGTACAACAGAGATAGTAGCTTGGATCTTTTGTGGATATCCTAGGTAGGAGAAGATGCATCACAGAGTTTTGCCCAGAGGTGGGCCTCCAGCTCACTGCACCATAGAAATCAAGGTAATTCGCATTGACGAGGCCCAGAAAAGGCCAACACTGACCTAGGGTTGCTTATGTTACCATCTGGAGGGTACCTTGTGTGGCACTTCAACTTGCACAGCTACTTTAGGTGAATGACTCAGGGCCTGATTTAGAGATGGGCAGACGGGTTACTCTGTCACAAAGGTGATGGATATCCCAACTGCTGTATTATGGTTTCCATAGGAAATAATGGAATCGTAATACGGCGCATGGAATAACCATCATGCTTGTGATGGAGTAACCTCCTTCACCAAACTCTAAATCAGGCCTTGTGACTGAGTTGCATATGGCTGGTCCATGCTTACAGTGACAAAGTGGGCAAAAAAACAATGGACTGTAATATGGGTCAGAGTAATTATCTGTGGCATAAACTAATTCAAGCATTCTATCCATTACCCTTTGGTTTTCATGTCTCATTGTGAGGCACACTAATTAAAAGTTATTTCAGTTTTTAATGAAAATTTTAGACTGTTGCACCTCTTTTTCTTACTGCATTTGTGTGTGTTAACTTGTTAAACTGACTATCCCACCTCTTTTGCATATCACACATGCAACAGAAAAGTAAGTCAACATAACGCCAATGAACATAATTGAGTGAAGCAACTGGATAATCAGATGCCCAAAGGGAAAGTTCACCTCCCCTTTTCAAGAAGTAAGGCACCTTTGATGATAGAGGGAGTGAATAAAAAAACATAATGGCACGGGTGAATATCAAACTCTTCTCCTCATGCTGCAGGCAGCTGAATGGTATTTTACTATGTTCACTTATGTCTTGCACAACCAGGAAGGTTTTTGGCAGCTAACCTAAAGAACTGCACTGTGTGCCTCGTTAAGGCCCTATTTCCAAACGTGTGTTTGCTCACATAATATTGATCCCTGGATTCTCTGGGTCATTGCCACGCTTGGCTCTTGCTGTCATAAAGTTATAAAGTTAAATTTTCACCAATCGAAACAAGTTTCAAAAAATCCAAATCTGCAGCTATCATTATTGAACCACGAAGAAGATGAAGAAGCTGCTACTAGCCCTGTGGTTAACCACACTAGCCATCACAGCTAAGAGTGACCCGCTGGGGCTCTCCGAGCTTGAGAGGAAAACATTGGACACTGTAGTGGAAGAGTTCAACTGGAAACCTGGACAGAAATATGCCCATAAACCTGTGGCTGTCCAAAGCAGAGAAGAAAAAGTACGTATACATAAAGGGGACGTTGAGGGGTTCATAGGGGAGGAAGGGGTGTATTTGAGGCTCAGTCTTAAGGGGTGGATTTCGTGATGTATTGTTCATTTTATTTTAGAGAAAAGTTGCAAGACGGTTCAGAAATACAAGGAGTAAAAGTCCAGACGTTATTGTATTAAATTGGCCACACGTCCAGAGTCAAACTGGCCTGTATGGCAATCTGACAGGGAGAGCAGGGATGGTCTGAGGGGTCAGAGTCTGGGCCGGTTTCATTGCACTTTGTGGGCCTGCTTTATTGTCTGTAGAGCCAGTTGTGTCTTTTGACTTTCCAGATGTTACCAGAGACATTGCATTTAGCAAGCACACAGGTATCCAGTCTCCCATACCTTGCAAGCACCAAACAGCCTGCCTTTACAAGTTTAAACCTGCCTTGATTTGCAAATGTGGGCCTTCTTTTTAGCCAATTCACTAAAAGGTCCCACTTTTATTTTGATTATTATGCCTACTTTCTGTCTCAGTCCGACCCTTCCCACGTCCAACTTCCACTGACTGAACTTAATTTCTGTAAGGGAAGGAATAGTCTGGAAGGAAATTGTTAGCATTCCAGAGAGACTTAATATATGTATGGCTAGCAAAAGTTGGGATCGAGCTCCTAAATACTTACTAAAATCCTGCAGAACGTTCAACGGCGAAATATTTCCATGTATTCTAATATAGCTGATGATAAGAGGCGGAAAAGGGCATTATTAGAAGAGGCGACCTGGCATGTTGCGAAATCAAGATAACTTTCCCCAGGGCTTTAAGTGGACCAGGTCCTGTCCGTGCTATGCACCAGCAGTTCTAAAAACAGGTGCTGAGATGGGGTGCTATCGGGGTCTTCATTCTTGCCCTCACCCTGGGCAAGAAAAACAAATCTTCACTTTGGGGGGACACTACCAGCCATCACCAGCCTTTGATGTAACTCTGGAGAGATTACTTTGTTATGCATGTTGCCACGTAGGAGCTAATCAGAAGATTCGATTACCTGCTAGTGATCTACCTGCTGGTGATCTGAAAGTGCACGCGTTGGTGATCCGCGGCAGGGGTGAAGGGCAGAGCACAGGCTCAGGCTCTAAATCTAACAAATCTGCAGTGCTACATCTGCTGCATTCGACCAGTTTCTAGATATTTTTCCAAGTCCACAATAAATGAAAGTAAGTATTTTACAGAGATTTATTTACCTTTTCTAATGGAGCGGTATGGTTATTTCACAGTCTCATAACAGAGTTGAAGTACTTTTACTATTATATACCACAAAATCATTGTTGTTGCTCCTTCATCTTCTGCAGCCAAAAACCATTGAAAAAGCCAATAGCCTGAGCTTGTTTTAAGTGCATGTCAGTTGTTCTACTGTATATCTGGATATGCAATAACGAAAAGGGCCAGCAAAATACCAGTCAAGCAGCAGAGATTTTTATCATACATGTTCAAGCCACACCCTTAATCACATAGGTTATTCCCCTTTTAGAGACCATCCAGTTTTTTCAAATCACTTAAAGCCCTGACCTTTCAACCAGATTTTGCCACTCACAAATAGATTTGTGACAAACCTGTGCTAGAATTAGGTTACCATAATACATTCTTCCAGTATCCTTCGTGCCCCAGAAAGGGCGTTCGCCCTGTTACAATCAAAGGCTTTACTGAAACCTACAAAACAAAGAGGGAACTGTGTGGGGAAGGCTATCTTTACTATAAAAACGATGTACATTCTGCACTGTAATGCGATATTGGAGATTATATGAGAAAAGAGCTACGAGCACTGAGAGCAGACAGACATTTAGAAAAACTAAAGTCATAAGCCTTTGCCGCCCTGATATCAAAATGGCCAATTTTAGTTTTCAAGAATTCTACAGGAGGATAAACATGCTACATATTCACCTAGATGACTACAGTGAAAAAACTCGACTTAAATAAACTTTTTGTGCCATTTCTAACACAACGGACCGTTCGACCTCATAGGTCTTTGGTATTCGTTATTCCATACCCCAAAATGCCTGGAGTTGAGATAGCTGTTCCCGCAAGTTTATTTAAATAACACATAACATTGTTTTGTTGATGTAAAATGAAATGATCTTGGTGCTTCCGATGTTGCAAGAGGAGCCGTTGCCATTGCTGAAGTTTTTGGATCCAGGGCTGCATTTGTACCGTTGCTCGCCTCTTGCACTTAGGCCCATATTTAAAGGAAAATGATGGAGCGTGACGCTGCGCCAAAATTGTCAGCGACGCGCTCCGTCATTTTCACAATGCAGGGATGCGCCTTATTTAATTGAATACAGCGCACCCCTGTGTTGTCCTCTGTGCTAGGTCTAAATTGAGCTGCTTTTCAAAACATAGATGAGAGAGAGAATGTGTGTGTTTGTGTCAGTTTGTGCACGCAAAAATTCCAGGTAAAATCTGACAGACACCTCACCATACCTGACTGAAAGCACCTGTAGACAACTGTTCATCAGAAAATATGTATATTAGAGGGGTGTAACACCCCAAACACTCCCCCTGACGCCACGCTCCTGCATGTACCTACCTGTGTGGCAGTCTGAATACTTACCTCTATGAGGAGTCACATTGTCAGCAGCAGGTGAGGTTCTAGGCCTAGAGCCTTGACACAACTGCAACAGTTGGTGAGTCTGGAGTTTCTCAGGGGGACTCAGAAATGCAGAGTCTGTTAAGGTGGAGGCAAAGTAGCTTACTTTTGAGGGGATGAGGCTCTAGCACAAAGAAGGGAAATTGATCACATCACAGTTTCATGTTAAGATGGGTTGCTCTAAAGCAATGCATCTTATGTGGACTCTGAAAGAGAGTGAAGGCTTGTAGCCACTCATGTACTGTTTGGATAAACTTCTTATTGATTTATGTGAAAGACACATGGTTGAGATTGATGTAACCTATACGTTTTCCACTTAATACCCCCAAACAAAAGGATTTGTCGAGAAAAGTAGGACTTTCCAAAGTCTAATGGGAGTTTTAGAGGAGCCCTTGGGGAGGAAGTGAGAATTCCTCCAATAGTGCCTGCTTTCTGCTCAATAGGAAGCATCATACTATGGCGTGGGATTTAATCCATTTGAGCTTTTGTTTGGACAAATTGTCCGCAGCCCACTGCCGCTTGTCAGTGATGATAGAGAAGGAAGTCCCTGGTCTTCCACAGGTGATGATAATGACTATGTTCTAGGCCTCAGATTCAAGATGGTACAGCTGATGCCAAATGCAAAGAGTAATATTAAGGTGAGTCAACAACAACTTCGGAAAAAAGGGAGTGATCCGAATACAATACTCACTGGGTACAGGAAGGTCAGGTAGTCCTCACCATGAAGCCTATTGCCCCTGTGCCTCTTGGGCACAAGCACCCCTGACTATTCCGAAAAAGAACAGTGGAGGCACCAATTTGGTAGACTTAAGTTCTAGCCAAAATCCCATCATATGTATCACATTGTAGGAGGCTGGCCTGGCTTATGGGGGAATAGAGGTGTTTCTAGCAACTTAGGCTGTTAGAGGTAGCTATGGCAAAGCAGCTTAGGCTGAACTAGGAGACATGCAAAGGTCCTACTATACCACTTATATCATTAAGCACAATATCATAAGAAAACACAACACTCAGTTACTAAAAATAAAGGTACTTTATTTTAGTGACAATATGCCAAAAGTATCTCAGAGGATACCCTCACTTAGGAGGTAAGTAATATACACAAATTATATGCACACAAACCCAAAACAGGTAAATAACAGTAAGAAAAGTAGTGCAAACAATGTAGAATCACAATAGGATGCAATAGGTAGACATAGGCCTAGGGGCAACACAAACCATATATTCCAAAAGTGGAATGTGAATCACGAATGGACCCCAGGCCTAAGGGAGGTTGTAGAGGGTCGCTGGGACTGTGAGAAAAAGTAAGGGTGTCCAAAATACCCCACCCCAAGACCTTGAAAAGTAGGAGTAAAGTTACCCTAATACCCCAGAAAGACAGTATAGTCAAGATAGGGGATTCTGCAGAACCACAATGGCTTCCAAAGCACTGAAGACAGATTCCTGGACCTGAGGACCTGTAAAGGAAGGGGACCAAGTCCAACAGTCACGCAAGTGTCCAGGGGGGGCAGGAGCCCACTAAACCCTGGATGAAGGTGCAAAAGGGCTGCCTCTGGGTGGAAGAGGCCAAAGATTCTGCAACAACGGATGGTGCCAGGAACTTCCCCTTTGGTGAGAAGATGTCCCACGGCGTGTTGGAGTTTGTTGAAGTTTTTGCACGCAGAAATACCACAAACAAGCCTTACTAGCTGCAAGAGTCATGGTTGAGGATTTTGGGTGCTGCTGGGGCCCAGGAAGGACCAGGATGTTGCCCCTTGGAGGAGGAGACAGAGGGCGCGCTCAGCAACTGAGAGAGCCCCTGCCGAAGCAGGCAGCACCCACAGAAGTACCAGAACAGGCACTTAGAAGATCTGAGGACAGCGGTCAACTCAGAGTCACAAAGGAGGGTCCCACAACGTCGGAGTCCAACTCTGCTAGTTGGGCAATGCAGGATTGAGTGCTGGGTAACCAAGCTAAGCTGTGCACAAAGGAAGTCCTAGAAAAGTGCACTGAAGCCAGAGCAGCTGCAAATCACACAGGGGACAGGTTTGCTGTCTGACGTGGGAAGGCAAGGACATACCTCCAACAAATTTGGACAGAAGGGCCACTGGACTGTGGGAGACCCTTGGACCCAGTTCCTGTGTTCCAGGGACCAAGCTTGTCAGGATGAGAGGGGACCCAGAGGACCAGTGATGCAGAAGTTTGGTGCCTGCGTTGGCAGGGGGAAGATTCCATCCACCCACGGGAGATTTCTTTTTGGCTTCCAGTGCAGGGTGAAGGCAGACAGCCCTCAGAGCATACACCACCAGGAAACAGTCGAGAAAGCCGGCAGGATGAGGTGCTACAATGTTGCTGGCAGTCATCTTGCTACTTTGTTGCGGTTTTGCAGGCGTCCTGGAGCAGTCAGCGGTCGATCCTTGGCAGAAGTCAAAGAGGGAAGTGCAGAAGAACTCTGGTGAGCTCTTGCATTCGTTTTCTGAGGAATAGCCCAGAGGAGAGACCCTAAATAGCCAAAAATTGAGGTTTGGTTACTAAGAAAGGAGGCTTCGCTACTGAAAGAGGTAAGCACCTATCAGGAAGATGGCAGAGGTCTGGGACACACTGGAGGAGCTCTGGGCACCTCCCCAGGGAGGTGCAGGTCAGGGGAGTGGTTACTCCCCTTTCCTTTGTCCAGTTTCGCGCCAGAGCAGGGCTGGGGGATCCCTGAACTGGTGTAGACTGGCTTATGCAGATATGGGCACCATCTGTGCCCATCAAAGCATTTCCAGAGGATGGTGGAGGCTACTCCTCCCCAGCCCTTCACACCTATTTCCAAAGGGAGAGGGTGTAACACCCTCTCTCAGGGGAAATCCTTTGTTCTGCCTTCCTGGGTATGGGCTGCCCAGGCCCCAGGGGGCAGAAACAGGTCTGAGTGGTTGGCAGCAGCAGTTTGGCAGTACCTGGGTTCTGTGCTAGAGACCCGGGGATGAATGGAATTGTCCCCCCAATACCAGAATGGTATTGGGGTGACAAGTCCATGATCCTAGACATGTTACATGCCCATGTTTGGAGTTACTATTGTGACTCTACATAAAGGTAGTGACCTATATGTAGTGCACACGTGTAATGGTGTCCCCGCACTCACAAATCCGGGGAATTTGCCCTGAACAATGTGTGGGCACCTTGGCCAGTGCCAGGGTGCCCACACACTATGTAACTTGGCACCTAACCTTCACCAAGTGAGGGTTAGACATATAGGTAACTTATAAGTTGCTTATGTGCAGTGAAAAACGGTTGGGAAATAACGTGGACGTTATTTCACTCAGGCTGCAATGGCATTCCTGTATAAGAATTGTCTAAGCTCCCTATGGGTGGCAAAAGAAATGCTGCAGCCCATAGGGATCTCCTGGAACCCCAATACCCTGGGTACCTACGTACCTTATACAAGGGAATTATAAGGGTGTTCCAGCGTGCCAATGAGAATTGGTAAAATTAGTCACTAGCCTGCAGTGACAATTTTAAAGCAAAGAGAGAGCATAAACACTGATGTTCTGGTTAGTAGAGCCTCAGTGTTACAGTTAGGCACCACACAGGGAACACATACAGGGCATACATTATGAGCACTGGGGTCCTGCCTGGCAGGATCCCAGTGACAGATAGGCAAAAACAAACATACATACAGCGAAAATGGGGGTAACATGCCCGGCAAGATGGTACTTTCCTACACTCATCAATATGCTTAAGCCATACCACAGTTGTGAGGAGATGGAGATTATTTTTGTAGCTAGAGAGAATGAGGGTAATGATGCAGCTCTCACACACTTACTACACAGAGATCCTAAGGATGCCTAAAAGAAGAGAACTGGTCTTTCTCACGTTTTTACACCTTGTCAAATGCAGTGAGGGTTCTATATCCTTCTTGTTTGCCAGGGGTATATACATCTACTCCCAGTAGCCATAGTGCCACCCTGCACTAAATATACTTGCAAAAGGTGTGAAGTGTCTTCTTAAGAAGGATGAAAAAGCCACAAAGCGCAGACACTTCCCCTTGGCAATATTGAGAACCATTGACTGTAGTTAAAAGAGCAGAATTTGAAATGCAAAATATCAAAACAACTCTGAATACAAAAAGCCCAGCCAAATACTCCCTGAAAAAATAATATAAAAGGAATCCTGCTGAAAAAAGAGTGGACAATTTTATGGACAAAAAGATATCAGAATGAGTGAGGAATGTGGTTATAAATAGGGGAACAAATGCATTACCACATATCTTTGTCTGGCAGAAGCCTCCTTATAGTGGCTCTGAGTAGGAGATGATATCACAGGAAAAAGCTTAACATATTCCTGGATTAGGAACTTCAGGGTGTAAACAGAGACGACCATCTTGGATAGGCATACATATAAGGCTATTCACATCTCCTTTACAAGAGGAATAACTCCTATAAGAAAATGGTGGTGAAGAAAGAATAATCCCATGTTTGACATCCCCTGTGTTTCAGTATCTTGCCAGGTGGCCCCTTCACATAGCACTTCATATTACAAACACAGAGGGGCATATTTATACTCCGTTTGCGCCGAATTTGCGTCGTTTTTTTCGCCGCAAATTCGATGCAAAACTAACTCCATATTTATACTTTGGCGTTAGACGCATCTAGCGCCAAAATCATGGAGTTAGCGTCATTATTTTGCGTGAACACCTTCCTTGCGTTAATGAGATGCAAGGTAGGCGTTCCCGTCTTAAAAAATGACTGTGATGCATATGCGTCGTATTTATACTCCCGGGCAAAAATGACGCCCGGTAGTGGGCGGGACTAAAAAACCTGCATTTGCGCCGGATTTTAGGGCCTGGGTCAGGGCAGGCGTTAAGGGACCTGTGGGCTCAGAATGAGCCCAGAGGTGCCCTCCCAAGCCCCCAGGGACACCCCCTGCCACCCTTGCCCACCCCAGGAGGACACCCAAGGATGGAGGGACCCATCCCAGGGAAGAAAAGGTAAGTTGTGGTAAGTATTTTTTTTATTTTTTTTTTGTGGCATAGGGGGGCCTGATTTGTGCCCCCCTACATGCCACTATGCCCAATGACCATGCCCAGGGGACAGAAGTCACCTGGGCATGGCCATTGGGCAGGGGGGCATGACTCCTGTCTTTGCTAAGACAGGAGTCATGTTAATGGCGTCTGGGCGCCCCAAAAAAATGGCGCAAATCGGGTTAAGACAATTTTTTTGCCTCAGCCTGACTTGCCCCATTTTGGGACGCCCAAACGCCATTTTTCCCTACGCCGGCGCTGCCTGGTGTACGTCGTTTTTTTTCACGCACACCTGGCAGCGCCCGTTGGCTAACGCCGGCTAACGCCATTCAATAAATACGGCGCCCGCATGGTGCTTCAGAATGGCGTTAGCCGGCACTATTTTTTTGGGCGCAAAACTGCGTTAGCGCAGTTTTGCGTCAAAAAGTATAAATATGGGCCAGAACTTCTTCCTGAATAGTTGTGACTGTGGAGACATCGTGGGGTGGTGTGCAGAAAACTCCTCCCCATGCGCAGAGTGCACGAATAAAAAGTGCATTGTCTTCTGTAGGAGGCTGGCCTGGTTTGCAGTGGGTACCTAAGCTACTTACACATTATACCAGGTCCAGTTATCCCTTATTAGTGAAATGTAGCCAGTGTCTAGAAGCCAGGCTCTCTATGGGTAGTGTGGATGAGCAGCCAAGGCCTAACTAGGAGACATGCAAAGCTCATGCAATACCACTGTAGTCACACAGTACTCACACACATGAAAAAAAATACTCAGTGTTACAAAAATAAAGGTACTTTATTTTGTTTGAGACTATACTCCTTTAGGAGGTAAGTAATATACACAATATATACACTAGAACGCAGAACTAGCTGTAAAAACAGTTCGAAAACAGTGCAAATAGTGAAAATCACAATAGTTAGAAATGGGTCTGGGGGGACACAAACCATATACTAAAATAGTGGAATGCGAAAGCTGGTTTCCCACCTAGGCAAGTGTAGTGTGTAGAGGGACCCTGGGAGTATTAGAAAACACCAATGGTAAGTAATAGAACCCACCCCAGAGACAAGGGAAGCAGGAGTAAATCACAGTAACTTTCCTGGAACACACAAGAACATGTGACAGAAGATTTTGCAAGAACCAGAAGAGACTGCAAGACACCAAAGATGGATTCTTAAACCTGAAGACCTGTGGAAGAAGGGGACCAAGTCCAAGAAGCACTGAAGAGTCCAGGATGAATAGAAGCCCCTGCTAACCTGGAGGAAGGTGCAAAAGAAGAACCACAGGTGAAGAAGAACAGTCAGTACTGCACCCAAGAAGATAGATATGGGTTCCTGGTTGGTGCAGATGATGTCCCACGCCGAATGGATGATTGCAGTCTGGTTTGCTTCGCTGGATTCCGCCAATAAGCCTTGGCACACGCAAAGCTCACGGTTAGCGGAAAATGACGCTTCCCGGGACCAGGAGGGACCTGGTGGCCTCTACCCAGGAGGGGGAAACAGAGGGGGCTCTCAGCAACTCAGAGAGCTGTCAGAAGACCAGGCAGCATGCACAGGAGTCCAACAGCACAGGGACAAAGAAGGTGCAAAAGGAGGCCCATGCAGCACTATACAAAGGGATCCCACGCCGCCGGAGAACCATGCAGGAGGCTGTGCGTTGCAGGAAGGAGTGCTGGGGGCCAGAGCTGCATGGTGCCTGAAGAACTTTGTGGAAGGATGCCAACAAGCCTTGGCAACTGCAAAACATGTGGTGCACAGGATTACTGTCTTGCATGAGGACAGCTGGACTTTCAGGATCGTCAGGACCACTTAAATCCACCACCCATGTTGCTGAATCCATGCACTTCTTCAGGAGAGGTGACCCAAGCCACCAGTCGTTGCTGCAGAGTGGTGCCTGCTGAAGCAGGGAAGTGACTCCTTCACCTCAAGGGAGAGCCCTTCGTTCTTCTGGTGCAGGCTGAAGACAGGCAGTCTCGCAGGATGCACAACCTGTAAACAGTTGCAGTTGCTGGCAGGAGCTGAAGATACAATGTTGGAGAAGTCGTCTATGCTTCTTTGTTGCAGTATGTAGAGTTCCTGGAGGGTCCAGGTGCAGTTTCGTCAGTAGAAGGTGAAGTAAAAGATGCAGAGGATTCCTGCTGGAGTCTTGCAATCAGAACCTGAAGAACCACCCAATAGAGAGACCCGAAATAGCCATGAAAGGGGGATTGGTCAGCTACACAGGTAAGCACCTATCAGGGGAGGGCTCTGAGGTCACCTGCTGGCACTGGCCACTCAGATGCTCCCAGAGTGCCCTGTCAACTTAGAATCCAAGATGGCAAAACCCAGGGACACTCTGGAAGAGCTCTGAGCACCACCCTGGGGTAGTGATGAACAGGGGAGTGGTCACTCCCCATTCCTTTGTCCAGTTTCGCACCAGAGCACGGACTGGGGGTCCCTGAACCGGTGTAGACTGGATTATGCAGGGAGGGCACCATCCGTGCCCTTCAAAGCATTTCCAGAGGCTCTGGGAGGCTACCCCTCCCATGCCTGTAAAACCTATTTCTAAGGGGAGAGGGTGTAACATCCCTGCCCTAAAGGAACTCGTTTGTTCTGCCTTCCTGGGCTTGAGCTGCTCAAGCAACAGGAGGGTAGAAACCTGTCTGTTAGGTGGCAGCAGAAAACCTCAGAAGGCTGTAATGGCAGTACTGGGGGTCCTCTAGGAGCACACAGAGTGCATGGTATCATACAACCAATGCTTGGAAAAGCCTTTGGGTATGATTCTAACATGTTTGATACCAAACATGGCCTTATTCAGAGTTACCATTGTGAAGCTGTACATAGGTAGTGACCTTTGTCCAATGCCTGTGTAAAATGGCGTTCCCGCACTCACGCAGTCTGGGAAAATGGTCCTGGAGGTCGTGGGGATACCTCTGCTAGTGCAGGGGTGCCCTCACACACAGGTACTCTGCACATAGCCTTCAGGGATGGAAGGCCTGACATATAGGTGTCTCATAAGTGACCTGGTGCAGTGTAAATGGCAGTGAAAGGGTGCATGCACCATTTCACACAGGCTGCAATGGCAGTCCTGTAGAAGCCTTTGCATAGGCTCCCTATGGGTGGCAAAAGAAATGCTGCAGTCCATAGGATCCCCTAGAACCCCAGCGCCCTAGTTACCTAGTTACCATTTACTAGGGACTTATACGGGGGCACCAATATGCCAATTATGAGTGGAATACTGTGTTAACAGTATCCAACAACCAATTTTTTTTTTTTTTATAAACACCTTTTTATTGTTTTCCAAAATATATATTTTCAAACATTTAGTACAGACAGAACAAGGCAATTCACTTTTATGCTTTAGTGTCATGCATATGTATAGCTTCTCGGGGAGTGTATACGTTTCTTGAACCCAGAAAAGTGGAGAAGAGATTGTCTCCGTCCGGTCTATGACAACGTCCCCAGCCATGGGCCTCTAATCTTTTCATATTTCCGGGGGCATCCTCTCGATTCATATACTTGTCTCTCTTGATTTGCACACCAATCCATTCCTGTTCTCCATTTTCATAGGGGTGGACCAGAGGAAGAGGTCCACGCCACAGCAACATCTTGTTTTGTCACTAGCAGGGCCGTTACACTGAAAGCGCAGTTGGTCCGCGATCTCACTACCCCTTCCATGACCCCCAAGAGCACCATACTGGCAGAGAGCTGCAGCCCTGTCCCCAATGTCTTGTTTAAGTCATTTAGTACCCTTCCCCAGTAGATCTGCAAGGTCGGACATGACCAGACCATATGGAAGAAATCTGCGTGGTCCCTGCTGCAACGAGGGCAGTGGCTATTTAGCCGCAGTCCAGCTCGGTGGAGTCTGGCAGTTGTTAGGTATGCTTTGTGTAGGTAGTAAAACTGTACAGTGCGTAGTTTCGCCGATATGGCTAGGGTTCTGGGGGCCTCTAATGCTTCTGACCATTCCGTGTCGTCTAGGGCGCCTACCCATGTCTCCCACCCTATCCTTGTCAGATCCGTGCCCTCTGGTGTGTTGTTAACTAGCATTTTGTAAATCTGTGAAACCCCCTTTTGCTCCCAGGTTCCCCATTAGTAGTTTAGCTTCGAGGGGGCTGGATTCAGGCACTAGATTCTTCGAAAGTTGTGTTCCTATGGCATGCCTAAGTTGGAGATATCTGAAGAACTGTGTTCGGGATAATTGGAACTCTGTCTGCAGTTCCTGGAAGGACTTTAGTGCTTATCCTTTCCACACATCACCTACCAATGAGATCCCCAATAAGTCCCATTCTACAAATCCCTCCAGTGCAGAGGTATCCCTCATCCATCTCCCCCTCCACAGCGGAGTCTGCAGAGTTATTATAGCGTTCCAGTGGGTGTATCCTAGCACCGCCTACCATGCCAGGAGAACTGCCCTAGTGATCTCGCCCATGCAATGGGGGAGAGGCGTGCCATACAGCGTGTCCAGGATATGTGGGAAACCCAGATTACCCAATTCCACCTGATATGCCGGATCTGACCACCCTCCATTAAACCAATCATGAATTACCAGTAACTGTGTCGCCAGATAGTATAGGTATGGATCGGACGCCCCAGGCCTCCCTCATATATTCCTCTCCTACAGTACTTTGCCACCACTCAATGTCTGGCTCCCCCAAAGGAATTGTGTTGTGGCTGCTACTAAGGTCCGAAACCACGAATGGGGGATTGGAAAGGGGAAGTTCTGGAAGGCGTACAATAATTTGGGTAGAATCATCATCTTATACAGGGCAACGCAACCCATTATATTCAACAGCAGTTTCTGCCATCTTTGCAGGTCTGCCTTAATCCGTGTCAGTAACGAGTCCACGTTCTTCGCCCAGGTCAGCTCCGGTAGTGAGGTACTGGGTTTTTCAGAACCGGTACTGATCCGGTAACCCAGCGGTGCCAGGGTACACCCAAAGACCTTGGGTACTTTCCTGATTCAGACCACAGAAACTCAGAGTCTTCTAGGTGAAGTCAAAGATCGAATTTATTGGCTGCAGCCAAGTAACAAGCGTCCTAGAAGTACAACAGCATGGTTTGTATGTTCTCAGGAGACTGTGTTTCAATGCAAAGTCAGGTTTCCTTATATACAGTTTTTTAAGCTTCAGGCAAACATTCTTGACATTTTGGTTGGTCATTCACATGTTTTCACTACAAAGGAAAAAACTGTGTCATGATGAAACCTCATATTTCATGTCATCCAACCCATAATAAATTACCCGGCAAGGCCTAGTATTTTACATCAGATAAGTGTGGACCCCCAATAAAAACGGGCACCTCCCCCTCGTAAAGTAAGAAGAAGAAAAGAGCAGGTGCAGGTGTGAGCAAGATTAGGCAGGGTGTGTGAGCGATAATAAGGGTTTTATGGCATGGTGTGCCTTGATGCTATCTGATTCGGCCACTGGGAGAGGGACTGACCAAACAGGTTTGGCCTGAGGCAATGGTTCCAGCTTGCCCAGGTCAGAGAAAAGTCAATCAAGGTGTACGTGTCCTTGGAATCAAATCTGACTGTATTATAAGCCTATGTGAGCGCAACTATGAAAAATGGCTGCCGTGTATAAAATGGGAGCCACGAGTGCAGGACGAAAATGGCGATTTCGAGGTGAAAACGCTGCTGGAATTGAGCGAAAATGCTCATGCTTAGTGTACTAGTCATTATCGGTCTTTTGATACTAAAATCGTACTGCTGTGGCAAAGTAAATTACATGGGTCCAGAATTTTTAGAACCACAAACCCTCCTTTTGCCCTTACATAGGCAATAAACCTATTCTCATGCTAATCTGAGTCCAGGTCCATGTTTCTAAAGTCGTTGAGATGTTGCTGTAACATCATCCTAGTATTTAGCTCGTCTCTTGGTGCAGGTTTCCTTGTGCATGATGTAACACAGAGGCCACATATGGCAGGACAAAGTAAGGAATACCTCTATCTGCAGTAGGTGGCATAAGATCACACACCCAACAATTAGTGATGTTCATTACTAACTAGTGTTGATGCAGAAGCTGTACAAAAGAATTGCTTATGAATTCTGATCTTCTAACCTGCTCATGTTCAGGAAAAGGGTGAAAAGAGTTCAAAGAAACAATAGTAGGAAAAGACATAGGTTGGGAAGTGGGTGCAGAAGTCAATTGAGTAGAGAAAAACAATCCCACCCATAAATGACAACGTCATGTTTAAAAGACACTAGAAAACACGTTATTAAGAACATATAGACAACGGGAGAAAGTAGTGACCACTATTACAAATGAAATAATAATTTTTCACAACCCTAACCAAAAAGCAAATCCTAAAATTATCTAGTAACATTTTAGGGCTCCTCTGCATTTCAGTAATTTTGGTATGTTCAGGTGGAACAGTGGTGACTCTCATCAATGCTCTAAGGTGAAAAGGGGGTACTCTTTCCACAGAAAATGGACTTTATTCTGCTTTTACTAAACAGAATAGTACTTTAAAACAATGCCAGCAAAACAATCAGTCTCCTAACACCTAGTCTATACAATCACACGGAAACCTCTTGTGAAACCAACTATGCCCAGAGTCCGTTCAAAAAGCCTCTCTGGCAGGCTTCTATTGTCCATCAAATTTTCTTTTGTTGTTTTCTTTCGCATGGGCCTCTCAATTCAGGCCTCTTCGTGAGAAAAGTACTGCTTAGTTGGAGTGCCCACCTGGCAAACACCCACAGCTCACTCGAAAGTCTCAATGTCTTAAAGCAATGCACCAGTGTCTCTCCTCTGTGGCAGACACTACAAACAATGTGCTCTTCATTGATCAAGGGCACAAATCATCTTGTGCAGACCCAAGCACCATTAATTGGGAAATAGCTCAAGCTCAGCAGCACTTTCAGACTCCAACACTCATTATTTAGTGTCAGAGGACGCTCAAGCTGCTCTTTCATGGGCACCACAATATAGTGCCTTTTTCCAAACTTGAAATCTCCGGTGCACTGCCCTTCTTCCGTTGGAGCAAAGAAAAGGGGGTGTGTGGCCAAAACTCAGGCCAAGGGGCTCAAGGGATTGCACACTGTCAGAGGTTACCAGCACATGACAGGTAGAGAAATGAAACCTCAAAACAGCTCTGCCATCAACAACAGGAATCCTTCTCTTTAGCTCCTTTACACTGAAACTTTGGCTCTGCGATGTCCAACGCCGTCTGATGGAGCAAGTACGATACCATGCGCTGGCGATCGCTGTCCAGCTTAACTACTTTCTGGGTGCTGAGACTGTAGGGCCAAGACGTCCGTCTTTCATCTGTAGCTGTCACTGATGGGAATTAGGCTTAAATCAATGTCCTGCAGGTTATTATGACTTGATACCCGCAGAATCTAGTGACGTAGGAAATGTGCCACAGTTGTTAGTTTCCTTCAATTTAGTAAAAAAAACAGTTCATGGTTTTTAACAAGGGGACTGCAAGCAGGTGGTCTGCAATCTTCAAAGGAGTAGCCATACACCATGGGCATAAAATACAAAGACAAAGGCAGAAGGGCAAAACAGGGTCTCTAGCATCTTTAATTGGGTTCTCTCCATTATTCTCTGCCATCTATAGCTACATGAGAATTCTATCTGAATGGGTTTCCTCACACAGTGGCATTGTCTAATGGGGTAAACACATATTTTCCTCAATGATTAAGTCTAGGTGTTCCTCCTTACCTTAGAACATCTCAATAGAGAAATCACATGATACCGATTATCAGGGACATGTAGAAACCTTCCTTTAAAAACTGTGCATCAGGTGCACTATGCAATACACAGGCTAATAGTCAAATGTGCAAACAAAAAGACAAGAACTAGAGGGCCCTGATATTTGCATGATTAGGACACATCTGATCCCACCAAAAATTAAAGTAGCAGGAACAGAAGGGAACCGAAAACCAAATTAAAATAGACATTGAAAATTTGTCATGTTCAAAAAGGTGAACATAAGATATCTCCTATTGAGATGGAAAACTTGTCTTACTATAATATTGAGTCAGTTAACCAGTCTATCGCTACCCTGACAGTCAGGCTGGAAAACATTGAAGCAGGCCTTAGGCAAATTCTTGAAAACCAGTCTGGTCATACCAAAGGGAATTATACATAACATGGGGGTCCCTGGTACATCACTGCAGTCTGGAAATGTGAACCTGAACAATACATCAATAATAATAAAAGGTCTGACTGGTGAAAGGAATTTGAAAAAGAGAAATGGGACTAGGACATAGCTAAAATCTCAATAACTAAGCATGATGCGACATTGGTCAGGGGAAGTAACAAAAGAAAAAAATCTATAGGAAGAACAAAAAAATTATTTGGGTGATAGTCAGGCATGTGACACAACACCGAGAGTACGGGTGATACACAAAGGCCAAAGTTACACAAATTTTAACTCTACCGTTGGCGACTACACCATATACGGTACTCCTAGCTAATGTTTCAGTTCCTTCTTCAGGAAAAAAGGAAAACCTGGTTTTCTTTTAAGGAACGAAAGCCATATGCTACTTAAGAAACAGAACATCATTAACTAATGTAATATAGAAATTAGGCCACCTTGAGTCACAGATCTATAATTTCATCCTTAGGTCCAATCAAGGCTACATAAATGTAGGGCTGCCTGTTCCTTTAAGGGAAGGGGCAGTAACGTGACTAACTGCAGGTGACACACTTTGATCCTGTATATCTCTTTTTATTTTCCTTCAATACCATTATAGCCAAATAGACATGCACTGGTGAAGTGTTGTCTCTTATGTTCACAGCATGAAATATCATTATCTGTGGAATTTAGTAACCAGAACAAGTTCAACCAACTGTTGCGTAGCGATGGGCATCGTCATGACCATCCCCTCACAACACAGGGGAGCTTGTAATAGTATCAAAAGCAGCAACAATCATGCAAAAAACAAATACAAAATAATAAAAACGCACAAAACATCAAGCCATCAGATATACTTGCTGTGTATCAAGCACAAAAAGCATAGACAAAACAATAGCATGTGTGAATAAGCGGTGACACACAACACCATGTCATGTACTTTATGCACTGTAAACCTGCAGCCCAAAACCCAATATTTGGGCCTGTTTAATTTGTCAGGTTTAAAATCCTTACCCTCCTTTTGACAGTAGATCACCAGGCAATGGAAATCTGCTCTCAAATATAACTTTACTGTTTCTCTTCTAACATACAGGACCAGCAAGAACAATTCATGATAGGACCAAATACACGAAAATAAATTTCCATTACTTAACGGTTACCCTCTTGTCAGTTACTTCGCAACATCAAGCCACCTTAGTTTTACCTTTCTAAAAGTAAAAATTGTTACACTGACACTCCATATTAATTTGGCACCTACAATTTCCACTGTGAAAAATAAGTCTTAATTGGCAAATCGTTCTCATTAAGGCATGTAGCCTTCAAAATTTTAGAAAAGGGCTGCATCTTATTTTCTGTCTAAGACTTAATGCAACACTTCGTTTTCTGTCAAATAAAAGCAACTAGCAGGCATCATTTTATTTTTTTAGAGCGGAGACACAAATGTATCAGTTCTGCAGAGCATTTAACATGATGTTGGGACTTTCGAAGAAACCCCTTTTTTTTATATTTTCCCTTTGGAATTAAGTTCTTTAATTGTATTGATGTTCTTCTGGAGAAACCAGAAATCCCACTTTTAGAGGCCTGTAGGGTCATTCTGCATTTCACAGAGACAAGGCCCTAATTTAAAAGGTCACAAGTGTCAACATGACAGCCTCCTCCATTGTTTATGGGAAAACTAAAGATAGCATCTCAGCAGCGTGACTTGAGCTAGACTCTGTAGCTCTCCTAGCTTCTGCCACTCTGAATCTGTCAAAGACAGTAGGCCTTCCTGTTTTCCTTCTAACCTGCAATAATTCACTCTATTTAAAAAAAAAAAATTTTTTCCTTTTTAGGCGCTAAAAAAAATGATCTCTATTTCCAGATTATTAAACTACATTTACTGTGAATAATTCACAAACCTTAATAACACACATACCAGTTGTTAGAATAAATGCTTGTTGCAATCCCATGCAATGGTACATATTTCATCAACCTCGAATGAATCAACGTCTCAGTAGGCCCAGCTGAAGTTAGAACCTTCAACCTTGATATTAAAACAAGCCTTTGTACTGGCACATTGACTCATTGAATCATAAGAAGGCACAACCTGCAAATATATATCAAACCTAAATGTATGCATTTACTGAAGCCTGAGACACTTTAAAAAGTACTCTGAATGAAAGAAAATGCAGTTTAAACAGTGCTTTTGCCCAAAATCGACTTTGATATTTTAGGCATTAAAAAATCAATATCCTACAATTTTCTTGCATAATATGCATTACCAGAATGTCTATTACACAATCCATGAGTCAGCCATTGAAAATATTAACTTATACTTTATAGAAATGAGCTTGTTTGCTCCTGCGCCAAGGGAAAATTGCACATACAAATGTCATTTTAGCGGTGCAACATAACTTAAATTAAATTTTAATGTTAGGAGGTCATAGTATAGGTATTAAGCTTTATAAATATTAAAAAACGATTTTGAAAGGCACTTATTTTTTAAATAATTTTTCCATAATTAATAATTTTCTTTAAAAAAAAAAATAAGAACCCAATTATTCTTTTTTTTGTGATAATTCCACATATAAAAGCAAGCTGCATCCCTTGCCTATTATTTGGGATACATTAACTCACAAGCCTAAGCGCATAAGCCTAACTTGAAATGCGTCACATTTTTGCGCCACTTTCATTTAAAAGGAAGGTTATGCAAAATTCCACCCATGTTTAACTGGGAAAGTGCTGGCTGAATTGAACATTCCTATCAAATATACTGCAGCTGAAAAGTTTGCCTGTGAACATCTAATACAATGCATCTAAGAAAAATGCTGTAAATTTACTTTTATTTTTTGCAAAAATAGATAATTTCGTTTTTTTTTTGGGGCCCTATTTATATCTATTGAATGTGTTTTCTAATTTATTAAGCATTTAACGGCAGTTTTGTATATGTGCACAATTGCTCATTCTATAAATTAAAGAGCAACATATAGCTATGTTAGCACATCACATGGTTCATTTCTGGATTTTTTTAAAGTTTCTACTTAATATTAATTAACCAACATTTTACTTAACAAACTGCAAACATCAAGAAGACCCACAAACACACATTGAGCTCATTTCAGATATAAACAGAAAACACTCAGTACACACAATACAGCGCGCTTTAGCCATTTTTCATAAATAGCGCCGTCGCAATTTACTTACAGAACCGTTTGCAGATCCTAGTTGTAAGTCATATTCACAAGAAAAAAAGAAAACTTTTCTCAATAGTGTTCCAAAAAACTGCAAAAACAGCCTCACAGACATTTATTTCCAAGAATAGCGGACCCATACTTTATTAAACGTGATGGGGCCCACTCCGTGCTTCACATATAGTTCATAGGTTGGAGTTCCAATCGGAGGAACCGGACATGAGTCCTCCAACCGGGAGTCCCTTTTACAACCAAGACAAAACAAATTTCCAAGTCTGCTAAGACCAGGCATCTTCGCTCACTAGTCTAGCTTCAAACTTCAAAGGATTATCGTTTACGATAGTCTCGTGAATACACGAGTCCTTCGGCTTTGGTACTTGCAAGTTCCAAATCAAAGTGATCCCGAAGGGATACCAAACCAAATGTCCAACTAAGGACCAAACCAAGTGTCCAACTAAGGACTGGGAGACGCTCCACTTATACTTAACTGAAAATATCGATGACGTCACCAGAAGACTCGTCTTATCGTTTCGCTCTACCAAACATCAAGGGTCCAAATCAGGGCGATAGCCAGGGCAGCAGTCCTTCGTAGCCGTCGGGAAGCGGGGAACCTCGCAGCAAAGACTTTCGGACCACGTCGACATGCAGGGGTCGATGAAGTGGCGGCCTTCCTCCAGAATTTTCACACAAAGCTCCCCACGGACCTCAGGCTTGGACCGGTACCGCTGGTATCGCCCCACGTTGGGTGCCAACTGAGGTACTGGGTTTTTCAGATCCGGTACTGATCCGGTAACCCAGCGGTGCCAGGGTACACCCAAAGACCTCGGGTACTTTCCTGATTCAGACCACAGACACTCAGAGTCTTCTAGGTGAATTCAAAGATCAAATTTATTGGCTGCAGCCAAGTAACAAGCGTCCTAGAAGTACAACAGCACGGTTTGTATGTTCTCAGGAGACTGTGTTTCAATGCAAAGTCAGGTTTCCTTATATACAGTTTTTTAAGCTTCAGGCAAACATTCTTGACATTTTGGTTGGTCATTCACATGTTTTCACTACAAAGGAAAAAACAGTGTCATGATGAAACCTCATATTTCATGTCATCCAACCCATAATAAATTACCCGGCAAGGCCTAGTATTTTACATCAGATAAGTGTGGACCCCCAATAAAAACGGGCACCTCCCCCTCGTAAAGTAAGAAGAAGAAAAGAGCAGGAGCAGGTGTGAGCAAGATTAGGCAGGGTGTGTGAGCGATAATAAGGGTTTTATGGCATGGTGTGCCTTGATGCTATCTGATTCGGCCACTGGGAGAGGGACTGACCAAACAGGTTTGGCCTGAGGCAATGGTTCCAGCTTGCCCAGGTCAGAGAAAAGTCAATCAAGGTGTACGTGTCCTTGGAATCAAATCTGACTGTATTATAAGCCTATGTGAGGGCAACTATGAAAAATGGCTGCCGTGTATAAAATGGGAGCCACGAGTGCAGGACTAAAATGGCGATTTCGAGGTGAAAACGCTGCTGGAATTGAGCGAAAATGCTCATGCTTAGTGTACTAGTCATTATCGGTCTTTTGATACTAAAATCGTACTGCTGTGGCAAAGTAAATTACATGGGTCCAGAATTTTTAGAACCACAGTAGGAGGGTCACCCAGACGCCTAGATATTTAAAACTCAGTCTGCGGAGGGGTATCGTGTCCTGCCAGTCGAAACAGTCACAGGTATTTGTCAAGGGAACCAGCACTGACTTGGTGGGGTTCATTTTCAGGCCTGATGCCTTTGTGTAACTTCTAAGGATTTCGAGGCTACTTGGGCCCAATATGCTTGGTGTGCCCATGTAGAGTAGCACGTCATCCGCGTATAGGGCGACTCTATCTTCTTTGGCGTGCCTCCATTTCCAGCCACAGTACTCCGGATCTGTCTGGAACATCTGGCCCAGGGACTCTATAACTAGAGCGAAAAGGAGGGGGGATAGTGGACAACCCTGTCTCGTTCCCCTTCTGACTTCAAAAAGTGATGACATGGTCCTGTTGACCTGCACCCGGGCCGAGGGATCTGCATACAGCGCTCAGACCAGGTGGCAGAACGTCGGTCCGAAGCCCGCCCCTCGGAGCACCAAGAAGAGGAAGTTCCAGTCCACCAAGTCAAAGGCCATCTCGAAGTCAATAAAGAGCAGTGCCAAATCCCGGGGCAGCCTATGTCTCTCATCAAGAGCCACGTGAAGGCGACAGATGCAATGACGGGTGCTTTGGGTTGTCATGAATCCGCATTGGTCTGAATGGATCAGTTACGGTAAGACTCTTTTAAGGCGCGTTGCAAGAATGTTGGCAAGGATTTTGACCTCACAGTTGATCAGCGAGATCGGCCTATAGTCCGCACAGTGCAGTGATGGGAGTTGGGATTTAGGGATCATCACTATAGTGGCTTCATCTAGTCCTTTCGGAAAACACTCTCATTGTTCCACTTCTACCAGTTCTTTCCTATATTTCTTGTAGTATTCTGATGGGAAACCATCGGGCCCAGGGTCTTCCCAGCTCTCAGCCCCGTGATAGCTCCATTTATCTCTTCCTCACTCAGAGGTTTGTCCAGGATCTGTACCTCTGAAGGGGGCAGCCGGGGCAGGGAAATGCCTTCTAATAGCCTACGAGCATGGACCGGATCCACTGACTCCTAGGCCCTATATAACGCTTTGTAGTAGCAGGCAAAGGCCTCTGCTATGCCTTGGTGTCTCTCAACCTTACCATGGTCTCCATCCCAAATTTCGGAAATAATGCCTGAAGTTCTGTGGTGGGAAACCAGCCAGTGGAGTAATTTCCCTGTTTTGTCCCCCACCCATATATTCTCGCTGTACTCGCTCGCCAGAGGGCTTTTGCTGCTTCTAGGGATAGGTCTCTGGTTTCCTCACGTATTAGGGATAACTGTTGTGCCGTTTTCTCACTGTGTTCTTTCTCCTGTACATGCTTGAGCTCTGCCGCCTGTTTCTTCAGTGATTCAATATCATGTTTTTTTTTGCTCTCTATCTCTCTTATTAGGCCTTTGACCGAACCTCTGAGTACAGCCTTACCTGCGGCCCATAAGGTGCCAGGAGAGGACACTGATCCATCATTAAGGCTAAAATAGTCGGTTACAGTTGCCCTACAAACTCTTCGTCTTGCAAGTACCAGGCGTTTAGCCTCCACATGGGGTGGTTCGCCTGTTGGGTATGGCCTATAACTAAGCGGAGTGGTGCATGGTCGGATATGCCTCTTGCTAGAATCTCAATGTTAGTTAGGACCCTGCAGACTGTGCTAGGCAGCAGTATCCGATCAATTCGAGATTGTGAACCATGTGCCGCTGAGCTGTGGGTGAATTGCCTATGTCTTGGGTGCCATAGCCGCCATGCATCGCAGAGCCCTGTCGCCTTCAACCAGTTTGCAAGGCCTGTCGCCATTTCGCGTCTGTGAGTGGTTATTGGGCCCTCTACGTCTAAGGTCGGCTCTGAGACTGCGTTGAAGTCACCCCCCGGCACAGTGAGCCCCGGAGGTAGGCCCAGGAGAAGCTGAGTCAGCTCCTTGGTGGGTCCCCGTTGTAGCGTTGGGGGAACATACACACTGACTATGTTGATCGTCACCCCTTCCACTCTACCAGCAATGGCCACAAACCGGCCCTGATTATCTTTCCAGATCTGCACCACCTTCAAAGGAAAAGAGCGGTGTAGGAGAATCGCAACACCTCTTGAGCCTCGCATGAACCCCGCATGATAGACCCTGTCAAACCCTCTTCACGCCAGCAAGGGGCATCGTTCCCCGGCAAGATGCGTTTCTTGCAGCAGGAGCACTTCGGATCGATATCTATGTATGAAGGTAAACTATGCAGTGCGTTTGATTTTATCTAAGAGTCCTTTGACATTCCATGAGATGGCTTGTACTGGGTTCATCGAGATCTGTGTAAGTAACTGTCTTGGCCCTGCCCCTCGGGTACATTTGTTCTGGGTTTGAGGTGTCTCCCTTCCTATTTCCTATGTGCGGATTTGAGAGCTTTATTATGACATTTAGGTCTGTCTGTTGTTTGTCTTGCACTTTAACGAAACCCAAAACCAACAAATATGTCAACTTGACATTGAACAGTATCGCACCCCCTACTATAGAACTTAATATTCCTATCCCCCCAACTTCCACCCCACCCCATACTTCCCCCAGAAGCATCTGTCACCCTTACCCATGAACACCGCGCCCTTTAACCTGGCGAGATGGTAATGGTAACTTTACCTAATTGAGCAGTGGTGGACCCCTCCATATCGACGGATCACTGAAGTAAAAGCTCTTAATGACGGTTAGTTATCTATATCTTTAATACTTCAACGTAGCCTAAATCCCTTCCCCCCCGGAGTCTTCTCTCTGGGTAACAAGTTATATTGCTGGGCTGCATGTTAAATCTGTGGTCCCTGACGAATCAGCCCCAGCCCGGGAGGGGCTCTGAAGCTTCGAATCTCTCTCGTCCTCTTCGAGTCTCTGTGGTAGCCGGTGGTCTTTCGATTTGTCAGACGAGGCCAACAGTGGGGAGTTTGACCCACGGCCTCCACTGCGCCTCCTTGACCATGTGCGTTGTCCCTTAGTAGTTAGCCAGTTCGGCCGGTTGTTGGATCTTTTCCCGCTCTGTGACCAACCAGATTGCTCACCAGTTGGTTTGAGCGGCAGTTCCTCCGTCAGCCCCAACAACCAAATTTAGGGGAGAGAGTGCATAACTATTGGGGTCCTGGTTAGCAGGAGCCCAGTAGACACAGTCAAACAAACTGACAAACAGGCCAAAAATGGGGGTAACCATGCTAGAAAGAGGCTACTTTCCTACATCTTCCTACTCAAAGGCACATGGTTTATTTCAAGACGTAACACATCTACAGAGGAAGAAGAATGCAGAATTTTCCTGATATGGTTGTTAGGGTTATTCCCTCTCCTCAATGGCCTAACACAAGTCTGTATATACAGCATAGATGCTGGGTATATCTTCCTGTGAAGTGTTGCATCAGTATGTTGTCATGCAATGTCCTAAACTGAACAAACGTAAAGGTAACTAAGATCTCGGACCCAGGCATGACTGAGAAGTCCCAGGCTTCATGGATAGCTTGCCCCACGCATAAAAAAAGACATCTTCTCAATCAAATTTTTAGTTAGGTTTCTAGTATGAGAGCAAAAGACCCTTCTACAGTCTGCTTGTCTGATCATTTTATCGTCCCATTCTATCTTCCAATAGTAGGAAAGAAGGCCTCTCCTGTCCAGCAGCTGAGGTTTATCTGCTGCTGGTCTAAATTAAATATAGCGAGCTGGGAAACTATTTTACTAAATTCCACTCCTATCTATTCAATGATTAGATAAAAGACTCACTGGATAAATTAGTACCCAGGAGACTGAATAAAATTAGCTGACTGCAGGGACTAGCTTCGTGGATTTCAGCAGAATTAATTGAATTAAAAAAATAATGCAAATAAGTGGAAAGAAAGTGGGGGGCAAGCTATGATGACATGAGTAAATTAATCTATAACAAAAGCATTAAAAATACCACTATGATATAAGAAAAGCTAGTACTGATGCCTTAGCATCATTTTGTGATGCTAAGGTGGCCTTTCCTCTGCACCAGATTTACTCTGCAACACCTTGAGCCACATTATGCCTGCGCCAGGCATAATGTATGCAAGGGAGGGGCGTTCCGAAACAGGGAGGCTCGAAACAATGGCAGTGAAATTTACTAGATTTCCCGGTGCCATTTTTTCTGTCATTTTTAATGCCTGCTCAAGGCAGGCATTAAAATGACGTACCCATTAAAATCAATAGGCCTCCCTGTGCTTTGTTGCACTAGCGTCAAAATTGTTGATGCGACTGCAGCAAAGTGCCACAACGGTTTAAAAAATTCTGACGTATTTGTGGCAACGACTGCCATGGTGCACCATATTGTAAATATGGCACAAGCATGGTGTCGTTAGGTAGCGCAAGCATGACGCAAGAGAAGTGGCACATCGGGACCAATGTGCCAGTTTCATATAAATATGCCTTGTTAATTCCTTTATGAACCCAGCAGTGTGGATTCTTGTCCACTACCTTCTGAGTACTGATGCAACATGCTAGCCAATCACTTTCTGGGGGAAGTTAAAAGTACCTTTGATACTCTGACAGGTGAGTCAGAAGGAAAGTCCACAACTAACTGAGCAACACAGGCTGATTTGGTAAAGGAAGAATTATCCTCCTTCCCACTACCCAGGAAGCAGGATATCATTAATCTTGCAAAAACTGTAAAATCAGGCTCTCCATTGGACCCGGCACCCCTCGAAGTTCCATTGAAAGTAAAGGACGTAATCTTCCCAGTGCTAACAGACATTTACAATCCCTCACTGGAAAGTGGCAGCATTTCAAATGTTTGGAAACATGCTACTATTAGTCCTCTGTTTTAAAAAAATACCCTCTCTGGATCCTGCTCTAGCAGAGAGCTACAAGCCAATTTCACTTCTCCCTGGTGAGAGTAAAATATTGGAGACATCTATTAATAAACATCTCTCTGGATTCTTGGAATCCCACAATATACTGCACCCTACTCAAATAGGTTCCTGACCTGGGTGCAGTACAGAAATTGCTCTTTCAGCAGCCGCTGAAGAATTGAAAATGGTCTTTGATAAAGGTGAATCAGTTGCAGTCATTTTCCTTGACCTGAGTGGTGCATTTGATACTGTCACTCATCCAATTCTACTTCATAGACTGGAAGGCTGGGATCACTGGTCGTGCACTAAAATGGCTTACCTCCTTCCTAAATAACATAAGCTTTCAACAAGAGAGTGAAGGTTTTTTTTCACTCAGCCTCCCATTTGTTTAAAATGTGGGGCCCCACAGAGATCCTCACTGAGTCCCACTCTTTTTAATCTTTATATCCGTCCACTGTCACACATCGTATGTTCTTTGGGATTTTCAATGGTGTCATGTGCGGACGACACACACCTGAACAATATCCCACCAACTTAACACTTCCTAAAGCAAATGACAGATTGGATGGCTGCCAGTTGCTTAAAGATAAATGGCAATAAAAGCGAGGTTGTTGGCAACAATCCATCCTTATGGAATGAACTTAGTTGGTCCATTTCCTTTGGAGACCGTCCCTCCCCCACGTCAGAAGTACAAAGCTTGGGTGTTATGCTGGATTGCAAGCTTTTCATGGGGAGGTTCAGGCTAGCAGGTTGTTGTCTAGCTGTTTCGGTCTACTAAGAACCCTCAGGAAGTTGCTCAGCTGGCTGCAAGCCCCTGTACAATGAGTGGTTGTACAAGGCCTGGTGTTATAACACTTGTACTATGGGAACTCCCTATATCTGGGGAGTCCACAATCAGTGATTAAAAACACTCCATGTGCGCCAGAACACTGCAGTCCCTTTCCTTTTGGGTATCCCAAGCCATCAGTCTGCCTCACTCACACTAGGCATGCTACACTGGCTGCCGATACAAAAAAGGATTAAGTTCAAAGCTCTATGTTTGGTCTATCGTACATTATACATGAATGGCCCGCAAATCCTTCAGCATTTGATTTGCCTATACTTTCTCAAGAGAGAGCTAAAATCTAGTCTGTCGGGTGAAGAAAGCCAGGAGTGCAGAGAGTTAATTTGCATATTTAGCCCTAAATTGTGGAATACCATGCCATTACCATTTGCTCGTAAATGAACAACGCTCCTGTCTTTCTGTTCAGAGTAGTTTTCATAAGCATTAGCACAAAGGTAAGTGCATTTGACCACTTGAATCCCATATAAACATATGATTTTGCCAGTTTATTCTTGAAAGTGCCACTGGCTTACCCCACCACTCCTGAGGATTGTGGTCGATAGCTATTACTGAATCTTTGCTTCATCTTAAAAGCTGGACAGATTATCTGTAGCACTTAATTAGTGTGTGCCATGATCATTCTCAATAGAAGTTGGGATACCAAATCTCCACATTAACTCCACCAACAACAATTTGGCAACTATAAGGCTGACTTCTCTCCTTGTGAAAAATGCCTCAACCCATTTTGAGAACAGGCAAGCCTCCACCAAAATATACTTCAAGCCATTTCAATGTGGCATTTGGATAATGTCTGCCTGCAATCTCGTAAATGGACCTTCTGATTTGCCAATGTGATTCATGATGGTGAAATTCCTTTTACCCTGATTGTTTAAATGACAAGCTAGACAATGGGTACATACATTTTCAGCAGGATGTCACAATCCTGTTTTTTCCCAATATTTTGTAAAACAACCTGACCACACTCTCTATTCCTGCATGAGTTTGATTATGTAAATATTTACATATGGGTTGCATCATTGAGCCTGGCAAAATATATTTTTGCTCTGCATTTACATAATAATTCTATTTACTGTCTAATCCTTCCAATTTCGTGTCTTTATTTTGAGGAGTATCTTACTGTAAAGCTCATAACACGCTTAAAAAAGTCTGTATTGAATCCAATAGAAAAAGTTTACTTTACTAGTGTCTTGCACATTTGCAAGCTTTTCATTTTCACTTTCTTGAACAATTGACTCTTCCTGCAAGACACAATGTCTCTCCATTTGGTCAGGTCACCATATTTATTTCTTGATGTGACCAAATCTTTGCCAGCCTAGTGGGCCTGAGACTTTACAACTGCTACTACCCTATTTCTTTTACAACCAAGTGCTTCAGTGCATCTCACAGCTTGTAGCACACCTCGTTCTACAAAAGAATGGGAAGAAACTCTATGACGAAGCATGCCACAAATGGGTACCCCTTGTGGGTGACAGTTTTTTAACCCAAAAGGATTATTTTTTCCTTAGATCGACAGGAGGGTTCTTAGATTGATCCAATCTAATTGAGCTCTTTAGTTTGTGGAATGCAGCAAGCTCTAGTCAAGGGAATCAATTCTGCTACTTGTGCTGAGGTCACATCTGTAAAGGAGGATTCTTCTAATATCTCTGTTATAGAGTTTTATAGAGCACACTGCATAAGCAGCTTTCAATCCACAATATTGATCCCTCAAGTAAGAACCATCAACAAGCATTGTCAAATTTGGCAACTCTAATGGGACTTCTTTTTTGTCGAGTTTTGGTTTTTTGCATAATTCAGTCTCTTCAATCCAACTGTGCTATATTTCATTATCAAATCCTCTATTCCTGTCTTTAAATTTGTCTGAAATTGGAAGCAGTAGAGCTGGATTCAAAACATTGCCTCTTTGAATAGAAATAGTCCCTCCTCCAAGAATCACCTGCTTTTTTCTTCTTAACCTGCTGATTATCATGTTGTGTTTTTGCTCTTGTCAAAAGAATTTCAACTGAATGTGGGACATATTCAAAGTATGGCCCATCACAATCTCTTCACTTTCTGCAATTGCCAGGCAAACTGCTGCAACTGATTTTAGACATCCAGGAAGACTTACAGCCACTGGGTCCAATACTCCTGAAAAATATGACACTAGGCACATGAGTCATCTATGGTTTTATGGAATAATTAAAAATGCTTATTCAAACAAGTAGATCATCATATTGCAATCAGGCATCCCAAGTGCAGGTGCATGACGCAAGCTCTCTTTCAATTTCTTAAATGCTTCGAGGCGCTCGTCATCAGATGCTAAAGGATCTTGTACATCATTACAGGTTAGCTTTACTAAAGGCTTGGCGATCAGGAAAATGTTTCGGATTTAATGTCGATAATACCCGGTAATTCCAAGGCACATTCAAACCTCCATCTGAGTGGTTGTGGGATTTGATTTAAAAATTGAAGAAACACGTAAACACGTTCTTTTGAGACCTTTTGCAGAACTTATTGGATATGGTGTCGAGATAAATAACCTCCTTTTTACTTTTTTTTTTTAAAACAGATTTTATTGATTTTTGTAACATCTAATCAGCAACAGTTTCAGTGGTAAACATCAACATATAATGCATCCCTCACTGTTCCTTCGAACCCGTTTCCTATGCCCATTCCATCCGCTATCCCACTGTGTGGAGCCATAAATCAGTTGTGTTGTGACGTTGTGTGCTGGTGTTCTGCCATGCGTGTCAAGTAGGTGCACTGCGGTGGTGTCATGGCAAGCACCAGTCTCGTGTAAGCGGCAAGCTGCTTGTGTCAATGACTGGTGAGCATTAGCGTTGTGGGGCAATTGGGGAGACCCCAGGGGAGTTCCCTGGAGATGGTTGGTCTGTGTCCTTCAAGTATCCACCAGATGTTCCCAGGCCCAAGACCAGTCCTGCAAACCCCTGCCTCGTCTAGCCTCTTGCATCAGTACTTCACTTTCGTATCCTGCCCATGTCTCCAGTTCCCTTTTTCCAGCAATGGATCTTGGGACCCCCAGAGGTCTTCCAATTGCTAGTTATTTCTCTCTTAGCTAGTATGTAAGCCAGATCCTGGAAACTGCTTGTGGCTCTGTTCTTAGAGGTTTGGGGGAACCAGTGGAGGAGACAGTGCCCGGAGGAGCAAGGGACATCCTGAGAGGTACCATTGGCCATTAATGCAGCCACCTCCTCCCGATAGTCGGTTAAGATGGGTCAGAACCAAAGCATACATAAGAACTCAACTGGTTATTCTCCACATCGTGGGCATTTTGTCTGTTATTTTGAAGTGGTTGCAAAGGTGTCTGGGGGGTGAGATAAGCCCTATGTAGCATTTAAAAATGTATTAATTTGAATCGGGAATTTCTCGACACTTTTAGTACTCTCTCCAGGATCAACTCACAGTCTCTCTCTGGTATTTGGTTCCTGAGGTCTACCTCCCATCTAGCCAGTAATGTCTCAAGGGTTCGCAATGAGTCAATCTGTATTGCCCTGTATAAGCAGGTTTCTGCCTTAAAAGTACCTGCTGATAGTACTGCATATCGGCAAGCAGCGTTTGGGTGCTGCTGCAGCCGTCTGGCTTGCCAGTGTTTCTGAACTGAGAGGGTGACAGTGCGATGCAGCAAAAAGCGCCCTTGCAGGAGATTGAATTCCCATTTGATTTCCTCAAAGGGTAGAAGCTGTACAGGTCTCCCAGTCTCATTGCGCTTGCGTTGGTCCAGGTCATTATGCCTCCTCAGTCCCCCGATGAGGGAGCAACAGCAACATTGTCATTGGGATGTCAGGGGAGAAAGGTATACTCGTATGTGTTTTTTTAAGGCATCTATTCCAACATTTTTGTATGACCTGAAACTCTGGGGTGCCTGTGGTAACTGGGCACTTAAATTTTAGTAGGATTCCTACTAATTGATGGAGAGCTGGAACAAATGGACTCAAATCACAAATTGGTGCATTTGTCCTACTATCCATTGGGTAAACCACTGCAGTTGGGCCGCTAGGTAATATGATTCATAGTCAGAGACTGCAAGCCCTCCCTCTGTGCTTGGTTTCTTCATAGTGGTGAGCACCACTTGGCACCGCCTCAAGCCCCATATAAATTCAGTGATCAGAGTGTCCAATTCTCGAAAGGTTGCTGTGGGGATCCAGAGTGGCAGGACCCCAAAGTAGTACAGTAATTGCATTTTTTTCCAATTTACCTGCAGGTCAGAGCTATAGCCAAATCTCTCCAGGAGTGCCCTGGCTCCCCTCAGATCTGATGTGATGTTCCAGAGGAACTGCATAGAGTTCTATGCTGTAGAACATATCCCTGAACGTTAAACCTTGATACCAGTGAGTTGTCCAACCCTGACTGGCCAGTGGTTCCTTAGCCAGTACGAACAGCAAAGGCAAGAGGGGGCACCATTGCTGTGTACCTCTCTCTACTCTGTAAATGTCGGAGATCATGCATCCGGTTCGCACTTGAGCTCTGGGGTCAGTGTAGAGAAGTTATGTCCATTTGAGAAAATCACCGCCTAGCCCTACGTGTTCCAGCACTCTATAGAGATAGTTCCGCTCTAGGCATTCAAAGGTCTTCGCCATATCCACGGCAACCACTGTGGCCGTTTATTTTCCTGGGATGTCAGTGTCAAGGAGATTGTGGAGGTGCTGTATATTTTGGGCTTTGTTCAGCTTTGGTATGAATCCTGCCTAATCGGGATGGACCATGTGGGTCATGAAAGGCATTAGTCTTGTTGCCAGAATTTGACTAATGATTTTATAGTAAGTATTAAACATTGACAACAGTCTGTATGCTTTACTGACATGTGCTGGCCTTCCAGGCTTCAGCAGCGGATCGATCAGCACTTCCTGGGTTGTTTCAGGCAGGTACCCCATGTCTTTGGTCACCTTGTACATCATCTCTACCAGTTTGGGAGCCAGGTCACCCAAATATGTAGCATAAAACTCTATTAGAAGCCCATCCGTACTTGGTGTTTCCCCCCTAGCTAGGCCCTTTATGGCCGCTCTTATTTTAGGCAGTTCGATGTCCCCATCCAAAACCTCTTTTTCCTCTCAGGTGAGGTTCGGAGGCAACAGAGGTTCCAGAAAGGTTTGTTTACTTATACACAAGTAAAGACAATACTCAGTGTTACCAAAAATAAAGGTAGTTTATTTAGGTGACACAGTACCAAAAATATCTTAGAGGCAATACTCCTTCTGGAGGTAAGTATTATACACAATATATACACTAGACACCAAAATAAGGTAAGTAATTAGACATAGGATGGTGCAAACAATAGGAAATGCTATAGAATGCAATGGGAGAAAATAGGTCTGGGGCAACACAAACCATATACTAAGAAAGTATAATGTGAATCACGAATTCCCCCCTAGACAAGTGTAGTGTGTGCAGAATCGCTGGGAGAGTAAGAATACAGTAAAGGTAAGTAAATTACCCCACCCCAGAGCCTAGAAAAGCAGGAGTAAAGTGCGAGGGAAGGTGGTGAGGTCGGCTGAGCGGAGCTGGCGGTTTGGGGTGTAGAAGGTGAGCCATCTGTTGAGGTAGGCTGGACCGTTGTTGTGGAGTACCTTGTGTGCGTGGGTGAGGAGCTTGAAGGTTATCCTTTTGTTGACGGGGAGCCAGTGTAGGTCTCTCAGGTCAGGAGTGATGTGGCTGTGGCGGGGTACTTCGAGGATCAGGCGTGCAGAGGTATTTTGTATACGTTGCAGTCGATTGAGGAGTTTGGACTGGGCTCCTGTGTAGAGGGCATTTCCGTAGTCCAGTCTGCTGCTGATGAGGGCCTGGGTGACTGTTCTTCTTGTTTCTGTGGGGATCCACCTGTAGATCTTGCGGAGCATGCGGAGGGTGTTGAAGCAGGAGGAGGAGATGCCGTTGACTTGGTTGGTCATGGAGAGTGTGGGGTCGAGGATGACGCCCAGGTTGCGTGCATGGTTGGTGGATGTCGGGGCTGCTCCCAGTGCGATCGGCCACCAGGCTGAGGGTTTGGCACTGAGGATGAGGACCCCTGTCTTATCCGAGTTAAGCTTCAGTCTGCTGTTCTTCATCCATTCGGCGATGGCCTTCATTCCTTTGTGGAGGTTGGATTTGGGAGTGTGGGGGTCCTTGGTGAGGGAGAGGATCAGTTGGGTGTCGTCAGCATAGGAGATGATGTTGAGGTCGTGCAGCCGGGGGACGTGGGCGAGCAGGGCCATGTAGACGCTGAATAGTGTTGGGCTTGAGACGATCCTTGGGGTATGCTGCAGATGATCTTGGAGGCTTCGGATCGGAATGGGGGAGGCAAACGCTCTGGGTTCTCTTGGAGAGGAGGTGTTGCATTCCAGAGCTTTATCCTGGATTTCTGCATTTTGGAGGTGTGTGCAAAGGGTGCAGTGGCAGGCTGTGTCGAAGGCGGGAGAGAGGTCCAGGAGGATGAGGGTCGCGGTTTCACCGTCGTCAAGTAGGGCCCTGATGTCATCGGTGGCATCGATGAGGGCAGTTTTGGTACTGTGGTTGCTGCACAACCCTGACTGGGATGGGTCCAGGATATTTTTCTCTTCGAAGTAGTGGGTCAGTTGTCTGTTGACGATCTTCTCGATGACCTTAGCCGGGAATGGGAGCAGGGAGATGGGGTGGAAATTCTTGAGGTCTCTCAGGTCCGCCTTGGGTTTCTTGAGTAGGGCGTTGATCTCGGCATGCTTCCAGCTCTCAGGGAAGGTCGCGGTCTTGAAAGAAATGTTGATGATTTTGTGGAGGTGGAGTGTGATGGTGGCGCTCGCTTTGTTGAAGATGTGGTGTGGGCATGGGTCTGACAGAGAGCCAGAGTGGATAGTGCTCAGGTTTTTATGGTGTCGCCTACGTTCACGTTGGCCCAGGCGAGCAAGGGGGTCATAGTCGATGGTGGGTGGAGAGTCTGAGGTGTTGGTGGTTGTCAGGGTTGTCTGGTTGTTGAAGCTGTCATCAATGTTTGTGATCTTGTGGTGGAAGAAGGTTGCGAGGGAGTCACACAGGTCTTGCGACGGTGGGATGTCGTTGGTGTTTGAGCTGAGGTTGGATAGTTCCTTCATGATGCTGAAGATCTCCTTGCTGTTGTGTGCGTTGTTGTCAAGGCGGTCTTTAAAGGAGGTCCTCTTGACCGATCTGATGAGGCCATGATGTTTGCGGAGGATGTATGATGGAACAACAATGCGTTTACATCGCATGCCTTTACAACGTGGTCTTTACAATGACGGCGTCTTTACCACACATGCCTTTACCACGCATACCTTTACAACTAATTTAGTTGTAAAAGCATGTTTGGTAAAGTAACAGGCATGGAACAATTCCCCCCCCGTCCTTCCCCCTAAACCTGACATCATACCCGACCTGCCCAAGCCCTTAAAACTTCCCCTTCCAGCCCCTGCCCAGAACCCTAACCCACTGGCCTACCCTGTCATGTCCTGAAGCCTGCACCAAACGTTCCTAAAAACTAAACGACCCCCCACCCTGCCCTAAACGCTAAAACCTATCCTGGCTGAAAAATGACCCCATCTGTCCTAAAAACTACCCGCACCCCCGCCCTAAACCGTAAAACCTATCCTGGCCTAAAAAGCTACCCTTCCCTGCCCTTACAACGACTCCCACCCTCGCCTTGAAACCTAAAACCTAACCCACCCTGTCCAAAAAAACTACCCCGACCCCCTGCCCTAAACCCTAAAATCTTCCCTGTCTTAAAACCCAACCTGCCCTGTCCTAAAAACTACCCACCCCCTGCCATAAACCCTAAAATCTAACCTTCCCTGTCCTAAAAACTACACCTCCCCCCAGAACCCTAAAAGCTTCCCTGTCCTAAAACCTACCCTGCCCTGTCCTAAAAAATACCTGACCCCGCCACCCAAGCCCTAAGCCTTAAAACCTACCCTGTCCTAAAAACTATCCCACCCTTTCCTCAAAACTACCGAGCCCTCATCCTGAACCCTAAAACCTACCCTGCCCTGTCCTAAATACTACCCCAACCCCCTGCCTTCACCCTAAACCCTAAAAGCTACCTTGCCCTGTCCCAAAACCTACCCCGCCCTGTCCTAAAAACTACCCCGTCACTCTGCCCCACCCTGAATCCTAAAACCTACCCCACCCTGTCCTAAAAACTACCCCGATCCCCCACCCTAAACCCTAAAACCTATCCTGCCCTGTCCTAAAACCTACCCCACTCTGTCCTAAAAACTACCCGACCCCACTCTAAACCCTAAAACCTACCCTGTCCTAAAACCTACCCCACCCTGTCCTAAAAACTACCCAACCCTGTGCCCTAAACCGTAAAACCTACACTGTCCTGTCCTAAAAACGACCCTGCCCCCTCCCCACCCTGAACCCTAAAACCTACCCTGCCCTGTCCTAAAACCTACCCCACTCTATCCTAAAAACTACCCAACCCCGCTCTAAACCCTAAAACCCACCCTGTCCTAAACACTACCTGTCACCCTGCCCCACCCTGAATCCTACAACCTTCCCCACCCTGTCCTAAAAAACTACCCCACTCCCACACCCCACCCTAAAACCTACCCTGCCCTAAAACCTACCTGCTCTGTCCTAAAAACTACTGGACCCCGCCTTCACCCTAAAACCTACCCCGCGCTGTCCTAAAACTACCCTGGCCTTCGCCCTAAACCCTAAAATCCACCCGCCCTGTCCTAAAAACTACCCACCCCTGCCCTAAACCCCATAACCTACACTGTCCTGTCCTAAAAACCACCCCCGCCCCACCCTAAACCCTACCCTACCCTGTCCTAAAACCTACCCCACTCTGTCCTAAAAACGACCCGAACCCCACCTTCACCTTAAACCCTAAAACCTACCCTGTCCTAAAACCTACCCCACCCTGTCCTAAGAACTACCCCATCCCCCACCCCACACTGAATCTTAAAACCTACCCCACCCTGTCCTAAAAACTACCCCGCCTTCCCCTAAACCCTAAAACCTACCCTTCCCCTGTTCTAAAACCTACCCCACCCTGTCCTAAAAACTACCCCATCCCATCCCATCACCCCGCCCTAAACCAAAAACCTACCCTGCCCTGAAACCTACTCCAATCCCCCACCCCGTCCTAAAAACTACCACAACCCTCCCTCCCCAACCCAGGCCCCACTTATCTCTCTCCTCTGGTCGCTGCTCCTCCCTGCTTGCTTCCTTCCTTCTGCCCGACTGCTCTCTCTACCCTTACTATGCATATGCGTGGTAAACACATGCGTAGTAAATGCATATGCGTGGTGACGGCAGTGTGGTCAATGCATATCGTTGCATTGACGGCGTTGTTAATGCTGTTTCCCGTTTGCGGATGGCGTTCTTGAAGGATGCATGACTGTCTGGTGTCTGTTCGTGGAGCCATTTCTTCTCCAGCTTCAGGCAGGTTTCCTTGGAGGCTTGGAGGTCCAGGGTAAACCAGATGGCTCTCTTGCCGGCGCCTCTGTTGAAGGGTTTCTTGAGCGGGGCGAGGGTGTTGGCGCAGTCGTCGATCCAGCACCTGAGGTAGCAGGTTGCGAGGTCGTGGTCGGTGGGTTCGGCGGGTGGGTTTCGAGCGAGGCCAGTGTTCAGCTGGTCTTCACTGACTTTGCTCCAGCTGCGGCGGGGGATCTGTTGGATGTGGTGGGGCGAGGTAGGTTTCCAGAAGGTGAAGTGGATGCATCGGCAGTCGGTCCAGGGGAGTTCGTGGAGTGGCTGAAGGTGACGTGGGAGCTTGCGGAGAAGACAGGGTCCAGCACGTGGCCTGCGGCATAGGTTTGTGCTGTGACGAGCTGTCTGAGTCCGAGGGTGGCGAGGTTGTTGATCAGGGTGGTGGAGTTAGTGTTGTTGTTGTTCTCAAGGTGAAAGTTCAGGTCTCATTGGAGGATGTAATCTGAGGAGGCCAGGGCGTGCCGGCTGACGAAGACGGCGATGGAGTCGCAGAACTGAGGCCATGGTCCGGTGGATCTGTAGATGAGAGTTCCTCTGAGGGTGGTTTTGGGGTTGGAGTGGATCTCAAAGTGCAGATGTTCCGCGGTACTGAGGGTGTCGTTGGTGCAGGTCGTGACCCTGATGGTGTTCTTGTGGACTATTGCGATTCCGCCTCCGACTCAGTTGGTGCGGTCCCTGCGGGTAATCTTGTAGCCGTCCGGAATGGCTATGGCGATGTCTGGGGCCGAGGAGGTGTTCATCCAGGTCTCTGTCAGGAAGGAGGTGCCGAGCAGGGGGGCAGCAAATGGTCGAGCAGGGGGGTGGGGCCGCAGGGACGCAGCAGCGGGAAAACGGGAGAGGAAGGCAGACAGCAAAACAGGGCATAGAGAATCAGGAGGGGAAAAACAAATGAAAAAGTACAGTACCGATGTAACCTAAGGCCTACCACTGGTCACCAGGGAGGAGGTGCAGGTGGTAGCCTGCGGGTGGAGGAGGGCCTCAAACCCATGTCAGGCAGCGAGCTGGGGAGGCTGTTGCGGCAGCAAGTGGAGCAACCTGTCTGAGAGCAGGGTCAAGGGTCGCTCCTATCACTACGCAGCGGGCGCTATATAAGGGGAGGTGGGAGGGAGGGGCAGCTGGAAGGCAGGAGCGGGGCGGCGAATGGACGAGCAGGAGGTTGGGGCCACAGAAACGCATCAGCGGGAAAACAGGAGAGGAAGGCAGACAGCAAAACAGGGCACAGAGAATCAGGAGGGGGAAAACAAACGAAAAAAGTACAGTACCAATGCAACCTAAGGCCTACCACTGGCCACTAGAAAGGAGGCGCAGCTGGTAGCGTGTGGGTGGAGGTGGGCTTCAAACCCATTTCGGGCAGCAGCAGCGAGCTGGGGAGGCGGTCGCAACAGGTGCTGCTGTTGCGGCAGCAAGGGGAGCGACCTGTCTGAGAGCAGGGCCAAGGGTCGCTCCTATCACTGCCCAGCAGCCGCTATATAAGGGGAGGTGGGAGGGAGGGGTAGCTGGGAGGCAGGAGAGGAGTGGCGAATGGGCGAGCAGGGGGGCGGGGCCGCAGCGGTGAGAAAACAGGAGAGGAAGGCAGACAGCAAAACAGGGCACAGAGAATCACGAGGGGAAAAACAAATGAAAAAAGTACAGTACCAATGGAACCTAAGGCCTACCACTGGCCACCAGGGATGAGGCGCAGGTGGTAGCCTGCGGGTGGAGGAGGGCCTCGAACCCGCATTGGGCAGCAGCAGTGAACTGGGGAGGCAGTTGCAGCAGGTGGTGCTTTTGCGGCAGTGAGGGGAGCGACCTGCCTGAGAGCAGGGTCAAGGGTTGCTCCTGTCACCGCGCAGCGGCCGCCATAATAGAAGAGGTGGGAGGGAGGGGCAGCTGGGAGGTGGGAGCGGGGCGGCGAATGGGCGAGCAGGGGGGCAGGGCCACAGGGATGCAGCGGTGTGAAAACGAGAGAGGAAGGCAGACAGCAAAATAGGGCACAGAGAATCAGGAGGGGAAAAACAAACCAAAAAAAGTACAGTACCAATGTAACCTAAGGCCTGCCACTGGCCACCAGGGATGAGGCGCAGGTGGTAGCCTGCGGGCAGAGGAGGACCTCGAACCTGCGTTAGGCAGCAGCAGCGAGCTGGGGAGGCGGTCGCAGCAGGTGGTGTTGTTGCGGCAACAAGAGGAGCGACCTGCCTGAGAGAAGGGTCAAGGGTCATGGGCCCTTCAGGTGTCATATGCTCCCGGAGGTGGCAATGGCAGAGATAGTTCATAGAGGAACACTGCATGGCCCGTGTTTGGCGTTGGGGCGCAGGTAGGTTTATTCCAGTTCCCTGCGCCCCTGTGATGACAGCCCCCAGCCTACAGCGCCTAAAGAGGGGGATGGAGGGTGCTGGGCAGCGCTAGTCAATACACATTGGTGATAGAGGGGGTAGCCCAGGGCACTGCCCAACACCTTCTATGAGGTCCGGTAATGCAGTACCAGTGGTGTTGTTTGTGGGCCCCAGGTTGCAGCTTTGTAGCTCCTCTGTGCTCGCGATGCCCCACAGTGGCGTTCTTCAGCACCAGATGGCCGGCCGTTTGTATGGCTACCCCCTGACTCCACTAGCCACCAGCAGTTCACAGGAGGATATGTGTAGCCTTCCCTGCCCAGGTTCAAGATGCGCAGTCCCGCTGTGCAGGTACCCCCGTGGGCCCTCCTTGCCTATCTAGGCTCAGCACAACAGTTCCAGGATTGCAGGGGTGGGAGGGCAATCGCTGCCGAGGAGAAACTCACCGCTCAACCCAGTAGTGGCATGCAAGCTCGGTCAGCAGGAAGCCAGGATGGGACCTGGGCACTGGAAACCTCACCGGGGCCGCCCTTGACTCTTAACGCAGGTCCAGCACACTGCACTTCTCCAGAGCACAGCCCACAATAGTACAGGGTGCTGATAGGTAGGACTGGCGGGTTGGGGGTAAAGATTGCAGCAGCCTCTCGCTCCAGAAGTCCCTTTGCTGTAGGGCCTAAGTAGCCTGGGCCAGAGATTCAGCGCTGCAGTCGGGCTGCAACCCGGAGAAGGGCCACCCCTGCCATTTTGCTCACCTCTCTGCTCAGTCCCTCAGTGCGGCAGGAATGCTTGAGGCAACGCCAGCAGCGCTCAGCCCCCCGCTGGGCAGCACCGCTCCCCTCTGTGTCAGGCGATTGCCTGTGGGCCCCATGGGGTATTACTTCAGAATAGGACCAGACGTGGGTCTCCGAAGTGGGAGCTCTCCTCATATGCTCCCTATGCCATTGGCACCAAGCCGCAATAACCTCCTTTTTACAATACTACATTTTTGTGGGGAGACTTTGGCCCTCATTACAACCCTGGCGCTCGGTGTGAAAGCGGTGGTAGAAAAAAATTGAATCACGACCATGGCGGAAACCGCCAACAGGGACAGCCACTTTAACACTCCGACCGCCACGGCGGTACAAACAAACAGCATGGCAGTCACCGCCAACAGACAGGCGGAAGACAATGTGCCGCCCACACTATTATGAGAGGCCAATCCGCCACATTTTTCGCAGCGGAACCAACGCAAAAAAAAACACAGCGGAAACAGGACTCGGAAGGGAAAACCTTCACCTCTAGACAACCCACGAGGAACCAGGACGCCATGGAGCCAGAACTCCAAATCCTCCCTGCGGTAGTATTCCTGCTCCTCTACCAGGAGCACGAACGACAGCGGCGACGACCACAGTGAGTACGGCACCTAAAACACAGAGAGGGGGGAGGGAAAAGAGAGTGACACACACACGCAACATGCAACACCCCTACCCCCACCCTCACCCACAACAAAATACACACTAATACATGCTGTAACATTACATTTACACCTCCCCAATCCCCCTGGAAGAACGCAATGACAAAAGGAAATTAGTTGAATGATTGTAATTAATAAAAATCCATTAGCCAAAACTTGAAATACAGTATAAACAATTATGTACACCAAATATACAAGTCCGGATAGTGCACCATTCATAGTCCGTGGACCACTGGGCCCAAAATGCATGGGCGAGGCCCACACTCGATACCAGACTCCAAACGGAGAGTACACTGCTGGGGCATCAGATCGAAATGAACCAGGCACCTCAGGGGGAAAGGAAGGGGGGGCAACTCAGCCGGATGAGTGCACGACGCCAGCTCCATGAGGGGGCTCCATGCCCATTGATGTATCCTGGGGAGTGCAAAGCCACATTCTCTCATGTCTCTCCGGTGGGTGGGCTGCCCACTGCTTTATCCTGGGGAGTACAAAGCCACAGTCTCTCAAGTCTCTCCAGTGGGTGGTTTGCCTACTGCTTTATCCTGGGGAGTGCAAAGCCACAGTCTCTCAAGTCTCTCCAGTGGTTGCTTTGCCCACTGCTTTATCCTGGGGAGTTCAAAGCCACAGGCCCTCAAGTCTCTCCAGTGGGTGCTTTGCCCACTGCTTTATCCTGGGGAGTGCAGAGCTACAGTCTCTCAAGTGGATAATAGTCTCCACTGGTTCTGGAGGGGGCTTTGTGCCCAGAGTGCTTCATCCTGCCAAGGACTGAGGTAGTGGATGCCTTTCTCCAGTGGTTCTGGAGGGGGCTTTTTGCCCAGAGTGCTTCATCCTGCCAAGGACTGAGGTAGTGGGTGTGATACTCCACTGGTTCTGGAGGGGTCTTTGTGCCCAGAGTGCTTCATCCTACTAAGGACTGAGGTAGTGGATGTGATACTCCACTGGTTCTGGAGGGGGCTTTGTGCCCAGAGTGCTTCATCCTGCCAAGGACTGAGGTAGTGCATGTGACACTCCACCGGTTCTGGAGGGGGCTTTGTGCCCAGATTGCTTCATCCTGCCAAGGACTGAGGTAGTAGATGTGACACTCCAGTGACGGTGGTGCAACATGCAAGCTGCCCAGGCTCCTGGAACTGACCACCAGCCTCGGATGACTGACCACTGGGGATGGCAGCCATGTCTGCGGCGGTGCCACTGGCTCAGGATGTCGCAGGGCCGCTGGCAGTGCTGGCGGCGGTGTCACTCACAGCGGTGCTTGCTGCTGCCTCACTGGCATTGTGCTGGCGGCGCGCTCTGTGGCATCGGTTCTGGCGGCGGTCTTTGTGGCGGCGGTGCTGGTGGCAGGCTCAGTGACTGCGGTGCTGGGCTCAATGACTGCGGTGCTGGTGGCGGGCTCAGTGACTGGGGTGCTGGTGGCGGCCTCAGTGTCTGGGGTGCTGGCGGCGATCTCTGTGGCGGAGGTGCAGGTTTGCGTCGACGTAGACCTGCCCTTGATTTTCTGGCCCTTCCCCACCTTGGAGGTGGCGCAGCTGTCTTGCCACTTTCCACTTTTGTTTGCCTGAGCCCTTGGTGGCAGGTGTTTTCACCTTCTCTCTCCGGGATGTAGGCAACTTTTTGACTTTTGGAGGTGGCGGAATGTCCTTGCCCTCGCTCCGTGGGACACTGGCAGTCCTGTTGCTTGACGCACTCCAAAATCCTGCTATTGCTGGCACCACTGTGCCTGGTGATGTGGTGGCTGAGGTGCTGGGTTGGGACCTGGAAAGGCGGGCCTTAGGGGACGGATGGGGGGGTGTAGGGAAGAGGTCAACATTTGATAGGAAAAGCTTTTTAGACACACTGGGACGGGTAGATGGAGGGGGCTTGGGAGTGGAGGAAGAGGTAGTGGATGTTGGAGGTGCACGTTTGTTGACTTTGGGTGATGGTGCATGGGCTGGAGGCTGATGTGAGGTGGACGGCTGTTGTGAGGTGGATGGCTGTTGGGTGGGTGGGTGGCTGCGTTTGTGTACTTTGGGAGGAGAGGTACCAGACACACTGGTAGAGGACACTGGGGATGTGTGAATGGTAATGGGCGTGGTGAGTGCACATGAGCGGTGTGTGGTGATGGCCATGCTGGTGATGGAGGTAGTGGCTGAAGATGTAGTGCATGCAGGGGTGAGTGGAGACGAGACAGGGAGGGAGGAGGGAGACATGGAGGAGGGGGACACAGTGGAGGCAGTGGATGTTGGTATGTGTGCATGGGTATGATGCTTGTGTGATTGACTGTGGGATGTGTGGTGCTTATGTTTTCCTGAGCCACCCTTGTGTGCTGATGTGTGTGCATGCTGGTATGATGGTGTGCTTGGGATAGGCTGAGGTACAGGGGATTGGGTCTGGGTGGAGGAAGTTTGAGGGGGGAGGCTGGACACAGGGACAATGGCTGCCATCAGTGCAGAGGCCAGAACCTGAAATGCTCGCTGTTGGGCTGCTTGGCCAGAATGACTGCCCTCCAGTATGCATTTGTTTGTTGCAACTGCCTCTCTACACCCTGGATGGCATTCAGAATGGTAGACTGCCCAACAGTGAGGTATCTCAGGAGGTCAATAGCCTCCTCACTGAGGGCAGCAGGGCCCTCTTGGGTGAGCGGCCACGGGACACATGCTGAGGGGCTGCTGGGAGGGCAGTGCTGGTAGAGGGGGTGGCGGCTGTACCTGCTGATGCGGGGGACACAGAGGGGCCCTCCACCGCAAGGGAGCTCCCATCAGAGGAGGATTCGCTGTCTCTGATGTCACCTCCTGTCCCCTCCGTGGAGCTCCCCTCGCCCTCCGTCCCACTGGTGGCTTCAGACTCTGTTGTCTCGCCCTTCAGGGCCATGTGGGATGCAGCTCCCTACTGCTCCAGTGGCACTGGTCCTCCACCTGATGATACTAATGCACACAAGAACAGGGAGACCACAAAAAGTGGGGGAGAGACAGGAGAAAGACATGTTCAGTGCATGCAATACCGCTATCATTGGCGGACACTACAGACACAGCAGCCCTCTGCACTACGCCATGCACTTAGAGTTCCCTAATTAATCACAGGGACATGGGGTACAAGGCCTATGCCTGATTGCTGCACGCCTGGAAGTCACAGGATCCTGACTAGGTGTAGATGGCTCTTACCACTGGTGGGGTTGGGGTGCCACATAGCCTGCTTCACGAAGGGACCTTGCCTATAAAACTTGCTCTGGCCTAGGGGAACCCACAGCCCACCTCCCCCACCCAGACACCTCATAATGCACGCAGAGTCAGATGGATGTGAATGTACTCACCCCCTTGTGGCTGCTGTGATGCCCTCAAGCGCCCACCCAACTCCGGATACCCCACCGCCAGGATCCTGAACATCAGGCGGGTCATGGTGCGACGGGCACCCCTCCTACGTTTGGAGGCCATCCCCAGCTGGGCCTCCGCCGTCTTCTTGCTCCAGCAGCGAATGTCCTCCCATCTTTTCTGGCAGGGGGTGCTCCGTCTGTGGTGGACCCCCAGGGTCCAGACGTCCTTGGCGATGGCACGCCAAATATCCTTCTTCTGGTGGGCGCTAACCTAGAGGAATAGTACAGGGGAAAAGGATAATCTTTAACTGTCCGGACCGTCACAATCATTGACCCACGTTCCCACCCTTGCCCTGACGCACATACACTCACCGTCCACTAATGTAAGCCTCAGTTCCCCCCCTTGTAACTTCCTTCCACACCACGCCAAACAGGCATTGCCCATACAGTATGCTCACAGTGTACTACCCTGTTTGTCTAGAGGACCGTAGAGTAGCGTGTACTGGGGAGGACCCCATCCACTAACTTCTCCAACTCCTCCAAAGTGAAGGCAAGGGCCCTTTCCCCAGACACATGAACAATCGTCGCTTCCAGAATGAGGTCACAGCAGCACTTGCAGTGTAGGTCCTCTCCTGTCGAAGGTCAGGTATCAAGTGAGTGAACAGAGAGAAAATGGCGGTCACGTCCACGGCGGTGCGTACCGTCACCGCCGGCGTACATTGTCATTGGCTCCTGGGACCCATAGGGTCCAATGTGAACCAATGCAGGATTGAGCCACGGTCTTCGACCGCCTACCGCAACGGTGTACAACGCCAGCGCAGTTACCTCATATCTCCTTGTCCCACATTACAGGTCAGGCAGCCTCCATTTCAGGGGGCCACATGGCATTAATTTTAAATGTGTCACACCGATCTAGGCCTTGCATACACACAGTGACAGGCACATTGTGGATTGACAAATGTGTGCAATAAATTCTTTTTTTTAATACCTCAGTGTTGGCTTACTCTGTTCTTGCTGTTCTCGTCCATAGGGCACGTCCGTTGGGGCAGGTGAGGAGATGGCGGCTTCCTCCGGTGTACAGACCACTGGTGGACCTGTTGACAATGGAAGACAGACACATCATTATCACTTACAGACTTGATCGTGCCACAATCCAGGAACTGTGTGCCCAGTTGGAGCCAGACATGATTTCAACTATCCGCCATCCCACAGGAATTCCCCCTCGAGTACAGGTCCTGTCAGTACTCCATTTCCTGGCAAGTGGGTCTTTTCAAACAACAGTTGCCATTGCATCAGGGATGTCCCAGCCTATGTTCTCAAACGTGTTGTCCAGAGTGTTGTCTGCCCTGCTGAAACACATGCACAGCTACATCGTTTTCCCTCAGGTGGAGGATTTGCCCACAGTGAAAGGTGACTTCTATGCCCTAAGACATATCCCCAACATCATAGGTGCCATTGATGGGACACATGTGGCATTGGTTCCCCCTCGCAGGAGAGAACAGGTGTACAGAAACCGGAAGAGCTACCATTCGATGAATGTGCAGATGGTGTGTTTGGCCGACCAGTACATCTCCCATGTGAATGCCAAGTTTCCAGGCTCAGTGCATGACGCTTACATTTTGAGAAATACCAACATCCCTTATGTGATAGGGCAACTCCAGAGGCACCGTGTGTGGCTAATAGGTGAGGACAAGGACCCTATACCGTCTGAATGATTGTCTGGGTCTGGGGTTGTCCCTAAGGGTTAGTGTGTGTCTAACTGTTGTCCCTCGACATTTGCAGGTGACTCTGGTTACCCCAACCTGTCATGGCTACTGACCCCAGTGAGAAATCCCAGGACAACAGCAGAGGAACGCTACAATGAGGCACATGGGCGAACTAGGAGAGTGTCCGAAAGGACCTTCGGCCTCCTGAAGGCCAGATTCCTTTGCCTCCAAATGACAGGTGGTTCTCTCTACTACTCACCAAAGAAGGTGTGCCAGATCATCGTGGCCTGCTGTATGCTGTACAACCTGGCTTTGCGACGACAGGTGCCTTTTCCGCAGGAGGATGGTCCAGAAGGAGGTCTTGTGGCAGCTGTGGAGCCTGTGGACAGTGAAGAAGAGGAGGCAGAAGAAGAGGATATCGACAACAGAAACAACGTTATCCAGCAATACTTCCAGTGAGACACAGGTAAGAAGACATCACTGCCTCCTACATCTCACACGATTGTTAGACCTATCATATGTCTGTCACTTTCATCCAGTGTGTGGACCCTGACTTGTCACTTTGCATTTCCTTTTCACAGATCTGGGTCCCACTGTGTGACCTCTGCTATATTACCACACGGACTAGAGCTGTGTGACATAGGTATGTTGACAATACAATGGGCATTGCTATTTTCCTTAGTTATAGCAAATACACATTTGTGAAAGCAGACTGACTCCAGATTGTTTTGTGATACAAGGGTGTTTATTTAAGTGGAAAATAGTGGAGGGGTTTGTAAAATGGTCAGGGGTGATGATGGAGGAATGTCCATGGCAGAGTCCAGTTATTTGTCTCACAGGTGCATTGTCCAAAGGGGCATAGGAAGTGGAGCTAGGGCAGTTTAAGGATGGACAGGGTGACAAAGTGGGACAGAAGGATGACATTTAGGGTGATCTCATTTCTTGGCGGGAGTCTTGGCATTTGTTAGAAATGGGGTTTTTGGTTGGCAGTCAGGTTACCCCCTGTCCAAGCAAAAGCCCTCACTCTAGTCAGGGTAAGTCACACACAATCCAAGATTATCCTGTGCCCACCCTCTGGTAGCTTGACACGAGCAGTCAGGCTTAACTTAGAAGGCAATGTGTAAAGTATTTGTGCAATAAATCATACAATACCACCATATAGCACCACAAAAATACACCACACAGTGTTTAGAAAAATATATAATATTTATCAGGATAATTGTAGGTCAAAACGAATAAATTTGCAATGTGAATTTGTAGAGATATCACTGGAAAGTGATATAAAGTGTCTTAAGTCTTTAAAAAGTAAACAAAGTCTCTTTCAAGCACAAAGTACCTGGTTTGAAGTAGAAAATCTCCTCAGAGGGCCACAGGAGAAGAGATACGTGGAAAAAGGGTGTGTGCGTCGATTTCTCCGCAGCACACACGGACTTGCGTTGTTATTTTTCACGCGGGGAAGTCGTGCGTCGTTTTCCGGCGCGCGGAGAGTCTCTTTCTGTGGATCGCGGGGATTACCAGATGTCCCGGGTCTGTGCATGGATTTTCCTGCTTGTTTTCCGGCTGCGCGTTGTTCTGCGGGGCTGCGCGTCGAAATTACGATCTCACGGCAGGCGTTGCGTCGATTTCTCCTCGAGAGGTCGGGCGGCGTTGTCCTTGCGAAGCCGTGTGTCGAAGTTCCGGTCGTCCCGAAGGCGTCGCGTCGATCAGAGTCGGTGTGCAGCGTTTTTCTCGCTGCGGAACAAGCTGTGCGTCTACATTTTCGGCGCACGGAGCGTCCAAGTGAAAAAGAGAAGTCTTTTTGGTCCTGAGACTTCAGTGAACAGGAGGCAAGCTCTATCCAAGCCCTTGGAGAGCACTTTCACAGCCAGACAAGAGTTCAGCAAGGCAGCAGGCCAACAGCAAGGCAGCAGTCCTTTGTAGAAAGCAGACAGGTGAGTCCTTTGAGCAGCCAGGCAGTTCTTCTTGGCAGGATGTAGTTTCTGGTTCAGGTTTCTTCTCCAGCATGTGTCTGATGAGGTAGGGCAGAGGCCCTGTTTTATACCCAAATGTGCCTTTGAAGTGGGGGAGACTTCAAAGAGTGGCTAAGAAGTGCACCAGGTCCCCTTTCAGTTCAATCCTGTCTGCCAGGGTCCCAGTAGGGGGTGTGGCAGTCCTTTGTGTGAGAGCAGGCCCTCCACCCTCCCAGCCCAGGAAGACCCATTCAAAATGCAGATGTATGCAAGTGAGGCTGAGTACCCTGTGTTTGGGGTATGTCTGAGTGAATGCACAAGGAGCTGTCAACCAAACCCAGCCAGACGTGGATTGTAAGGCACAGAAAGATTTAAGTGCAAAGAAATGCTCACTTTCTAAAAGTGGCATTTCTAGAATAGTAATATTAAATCCGACTTCACCAGTCAGCAGGATTTTGTATTACCATTCTGGCCATACTAAATATGACTTTCCTGCTCCTTTCAGATCAGCAGCTGCCACTTCAACAATGTATGAGGGCAGCCCCAATGTTAGCCTATGAAGGGAGCAGGCCTCACAGTAGTGTAAAAACGAATTTAGGAGTTTTACACTACCAGGACATATAACTCCACAGGCACATGTCCTGCCTTTTACATACACAGCACCCTGCTCTAGGGGTTACCTAGGGCACACATTAGGGGTGACGTATATGTAGAAAAAGGGGAGTTCTAGGCTTGGCAAGTACTTTTAAATGCCAAGTCGAAGTGGCAGTGAAACTGCACACACAGGTCTTGCAATGGCAAGCCTTAGACAAGGTTAAGGGGGGCTACTTAAGTGGGTGGCACAACCAGTCCTGCAGGTCCACTAGTAGCATTTAATCTACAGGCCCTAGGCACATATAGTGCACATTACTAGGGACTTATAAGTAAATTAAATAGTCCAATCAGGTATGATCCAAAGTTACCATGTTTAAAAAGGGAAAGAGCATATGCACTTTAGCACTGGTTAGCAGTGGTAAAGTGCGCAGAGTCTAAAAGCCAGAAAAACAGGGTCCAAAAAGTGGAGGGAGGCAGGCAAAAAGTTAGGGGTGACCACCCTAAGGCATTTCAGGTCTAACATGTGTGTCCCCCAGCTGAAAGTGGGGAGAGCTACCCGACCTCCTGGGAGCTCTCATCGCTAAGGTGGAAGTATCTGGAGAGACCATCAGCATTGGTTTGGTCAACCCCTGGGCGATGCTCCACCGTAAAGTCCATCCCCTGTAGGGAAATGGACCACCTCAAGAGTTTGGGATTCTCACCCCTCATCTGCATGAGCCATCTGAGGGACCTGTGGTCTGTCTGAACCCGGAAGTGAATCCCAAACAGGTAGGGTCTTAGCTTCTTCAGTGCCCAGACCACAGCAAATGCTTCTCTCTCAATAGCACTCCACCTTTGTTCCTGTGGTAATAGTCTTCTGCTAATAAAGACTACTGGTTGGTCTGCGCCCTCCTCATTCAGCTGTGCTAGAACAGCCCCTATGCCATGCTCTGAAGCGTCTGTCTGAACAATAAATTCCTGGGAGTAGTCAGGGGCCTTGAGCACGGGGGCCGTGCACATGGCTTCCTTCAGACAATCAAAGGCTTTCTGACAGGCATCTGTCCAATTCACCAACCTAGGTTGTTTCTTGGAAGTGAGTTCTGTCAAGGGGGACACAATGGTACCATAGCCCTTGACGAACCTGCGGTAGTATCCAGTGAGGCCCAAAAAGGCTCTCACCTCAGTCTGTGTTTTAGGTGGTTGCCAGGCCTTGATAGTTTCAATCTTGGCCTGGAGCGGCTGCACCCTTCCACCACCTACTAGGTGTCCCAAGTACACCACGGAACCCTGCCCAATCTGGCACTTACTAGCCTTGATAGTCAGGCCTGCCTGTTGCAGGGCCTGAAGCACCTCCTTGAGGTGGAGCAGGTGTTCCTCCCAGCTGGAACTGTAGACAGCTATGTCGTCTAGGTAAGCTGCACAGAAGGCATCTTTACCAGCTAGGACCCCGTTAACCAACCGTTGGAAGGTAACAGGGGCATTTTTCAGCCCAAATGGCATCACCCGGAATTGGTAATGGCCATCAGGGGTGGAAAAAGCAGATCTTTCTTTAGCCCCCTCAGTCAGGCCAATCTGCCAGTACCCAGAAGTAAGATCGAACGTACTCAGGAACTTGGCAGCGCCTAGCCTGTCAACAAGCTCATCAGCTCGGGATGGGGTGAGCATCAGTCCGGGTGACTGAGTTGAGACCCCAGTAGTCCACACAGAACTGGAGTTCTGGTTTCGCACCTGGGGCAGTAGCCTTGGGAACCAATACCACAGGGCTGGCCCAGGGACTACTGGATTTCTCAATAACCCCCAAAGTCAACATCTTGGAGACCTCCTCCTTGATGCTGGCCTTCACCTTATCTGACAACCTGTAAATTTTGTTCTCTACAGGGGCACTGTCACCTGTGTCAATGTCATGCACACAGAGGTGGGTTAGTCCAGGAGTAAGGGAGAACAGGGGGGAGAACTGCTCTAACAGCTCATAGCAGTCCCCTCTCTGGGTTGGAGTCAGGGAGTCAGAGAGAATGACACCACCTACTGACCCATCCCCTTCTTTGACAGCGAGGAGGTCGGGGAGAGGTTCACTCTCCTCTTCCATGCCCTCATCTGTGACTAGGAGCATGCTGACCTCAGACCTCTCAAAGTGAGGTTTGAGACGGTTGTGATGGAGGACCCTTAGGGGTTGCCTAGGGGTCTTGAGGTCCACTAGGTAAGTGGCCTCCCCTTTACACTCCTTGATCTCAAAGGGACCAGTCCAGCGGTCCTGGAGAGCCCTGGGCTCTACTGGCTCCATTACCCAAACTTTGTCTCCAGGTGAGAACTCAACTAGAGTGGCCTTCTGGTCGTACCACTCCTTCATCACCTCTTGACTGTCCTCGAGGTTACTCTGGGCCTGCTTCCAGAAGCGTTGGGTTTGTTTGCGGAGGGCCAGCATGTAGCTGACCACATCCTGGGGAGGGGCCTGGGGAGCTCTCTCCCAGCCCTCCTTAACGATGCTTAGGGGTCCCCTGACAGGGTGACCATAGAGAAGCTCAAAGGGGCTGAACCCCACCCCTTTCTGGGGCACCTCTCTATAAGCAAACAACAGACAGGGTAAGAGGACGTCCCACTTACGCCTCATGACCTCAGTCAGGCCACCAATCATGCCTTTCAGGGTCTGGTTGAATCTCTCAACCAGCCCATTGGTTTGAGGATGATAAGGGGTGGTAAACCGGTAGGTCACCCCACACTCATCCCACAGGGTCTTCGTGTATGCAGACATGAAGTTTGTGCCCCTGTCAGACACAACCTCCTTAGGGAATCCCACACGGGTAAATATTCCCAACAGGGCTCTGGTCACCACCTTTGCAGTCACTGTTCTCAGAGGGATTGCCTCTGGATAGCGGGTGGCATGGTCCACCAAAACCAGGATAAACCTGTTGCCCAAGGCAGTTTTGGGGTCTAAGGGACCAACAATGTCGATGCCCACCCTTTCAAAGGGGGTGCCAACGACTGGGAGTGGGAGTAGGGGAGCTTTAAGCCGTTTCCCTGCCTTCCCACTAGCCTGGCAGGTGGGGCAAGCTCTGCAGAAGTTATCTGAGGCTTTCCTCATTCTGGGCCAATGAAAGTGGGTGTTAAGCCTGTCAAAGGTCTTGTCTTGGCCCAGGTGTCCTGCCAGGGGAATGTCGTGAGCCAGGCCTAGTAGGAATTTCCGGTAACACTGGGGGACCACCAGCACACGGTTTGCCCCCGGACCTGGAACCCTACGCTCACTGTACAGGAGATCATTCTCCCAGTAAATATGGTGAGCGCCAGAGGCGTCACCTGCTGCGTGGTCTGTGGCCTGCTTCCTCAGACCCTCAAGGGTGGGGCATTCTTTCTGCGCCTTGCAGAATGCTTCCCTGGTTGGCCCCCCCTCTACTTGCCAGCCAGCAAGTTCAGGTAGGTTACCCAGGGCAGCTATGTCCTCCCCGGTTGGCTCAGGGGCCTCCTCTTCCTCAGGGGCCTCATCTACCACCGTGGGAACATTGGAGGCGGGTTTCCCGTGCCCCTGGCCCCCCTCTTTGACAGCTGTCTGGGCCATCTTTCCAGGCTCCAGGCGCCCTTGACTCCCTTCCCGGGCAGCCATGGACCGTGTGGTCATGCAGACCCACTCAGGTAACCCTAACATCTCCAGGTGAGATCTGAGCTTCACTTCTTTCCAAGTAGTATGCTCAAGATCATTGCCGAACAGACAGTCTACAGGCATGGCAGGACTCACAGCTACTTTCAGAGTACCAGAGACCCCCCCCCACTCAAAGGGAACCAGAGCCACCGGTAGGTGACTCTCACGATTGTCAGCGACTATGACCTGGTGGAATGTATTAGGGACTATCTGCTCTGTGGACACCAGCTGACTCTGGATAGTAGTCATACTGGCTCCTGTGTCCGGCAGAGCCTCCACGTTCTGCCCATTAATGGTGACCCACTGCCTGTACTTGGAAGTATTTCGGGGCATGTGGGCTTTGGGCACCATTTCTCTTTCTCCCAGGGACACTAGGGAAATCTCTACCTGCTCCCCAAAGCTATCTGGGTCCATCTCCCCTCCAAGCGCTACACTAGTCAACCCAGGTGTCTATCCGGTAGTGGACGGTGCCCTTTTGGAGCACTGGGGGTCGCCTTTATAGTGACCATATTGGTAACACTCCATACATTTGGGGTTGGATTTCCCTGACCTATCATATGTCCCTGGCTTTTTCCCAAATCTGGGGAAGGAATGGTTGCCACCCCCTCCCTGGGAATTCTTTTGGGGGCCTTTTGAGAGTTCCTTATCCATAAGTTTATCTCCCCCCTCTTTCTTCTGTTGGGAACCCTGACCACCTTTGTGGGAGTCCCCCCCCAGGTACCTTTTTGGACACTCTGGTGCTAACCCAGATGTCCGCCTCCTCAGCAAGCTTCCTGGGATCAGTCAGCTTACTATCTACCAAGTGCTGGCGCAACTCTGTATAGGTAACATTGAGTAAATGCTCTCTCAGAATCAAGTCATATAGCCCTTTATAATTATCTACTTTGTTGCCCCGCACCCATCCATTCAGTGCCTTACTGGAAAAGTCAAAGAAATCTACCCATGTTTGTGTGGTTTGTTTGGTGCTGTCCCTGAACCTCTGACGGTATCCCTCAGGGGTCAGCCCAAACTTGGCAAGTAAAGCGGCTTTCTGAAGTGGGTATGTGTTTTGATCAGGTTGATCCAATGTGAGAAGTGTGTCCCTCCCCAATGGCGGCACATAACCCCACATAGCTACCCCCCATTGCCCTTCAGGAACCTCATGAGCCCTTAGTGCAACTTCATAAGCAGCTAACCATTTATCTATGTCATCTCCCACCACAAAACTGGGCACCACATTTTTGGGAATACGAACCTTCTTTTCTCCAGCAGGTCCTGTCTGTATGCTGCCACCATTATTACTGGATTCAGACTGTCTTGCCTTGATCTCCAGCTCCTTGAGACTCAGTTCATGAGCCAATAATAGTTTCTTTTCAGCCAAAGCTCTTTCAGCTTCCACCTGTTTGGCTGCCCTTTCAGCTTCATCTTGAATCTGTTTGGTTGCTCTTTCAGCCTCAGCTTGCTTGGCTTCTCTCTCTGCCCTTCTTTCCTCTTGTTGAGCCTCAATTTTCAGTTTTGCCATTTGCAATTGGAACTCCCTTTCCTCTCTCCTTTCCTCTGCGGGCAGGCTTTGCACAGAGACACTGCTCCCTGGTCTGGAAGGGGGCACCATTGCAGTGGTAACACCATCCACAGATAGTGAAAAATCCTCTGAGGGGCCATTTTCTGGCTCCTCTTCCTCATCATCCTCTTCTAAATGGGCTTCTGCCCAGGCCCTCAGTGCCACTTTAAAGTCCTCCTTTTTGGAGGCCCCTTGGGTGGGTACCCTCATTGCCCTGCAGAATCCTCTTAGTTGTTTGACCGTATATGTATCCAACCGGACTAGGTCAAAGTCTCCTATCTGAGACCCAGTCAGAGACATGTTGAGGGAGGATTTAGTTTTTGAAAATTGTCAGGAAAAACGAATTTGCAAAAAGGGATAAAAATCAAGTTGGCCTTCAACTGTGGGTAGGTAGTGAAATACTTAGCTACTGTATGTCACTGCACAAATACAAGTCCTATCCTCACCGCTGATTACCAATGTTAGAAATGGGGTTTTTGGTTGGCAGTCAGGTTACCCCCTGTCCAAGCAAAAGCCCTCACTCTAGTCAGGGTAAGTCACACACAATCCAAGATTATCCTGTGCCCACCCTCTGGTAGCTTGGCACGAGCAGTCAGGCTTAACTTAGAAGGCGATGTGTAAAGTATTTGTGCAATAAATCATACAATACCACCATATAGCACCACAAAAATACACCACACAGTGTTTAGAAAAATATATAATATTTATCAGGATAATTGTAGGTCAAAACGAATAAAGTTGCAATGTGAATTTGTAGAGATATCACTGGAAAGTGATATAAAGTGTCTTAAGTCTTTAAAAAGTAAACAAAGTCTCTTTCAAGCACAAAGTACCTGGTTTGAAGTGGAAAATCTCCTCAGAGGGCCACAGGACAAGAGATACGTGGAAAAAGGGTGTGTGCGTCGAATTCTCCCCAGCACACACGGACTTGCGTTGTTATTTTTCACGCGGGGAAGTCATGCGTCGTTTTCCGGCGCGCGGAGAGTCTCTTTCTGTGGATCGCGGGGATTACCAGATGTCCCGGGTCTGTGCGTGGATTTTCCTGCTTGTTTTCCGGCTGCGCGTTGTTCTGCGGGGCTGCGCGTCAAAATTACGATCTCACGGCAGGCGTCGCGTTTTCCTCGAGAGGTCGGGCAGCGTTGTCCTTGCGAAGCCGTGCGTCGAAGTTCCGGTTGTCCCGATGGCGTCGCGTCGATCAGTGTCGGTGTGCGGCGTTTTTCTCGCCGCGGAACAAGCTGTGCGTCAAAATTTTCGGCGCACGGAGCGTCCAAGTGAAAAAGAGAAGTCTTTTTGGTCCTGAGACTTCAGTGAACAGGAGGCAAGCTCTATCCAAGCCCTTGGAGAGCACTTTCACAGCCAAACAAGAGTTCAGCAAGGCAGCAGGCCAACAGCAAGGCAGCAGTCCTTTGTAGAAAGCAGACAGGTGAGTCCTTTGAGCAGCCAGGCAGTTCTTCTTGGCAGGATGTAGTTTCTGGTTCAGGTTTCTTCTCCAGCAAGTGTCTGATGAGGTAGGGCAGAGGCCCTGTTTTATACCCAAATGTGCCTTTGAAGTGGGAGAGACTTCAAAGAGTGGCTAAGAAGTGCACCAGGTCCCCTCTCAGTTCAATCCTGTCTGCCAGGGTCCCAGTAGGGGGTGTGGCAGTCCTTTGTGTGAAAGCAGGCCCTCCACCCTCCCAGCCCAGGAAGACCCATTCAAAATGCAGATGTATGCAAGTGAGGCTGAGTACCCTGTGTTTGGGGTGTGTCTGAGTGAATGCACAAGGAGCTGTCAACCAAGCCCAGCCAGACGTGGATTGTAAGGCACAGAAAGATTTAAGTGCAAAGAAATGCTCACTTTCTAAAAGTGGCATTTCTAGAATAGTAATATTAAATCCGACTTCACCAGTCAGCAGGATTTTGTATTACCATTCTGGCCATACTAAATATGACTTTCCTGCTCCTTTCAGATCAGCAGCTGCCACTTCAACAATGTATGAGGGCAGCCCCAATGTTAGCCTATGAAGGGAGCAGGCCTCACAGTAGTGTAAAAAGGAATTTAGGAGTTTTACACTACCAGGACATATAACTCCACAGGTACATGTCCTGCCTTTTACCTACACAGCACCCTGCTCTAGGGGTTACCTAGGGCACACATTAGGGGTGACGTATATGTAGAAAAAGGGGAGTTCTAGGCTTGGCAAGTACTTTTAAATGCCAAGTCGAAGTGGCAGTGAAACTGCACACACAGGTCTTGCAATGGCAAGCCTGAGACAAGGTTAAGGGGGGCTACTTAAGTGGGTGGCACAACCAGTGCTGCTGGTCCACTAGTAGCATTTAATCTACAGGCCCTAGGCACATATAGTGCACATTACTAGGGACTTATAAGTAAATTAAATAGTCCAATCAGGTATGATCCAAAGTTACCATGTTTAAAAAGGGAGAGAGCATATGCACTTTAGCACTGGTTAGCAGTGGTAAAGTGCGCAGAGTCTAAAAGCCAGCAAAACAGGGTCCAAAAAGTGGAGGGAGGCAGGCAAAAAGTTAGGGGTGATCACCCTAAGGCATGTCAGGTCTAACAGCATTGTTCTCTGTCTTTGTCCTGGATCTCAGGGACCGTTTGCGGGGTGGTTCTCCATCTGCAGGGAGGTGGGGTACTGGGGTCGTGGTCCTGTGGCAGTGTCTCCTGTCCACTAGCGCCAGCGGAGGTGGTGGGCTGTTCATCATTGAGGCTAGTGTCAGGGGCCCCTTGTTGTGCCACAGTGTCCCTCCTGGTGTTCACAAGGTCCTTCAGCACCCCTACAATGGTGACCAGGGTGGTGTTGATGGACTTGAGTTCCTCCCTGATCCCCAAATACTGTTCCTCCTGCAGCCGCTGGGTCTCCTGAAACTTGGCCAGTACCGTTGCCATCGTCTCCTGGGAATGATGGTATGCTCCCATGATGTTGGAGAGGGCCTCGTGGAGAGTGGGTTCCCTGGGCCTGTCCTCCCCCTGTCGCACAGCAGTCCTCCCAGTTCCCCGGTTTTCCTGTTCCTCTGTCCCCTGAACTGTGTGCCCACTGCCCCCAGGTCCCTGATGTTCTTGGGGTGATGGGTTTGTCTGGGTTCCCTGTAGTGGTAGACACACTGCTGCTTGACATGTCCTGGGGACAGAGGTATGGGCCCGCTGGGTGGGTGCTGTGCTGGTGTTTCCTAAGGGGGGAGGCTCTGTGGTGGCATGTGCCAGTGTGTGGGGAACCGACTGTCCAGAGTTCCCTGATGGGCCGGGCTGGTAATCTAGATCCAGTTGGACAGAGCTGCTGTCATCACTGTGGGAGGTGTGGACATGTCTGGAACCTCCTGTCTGGTGACATTGGGAAGGGGTCCTGCAGGGGTGTAAAGGCATGATTATTGCATCTGTGTGTGCCATTGTGTGCAATGGGTGGGTGACCCTGTACCCCAGTGCTTAAATTCTTGTCTAGGACCGTGTGTGATATTTGGTTTGGGGATCTGTGTGGGTATCTGTAGTGGACATGCTTTGGTGATGGGTGTCCATGCTATTGTGTTGCATGCAGGGCTTGGTATTGGGATGTGTGGGTTGTGATAGTGAGACATACGTGAGGAATTGGAGTGATGGGGTGAGGGTGAGGGTGGGGTATGTGATAGCATGCAGGTAGGGTGGGGGATGTAATAGTTAAGATTTGACTTACCAGAATCCATTCCTCCTGCTACTCCTGCGAGGCCCACAGGATGCAGTATAGCCAAGACCTGCTCCTCCCTATGTTGTTAGTTGTGGGGGAGGAGGTGGGGGTCTGCCGCCAGTCCACTGAACTGCAACTCGGTGTCTTGAGTCCACGGAACGCACCTTCCCCTGTAGGTCGTTCCACCTCTTCCTGATGTCATCCCTAGTTCTTGGATGCTGTCCCACTGCGTTGACCCTGTCTACGATTCTGCGCCACAGCTCCATCTTCCTAGCTATGGAGGTGTGCTGCACCTGTGATCCGAATAGCTGTGACTCTACCCAGACGAATTTCACCACCATGACCCTGAGCTTCTCCTCAGAGAACCTGGGGTGTCTTTGCGGTGCCATTGTGTGGTATGGGTGATGTGTGAGGTGGTGTGTTGTGATTTGTGAGGGGATGTGTTTGTTGTGTGAGGTGCATGGATGTTGTGTAAGTGATGGTGTTGTGTGCCTGTGGATGCTAGTTTGTTGATGGTGGTGTCTCTCTCTGTGCTTCATTCTCAATTTTTGTCGTAGGGGTTTGTGGGTGATGTGGGTATGTGTTTTATATTGTATTGGGTGTGTGGGAGTGGTGTGTGTATGTGTATCAAGTGTGTGTATTTCGAATTGTCCAATGTGGTTGTGTTTTGTAAATGTGTGTGTATTTTGTGTGTACCGCCAATGGAATACCGCGGTTGAAGGGCCGCCGCGTGGATTCGTGGGTCGTGATAGTGTGGGCGTATTCCTGTTGGCGTGACAGTGTTGGTTTTGTTATCACCAGTTTATCACTGGCCTTTGGTGTGGCGGACTTGTGTGGGTGTCTGGATTTTGGCGGATTCCGGCCTGTGGATCGTAATAGCTGTAGCGGATTTCCACCGCTGCAGCGGTGTGTTGCTGGTCTTCTGCACGGCGGTAAGCGGGATTTACCGCTAATGTTGTAATGAGGCCCTTTATGTCAATTTTCAGCCAAATGATATCAAGCTTACAATACTCTTTTTGTCTCAGATGCTGTCAAGAGATCCTCTATGTACTGAACTAGAGTTTGGTTATATGGCAATTTAAAATTTTCCAAATGCATTTTGAGTATTTGTAAGAAAATCAATGAACTCTCTATATAACTGTGTGGCATCCTACACCACACAAGAATTATTCAAATATTCAAATGCAAAAAGGAACGGAGAATCCTCATGCAATGTTATGGAAAATAACGATTGGAACAAGTCAATGACTGTGTACCATTTTGCCTCTGTTGGAATCTGGTACAGTATAACTGCTCGATTCTGTACCTCTGAACAACAAAGAACCACAATTTTATTATTTTCCGGAGGTCTTGTACCATCCTCCGTTTGCAATTTGGCTTTTTAATTCCCAATACAGGAGAACAGAAAGGACTACCAAGCACTTCTCTAAGGGCCCCTGCTCAATTATCTTCTCAATTACTTGTTTAATTACCTTTTCAGCCTCTATAATTCATCTTTGTCCAGTTTGGGTCACAATTCCATCTGGTTGTACTTTAAGCTATACTGGTTCTTCTGTTTTGATCAACCCAGTTTCGTTCTCAGTGAAATCCTATACCTCTTCTGTAAGTAAATGTTTTAAATCCAGAGGTAAGTCTTCTCCTGTCAAGACTGGGTATATTTCTATTCTAGTTTCTTCTGTGCTTATTTTAAGAATTCATTCCTCTTCCTGTGCTTCTACCACAACATTATCCAGTGTGCAATAAATAACAGCTTAAAGTGCAAAGAAGATCCCTTCCAAGCATGATTACTGGTCTGAATCACACAAAAAATCCTTATTTTCCAACTGTCCTATTTTAACTAGGACATTTGCTGAAACCGGATTAGCAATTTCCTTATTACTGATCCCTAGGACTCAGACCTCTCTTACTGAAAAGGATAGTTTTAGAATTTCCACAGAACAAGCTGTAGAACTGGTAGCACCTAGATCAATCAGAAATAAAATGGGATGGCCATTGACTTCCCCATCAATGTATGGGCCATTTTGGTCTACCTCCAGAACTTCAAAAAAAAACAGTCCCCCTCCCCCCTCCAGCATTGTCACTGTGAACTGCTTCCTGCCCTTTCTTCAGTAAAAATCATAGCATTCTACTGATAGCCTGCATTATATGGCATTTTATTTCTCAAGTTTTGTTGCATTACTGGGGTTGTTGGCATTGGCATTCAAAATCTTTTCTGACTCTGCATATTCTGTCCACAAATCTGTGTATTTAACATCATAATATTTTTCTGTACCATTTGATTTCTGTCTCCATTGTCCTGGACTATTTCTGAATTCTGTCTACATTGCCTTTTCTGTGCCCAGTCTGGTCACAAATATGACAACCTGCATTTGTCTTTAACATTTCAAGATTTCCCTTCATTTCATTCTTTGTACCTCCTTGCATCACTTGATTCATTCCATTCATACCATTTCACAGAAAATCATGTTTGAACTCATTTGAATCATCAATCCTCTTTCAAACTATTTCATTTGAGCAATCAGCAGCTTTCCCTTCAATTTCCTTTGCCTGTTTGCAAGATAATCACTGCTGTTCTTTGCAAATGTCGAAATATTGTCAATAACCTTTGTCAACCAACACAACTCACTCTTTTGAATATGATTACTTATTTCTGATCCTAATCCATTGACAAAAGCAGACACAAAACCCCAACAGCATATTTCTCTGGGTTTTCGACTCTCATATGTTTCTAAAACATCAGCATTAATCTTGCATAATAGGAGTGTACAGATTCTTTAGGTTCATGTGTCATTCTCAAAATCTTTTCCCAATTTATATCCCTTTCTGGAAATCATTTTTTCAAGTGCTCAATTACTGCCTTGTGTAGTTTCTCAGCTACATCTGCAGATGTTGCATTATTAGGACCAGGTCTAGCTGGTCCCTGTGCTGGCCATCCATAGCCACCTTAAACTACAGCAACAAATCTCTAGGAAAACAATCTCAACTAATGTATTTAAATCCATCCACAACATCAGAGCTCGGTATGTCAGCTTGTGAATTTCATCATACCCTTTTGCTGGATCTTCTCTCAATTTTGGAAAATTGTGTGTAAATGCATACAGATCTGCCATTGTCCAAGGAATATGTACCACACTTCCTCCATGTATGTCTCTTAAAGGGAACTCAGCAACAAGACTCATTCCTGCTTCTGAATCACTTGCTTTATTTCCTGCCCCCTTTCCCTTATTGGCCTTTATTCTTCTCTTATTAACTATCCCTTTTCTCCATATGTCTTGATATTTCTTCAGATCTTCCCATTCTCTAATTTTCTCAATTAGGTGTTTAATATGAGCTCTTAAAGTGGTGATACCAAGTTTCTTTAATTTCATCATGTGTTACATCATTTTTATAGTTTCATTTTACATTTTTGATTTTACCAATGTCAACCTCTAATTCATGAGCCAATTCTTCCAATTTGTAATGGGTTTCATTAGCACATTTGGCTGCTTCTTTAATCATATATCTAATTTCATCAGCATTGTAGGTCAATAACCTGTTTAAATCTGCACTTCCCTGCCATGTCTCTACAAATTCTGTTTTCAGAATGCCAACACAAATTTCTTTAGGCGGTGGCTCTACCACCACTGTTCTTTCATGTATAACGTGTGTCTGGTCCTCTTGTGCCCCAGTCCCACTTATATGAGGCATTGTCCTTTTTACTGATACTTTTGACTGGGCACTCAGTATAGTTCAAGTAAGAGCTTGCACTGCTGCAATATCTCCTCTACCTTCCCTACCAACTCTGACAATAGTCTGTGTTGATTCCATCTGTTTATCTGTATACAGCAGTCTCGAAATCAACAGTTCATTTATGAATTTGTCTTCATCATCTGATTCCTCATTCTCTCCTGTCTCTTTAGTTTTTGTCTTGTTCTACTTTTGTAACTATAGATGGAAAGATGTTAACATATTTCCATCAAATCTCTAGTTTGAATGACTCAGGCAGTCACAAAAACTTTATTCAGCCGATCACAACCATAAAAGTACTGATGTAAAAAACATTTAAAAATATAACAGCATTACAAACTTCAAAACACTTCAGTAAAATGGAAGTAACATTCAGTTAGATTCATAGAAGTCCCTTCATAGAAGACATGCCCGCAATGAGTTTTAAGCTAACAGTTGGGAAATTTAAAAAAAGTAAAAAATAGTACCAGGTCCTGAAATGCCGATAAAACAATGGTGGAGAGGTTGTAATGATCCATATTTGTTTCTAGGTGAAAGGTGAACAAAATTTCCTACATCCAGGCAGGTTTTCTGTTTCTCCAACCTTTGCAGTCGCTCAAAAGACTCCTTAAGGGAGTTCGTATTAAAGGAGCAAAAAATAGGGCACAGAAATCGCTTCCATGGATTTGCTTACAGGGAGCAAAATACAATAAAATACAAGGTGCTTTGACTGGCAGTGTTATTGCATGGGTATCTAGGCAGTAGTTTTCCACAGACAATGTTCAGAGGAAAACCAATGCTGAATGACTCTTTTACAGTTTTCTCTTTTATGTCCTTCTCTTTCCCTGTTGCCATGCGATCCTATTTATTGAGTGCCTTAAACTTTGTAGTTTGTCTCAGAAAATCTAATTTCTTATTATTAAAGATACCTTCCTTTGGAAACTGTAAAGCCTCATCATGCTTTGCATATTTATTCCACTCAGGAATCGAGATCCATGTGTAATACCCAAACCCTTCCATGATTTCATATGGTGATGTGCCTTCACTGGCAACTTCTGTCCTTCTCTAGGTATTCTTTCCTTCTTAAGTTTAGGTGTTATAAATACTCCACCCATGTTCATGTGAAACAAACTAAAATCAACCAAATAAATCAAACAAAGTTAAAAACTCCGTAAACAAAGAACTTGTGAACAACTACCAGTAGCAGACTGGCTTTGTCAAAGGTCAAACTATCATTGTGTCTATGTCAACAGACAACCAATCAGAGCACCACTTGTTATGATATCACGCTAATCCCATCACGGCTCCATTGCAGAGCAAACAATTACAACATGATTTGTTCATGAAAAGGAAACAAATGCAAAACTACACTAAAAATATAAATCACATTAAATGCCTAAACCTTTGCCTGTTTACCCATGAAAGGAAAATAAAAGGCTGTTTTTTAGTTAAGACACCTCAATAGCAAATCATACATTTTGAATTTGAGCAATAAAAGAACGAATCACTGCATTCTGGTGAAATTCTTGCTAAACAATATCTCACCAGCAGTAATCCGCCTCTGAGTTATCGCACTTCACCCTGTGCACTCATGGTAGGCACAATAACCCAAGTCATACTCTCAAATATGGACAAGGAAAAATTTATTAATTCAGAATCCCTACCGATGCGCAAGCGGCATCTGCCACTATACACCACAATACATACACATAATCAACATCTCAAAATTTGGGATTTTTGACAAAATCTGTAAACCAATTCAATTCTACTTAAAATGAAGATAATTTCAAATGGGTTCACAAATATGAATACATTATCACAATAGTAATCAATCCACCAATTGAACCCGTGATCATCATCATATATCCAAACAACTCAACACAGAAACAGAAAACCATCATCACAATTTGTCTCAGCACACTTCATAAACCCCTCAAAGAGGAGGTACTCTAACGCTAACCATCCTCTGCTATCAAAGATTTGTGTGAGCCAGACCTCAATAAACATCTGAACCGCAATATTCGGAACACCCCAATTCTTACCCAATTATATTGGCTCCAAAATCATCCATAGAGCTAGTGGTTAGAGACTACATTCTTCAATTTCAGCAGAGAAAACAGAAAAAAATGTGAAAACACTAAATACTGAGTCTAGATCTAAAATAATGCGAAAACACATTTATTATAGAAAATGTAGCGCATCTGAGACTGAGAAAAATGCATGAAAATGCAATAAAGGCTCAATTATAGAAATACAGAGTCATAAAACGTAGCTCTAATTAGTCAATTCTAGGCAAACCCCAATATTCAGACTCATAAAGACTAGTGACAGCATCCCCATAACAAAAATCTAAGACAAATGGACAAAGTTTCATGAGAAAAATGAAAAATCACCCAGCAGCAGCAAAATGCACAATAGAAACTCACCCATGTAAAATAAAAATTAATAATTCCCTCAATACTAAGGCCCAACAGCTTTTACATAAAAATGACATTTTCTATTAATAGACTGTGCAAATTCAGCATGGTATGATCATGGTTAGGGTTGCATTGGCAAATCAGAAACAGCAACATAATATTTTAAACCTACGTAATTGTTTAACAGTAACCCATCTCTTAAGGTAAGAGAAATCTTCCACCTACTCTCTCAGCAACTGCACTCTGGAGATGATCAGCACAAAATGAAACATTTCTCAAACAATGGCTCATAGAAATAACACCAAAGATCTTCAGCCAGAACATCCAGTGAAAGTCCTTGAATATGGTAATTTGGATACACAATGAAAGCTTAATTCACAATACACAATTCCTAACACAATAGTTCAATTTTCTAATCATTGATGTCATTCACTTAGTGTTCTGTGGAATGAAGCAGAGAGATGGTTTGCAGAATGACACTGACTGGGAAGGAGTAATGAGCATGAGCGAGATGAGAACAACACCCAAAGTTGGATCCATATTAAAATAAATGGCATTTCATTTAAAAATGTCCCATAATTATTTCACAGTATTTTGTTTCTATTTGACTCAGTAAACTTGTTTCAAGTGCAACATTATTAATTCATCCATTACGACTCTATACATTGTTAAACCCTTCCTATGTAAAAAAAAAATGATTCTACAGGGCAGCAGGATTGAGCTGTACATAGAATGCTATCTTCAGTGATAAAAAAGTCTGGGGAAAGAGTTCAGATACAAGTGCTTAACTGGTAGTAATGCCATGTTAGGAATGGACCAATATTTCTGTTGAGTTACTGTAGTCTTTTCGCACAGTGACTTATGTCAGGAATCAGAAGAATCAAGGCAGTCTTTCTCAACTGCAGCATTTCAGAGACGTGTTCAGAGTTGAAGAACATTGCAGTCTCCTATTTATTTGTATTTATAAAAGGAACTGCATTCTGAGAGAGACAGAAAAGACTATTTTGTGTGAAGTTGAGTCCAATTTTCAGAGGTTTTCACCGTAGCTTTACGGCCAAAGCTGCCAACTTTGGAACTGTAAAACAAAGGGCCAGATGTATGAAAACTGGAGCTTGCGACTCGCAAATTGCGATTTTTAAGAAATCGCCATTTCCGAGTCGCAATTGGCCATGTAACAAAATAGCGAATCGAAAATAGTGATTTCTTAAAAATCTCTATTTGTGGTTTGCGAGGCCCATTTACCAAATCGCAAATTGCATTATCACAAATTGCGATTTTTTTGCGATTCGGTAAAAAATCGCAAAATGCGAGAAAGTTCGAGAATGCACACCTGGAGGAGCCTGATGACATCACCAGGAGGAAATGAGTCATCCCAGGCAGTTTCAGGTGCCACACCCAAACCAGCATCCTGAGAGAGAGCAGCCCAGCCACACAGAGCAGCACTCAGAAGGAGCAAGAACACCTGAGCCCGGATGGACAACCCAAGCCAAGCACATGAGAAGGCTCAAAGGAAGCGCAAGCTGAAATTCAGTGAACAGGAGCTTGAGGTTCTAACTGAGGAGGTGGTGAGGAGCCATCACCGCCTGTTTGGAAAAAGCTCACTCCAGGTGCCTGAGAGTGAAAAGAGGCGATTATGGCTGGACATACAGTCCAAAATCTGTGCCATTGGAGTGGCACAGTGCTCCATCGAAGAAATCAAAAAAAGGTGGTACGACCTGCGCTCCCGTGCAAAGGAGAGGGTGGCAAGGAGACTTGCGGAGGCCAGGGGTACAGGTGGCGGACCACCAACAGAAGCACCATCAACACCATTGGAGGACCTGGTGGAGTCCACACTCCTCCCTGAAGCTGTGACTGGGGTCACAGACATCGACACCTCCGGCACACCGAGTACCAGCCAAGGTAAGTGCAATATTGTTTTGTAACCCTATATGTGTATGCACAAAAGCCCCTTAGGAATTAGCATGTAATGTGAAGCAGTGTGTGAAGTAGTCCAGTCCACATCTTAGAAGCAGCACAACAATGCATTATGGGAGTGGCAGTCCACAAACTAGTACTGAATGTAGCACAACAATGTAATTAAGTATAGTGACACCCAAGGTAACACAACACACACAACACTGTGTAGAGCAGTACCTGTACCTTTTTTGCCATTGTTTGACAGATAATGTAACATACAGAACTGACATGCTGCATATTGTTGCTGCAGGTGGGCCAGGCCCAGCAGCCATACCATCTACATGTGTAGGAGAGACGGACACCCATCCGCCCTCAGATACCAGTGGGTCCCTTCACAAGTCCACTGTCCGACGCAGGCCCAGGGCACTGCCACTGCCAGAGCTCAGCGACGACTCTGATGAGCAGCAGGAAGGGCCAAGCACACCGTCAGCACCAGACAGGCGCAGACAGATTCTGGAGGGCAGGGGTCAGCCAACCACAGCACCATGCAGGATTGCAACGGAGTCCCGGGCACAACATCATGAGGTAGGTGAGGGTCCCTCCTTATTCGGGGGCCTTGAAGCTGCTATGTTGCAGCAGCAGGGTCTGCAAAATAAGCGGATCCTTAGTTTAGACCGAAACCTGCGCAAACACAACCGCAACATGATGGGCCTGCATCGCCAACCGGACGCACTCAATGGCAATATTGTACAGCTGCGTGAGGGACAGGTGCAGGCTTCAGAGGACACCAGGGACCTTACAAGTGCTGTCCGTGACCTCTGCCAGGAGCTGCTCCATGAGAGGGTTAGCCGGCGCAGACAGGAGCACAGATTCCGGACAATGTTTGGCAACTACTGCAGGTCCTCTAACAGGATGGCAAATTCCACTGCATTGATAGCCCGTCGCGCAGTGGCGGCGCAAGTGGAGGCTGCACATAGCAGCAGGGACGTTGTCCAGGGACTTGTTCAGATGACGAATGTGATAGAAGACATAATGGGACAAAGATCAGCCACTCCAAGTGAGGTAGCACTGGGTGACACTAAGGACAGTTCCAGCCTCAGCAGTGTTGCCGTACCAGCAGCAGACACCAGACGGCTCATTGCCAGGCACAGCACTGCCACTGAAGGTGACAATAGAGGTGCCAGTGACGTAAATGGGCACCCGAGTGGTGTGCGTGGGAGAAAAAAGTGACGACTCTTGCCACCATTAGACTGCTGTTGCCACTATGAGGAAATAGTGCATGACTCTGGTCATTAGTTTTTTTGCGTTTGTCACATCACCTGTTTCATTTATTTCTCACTCATACATTACCTGACGTAAGGTAATAAATTTATATCACTACAGGTACAGTTGTCAGTGGATCTGTGTCATTCTTACTCACGTCTGAAATGGTTGTGTGTGATGTCAGCATGCCTCTGCCTTCCCTCTGCTGCACTGGTCCTGTCTGCTGGCTGTAGAGGTGGTATGGGATCGTCATCCTCATCTGATTCAGTGTCACTGATTTCTACAGGTATGCCCCTGGTTGTAGCTATATTGTGCAAGATTGCACAAGTTGCCACTATTCTACATGTAGTCTCTGGACTGGACTGTAGTGCCCCTCCACTTTTGTGGAGGCACCGGAAGCGACTCTTCAGCAGTCCAAATGTGCGCTCCACCACATTGCGGGTTGCCCTGTGTGCTGCATTGTATCTCTGTTCTGCTGGTGCTGTAGGATTGAGGTAGGGCGTCATCATGTAGGTGCCCCCTGCGTAGGCACTGTCTCCTGGAAGGAACAGAGGGTATAATGAGTAAGTGAGCCATCTGACATCGCAACTGCATAAATGAGCCAGTGTACAGAGGGAAAATACCTAGTGGATATCCTTCACAAAACTCCCCAGCTAGCAGTCTTGTGTGAATTCCGCTGTGGCGAAAGATGTATGAATCATATGTGCTCCCTGGGTACCTGGCCACGAGATCTGTTATGATATAGGAGGCATTGCATATCACCTGAATATTCATGGAATGTTGGTATTTACGGTTTCGGTACACATACTCTGTGGCTGATGGTGGACATATTGCCACATGTGTGCCATCTATGGCACCTAGGAAGTGGGGGAACTGTGCTATTTGGTAGAACTCTATTTTTGTCTGCTGTATTTCCTGTGGGGGGTGGGGGAATCTGATGTACTGTTGTAGTTTGCTCAGCATGGCGTTGATGAAAGAATTAAAAAATCTGGAGAGGGTACTCTGTGAGACCCCTCCAGCTGCTGCTATGACCCCTTGATAGCTCCCTGAGGCATGTAGGTGGAAGGAGCATAATACCTGGACATGGGTGGGTATGCTATGAGTCCTTAGTGTTCTGCGCTGCAGTATGGGTTGTAGCTCAGCTATCAGGTCAAGTATCATGGCTGAGTTCAGCCTATACCTCTCATATATTTCCTCCTCTGTCAGGTCAAAAAGTGTAATGCGCACTCTGAAAATGAGCTCCTCCTCCCTCTCCTCAAACCTGCCTAGATCCTCATCCTCCTCGCCATGATGTAGAGTGCAGCCATTGTGGAAAAGTGTCTGAGGCATTCTGGGCCTCTTTATATAGGTTGCACCTGGTTACCACATGGTTTCAGTTCATGGTATTTTGCATGTGCAAAATGCCATTCTGTGAAAAATCGCAATTTGCGATTTTTTGATGCATCTATTTGCGACTTGGATTTTGCGAATCGCATTTTGTGCCTCGCAATTTCCTACTGGAAATACTGAATCGCAAAATGCGACTCGCAAAACCAGCTCGCAATGCAAAAAATCGCAAAAATTGTGATTTCTTATTTTTGGTCTGCGAATGCCTTTCGTGTATCGCAGACCACGTTTTTCCACTCACAAAAGGACGATTTTTGCGATTCGCACCGTTTGCGAGTGCAAAAACTTTTCATACATCTGGCCCTAAGTTCCCAGTGTCTGCTTAACATCCAGTCATTCTGGGCAAATCACGTAATCTCCACGTGCCTAAAAAAATAATCTGGCCTTGAGTATTGTAATTTGGTGCTCATGTAGCACGTTCCAGTGCCCCTAAGAGACATGTGTGCACTATAAAAAAACTGCAAGAAATAAAATAAATAAAAATGATGCCTTCCTTTATATGGTTTTGGTTCATTTGGGGTTAGATAGCTATTGGTTCCAAGGTGTGTGTGAATGATGTATGGCTTAAACCCATGTGGTTTCAGAGAAAAGGGGCATATTTATCAAGTGGTTGTGTCACCCTTGTGCCATGGAAAGGAGTGCAAGGGAGATGCAATTAATATGTTAGATTTATCAAGCCACGCCAGGCCACCTTGCTTAGCCCTGCGTGGCTTGATAAATCCAGAGTAACACAATGCAGTGCAAATCACTGCTTTGCACTACTCTGCCCTGCTAAGGCATTCCATGGGTGAAGTGCAGGTGTTCCCAGCATCCACACATGGGTTTTGCTGCATTCCCAGATTTACCATTATTGGTAGGCCAGGGAATGTATCAAAATGGTAGCCTCCCCAGGTGAGGTGTGACGAGGAGAAATATCTTTCTTTCTCCTAGTTTTTTACTCTTTCGGTGTGTGCTACATTTTTCTGTGTGTGAAAATGCCTCAGAGGATTATTTTTGTGCATGAAGGTGCCCCTTCCTGCTCAACAACAATCCTGTTTGCAACATGGGCACCCTTGCACCATGGTGCAAGTGTGCCTGCATTGGAGCTAGGCAGCCAAAAGGGCGCAATCTCAAGGAAAGGACAGGAATGTGCTGTAGTATGTTAAATACAGTGCATTCCTGCCCTTTCCCTTTCACACAGTGCAGCGCAGCAAGATGTCTTGCTGCGCTGCGTGAAATATTGATTAATGTACCCCTCTGCAATTTCTTACATTTGCTTACCAATTGTAAATGGACAGCTGCAGAAACATTCAGTGAATGTAATTGTTCAGAATATTCAATTGAAAACACTATTTAACTCGGGGTAATGTACACACCCCGAGTATTCTAAGCTCAGAACAGGAATATAAAAAAACACTGTAAATTGAATGCATCTGTCCTTTGTTTATTTTTTAGTCCAGCACATTTAAGTTACAGAGAAAAGAGACATTCCAGAATTCTCAAGTCACATATGAGGTATGCAAAGAACAAATTACGTATATCAAATTGCCATAAATAACAATTAGCATTAAATCCCACATGCTTTGTCAGGTACAGATTATGTCCTTTACCTGAAGGGTCCACCTCTTCTGAGAAGCAGCTGTTATTGTTTTTCTATCCCTTGTCCCATTCCCCACGGAGTATGGTCCTTGAGCTTTCTTTAGTAAGTTGAGGTCCTGATTCAGGGTGGCCGAGGTCAAAATGTTATCTCAGCGCATTACATCTCTGCAGATCTGGATTCATTACAATTAGATGACAATGTTCAAGATGCATTTGACTGGGATGTTTCTAAGACGTAGCCCCAGGTAAGGGCATTTCTAGGAATCACGGATTATTACCACAATTTTGTAATGTGATATGGGACTACTGTTGCTCTGTTAACTACCTTTGCTTCCAAAATACAGCCTAAGCAGGTCAAATGTGAAATGTCAAGTGGCCTTTGAGAGCTCGAAGAAGGTGCTGATTGAAGGACCTGTGCTTCATCCCCCTAACTACAATAGGCTTTTCAAAATAAAGATTCATGCCTCTGACAAATGTTGGGACTGCAAGAGGGCAGGGGGCAGTTTGTAGCTTTCATCAGTCATCAAATCCTCTCCAGAGAGCAATGCTGGTCAAGAACTGAGAAAGAAATACAAACCATAATATGGATGTTGAAGAATTATATCCCTACCTGTTTACGACTACCATGACTGTCCAGATGAACCATGAGCCTTTGACTATTTCTCATGAAGGCAGATACGCTGAAATTGCTAAGATATTTCAACTCTGTACAAGGGCTGTATAATGTGGAAAACAAGGTATGGCTACCCCCATACGAATGCTGAAGAACGTTCTAGAAGGTTTACTCCATCAGACAACAGCAATTTCTTTGGCTCTCAGAGTCCGATATGGAGAGGACACCTTTAGGGTTAAATGGCCCCTGTACATTCACCACTGACACCCCATTCCTCATTTAAACCTTTAGCAGACCGGTCTTCCTGGTGCCAGGGACCTTCGTCATGAGTCTCCTGAGCAGTGCTGCATGTGATTATTGCAGGTTCCCCACAAACAGACTGCTAGACTATTTTCAGGATTTGGGGTCCACCAATTCCCCTGTGTATATGTTCATTTCAGTTTTGCATACATGTGATGTGGAATATTCAGGCAATAGATGCAAAGCACCTAATCCGGAGCGGTTCTCCGAAAAGGTAAGCAGTAAGGCAGAAGTTATTGGCCCCCTTTTACAGCATGTTCCTCCATGCTCCTCCCCTAGCCTCTCCAATTCCTCTGAAATAAACTCTAAAGCAATATGCCCTGCCTAGCTGTCCAGGAAGGACCTTTTATGCTTCAGCTGAACCGTCAAACCAGTTCCAGTACATCAACATCTGATCTGAACAGAGCAACCCTAATATAAAGACTGGCCATTTGGCCTGTCCAAATGGCACATACTTCAAATAAATGACTGGCCTGGGGTCCCATGCCTGCATCCTGTGCTTTGAACAGAGATGACATAAAATACTGGTGTGGTAAAGTGGGAGATGCCTCCCCAAAAGATTGCCATAGAGATGTGGCTACCAGAAAATGCAATGCACCTTGCAAGAACAGGTTCTCCTAAAGGTTTTGAGTGAGCTGTGAATCTCATTGGACCCTTTATAAGGTTATGGACAAATCTCTAAGACTGAAAGTAAAGGTCTATGCTGCACAGCTTTAATGTTGCAGAGATAGACTGCCTTGTTGCTTAGAAACGACCTTGCACCACTACAGCTTGTGATACTATGGTTCCATAAGGTACTTTACATTGCTTAGTAGGACTGAGACAAGAGAGGATATTCTGTGGTCCTGCCAGACTCAAATTGAACACCGAGCAGCCCATTCATTGAAATAATGAAGGCAGAAGACCAGAAAACAGTGCTTAATTTGAGCCGGTGGTTGCTGGTGGGGAGCACCTGAACTTATTTTGAAGGGGTGACACTTAGGGCCAGATCTACAAGAAAGTGGAGCATCAGCCCCGATGCACCACTTTTCTTGTGGTGCCCCTGTTGCACGTGCCCCATCTAACGACACCCTCGTTGCACCGTATTTACAATGGCCTTGTGGCGCTGGAGAACTAGAAAATACAGCAAGATCATACAAATGGCAATAGCGCTATGCAAATATCATCACTCCACTGCATGCAAAAAAAAGAAAAGTAAAAAAAATACAATTTTCAATGGCAAGAGCTCTAACTTTCATAAATGCGAGACCGATTGCATTGCAAATGCTTGTTTAATTTGAAATGCAGAGTACCTGCACTTTTCATCACTGCTGCAATATTTAATTGGAGAGTACTGATATTCTTCAGGAGAGAACAGAGTCAGTGTGCGAAAGGCGGCACTGCGGATTGATGGCTGCGGCGCAAGGCCCCCACCTTGGTGGTCGAATGCCACGGCAGTCCCCCCGTAGCATAGACCGCTCAAACTTCTCAAACACCTCCTGAATCTGCATGTCCCGGACCGGGCCATGTCTGCGACTCAGACCTGATTCACCACGCCAATAAAAACTACCACAAACTACAACCAGTCCAGCACATTCCTGACTTCACTATCATCCATTATCAGTCACTGCTGCAGCCTTTGAGTTATCAAGCTGGCCCCCGCCGTTGCTTCCACCACAGAGGACTGCACACAGGAACACTTGGTAAAGACAATCCAAGCCAAGGAAGGGCAGGAGCCAGGCAGCTGAGAGACAGCAGCGAGAGAGGGCTCATGGAACCGACAAAGAGAAACAAAACAAGATTAAGTAAAGCATGTGAAATGCAAGCAGGAACAACATGGTTACGTTAACTCTTTTACACTTATAATATGCTGGCTGAAAAAAACCTGCAACATTTACCCTTGTAATGTGCACGAAGCAGGGAAAGGATGCATTACTAAAGGCTATCAGCAAATGTGACCAAGATAACAGCCTGATTTAAAGCCCTGTTTACAGAAAGAGCGTGGCAGCGAAGCTAAGCTGACAGGAAGAATACTCTGCAAATGAAAAGGCACGGTTTGCCGAAGAACAGATAAAGATGACAAAGTGTAATTATACAGTAGTTAGTCCCTGCTTCCAAAGAGAACAAGCATTTGCAAAGCAATAGGTCTCACATTTGCTTGAGTTAGAGCTATTGGCATTGTAAATTCATAAATGGACTTTTTTGCCACAAAAATTAGTCAACCCAGCCTCCTAATTTTGTCCTTTCTTGTAAGTGGCTGTGCATATAACTTAAGCACTTCCATTTACCTTCTTCCTGTATCTGCAGCAATTAAAATGTTGCCATTTTGGCATTCTAATTTAAATCTGCCATGCTAATTCCAATATAATACCACTTTTACTACCCCACCATCAGATTTGCTGGTTAACTAACACAATTCCCCCAAAAAAGACACAAGACAACCCCAGAGGAAAAATAAACTAAAAGGGTCGCCCAAACATATCAAAGGTGTTAAAATAGTCACAGTGTAATCAGGATGTTAAGTTGGCCTGAATCATGGCCATAATTGTAATAAGGAGAGATTATTTAAAACATATACAATTATCATATAAGCCTTTATCAGAAATAAAACTTTTGGCATTACACTGTAATGCTCAAAAACAGCCCCTAGAGGGTACCATAACAAAAATATCATTTGTAAGAAACATGGTCATGTAACCATATTGTTAGCCCATAAAGAGCATAACCCCATGAAAAAAAACTGAAGAAAGTAATGCAGTGTAACCATATACCTATCCCATAGAAGGTGTTTTAAGACTAGCAGGCCTACTGCAAACACCCCTACAGACAAGGCCCAGAAAACAAAACTTCTCTCAGCCGTAACACAAAACTTCTAGCCATGAGAAAGCTTAAAAGACACTGAATGCTGGGAGGGGTTATTATTTTGGGGTCCCCACTAACCCAGAGATGTAGACAGAAAGAGCGTTTTGAAGGTGGTCCCATTGTCCTAGGACCATCACAGGCTAAGGTATGAGCAAAAATGTTTTGTAAAAGTAATGACTTTCAAAGCATTATGGCGCGAGTTTTTGTGCCGCAAATATTATAGTATGTTGATTGCAATGCTCAGAACTACCCCTAGAGAACACCACAATAAAAGAAGCATTTGGAAGAAACATGGTAACCATACAGTCAGCCCTTAAAGAGCATAACCACATAAAAAAAAGAATGGAAATAATTCATGAAGTGTAACCATATATGTAGCCTCTAGATGACATTGCGTGTTACACATTTTCAAGACTAGCAGACCTATTTCAATAATACTACAAACAATGAAACATAACTTCTCCCAGCTATAAAACAAAAGTTCCAGCCGTGAGAAAATTAAAAAAGATAATGAATGGTGGTAGGGGTTATTATTTTAGAGCCCCACTAACATAGTGTGGGGACCCAGAGATGATGTAGACAGAAAGAGCACATTGTTGTCAATGTTTTGAAGGTGGTCCCATCGTTCTAGGACCACCACAAGCTGTTATGAGCAAAAATGTTTTGTAAAGGTAATGCCCTATAAAGCATTATGGGGCAAGTTTCTGTGTCATAAGTATTTTAGTATGTTGTTATGACTGTAATGCTTAGAACAGCCCCTAGAAAATACCATAATGAAAATAGCATCTGTAAGAAATATGGTCATGTACATATATAGTTAGCCCCTAGAGAACATAATCACACAAAAAGAAAATGGTAATAACTAATGCAGTGTAACCATATATTTAGTCCCTAAAAAGCATACTGCATTACACATTTTCAGAAGTAGCAGGCCTATCGCAATGTTATTACAAACAAGGCCCTTAAAACATAAACTATTCCCAGCTGTAAAACAAAAGTTCACTGAATGATGGGAGGGGTTATTATTGTGGGGTCCCCTCTATCCTATTGTGGGGACCCACAGATGACCTAGAAAGAAAGAGTGTGTCGTATTGAACGTCTTGTTGGTGGTTCCATTGTCCTAGGACCACCGTAGGCTGAGTTATGAGCAAAAATGTTTTGTGAAATGAATGCCATGCAAAGCATTATGGGGTGAATTTCCTGAGTGCAGTGAATATTGTACCAGTGTGCCGGGAGAGCCGCTTTTGTGTTGAGGATTTCATTTTCACGTAAAGCATTTACCAATTTCAAGTGTTTTAAGGGGAGAGCCACAAGAAATTACTGATTAGGTAGCTATGAACAATGTGAGCAGTGCTCCAATACTGCCGATCAAATTCACGCTGCTGTGCCTGTTCGTGCTGTGAGTGCCATGGCCGCCATGCAGCAGGAAGGGGAGAGACAAAAGAAAAAATAGTTTGGCACTCTGAAGTATATCGGTGAATCGAGCAATAATCCATGTAACAGGGGCAGTCTGCAAGATGTGACAAAAACGTTATCAAGGCAGGACAAATGTAAAGCATTTACCAATGACATCAAGTGATTTTTGAAAGGCAAGCCCAGTAATGAATAAAAGTGATGGATGTGAGATGGGCGTGGTTAAAAGCCCAGAATACTTACAGCAGGTCAAAGTGCTTGTGCACTTGACCTAAAAAGGAGGGACAAAGAGGCATGACTGACTACTAGCAAGCAAAGCTTTTTAAATGACACTGAAACTAACAAATAAAATGGCTTTAAGCCCACAGAAGTATACTAAAAGTATACAAGAGGTCATATGCTTATGCGTGACCTAAAAAGGATTGCACCCCTGGCCTCAAGTCGTACAGGCCCTGGAGAGCTGACCTGGTGAAAGTTCTGATGTGTTTCTCTGCAGAAATATATTTATGCTGACACAATATTTTGTTACAAGTGATAGCAATTGTTCTTATATTACCTTTTCCCTAGGATGATGTTTTACTTGCTGGCACATTTTTAATGCAGAATGTTTTGTTGCAAGGTATAAACCGTTGCCTGTACTTGTAGGGTGCATATGTCCTATGCAGCCCTACATGCTTGCGGGATGAATTAATTTACTGCAATGTATCATTTCTTGCACTTTCCTTTTGTAGCCATTCACATGGAGTATGCAATATTAACGTCTTAGGGCTCTATTTATGGTCTGGCTGATGCAGGACATCTGCCAAACAGAGGAGAATGTTCTTTCTGCCATATTAATATTGCGGTGATGTCAGTGCCTCCCTAAATATGGCAGATGGGACATCTTCCACTTTTTGGTGGATAGGACATCTGTCACTTTTTGGCGGATGTCCCACTACACCAAACTCTAAATAAGACCTTAGTCTTTAGCAAGACTTTATCCCTCTCTAGCGGTGCTGTGATCACAGATCGCTTTCTGCCCAGGTAATGCTTCCCTACTGTGTGTCTCTTTATGTGATTTTGATAAGAAGCATTCTTTCTCATACAGAGGAAGATATTTCTGGAAAAAACTATGCTGCTGGTTCTGCAAACACATTTTTTTCAACCGACATAATTTCCAGAAAACTCAACATTATTACACTGCATGTTGCACTATACTATTTCCTGCATGTTATTGCAGTGCACTACCATGTTCTCGGTGTTTATATGCAAAAGGGTGCTTGGGCAGAGTGGGTAGAGTGGGCAGAAGAGCAGTGACCTTTGAGAGAGGAAAAAGAGTTGGAAGAGCAACATCACAATTTACAGACTTTACAGCAACTAAGAATGAAGAATGACAAACCAACAAGATGAAAAAGCATGCAGGGATGAGGCTTTTAGCAATTCCGAGGAACTTAGAATGTGGGCCTAGATGAACAGCATCCCTGCTCGGATATACCATTACCGGCGAGTAACTAATAACAACAACATGCATAGATGTAAAGCACAAGTTCCCCCAGATGTGGATCTTGGCACTGAATATCAGATATTTATTGTTACCCAACTCATTTTATTGACCTCAGAAGCATGAAAGACTGAGTGAACTCATCAGGATTCAAACCAGTGATCATGAGGTCAAACACAGGCTCCTGCTTTGGATGCATTTGTTCACAGACATGCATCAGTATGGTAGTTCTTGCATAGCAGAAAAAACAAGGTTAGAAAACCACAGTACTTTTCCTAGGCTCTGCGATATGTAAGGCAGGGCTAAAATTACCAATGAATATTCTTTATTTAAAATGTGTGAATCTATACAATGTATTAGGGTCTGTTAAAAATAATAAGTGATAAAAGGAGTTCCGAGGATCAAATGGAGATGTATGATTTAATGAGATTTCGATTTTGATAGACAATGCTGCATCTAGAAGAAAGCTGCCTATGTCCTCATGCTAGATCAAATAAAGGGCAACCCAGTAATCCTGGGAATCTGGCCTTCAAACTAATCAGAATAAAACAATGATTCCCTCGAAGAGATGTATGTCCTAGGCTCTCCTGGCAAGTCCAATTACAAAAAAACATACATTTTTCTGTTACAATTGCATGCATATGTTTTACTCACTGCAAAAAAAAATAATGATAAGTTGGGGATTCACAGGTACTGCGCAGTACCAAGTGAATTGTGACAAGGGTGATCTTTAGCAGGCAGGTGACATAAAAAAAATATATAGAAAATACTGCTGACTAATATGCAAAGCACTTTGAATGATCAAGCGCTCCCTTACTGAGTATTCTGCTCTCTTTCCCACACCAAATGATTGTCAACAATGTAATATGTCAACATTTCGACCACCTTTGTCACTTCACTGGTATCTTCTTCAGGACATCACCAATGATAGTAGCCCCGAATCCTTGGGTTTGCTGAATTATTACTGACAAAATATCTCACGTTTGTGACGGAGTAGCTGCCCACCAGACTCTAAATCAGGCTGTAAATCAGTCATCATTAATACATTTTTGGAGTTATACTGTAAGTTCACAAGAAAATCAATATTAACTGGACTACATGTATCAGAATAAATTGGTTTCAGAAAGAAAGCCACAGGATTGGAACAATGTCCCGTGACATTAAGCCACATGGTCACACAATCATTGTGGCAGTAAGACCCATATTAAACAAAAAGGTTTTATTATTCATTTCAGACTGCTTTGATTTTTGTTTTCTGAACTCTCCATCATATGCCCTCCAGGTGGTGTCCGAAGGAGCGATCGTCACACTTGAATTCACAATAAAGCCGACCTCCTGCAAGAAGGAAGGATTCCGGCCAGAGAAGTGTTCATATCGGAGATTTGGGGTAGGTGTCGATCTATTTGGTGCAAATACAATTTTTATCAGAGCAGCATCACTAGCCATGGGAAAGGTTACGAACAAGTGATAAATTATATTGGACATGTTGTAAGTCGAGTGCTATAGGGTATGGGGCTGACATTTTTTTGCAGCAGATAAAGGCAGAAGATATTTTAGAAATCGTGTGTAACACTCACATCACTGTGGATTCTTTGGCAGCCTATTGGTTACGTTGAAAGGGCGTATCCTCACTATTTTTTTTTTTAACATTGAACAGATGGGTCTTCAATGTTTTCCTGATTTTTAGATAGTGGAGATACAGGAGCAGAGGGTTCTGGGTGAAAAAGTATTGTACAAGCCATTGAGGTCAGTCCAGGCTGTGTTGACTCAGAAACCTGAAGAGAGCTTTTCCATCGCTTGAGTGATGTGGTAAGGACTTAGGCTGCAGATTAAGTATCCATCCTAAAATCCCTCCAGTCTTAAAGACTCTAAATAAGTATCTATCGCTGGTGGTGACCTGGGTGGAAAGAATAACTAGTTAAAAATTAATTTAATGCCATGCCTATTCTGTGTAGCTCTCACGCTACTAATGAGATTCTCCAATGTTGTACTACGACACACAGAACCTCTGGAGTCGTCCCGAAACACAGCATACCAAGCAACTAGGGAGGGGGACTTGGCCTACCCCACATCCCAACCTACGTTGAAATGGCCGAGATCAGACTGGCTCTAGACTGGAACCACAATCCTGAAGGGACCCCATGGATACAGCCATTGCTTCCCATTGGAGCAGGATTAGTGCCCACTTGGTATTACAAATCAGAGCTATTTTACTGGAACACTGACAATCTTTAATGAGAAAGAAAGACATTACATCATGCCCCTCTCCAAAGATACCAGTAACACACAACGCAAACTGTATGCGTGAATACTAGGTGGGACTAACATAGCCCACCAACATTAGGTGATGGGTGGGGGGAGAACTTGCTACAAGAAACGAAATTAGAGACAACCCTAGCTTCGGTCAAGAAATGGATCATAGATTCACACATCACTATCGTGGGAAAACAGAAAAGCAACAAAGGCCTTTGCAAACAGAGAGAAGACACACTGGAGGCCAAGTTCTCAAACAGGTAACGATGGGGTTATCGCTTGGCTATATCCAATATTGAAGATCTATTTCTCATGCATAAACACAAATATGAAATACACTGGGAAAGCGACCTACGTGTCGAAGTTCTTGAAGTGACATGGGGGAGGAAATATGTTCAGGAACAGCTAAACCTTCCACCTGCATACAGCATGCAGAAAACACATATGCACTAATGTCTAGACGGCACTGCCCCCCCCCCCCCCACTAGACAGTTTAGTGGGTCGACTGTGCCGTGGAAGGGGTGTGACAAGAGAGGCACCTTAGTGCATGCACGGTGGTCCTGTGTCCACACATAAAAGTACTGAAAAGAGACTTTGAATACAATTAGAGCCGTAACTGGGATTTCCCTTCCACTCCACCCCCTGGTGCTCTTTAGGGACCTCAGGGGTAACAGCATGTTTGTCAGGCAGGCCAGATGGAAACCCACCTTTACCTGAATAGTGCTGTCAGTGAGAAATGAAGCTAGCCATTGCAGTACTGTTCCATCAATGCCTTTGTCATTTCTGCGGTGGTGCCTCAAGATGAAGCAGGGTTTTCTTGTTCAAAGTCCGCCACTGAATCAAGCATGATCATGGCAGAGGCTTGAGCCTGCATTCAGGCAAGAAGCAGCTCGCCCTGGATATTCATAAGAGTGCAGAAGCCATAAGAGTAGTCACAGTGAAACCCATTTAATTGTAAATGGTCCTGAAATGCACATTTACATTTATGCTACAGCCGCACAAGAGAAGTCCAAAAGAGGTCTGAAGTTTGTCATGCCAAGGTGCCAAGGGCAGCAGTTGATGATGGCGTGACTGAGCCGGTAGACTCACGCCCATTAGTAATAAATGACAGACATATTATTAAAAGGTAGGATTAGGATGGAGATGGCAACCTGGGAGTCTGGATAGGAAATACTCGCTAGACTTTGACTTATCTCGTGAACAAGCACAAATCTTTGTTTTCGATACATTCTAAGTTCTTGCACAGCTTTGAACATCTCCTTTCTCCCCCCACTTTTACTCTTTTATTTACTAACACAATTTGCTTTGTATGTGAAATGGATTTCAACTTGAAAGGTCCCGTGTTAACCAAATAAAATAAACGAACACCCTATGAGAATACGATTAACTCGAGGGATGTGGCAGATGTATCAAGTGGTAAGGTGGCTCTGTCCCAGAGGGGTTCTGCCTTCACCTGGAAGCGTACCTTAGGACTTGACAGAGTCATTGTGAAACAGTTGAAAAGGCAGCTGCCTGAATGGAACAATGCTTCTCTCCATATGAGGAACAGTTCTTTAAGTGAGGTGTCAGCACTGGCAACGTGCACTGAAAATATGGTATTTTGGCCATACAAAAGCGAGTTTGTAATCTCTCTTACCACTCTTACCACTGTGACAGTATAGTGAGGATTTGATTTCCATCTAGAGACTTTCAGAGGCGTTTTGCTGCACTTGCAAAATGTTGAGGTTTTTATTGCACTCTTTTTTGGATTTCAGTTTGGTAAGCTTATGTCTGGAGTACTTGAGAGCTATCATGATATTCAAGGCATGTTTAACACTCTTAATAAGTGTTCAGTACCTCAGACAGTGGGCAATTGGGAGAATGCCAATTGGGAGGAACAATGTCAAAGAAGGGGTAAGGATGTACATTACTGAGGTTCCTTTACACTGGCCATTTGGTGTCAGGTGGTCACTACAGGTTGATAATTTTGCCAAATGGGCCAAGCCTGTATGGGGTGTCCTTAAAGATGTCCAGTAGTCCCTAAAGCTGGTCAGAAGTCCCTAAAGATAGCCAGTAGTCACCAAAGATGACCAGTCGTCCTTAAATATGGCCACTCATTACTGGATCAAGGATTTATGAAGTTGGGAGGGAAAGAGTAGCAAGTCAAATTTGCACAAGAAGAGGTTGACTAGTGTTGTGCAAAAGAGGTCTTGAAAGGGATGCTACCGTTTTTTCCAGTCTGTGGTTCCTTCCTGGTCTGCTAGCACTGTCAAGTGATCAGTCAACAATGGGTCGAAATGGCTAAAACAGCATGCAGTTACCACATTAATCATTAACAGAGTGGCGAAAATATACAGAGCTGACCCTGTAGTCTTTTAACGTTTAACTCGTCGTTATCTTCAGATATGACAGTAGAAAAATATACGTAATACTAACGCTTCTTGATGCCTAAAGAAATACTTCATACGTCCAATAGCTGAATATACCCTCAGCCTGATATAGATATAATGAGCAAGACATCAATTTTTCAGTTATGAGTGGAGAGATTTAATATCCAAACTACAGCCAGGTGGGCCCAAAGGCCAACACAGTGTGATGAAGCAGAACAATGATGATGTAGGTGCTAATGTAAGACATTACCCTGCCCATCCAGGAGTCAGATTCATGTGGGGGACTTACACAACTGCTCACCATAAACGTGCGAGGGCATGTTCCCAAAATGATGGTCTTCATTTACAAAGGAGACACAGGTACAGTGATGGGCAGTGCTTAATCTGTAAAGTAATAAGTGCTGGGGCACAACATTTTGCTCAGGTGCCAGGGCTATCGATGGGTGGAGTGCCAAGACTGTGTGGTATTGATTCCTCCTCATGCCTCTTTAATCTACCACCAGACTCTCACTGCTTCTTTTTCTTACTCTTGCAGATTCTTTTTCATCACTTTTTTCTCCCTTTGTCACTGATTAACCCTCTTTTTTCTTTCTACCTCTTGTATTTTTGTCCTTCTTGCTCTGGATCAAAGTTTGTTGAGGAATTATAAGTGTCGATCCCCAAAAATGAGCGCAATCACTGGTTTAAATTAAGCACTGGTGATGGCTGGCACCACATGATGAGCAGCTTGGCATTCCATGTAAAATAAAGCAAGTTGAGGGTGCCCGATATTTCACTATGCAATAGCTACCACAAACTACGAGATGGAGAGAGGACAGTTTGCCCCATGGACTCTAATCATGTGGATGGTAAAATACACTCTTCTAAGCAGGCCATCAAGATCCATTCAGACTTTTCTAAGATGATGTAACAAACTAATCTCTATCATCGCTCATGCATTAGTGAGGAAGAGCATAGGTAGATGTGTGTGGATACTGCAAGCCGTGGACATGTGCCCCTTCTGTGCGTGGCATCTTCTACACTAGCCAAACATAATGGCTCTCATTATGACATTAGTGGTCCAGCTCTGCCGCGCTGGTGGTAACACCACCGACGGCGTGGCGGTGCTGGACTGCCAGATTATGACCACAGCTGTGAACAGGATGTAAAGCAGCCAGTTCACTGAATGTACCACGAGGGTGTTCAGACCGCCGGGGCAAAGGTGGACCACCTGCACCCCGGCGGTCCACCATGGACCACAGACGGTATTTGGAGTCTCCTTTCCGCCAGGGATTTCCTGGCAGCAACCCCGCCAGGAAATCTCTGGCGGAAAGGATACTGGCGACAGAAATTTACATTCCTGTCGCCAGTATGTGACTCCCCCCAGCCTCCTCCACACAGCCACGGTCCCCCCTAAGCCGGTAGGGACCCCCCAGCCCCCATAGAGACCCCCCACTCCATCCAAGCATGCACGCACCCTCACACACACACATGCAATCATGCATTCACGCACTCATACAGACACACACATACACTCTCACCCGCCCACCCCCGCATCCATTCATGCACTCACACAGACACTCGCAATCACACACAGACACGCACTCAAACACCACCCCCCTCCAATCACACAATCGCACACCTGTGCACGCACACATCACTCATCACCCCCCTCCCCCATCAGACGGGCACTTACCTTTTCTCAGTGGGTGTCCAGATCCTTGGGTCCTGCTCTGCTGCCAGCACCCTGTCACTACAACACCGCCACGCCTATTACCAACTCGTAATAGGCGTGGGGGTGTTGTGATGATGTGGCAGTGCAATCAGAGCAGCCTCCATTGCACCGCCGACCACCATTATGGCTGCTGGTGGCTCTCCACCCAAATTCTGGCAGAGAGCCGCCAACAGTCATAAGACAGCCATTCCTGGCAGTCTTGTGGCTGGCGGGACTTCAGCAGTCTACGTTGTAGACCGCCAAAGTCATAATGAGGGCCAAGGTCCCTGGATGGACTTGAATAATAACATGTTCTAAGCAACGCAGTGCACACCGTTTATAAGGGTGTCCATGAATGTGCACTCTTTGTCCTTATAGAATCATAACTATTAGCACAAAATAAACGCAGAAATCACACGTCGAGCATTGCTGCTTCGGGAGTTCAAGTCTATGGAATACACCTAGTTTGTGCAGTAGTCTAAGAGTTTTCACCTTTCTGCACATCACAAACGTTAGGTCTGCAAACAATAAAGAGTATGCATATTTAATGCCTCATAAATGCACGATTACGTAACGTTCATGGAATTCATTGTTTTTAATGTTTAAGAGCTTTCTGTTAAACCTTCCCTTGAAGGGTTTGTGGGTTGGGTTCATCAAAGGCTTCCTATGATAAGATATGTAGTGTTTTGGGGCGTGTTGCAGTAGGTAAAGTTGTTTTGGGGTTCCTTTCAAGGCTAATTGCTTTTCTTTTAGATTTTAGACCTGGCAACACAGCATCAGCAGATGAGCAGCAAAGGGTGAATGGTGAGCATGGGGTGGTGAATGAAAATCTGGGCCACAGAAGGAGGACCTTTTACAGAGGACAATTGATGTTAGGCGACACATTACTTTGGGACAAGCTTATGAGTAAAATCAGGTAGGGGAACGGAGAGGTGGCATCTGGGGAGAGGAGTAAGTGAAAGCCTAGGGACATGTAAGGAAAACAACTGAGTAATGGACAAGGAGGGGGCTATTTACAAAGCTAAATTTACATCTGATTAAATCTATTTGTGCATATTTACCCTTACATTTTGTTCTAAATTTACTACATTTAGCTACTCGCCATTGCTGAGTGTAAATTTACTCCAAACTGCAGACTTCTAGGTCTTCACCCCTGAAATAAATGTACGCATGCTGAGGTATTACAGCCAAAAAAGGTAGAAGTAAATAGTCCATTATGGCTGATGTAACTTTAGAAATATGGTTTGTGAATCGCAGTGGGCATACTCTTTTGGGGGTGGGTGTCGGTTTCTTTCTAAACCTTCCTTAATCCTCCTAACCCCCCTCCTTCTTACTCCCTAAATCCCTCTCATTTAGTAGTAAGTATGCCCATTTTCCATGAACTCCCACGGTCGCTCCCACATTTACCAAAAAGTAATAAACTTACATGTTTGAGGATCTCCTCATAGAAACAATGCGAGAGGTGGAGGTGATGCTTTACAGTTGTAGGTTTATTAACTGTATTTTGTAGTGAGTAAGTAGTACTGCTGAGTACTAGTTTATGTACTGCAAAGTGTAGTTTGGGAATCAGGCCCAGAATTAGGGCAATATGAGGAAGGGGGAAAAAGGAGGGTAGTTATTGGGGCGCATTGGGAGGGAGTTGTATTTTGACATTAAGAGGGACCAATTTTAGTTGGTGGCATCTGGGTCATTGTGGGCAGTCAGATAGACTTTATGGAGCACAATGGTGTTACGCCTAGGAGAACTTTATCTGGGCATTTTGAGGGCACATATGTTCAGTAATTGGATGCAAGGGAGGGGGGCACCTGCGGCAAATTGGCAAACTGGCTGGGGCATCAAGAGGGAATTGAGGAAAAATATTGTTGGTTTCTGGAAACACAAATAAAGAACAATTAGTATTGAATCTTTGTAGATGGGGACACAGGAGTACAGGAGCACTTAGTAATGACAGCTCGTTAGGAACAAGAAGGGCCCACAGTGGACACTTGTAAAAAAAAAGGTAGCTAAGGGTGGCAGCATGGTGAGGTGGAATCTGGCTCACAGTTTCAAAGGCTGCCAGATACATTTCAAGGAAGGACTGAGCGGGCACAATGTTGGGGGTACATTGGGAGCAGAGCAAATCACATTGGAGGTGCAGATTTGAGGCTTGTAGGAAAAAGGGAAGGAAGACATATGTGCACTTTTATTGGGCTATTGGGGTGGAAAATGTAACGATATAACGTGTGAAAGAGGGAATTTGAGAACACAGAAACATTGCTGAGCTGCTAGGGACCATTAGGGAACACCAGGCCCACCTGCCCTTGCCTGCACTTAATAGCGCCTATAGAATCCTACAGCGTGGGACATTGCTGAGCTGCTGAGGCAGTTGGGGGACCGCAGGCTCCGAATTACACCATGCCAGGAGGTGCCGCCCGCACTTGCCTGTGCTTCAAAGCGCCTACGGAACCCTATAGCACTGGACATTGCTGAGCTGCTGTAGGCCGTTTGGGGACTTCAGGTTCCAGATTACACCATGCCAGGAGCCGCCACCCACACTTGCCTTTTCTTAAAAGTGCCTACGGAATCCCACAGCTCTAGACATTGCTGAGCTGCTGAGGGCCGTTGAGGGACTTAAGGCCCCAGATTACTTTGCACCAGAAGGCATCGCACGCACTTGCCTGCGCTTAAAAGTGCATACAGAATCCTGTAGTGCAGGACGCACCTGGGCAAAGCCTGGGCCAAGAGCAGACCTGTCCATGCCCATCGGAACCTGGAAGAGGCTGCGCTGGGCCACCCCCTTTCACTTTTGACTCGGAGGTACTGCTTTATTGTCCCTTATTTTGGTGGTTTGCTCTTTTTGTCTGTACCCTGCAAACTGTGGTGGGCAGGAGAAAAGCTGTAGGGGGATCTTCCTTTAAGCCCCCATTAAAACCACTTCAATGGACTTGATGTTACAGATGGCTGTGGGAGTCATATCCACCGAAATTGAATTAATGGGGCAGAGACATTATCTTGGCTGTGGTATTGCACCTGATGGCAATGTGGCCCCCCTTTCAACCAACTTGATGGGGTCTTTACCAACCATCTCCGTTCAAACTAACAATAGGCAAATTCAATCTGGTAATCCACCCCCCCTCGTAGCCAGTCCTCAGCCAACTACCGTTGTTACATGGTATAGACATAAGGCTTGGCATAAATATATGGAGGCTGCCACCCAAACTAGTTTTGTCCTTACGCCTTCTGTTATGATGCAGCCAATTTGGTAATCTATGAAGAATTCTGAAGCAGTACTTGCGTCCAAACTGTTGTGAGAAGTATACCTGTTAGAGGACTGTTTCATCAAAGTTAAGGACATCATTTTATCTGTTATACATCACCTGGCAGCCATAGAATTTAACCTGATCCATACCAAGCAATCTCAGTCCTTAGTTGGGCAAGTCCCAGGTTTGGTTAGCAGGGTTAACTAGGTCCCTAGTCATTGTAACCAGACGTGTACTGTTGGTTCTGTGTAACCAAATAGATCCATATTGGACAGCCCCAGTCAAGACCCCGCAAACTCTGCTTCTAACTGATCTTCGAATCGCGCTTACCTGCCTTCGTGCCTATTGCAAAGCGAGGAAGGGTTTAGAAAGGAGGGACATAGATAAGATAAAGCAATTCCTTTGGATAAGACCAGGGTTAATGGACCTCCCTGGAACATTAGTTGTCCTGTGATGAATTTCCCTCCCGCATGTTGCTCTTATGTGGTAATATTGGCTGGAGTCCCTTCTTTGTGGGAGGAACAAAGGGAATCTCAGGAAAAATTAACCAACAAAATATTGAGGGGCTGATTTACAAGCCACTTGCACCACAGGTGCATCATTTTTTCCCATAAAAAAGTGATGCACCAGCGGTGCAAGGGGTTTGTAAATGAGCACATGAATTGGCTGGCATGCTATAGGGACTCCCCTCTCTCCCTGGCAAATAACATCCTATTGATTTGTAGGGTGGGATGGATTGGACAAGGGCCGGTGGACCATACAGGTGACTGGTATTATTAACTTCAAATTACCATGGATAGTGCAAAATCTGTTTTTTGGACATTCGAGGAAGAAGCTAAACATGTTTGTTGCCATTATATTATTTATTATAATATTTGCCTCAGCAGGACCCTATTTCTCAGAACCAGGGAATTCCCACACCCTGAGCGACTGGGTATGATTCTTATGCTACTTGTAATTCGGATGTATATACAGTTCCTGTTTCTATCCTAGCAGGTGTGATTGACTTGCCATTTGTTTAATGTGTGTAGTAGCCATGAGAGTGGATCGAAGGACCAGTTTAGATGGCTGCTAAATCCTGACCCCACACACATGACTACGATCATAGCACCTGCTTCTTTTCATTGTCATTACTTAATTACTCACGGTAATTCAGTTGCGCTTACCTCCACTGATCCATCCCCGACAGTAATAATAATCAGACTCATAGCGGAGTATGCCGATTTGCTGCTTGGAGTGTAGTGTGGGATCCTGAAAAAGTTATATTCTCCAAATTAGCTTCACATTATCTCTGTCTTTGACATCACTTGCGCCCATGAGACTTGGTGTGTGGACGGAATCCACGTTGAAGGGTTCTCTATTTCCTGGGAGCCATACTGTCTCCAGCAAGGCAGGCCAAAGGCGGCTTGTTGATTTTAATATCAAACCTGTTACATGGCAGCATTAGAAGGTAGGTGTCTGTTTCACCCCACTCTCAACTTCTTTGGTTATCTTTCAAAGGTGGTCTTGATTTGGCGGTGATCAATTTCTATAACAACGTGCTCTACTTCTCCTGTAGTGCAGTTGTTCAAGCCCTTGATGAAGTAATAGAAGTATTCTTGCGTCCAATTCATTCTAAACATATCGCTATATGGGCAGGTGACTTTAATAACTAGAAATGTCCTCTTCCTGCGAGATGGGTTTGTGGTGTAATCAATGCAGAGAGGGCAGGTATTTTACATTTCCCACGCAACAACTACAGGAACGCATTGAACTCCATCATTTTTAAATATGATCTTATATTGTTGGAAAGTAGTTGTACGGATGTTGGTGAACAGATCTCTTCCCTTATTGGTAGATATGCTCGTACTATTATTGATCATGTTTTGATTTCTTCCTCTACTTGTAATTTGGTTTGTATTATTGCAACAGCAGTAAGTGATCATAATCCATTAGTCATTTTACTGCCCCTCCAGGTTCAAGATGTCAAAGGCATGACATGTATTATAAATGTCATCCCAGTGAGGCCCAGTGGTGTGAGTGTGAAATGAGCAGGGACAGATCCTTTTAGTTTTTGCAAAAACTGTTAGGCATGAACTCTGTTGAGTTTGTCTACAGTTTGGGCGAGGAAGTAGACCACAATAGGTTACTGTGTACCTTTGGGCAGATTACTGGGTCACTCAATACATTACTTACACAACCTCCACAGACCAAGCAAACTAAGGAACCATGGGTTGTTTGATTACTTGTGGACCCAAGCCTCCAAACAGTTGAAAACTGCACTGCATAGCTCCCCTATGGATCACTTGACTTTAACATTTGTGTAAGAACTTTAATCAGCCATTAGCCACAGGAAAAGGGCATTACAAGAGAAGAGCTGGTCAAATCTGGCTCAGGCTACTGAGACAAAGGATATGATATTATTTTGGAACATGGTAATTGCCCCTTTTATAAAAGGTGATTCATCATCCAAACTTTCTTCCTTCGTTACTTGCGATGCATGGGTCAACCACTTCGAGGACATTTTTTATTCTAATAAGAAGGATGACTCTCTTACAATAGGTGACAGGGGATCGTGTAGGCATCATATCCCTGCTGCATATCACTTTCGCAGATGTTCTGCTTGCTTTAGAACAGAGTGCAGGAGGTAAAGCTCCAGGACCTGACCAGGTTCCATTTTATGCGCTTAAAGCAGTAGAGAATTTATGGGGGCCCATTCTGACTAAGGTACGTAATGTGACTGCCGAGGCAAAAATTCTCTCTTCTTGGGCTGTATCAATTTTAGTACCCATTTTTGAGAAGGGGGACAAATCAGAACATAAATGTTACTGCCCGATTTCCCGCTTGGACTCCTCAGCCAAACTGATGGGTAATGTGCTTTTATAGAGATTAGGAGAGTGGCAGTGGATAAATCTATCCTGTCTGAGGTTCAGTTTGGGTTTCGGAAAGGCTTGGAGACAGTGGAGCAGTTTGTAAATCTTGACCTACTTATCAGGAAGTATACTGAAGACAAAGTAGAGTCTCTTTATCTATGTTTCATTGATCTATGCATTGCTTTTGACCTGGTAGACGACTCGATTCTTTGGCATACCCTGATTTCCCTTGGTGCCCCGGAGGACATACGTTGTTTTCTTTTGCAGTTGTATGAAAATCTGTCAGCAAAGGTTTGGTATAGCCCCAGTGGGAAACGTTCCCCTTAGTTTAGAATAAAGAGGGGAATCAGGTGGTCTGTGTATTGCCACCTTTTCTGCTTTCACTCTTTTTCAATGGGGTCGATGGTGTTCTCCCGGCTCTGCAAGCTAACACGCTTACTGGCCGTCCTGTTCCCATGTTGTCCTATGTCGACGATGCTGCCCTCTTCTCAAGGGAACCTACTGACCGCAGAAACTGATGAATGCTTTAGGGGACATTACAGAAGCTAGGAAATTGAAAATGAACAAGACGAAAACATATGAAATGGTTTGTGGGGAAAAGATTAATAAGTGCAGGACTTTTTATATTGGTGTTCACCAATTGCAAGAGCAAATATGTTTTGTTATTTTAGGATTTTATTTACTAATAATGATACATGGCCCTAAAAGATCCCAAATGCTTGTATGAAGGTGTGTCAAATTTCCGAAGTGAATTTTAGGTTCTCTCAAACTCAGCAGCCACACAGTTAAAGAAATTAGCGATATGCACCAAGCGGGAGGGGTATCAACTGTTAAATATGGGGGTAGGCCTGTGGGGCTCTGTACCTTGTAACTCCCTTCAAGTTATGGATAATTCCTTCCTTAGATGCTTGCTATGCACACCAGCAACTCCGTCAAATTTCATTGTACATAAGAGGGGGAAGTTTCACTTTTTGAAAGGCCTGCTCCTATTAAAACCTTTATTTCTCTGGTTTTCCATTTGGGTAAAATCCGAAACTTGTTTTACTAAATCGGTTATTTTAGATTGTTTAATTCTAGATCATGTTATCAAAAATCCTTGGCTGTCATATATATGATTTTTTTTTACTTGTTCAATGTACTGGTAATTCAAGATCGCCTTAGAACCTTATCCCTTAGTAAGACTGTAATTAAAGCCTCCTTTTTAAATTACAGACAGAAATAGAGAATGTGTATAGAATTTAGTAACTCTACGGCAGTGCTTAATTTGTGCTTGTTGTTTCCGGTGCTCAGCACTGGCACTTATTTTTGAGGGCCGGGGCTTATTCTTCTGCCTCAAGCATTTGCTGTGAGCAAAAGACACATTTGGGAAAGACGGATGAAGAGAAAGAGGAAAAAGCTCACTAAGGTAGAAAGCAGAAAGCTTCCAGAGTCAGCTGAGCGGCTTTAAATGGATTGAAGAGGCCCGAGATGACTTCAGTATTACGCTGCCCCAATATCCTGTGCTCGCACATTTAAATGCAGCAGCCGCGTGTTCAAGAGGTGGGCACCAGCACGTTTTTATTTACAAATTAAGCACTGGTCTACGGTCGTTTTTTACAAGCAGAATGACTTACAGGAGGGATGTCAAAAATTTTTGTCCTTGGTTACCAACATCCAGCATCGGTGTTTCTTAACTAAACTAAGATTGGGCATAGTACATAATTTAGTTGCCTTCCCTGAAATGAAAAAAACAACCTCCAGATACGCTCCCCCTGTCTTTGTGATGGTCTCTCAAAGCAAAGAGCACAACACTTTTTGCTTTTCTGTGGTTTGTATGAGCATTTAAGAAGATATTACCTAAAACCAATCTTTCATGCACAGAATATAACAGACTATAAAAGTGCTCTACACTATTTATTTGCACTTAAGGATTTGACCATATATTTTAATACTGCACTTTTCCTATGGGGGCAACACAGCATCAAGAACATTAATATATTGTAGTGAGGAGTCTCAGGGGAGGCTGGGGGTTTATGTATACTGTTTGTAATCGTTTACTGATGTATTTTTGTTTTATATTTATTGATGATGTATTTTATGTACTTTTATGGCCATCATGATTGTGCCAAATAAAGATTTTGAATCATGAATTCAGAGCACAAAAATAAGTCAGTTAGGGTGGGGCCATTAAGATCCAACAGCTGGACAAGAGGGAAATCATGAAGCTCCTACAGTTCATGGTTGATGGCAGGGGCCACCAGGGCATGCAGCAAAGCAATATGTAGAGGGAGTAATAGCGGACAATCGGTTGTTGGAGCAGGTGGGGCACAAAGGTAGTGGAGAAGTGTGGCTCAATGGTTAGAGCGGCAGACCCTGATGCAGAAATCTGGCCCGGGACCAGGGTTCAATTCCCACCTCAGCGGGTCTTGAGCTCAATTACCTCGGACCTAGTAATTCTCGCATCGGTGCCTAATCTAATTCATGGGTCCCACTCTGTAACTCTGGGCAATAGCTTGCTTAATCTCCACAATGGCCCCAACAGCGCTGGGATGCCTGGCTTCACCTTGGAGGTTGCCCAGGAGTGGGCACCTCACAGGGAAAAGCCAGGAGGGATTCCACAGCGGTATAAGTACTGCGCCTTGAGACCCTAACGGGTGAGTAGTGCGCTATACAAGTACGAAGTTTAAAGGTAGGTAGCAAAAAAAAAGTAAAGCACTATGAGACAAAATGTGGGAGGCATGGATTAAGGGCATCCGTGACACTGAGAGAATTGGCATCTGATGGCATTTACAGGTGGTAAATGTTTGTGGTCCAAGTAGATATGGAATCAGAGACTCAGAAGGAATAGGTGTCTGAGGTACATACAGAGGGCACGGAGACCATCTGGGGCACAGAGAGGGAATCTGAGACTTAGGCAGTTAGTGGAGGGGTGTTTAGGCAATTGGAACACTTGCGACTCAGAAGAAGGAAATAGTTGGTGGTAAAGTCTTGCAGAAAGTACATCTAGTGCACAAGGTGAGAGGTAGTATCTTGAGAGTAGGGAGTATGGAGAAGTAGTATCCAGTGCACGTAGGTTGTGGGGCAAAGTATGAAGCCACAGAGAGGGATCTCTGGAGTATGGGAGGAGGAAGCTGTATGGTCAATCACAGAGAAAACTTGTTGATAAGGGGTACAAAAAGCTGAGACACAGAGTGGGCATAGTAAGGCACATAATTGGGTAATACTGTTCAGAGGTACTGTGGTTATGGCTAGCACTTTTCTGTGTGGAAAAATTCAGGAACTGTAAAGCACTATCAGATGGATCAAGTTCCAAGACTGAGCCTTTTTTCACAATTTAAACACATTCAATATTATGGGGAATACTTACAAGACCCTTGCCGCACCGTAGCGTCATTTTTTTACGTTAAGGTGGCTTTCACCCCATTCCATATTTACAAAGTGGTGCAATACTTGCATTGCGCCACTTTGCAACCCCTTGCGCCACATCATGCCTACATCAGACATAATGCATGCAAGGGGGGGCCTTCTGACGTTGGGAGGCCTGAAAAAAAAGGAGCAGTGAAATTTACAAGATTTCAACGTTCATTTTTTCTGTCATTTTTTACGCCTGCTCAGAGCAAGCATTAAAATGACGCACCATTTTATTCAATGAGCCTCCCTGTGTTTTGCTACATTAGCATCAAAATTCTTGACACTTGTGCAGCAGAGCGCCACATTAGCATAAAAAATGTTGTGACTACGGCACCACCATGGTGTCATTAGGTGGGGCAGAGGCGACTCAAGAAAAGTGGTGCATCAATACTGATGCGTCAATTTCTTGTAAATATGCCTATATATGTGAAGCACATTCGGCTCCACGAAATTACAGAAAGTAATCTGTTTCAAAGCTTGGAGGTTCAATGAAAGTTAATGGTTTGCAGAAAGCAAAAATATCAGTTCAGTTGTCATTCAAATCAAGTTGTGTATGCATCAAATACTATATAGTAATATGCAAATCTGGTTAATGTAAAGTCTTATAGATCAGAAGATAATCCAACAGTAGGCATGCCTCAAAGCAAAATCTAAAGCCTGCTCTATTTCAATCTGAAGTCTTAATCTGGTCTCTACCTAAATTAGTCTGAAGTGATCAACTAAACTCGGCACTATAATAGAAACCACAGATTTAACATTCTGAAAACCTACACATAGTTATCAGGAAAATGGTCCAATCACATTAAAGCAAGGTGATACCATGACGTAGCAGATTATCAAGGCTTTCTCACTAACAAGCTTTCTGAATACCTCAAATTTACACTACCGGTAATAAAATTAAATACATGTAGTGTTAGCCATGTTAAAACACAGGGGTATATTAGCTAATGTCAATTTAAGCGTGACTAAGCATGATTTCATTCTACAAAATAACATTTGGTTGAATCATAATCGGCGGACTGGATAGCCATCAAGTTTGTCATGAAGTAAACCGACCACCAAACTCTAAATCTGCCCCTTAGTGTTTACATGTCACTTGAGTTACTCTCCAAAATAGTTGTCATGACAGATCAGTAATGGCATTAACAGTATATTACATTACAGTGGTGTTTCTAAAGACATGGTTTACAAAAACACAAATTGTAATTTCTAAATAAGAAATATCCTTGCCAGCTAACAACGGTAGAGAATAGCTCACATGTGCTGCACAATTGAAAATGGCTCTTACTTGCTGGCTCTGTATAGACCAACAAATGTTCTTCTGTAATGGAACATGTTACTGAATGAAGTACAAAACCTACACAATTACTTCAAAGGATCAATTGAATCAGTACATTGGAGGGAACTCTTTTGAGTTAATTATTATTCTTCATAAGATCTGTTTAAAAAAAATATATATATATATATATATATATATATATATTGCTATTTTTGTTGCAAAGGAAGGGTCATGATTGCACATGTTTGGCTTGTTTTATAGTCATCCCAAAATAAAAGATACATTGGTTTCTGACCTTCTTTTTAATATTTTTTATAAACAACAGGCACAAGGCAAAATAATCATTTCAAATCATTATCATTGTCAGAGAATTCGCACCATGTGGTAACCACATCCAGTCACAGAAGTCCTTCAAATAACTTAGTAGGGGGAGATACCTTGAAAGTGGTCAAACCACTTACCCCATATTTTCTTATTTTTTCATGGGCAGCCTTGGCTTTTATGTATAGACTTTTCAGTGAGAGCACAGTAGTTCATTCGGAGGGGCAGTATTCGCCTGCAAATGCCTGGCGATATGTCTTTTGCCCACCAGGTATCTGGTATGCAGAAAACAAGTTATATATACTTGACCCATCCCAATCAGGTGTGATGCCCAAGGTAATGCATCTGGCATCCTGTATTATCAGGAAAATGATCACACCTTGCAGTACAGAGTAGGTTTGCCACCAATACGCTTGGATTTTGAGGCAGCACCATGGACGTCAACTCGCTGAAATGCCAGGGGTAGCAAAAGCTACATCACATGCCCTTCGATATCCACTTTCCTTTACACCACATATTTACACATAAACACAAATTCACACTAAAGTACACTCTCTCACACATAAACACACTTTCACCCGCAAGGATGCACACAACAAACATTTAAAAGCATTCTTTACTTTACTCATCTGCCATAGAAGGGCATATTCCAGCTAACTGTACTCCATTTTTTATTACACTAATAGTGAGTAATATATTATTCACAATTACTGTGATAAAAAAAATTGACAGAAAGCAAAGAGAGTGAAGCCCCAACTGAACTCCATATGGACGAGCTGCCACTGTGTTCCTGGCACTGATTATGGCACCTCTGTGGCCAGGGGTCACAAAGGCAGTGCCGGGGGTAGTAAAGGACCCCTGGTGACCCTCAATGATTTCCATGAGTCCAGCATCATATACAAAAATGTTCCTTTTGTCATTTGACATCTAGAACAAGTGGGACTGGCAGATATCTATAATGGAACCTATAACAGCATTTAAAGTTGTTGAGAAGCATCCTAGCCGAAATGGCCGACACTGGGGCAGTCATCTATGCCTCAAACCAGTCATCCTCCAATACACAGAAGTCAGCAGTCCATCTATCCAGTGCTTAATTTGTCAATATAAACGACCCGGTTCCCAAAGTTCTGCTTGGAAACGTGTGGCTGCTGCAATTAAAAGTGGGTTCATAATACTGAGGAAGCGTAATCCTACAGCTATCTGGACCTCTTTAATCCATTTACAGCCACTCCCTGCCCCTTTAGCTCAGTCTTGCAGCTTTCTACTTTCTTCCTTTGTGACACTTTTATGTTTTTCTCTTCCCCCGTCTTTCTTATATGTGCCTTGTGCTCACAGTAAATGCCTGATGCCAAAAAATAAGTGTCAGCCCTCAAAGATAAGTGCTGGTGCCCCCCACTGGAAACCACCTGCTCAACTTAAGCACTGCATCTATCCCACAGGGTTATAAGTGCATCTGGTGAGTTGATCACCAGTGCTTGGTATAATCTTGAAATTCTTTTTCTCTCACTGTTTTACAGGACTAATTTGGCTTCTGTCTGATTGAAGTCTGTTACAGGGCCTGTGCCCTCTTTATGTTTTTGTATGGTATGTTGTGCCTTTAGGAAGCGAAATTCAAACCCAGCAGTGAGATCAGCGAATGATTTAAGGTGTGTGGGACTCCATGTATTCCCAAGCTTAGAAATCCCAATCAGTCCCATGATAGCCTTCCAAGCTTGACATGATCAGTCCCATGATAGATAGTCTTCCAAGCTAGAAATGGTGGTCATAGCCTTTCAAGCTAGGGATGATTAGTGTAGGAAAGTACCCTCTTTCTTGGCATGTTTACCCCCATTTTCTGCCTGATGTCAGTGTGGATGATTGTGTTCACTGGGATCATGCTAACCAGGACCCCAGTGATTATGCTCATAGAAACAATGTGAGAGGTGGAGGTGATGCTTTAGAGTTGTAGGCTTGTTAACTGTATTTTGTAGTCAGTAAGTAGTACTGCTGAGTACTACTTTATGTACTACAAGGTGTAGTTTGGGAATCAGGCCCAGAATTAGGGAAATATGAGGAAGGGGGGAAAAAGGAGGGTAGCTAACTAGCAGTGCCTCAACTCTTCCAAAGGGTAGAGACAATTGGGCAGCCGAGCGGAGGACATCTCAGTACTTCTCAGGGAAGTCGTGGTCACTCAGGTCACAACCGGTTCTCTCATACATACAGTAGTGTGGTCTCATATATAAATGACAATAGAAGCAGTATACGTTTTAAAGATTGGTTTAATAAAACAATTGCATTTTGGATAACAAAGCGTGAGCTGCAATAACCAGAACTACACAACACAATAATATTAAAATAGTAACAATGAGAGTGAAGCACAAGAATACGGCTATCATAGTGCCGCTAGATTATTCTCTCTCTAAGTTATATTTCGAGCACAGCATGTTAAGCTCTAAGCCTGCCTTTCAGGATCCCCCGGGAGGACATCAACCCTCATATCTGAGCAAAGGCCTGAAATCTGCATCAGCATCTGTAATGGGGCATTCAGCATACAGTTGTGGTTCCCTGACTGGAATCTCCCACTTGACGTGTACTAGGACTAGAAAGTGTTTTTATAGCTAACACACAGATGTTCTAAGAAAATGTCCCTACGTAAGGATGTGTGTTTTCTACGAATGCTGGAGACTAAACTTCTACCACGTTTACCAGCAATGTAAAAGACTGTAGCCTTGACTGAAGCACAGGACGATCAAGAATACATTATTTGAGAACACAGTGCTGAGCTAAGCTAAACAGTGCGATAGAAGAAATTAAAACAAGACCGTAAAAACTGGTTATTGTAAAATAACAATGCGAAGCTGAATAAAATATATCTAGGGCAAAGTACAAAGCGGCCTAGTATGTTAAACTAATGTGCATGGAGCTATACTTAAAATGGCTACACAACAGGAGGGAGTTTAAGAGTGACCAATTTTAGTTGGTAGCATCTGGGTCATTGAGGGCAGGGAGGACTTAAGGGGACAATTGCTGGTTGGCAGTCAGATAGGCTGTATGGAGCACAATGGTGTGACGCCTAGGAGAACTTTGTCAGGGCATTTTGAGGGCACATATGTTCAGTAATTGGATGCAAGGGAGGGGGGCACCTGGGCAAATTGGCAAACTGTCTGGGGCATCAAGAGGGCATTGAGGAAAATATTGTTGGTATCTGGAAGCACAAATAGAGAACAATTAGTATTGTGTCTTTGTAGATGGGGACACAGGAGTACAGAAACACTTAGTAATGCCAACTCGTTAGGAACAAGAAGAGCCCGCAGGGGACACTTGTAAAAAAAGGTAGCTAAGGGTGGCAGCATGGTGAGGTGGAATCTGGTACACAGTTTTAAAGGCTGCCAGATACATTTCAAGGAAGGGCTGAGTGGGCACAATGTTGGGGGTACATTGGGAGCAGAGCAAATCACATTGGAGGTGCAGATTTGAGGCTTGTAGGAAAAAGGGAAGGAAGACCTGTGTGCACTTTTATTGGGCTATTGGGGTGGAAAATGTAATGATATAACATGTGAAAGAGGGAATTTGAGAGCACAGAAACATTATTGAGCTGCTAGGGACTGATAGGGAACACCCGGCCCACCTGCCCTGCCTGCGCCTAATAGCACCTATAGAATCCTGCAGCGTGGGACATTGCAGAGCTGCTGAGGCAGTTGGGGGGCCGCAGGCTCCAAATTACACCACGCCAGGAGGTGCCACCCGCACTTTCCTGTGCTTCAAAGCGTTTACAGAACCCTGCACCATGGGACATTGCTGAGCTGCTGGGGACCGTTGGGGGACTTCAGGTTCCAGATTACACCGTGCCAGGAGGTGCCACCCACACTTGCCTTTTCTTAAAAGCGCCTACGGAATCCCGCAGCGCAGGACATTGCTGAGCTGCTGAGGGCCGTTGAGGGGCTTAAGGCCCCAGATTACTTTGCACCAGGAGGCATCACACGCACTTGCCTGCGCTTTAAAGTGCGTACAAAATCCTGTAGTGCAGGACGCACCTGGGCAAAGCCTGGGTCAAGGGCAGACGTGTCCACGCCCATCGGAACCTGGAAGAGGTTGCGCTGGACCACCCCGTCTTTCACTTTTGACTCGGAGGTACTGCTTTGTTGTCCCTTATTTTGGTGGTTTGCTCTTTTTGTCTGTACCCTGCAAACTGTTGTGGGCAGGAGAAAAGCTGTAGCGGGATCTTCATTTAAGCCCCCATTAAAACCACTTCGATGGACTTGATGTTACAGATGGCTGTGGGAGTCATAGCCACCGAAATTGAATTAATGGAGCAGAGACATTATCTTGGCTGTGGTATTGCACCTGATGGCAATGTGGCCCCCCTTTCAACCAACTTGATGGGGTCTTTACCAACCATCTCCGTTCAAACTAACAATAGGCAAGTTCAATCTGGTAATCCACCCCCCTCGTAGCCAGTCCTCAGCCAACTACCGTTGTTACATGGTATAGACATAAGGCTTGGCATAAATATATGGAGACTGCCACCCAAACTAGTTTTGTCCTTACGCCTTCTGTTATGATGCAGCCAATTTGGTAATCTATGAAGAATTCTGAAGCAGTGCTTGCGTCCAAACTGTTGTGAGAAGTATACCTCTTAGAGGACTGTTTCATCAAAGTTAAGGACATAATTTTATCTGTTATACATCACCTTTTTGTCTATACCCTGGAAACTGTTGTGGGCAGGTGAAAAGCTGTAGGGGGATCTTCCTTTAAGCCCGCATTAAAACTATTTACACTGCACCAGGTCACTTATAAGTCACCCCTATAACAGGCCTCAAGCCCTAAGGGCAGGGTGCAAAGTACCTGTGTGTGAGGGAACCCCTGCATTAGCAGAGGTGCCCCTATGACCTTCAGGACCATTTTTCTGGACTTCGTGAGTGTGGGAACGCCCTTTTGCGTCACTACCTATGTCCAGCTACATAATGGTAACTCAGAACACAGGCATGTTTGAAATCAAACATGTTGGAATCATACCCCAACGCTTTTGCAAGCAATGGCTGTATGATTCCATGCACTCTGGGAGCTCCTTAGAGGAGCCCAAGAATTGCCATTTCAGCCTACTGAGAGTTTCCAGGCAGCACAAGCTGCTGCCACCTCGCAGACAGGTTTCTGCCCTCCTGTTGCTTGACAAGCTCAAGCCCAGGAAGGCAGAACAAAGGATTTCCTTTGGGAGAGGGGTGTTACAACCTCTCCCTTTGGAAATAGGTGTTACAGGCTTGGGAGGGGTAGCCTCCCCAAGCCACTGAAAATGCTTTGCATAAACCAGTCTAAACCGGTTCAGGTACCCCCGGTCACTGCTGTAGCACAAAACTGGACAAAGGAAAGGAGAGTGACTACTCCCCTGTTCATAACCACCCCAGGGGTGGTGCTCAGAGCTCCTCCAGAGGGTCCCTGGGTTTTGCCATATTGGATTACAAGTTGGCAGGGAACTCTGGAGCATCTTAGTGGCCAGTGCCAGAAGGTGAAGTCAGAGCCCTCCCCTGATATGTGCTTACCTGGTTAGGTGACCAATCCCCCTTTCAGGGCTATTTAGGGTCTCTACTTTGGGTGGTTCTTCAAATTCGGATTGCAAGACTCCAGCAGGAATCCTCTGCTTTCTCCACTTTGACTTCTCACTAAAGAAACTCCATCTGGACTCTCCAGAAACTCTACAAGCTGCAACAAAGAAGCAAGACGCCTTCTGAAGCATTGTATCTTCAGCTCCTGCCAGCAAATGCAACTGTTTCCTGGTCGTACATCCTCTGAGGACAGCCTGTCTTCAGCCTGCACTAGAAGAGCAAAGGAATCTCGCTTGGGATGAAGGAGTCGCTCCCCTGCCTCAGCAAGGACCAACTGCAATAGCTACTGGCTGTGTGGATCCCCTCTCCTGCTGAGCTGCATGGATCCTGCAGATGTTAGACTGAAGTGGTCCTGACGGTCCTCACATCCAACTGTCCAACTTTGGTGGTGGTAAGAGCTTGCCTCCCCAGGCAAGACAGTACCCCCGTGCACCGCGTGTTTTGCAGCTGCCAAGGTTCTTTTATTCTTTTTGATTATTTATAAAGTGCATGGCTGCCCGAAGGGTTCCCAGCGCTAATGGGGGGCCAGAAAAACAGACAACAACTGAGAGGCCCTATAAAGGAAAGAGGAAGGTCTCCAGCAATTTCCAAAAAAAAGTTCAGAGTCCACTGATCGAACTTCAACCGGGAGAGAATTCCATAGATGGGCTGCCCTGAAAGCAAAGGTTCTGCTTCCCCATGTCGATCTTTTAAATCGAGGTATGAAAATCAGGGATGCAGATGAGGATCTGAGTAGTCGTTGGGGAGGTTAGGAGGTTATAATCTAAGAAAGACCGGACCTCTGTTGTGAAGAGCTCGGTGAACAACGCAAGCTGCTTTGAAGTTTATGCGCTGTTCTATGGGTAGCCAATAAAGGGAGGCCAAGGCGGATTTTATTGAAAGATGACTCGGAATCCCCAACAAAAGACGGGCAGCGGCATTCCGTATCACCTGCAGCCTCCTCAGGATATATTTAGGAGAGCTCATAAACAGGACATTGCCATAATCAAGACGTGAAAGGATTAAGTCCTGAACAATAACCCTTCTGGCTGTGAAAGGAAGAAATGGGAAGGTTTTCCTGCAAGTCCTCAATGCAAAAAAACAGGAATAAGCTAGTTTCTTTGCATGGCATTCCATTGTGAGTTGTGTGTCCCACTAGAAGCCCAAACATTTAATGATATCTTTGGATGGAGGGAGGGTGTTTAGTCCTACTGACGCAAGTAAGGGGGTCCGGGGAGACAAAGAGTGTCCTACCAGCATGACCTTTGTCTTTCCATCATTTAATTTAAATTTACTGTCCACCATCCAACCAGCAATGTCTGACAGACATGAAGAGAGAGCGGCAGATTCTGAATTACTCTTGGTGCAAAAGGAAAAGACCAATTGGGTGCCATCCGCATAGGAGATAAGAGATAATCCATATGGTTCCACGGTCTTTGCCAGCGAGGCCATATAAATATTAAAAAGCGTGGGACTCAGAGAGGAACACCTGTGGAACACCGCATGTCAAGGAAAAAGTGTCTGAATAGTGTGTCTGATTCAAGACTTGAAACGTCCTACGCGAGAGAAAAGATGCAAGCCATTTGAGGCATTTGCCTTCAAGTCCCATTTGAGCGATTCTGCGTAGCAGTATCTTGTGGTCCACAGTGTCAAATGCTGCACTAAGATCTAGAAGAATGATGGCTGCATAGCTGCCTTCATCTAGGCAATGTCTAGTGTCTTCAGTAACAGCCAAAAGGGCAGATTCGGTACTGTGGAAAGGTCTAAAACCAATTTGGGTATTGTGAAGACAGTTATGCTTCTCCAGGAAGCCTGACACCTGGGAGTTGATGTGTTTCTCCATGATTTTAGATGCAATAGGGAGAAGGCAAATAGGTCTATAATTCTCAGGTAAAGAGGGATCAAGATTTGTTTTTTTCAGCAAAGGCTTGACCACAGCATGTTTCCAAAGATGGGTGATATGACCAGAAGACAGGGAATCATTGAGAATCCTATTTAGAACTGGCTTTACAACTTCTGAACTCAATGCTAGCATGCATGGAGGAGATGGATCTAGATGGGAGCCCGATTTAATAGAGCAGAGGTGTTCATCCACCTCCTCTCCCTTAATAGGCTAGAATGCTGAGAGTAGTGCACAGGGAGCTAGACCGTCCGTGCATCCCGTTATCCTTCTGATCCAGATTAGACCGATTGTCCAGAAAAGATGCATGAATGTCAGATGTTTTTTTCAGAAAGAAGCAGGCCAACTCATTACTATGGAGGTCATTACAACATTGGCTGTAAAAGCCGTTTACCGCCGTTCAGAAGACCGCCAGCTGACCGCCGTGGCCACGGAATTCCGCCACGGTCATTATGACCCAAAGCCCGGAATCCCCCAAAATCTAGACACCCACACAAGTCCCCCACACCAAAGGTCAGTGATAAACTGGTGACAACAAAACCTCCACCGTCACGCCAATAGGAATACGCCCACACTATCACGACCCACGTGGCGGTCTTTCAACCGCGGTATTCCATTGGCGGTACACACCGCTGCGCTCAAAATACACACACATTTACAAAACACTACCACATTGGACAAATCGAAATACACACACCTGATACACATACACACATCACTCCCACACACGCAATACAATATAAAACACACACCCACATCACCCACAATCCCCTACGACCACAATTGCGACAGAAGGCCAGAGAGAGACAACACCATCTACAAACTCGCATCCACAGGCACTCAACACCCTCACCCCCATAACATCCACGCACCTCACACAACACACCTCTAAATATCACCCCACACATCACAACACACACCACCCCACACATCACACACACCACCCCATGGCACTGCAAAGACACCCCAGGTTCTCTGAGGAGGAGATCAGGGTCATGGTGGAGGAAATCATTTGAGTAGAGCCACAGCTATTCGGATCACAGGTGCAGCACACCTCCATAGCTAGGAAGATGGAGCTATGGCGAAGAATCATGGACAGGGTCAACGCAGTGGGACAGCACCCAAGAACTAGGGATGACATCAGGAAGAGGTGAAACGACCTACGGGGGAAGGTGCGTTCCGTGGTCTCAAGACACCACATTGCGGTACAGAGGACTGGCGGCGGACCCCCACCTCCTCCACCACAACTAACATAGGAGGAGCAGGCCTTGGCTATACTGCATCCTGAGGGTCTCGCATGAGTAGCAGGAGGAATGGACTCTGGTAAGACAAATCTTTACTACTTCATCCCCCACCCTACCTGCATGTCATCACATAACCCACCCTCGCCCTCACCCCATCACTCCAACTCCTCACACATGTTCCAATATCACAAACCACACATCCCAAACCCAAGCCATGCATGCAACAACAAAGCATGGACACCCATCACCAAAGCATGGCCACTGCACATACCCATACACCCCCCTAAACCATTATCACACAAGGTCCTACACAGGAATGCAAGCACTGGGGTACACGGTCATCCTCCCATTTCACACCATGGCACACACAGATGCAATAATCATGCTTTTACACCCCTGCAGGACGCCTACCCAATGTCACCGGACAGGAGGGTTCAGATATGTCCACTCCACCCACAGAAGAGGCCCACAGTGATGACAGCAGCTCTGTCCAACTGGATCTAGAGGACCAGCCCGGCCCATCTGGGACCTCGGGACAGTCGGTTCCCCTCACATTGGCACAAGCCACTACATACCTTCCCCCCTCTGGGAACACCAGCACAGCACCCACCCAGCGGGCCCATACCTCTGTCTTTAGGACACGTCAAGCAGCAGTGTGTCCACCACTACAGGGAACCCAGGCTAACCCACCACCCCAACAACACCAGGGACCTGGGGGCAGTGGCAGTGGGCACACAGTTCAGGGGACAGAGGCATAGGAACACAGGGGAACTGGGAGGGCTGCTGTGCGACAGGGGGAGGACAGGCCCAGGGAACCCATTCTCCACAAGGCCCTCTCCAACATCATGGGAGCCTACCACCATTCACAGGAGACGATGGCAACGGTACTGGCCAAGTTTCAGGAGACCCAGCGGCTGCAGGAGGAACAGTATTTGGGGTTCAGGGAGGAACTCAAATCCATCAACACCACCCTGGGCACCATTGTAGGGGTGCTGAAGGAACTCGTGAACACCAGGAGGGACACTGTGGCACAACAATGGGCCCCTGACACTAGCCTGGACGATGAACTGCCCACCACCTCCGCCGGCGCTAGTGGACAGGAGACACCGCCACAGGACCACGACACCAGCACCCCACCCCCTGCAGATGGAGAACCACCCCGCAAACGGTCCCTGAGATCCAGGACAAAGACAGAGAAGAATGCCAAGACCCCCGCCAAGAAATGAGACCACCCTGATTGTCATCCTTCTGTCCCACTTTGTCACCCTGTCCATCCTTAAACTGTCCTAGCTCCACTTCCTTTGCCCCTTTGGACAATGCACCTGTGAAACAAATAGACTGGACTCTGCCATGGACATTCCTCCACCATCACCCCAGCCCATTTTACAACCCCTCCACTATTTAACACTTAAATAAACACCCTTAAATCACAAAACTATCTGGAGTCAGTCTGTAAATTCGAAATAGCGCGTTAGCAATTACAGTGGCAAAATGTTCATTCAAATGTAATGTCAACATACCTATGTCACACAGCTATAGTCCATGATCAAACAAAGCAGATGTCACACAGTGGGACCCACATCTGTGAAATCGTAAGGGAAAGTGACAACTCAGTGACCATACACTGGGTGAAAATGACAGACAGTAGGGAGGTTGTAGATTAAAATCAGATGTAGCAGGCAGGGTTGTCTTCTTACCTGTGTCTCACTGGAAGTATTGCAGGATCACTGTGTTCCTGTTGTCGATGTCCTCTTCCTCTGCTTCCTCGTCTTCACTGTCCACAGGGTCCACAGCTGCCACAACACCTCCATCCGGACCATCTTCCTGCAGAAAAGGCACCTGTCGTCGCAAAGTCAAGTTGTGAAGCATACAGCAGACCACGATGATCTGGCATACCTTCTTTGGTGAGTAGAATAGGGAACCACCTGTCATATGGAGGCCGAAGGTCCGCTCTGTAATCCTCCTAGTCCGCCCATGGCCTCATTGTGGCGTTCCTCTGCCCTTGTCCACAGACCCAGACAACTATTCCCACTGTACTGGGTCCATGTGCTCACCTAATAGCCACACCCGGTGCCTCTGGAGTTGCCCCATCACATAAGGGATGCTGCTATTCCGCAGGATGTAAGCATCATGCACTGAGCCAGGGAATTTGGCATTAACATGGGAGATGTACTGGTCTGCCAAACACACCATCTGCACATTCATGGAATGGTAACTCTTCCGGTTTCTGTACACCTGTTCACTCCTGCGGGGGGGTACCAAGGCCACATGTGTCCCATCAATGGCACCTATGATGTTGGGGATATGTCCCAGGGCATAGAAATCACCTTTCACTTGAGGCAAATCCTCCACCTGAGGGGAAATGATGTAGCTCCGCATGTGTTTCAGCAGGGCAGACAACACTCTGGACAACACGTTGGAAAACATAGGCTGGGACATCCCTGATACTATGGCCACTGTAGTTTGAAAAGACCCACTTGCTAGGAAATGGAGTACTGACAGCACCTGCACTTGAGGGGGGATTCCTGTGGGATGGTGGATAGCTGACATCAGGTCTGGCTCCAACTGGGCACACAGTTCCTGGATTGTGGCACCATCAAGCCTGTTGGTGATGATCACATGTCGCTCCTCCATTGTCGACAGGTCCACCAGCGGTCTGTACACCGGAGGAGGCCGCCATCTCCTCACATGCACCAGTGGATGGTGCCTATGGAGGAGAACAGCGAGCAGAGAGTCAACCAACTCTGAGGTACGTAAACACAGCTTACTCTGAAAATATTAACAATTCGAAATTAGCCTGTATGAGTGTTTAGGCAAGGCCTACATATGTGTGACGCAGTCAAAAATAATGCCATGTGGGCCCATGAAATGGCGGCTGCCTGACCTGTAAAGTGGGACAAGGGGATTTGAGGTAACTGCGCTGGCGTTGTACACCGTCGCGGTAGGCAGTCGAAGACAGCGGCGCAATCCTGCATTGGTTAACATTGGACCCTATGGGTCCCAGGAGCCAATGACGATGTAGGCCGGCGGTGACGGTACGCACCGCCGCGGACATGACTGCTATTTTCTCTCTGTTTAATCACTTGACACCTGATCTTTGACAGGAGAGGACCTACACTGCAATTGCTGCTGTGACCTCAGTCTGGAAGAGACAATGGCTTGTGTGTCTGGGGAAAGGGCCCCTGCCTTCAGCACAGAGGAGTTGGAGAAACTTGTGGATGGGGTCCTCCCCCAGTACATGCTACTCTACGGTCCTCCAGACAAACAGGTAAGTACACTGTGAGCATGCTGTATGGGCAATGCCTGTGTGGAGTGGGGTAGATGAAAGATAGGGGGGGTGAGAATGAGGCGTGCATGTATAGACAGTGAGTGGATGTGTGTCATGGCAAGGGTAGGGATGCAGGCCAATGACTGTGACGGTGCGGGCAGTAATATCTTCTCCTTTTCCCCTGTACTATTCCTGTAGGTCAGTGCCCACCAGAAGAAGGACATTGGCGTGCCATCGCCAAGGAAGTCCGGACCCTGTGGGTCTACCACAGATGGAGCACCCACTGCCGTAAAAGATGGGAGGACATTTGCCCCTGGAGCAAGAAGACGGCAGAGGCCCAGCTGGGGATGGCCTCCCAACGTGGGAAGGGTGCCTGTCGCACCATGACCCCCTTGATGTTCAGGATCCTGGCGGTGGCGTACCCGGAGTTGGATGGGCGCTTGAGGGCATCACAGCAGCAACAAGGGGGTGAGTACATTCTCATTCTACTGATTCAGCGTGCATTGTAGGTGTCTGGGTGGGGGAGGTGGGCTGTGGGTTCCCCTAGGTCAGGGCAAGTTTAGTAGGCAATTACCCTACTTAAGGCAGGCCCTGTGGCACCCCACCCCACCTGTGCCAACTACACCTAGTCAGGCTCCTGTGACATCGATGTGTGCAGAAATCGGCCATAGCCTTGTAACCCATGTCCCTGGGATTGAATAGTGGACTCCAAGTGCGCGGCGTAGTGCAGGGGGCTTCTGTGTCTGTCATGTCCGCCAACGGTAGCGGTATTGCATGCACTCAACATGTCTTTCTTCTGTCTCCCCCCCCTTTTTGTGGTCTCTCTGTTCTTGTGTGCATTAGCATCATCAGGCGGAGGAGCAATGGCACCGGAGCAGGAGGGAGCTGCATCCCACAATGCCCCGGAGGGCGGAACTACGGAGTCTGAATTCACCCGTGGGACGGAGGGCGAGGGGAGCTCCACGGCGGTGACAGGAGCTGACACCAGCGATACGGACTCCTTCTCTGATGGGAGCTGCCTTGCGGTGGCGGGCCCATCTGTGCCCCCCACATCTACAGGTACAGCCGCCGTCCCCCCTACCAGCACCGTACTCCAAGCAGCCCCTCAGCTTTTGCCCCGTGCCCGCTCACCCAGGAGGGTGGGCATCTCCTTTGCCCCAGGCACCTCAGGCCCTGCCCCAGTCACCCCTGCTGCCCTCAGTGAGGAGGCCATTGACCTCCTCAGGTCCCTCACTGTTGGGCAATCTACCATTTTGAATGCTATCCAGGGTGTAGAGAGGCAGTTGCAACAAACCAATGCATACCTGGAGGGCATTCACTCTTGTCAGGCAGCCCTTCAGCGAGCATTTCAGACTCTGGACTCAGCACTGATGGCAGCCATTGTCCCTGTCTCTAGCCTCCCCCTCCAACTTCCTCCACCCAGACCCACACCCCTGTAGTTCAGCCTATCCCAAGCACACCATCAGACCAGCATGCACACACCTCAACACACAAGGGAAGCTCAGGCAAACATAAGCACCACACATCCCACAGGCACACATGCAAGCATCAGACCCATGCAGACACACCAACATCCACTGCCACCACTGTGTCCCCCTCCTCCTCATCTCCCTCCTCCCTCCCTGTCTTGTCTCCACTCACACCTGCATGCAGTACATCCTCAGCCACTACGTCCATCACCAGCACACCCACCACCATACACCGCTCACGTGCAGTCACCACCCCCACTACCATTCACACGTCCCCTGTGTCCTCTCCCAGTGTGTCTGTGAGGCCACCTCCCAAGGTACACTAACGCAGCCACACACCCACCCAACAACAATCCACCTCACGACAGCCTCCAGCCCATACACCTTCACCAAAAGTCAGCAAACGTACACCTCCTACAACCACTACCTCTTCCTCCACTCCCAAACCCCCTCCAGCTACCCGTCCCAGTGTTCAGAAGAAACTTTTCCTGGCCAACCTTGACCTCTTTCCCTCACCTCCCCCACCCCTTCTGTCTCCTAGGGCCCGACTCTCCAGGTCCCTACTTTGCACCTCAGCCACAACATGGGCGGGACCAGTGGTGCCAGTAGTCACCGGATTATGGAGTGCACCAGGCAGCAGGGCAGCCAGTGTGGCAAGGAGCCAGAGTACGGACAGTCCCCCATCTGTCAAGCAGAAAAAGTTCGCCAGTGCCCGGCGGTAGAGGGGAAAGAAATCAGCCACCAAAGCTGCTCCCAGGGGTACAGTTGGGAGTGTGGAGACAGCTGCGACACCATCCAAGCTGGGGAAGGGGCACATTAAAGCCGGCAAGTCTGGGAAGACGGCCAGAAGCCCCGCTGCCCAAGACAGGACCGCCAGCCACAACCCCGCTGCCCAGGACAAGATGGCCAGCAGCCCCGCTGCCCAAGACAGGACGCAAGCAGCAGCCCCGCTGCCCAGGACAAGATGGGCAACGGCCCGCTACCCAGGACAAGATGGGCAGCAGCCCCGCTGCCCAAGACAAGACCGCCAGCAGCAGCCCCACTGCCCAGGACAAGACCGCCAGCAGCTCCGCTGCCCAAGACAGGACCACCAGCAGCAGCCCCGCTGCCCAGGACAAGACCGCCATAAGCCCCGCTGCCCAAGACAGCACCGCCAGCAGCAGCCTCGCTGCCCAGGACAAGACCGCCAGCAGCCCCACTGCCCAAGACAGGACCGCCAGCAGCAGCCCCGCTGCCCAAGACAGGAACGCCAGCAGCAGCCCCACTGCCCAGGACAAGACCACCAGCAGCCCCACTGCCCAGCACAAGACCGCTAGCACCACCGCAGGATAGTGAGCGCCAATGATTACTACGCTACTAAGGCCACCATGGGCAGGATGAAGCACTCTGGGCACCAAGCCCCCTCCAGGACCAGTGAAGAGTTACATCCACTACCTCTGTCCTTGGCAGGATGAAGCACTCTGGGCACCACAGTGGAGAGTTACATCCACTACCTCTGTCCTTGGCAGGATGAAGCACTCTGGGCACCAAGCCCCCTCCAGAACCAGTGGAGACTGTTATCCACTTGAGGGACTGTGGCTTTGCACTCCCCAGGATTGAACAGTGGCAACCCACCCACTGTAGAGACTTGAGAGACTGTGGCTTTGCACTCCCCAGGATTGAACAGTGGGCAACCCACCCACTGTAGAGACTTGTGAGACTGTGGCTTTGCACTCCCCAGGATTGAACAGTGGGTGACCCACCCACTGTTATCGATTTGAGAGACTGTGGCTTTGCACTCCCCAGGATTGAACAGTGGGCAACCCACCCACTGTAGGGACTTGAGAGACTGTGGCTTTGCACTTCCCAGGATTGAACAGTGGGCATGGAGCCCCCTCGTGGATCTGGCGTTGTGCACTCATCCGGGTGAGGTGTCCCCCCTTCCGTTCCCCCTGAGGTGCCTGTTTTATTTCTATCTGATGCCCCTGCAGTGTTCTCTCCGTCTTGTTCGGGTATTGAGTGTGGGCCTCGCCCATGCCTTTTGGGCCCAGTGGTCCACGGACTATGATGGTGGAATCCCTTGGACTTGTGTTCTTGGTGTATATAATTGTTCATAGTGTAAATGTGTATATATGTAAATATTTTTGATTACTGTATTTTCATATATTACAATCATTCGACTCATTTCCTTTTGTCCTTGCATTTTTCCATGGGGGGTTGGGGGATGTAACTGTGATGTATCAATATGTATTGGTGTGTGTGTTGTCGTGGGTGAGGGTGGGGGTGTTGCATGTTGCGTGTGTGTGTCTATGTTTTTTCCCTCCCCCCTCCCCTGTGTCATAGGTGCAGTACTCACCGTGGTCTTGGCCGCCAGCGTTCATGCTCCTGGAGCAGGAAGATAAAGGCTGGGAGTATCTGAAGTTCTGGTTCCATGGCATCCTGGTTCCTTGTGGGGTGTGTAGAGGTGAGCGTTTACCCTTCGAAGTCCTGTTTCCGCCGTGTTTTTGTTTGCGTGAATCCGCCCAGGAAAAGGTGGCGGATTGGTGGCTTGTAATTCTGTGGGCGGTACATTGTCTTCCACCTGGCTGTTGGCGGTTACCGCTGTGGTGTTTGTTTGTACCGCTGTGGCGGTCGGAGTGTTAAAGTGGCTGTCTATGTTGGCGGTTTCCGCCACGGTCGTAATTCCATTTTTTTTTACCACCGGCCTGTTGCCGGTTTTACCGCCGCTTTAACACCGGCTGCCAGGGTTGTAATGACCACCTATATTCCTTAGAACCATCTGTCAAGGTTTTGCCTGATGGAGGCTGCATCATTTCTCTGACAATTGAAAAGATCTCTTTGGGGGAGCAAAAGGACTGTTCAATCCTAGCAGTATAGTAGGAAGCCTGAGCCACTTTGATTTCTGAGTGGAAGGATCAGGTTAGGCCTCTGTAAACTCTTTTTAGGCCAGGGTCATACGATTTCCTCCATTTACTCTCCATCCGCTTACATTCCTTTTTTAGACATAGCAGATGTGGGGAGAACCCAGGAGAATTCTTTGGACGATTAGTCTTAGTTATGGTCTTGGTGGGTATACAATATCTAAGGATTGGGAGATCCATTTGTCAAATCTGTCTGCAGTGTAAGATTAGTCAGGGAATGCAGTGGTCTGCAAATTAGTAAGGGTATTTGCTCACTCTTTTTTTATTTAGTTTTGACCAATGATGAATGGTAAGGTGGCCACATGGCTGGTGGACTAGGGGGATAGAAGTCCGAAGAATCAGTGTGATTAAGAAGTGGTCAGTCCAAGTTAGGGGAAGTGGGGATTCTGCTACAATATTAGAGAGGTTGCTGAAAACTAAGTCGAGTGTGTGTCCTTTACAGTTTGTGGGGCTGGATATAAGTTGTGAGAAATCTAACGCTGCTAGATCCCCTAGTAGCATTGTACCAGGACCGCTGCAAGGGTCACCAGCATATATGTTAAAGTCCTCTAGAATAGTACAATTGGAGTGTTTACAAGCAAAAGCTACTAAAATCTCTGCAAAGGCCTGAAGGAACTACCCATAAGGGCCAGAGGGCCGATATTTTAAGATGCCCGAGAAGGTAAAGAAGGCATCTAATGGCAGTGAAAAAGCCAGACTCTCGCAGTCCGGGATAGAGAGGAAGTGGTTGGAATATTAAATTGAATTTTTATAAATTATTCAAATTCCCCCACCTCTATCCAGTGATCTGTCAAGACGTAGAAATGAATAATTAGGAGGCATGGACATAATCACATCAGGAGTGGAGCTCTTTAGCAGCCAGGTTTCTGTTAAAAACAGAACATCTGGCTTTCACTCATCTAACAGTGAAAATATATGCAGTTTATGGGCTGATAGGGAGAGGCAATTTAGTAACATTAGCTTATAAATAGTTGCTTCTCCCTTGATCTGTTTGGAGGGGATGTGTGCTGTAAGGTAGATTTACAGGGGTTGTATCTAGTAGCCGAGGGATCTGAATCAGACAGGCAGTGGCCCATAATCCCTGTCTCATTATTCAGGTCTAAGAGCAGACCGCTGCCCAATAAAAATGGAGGCTCTAGCTGAAACCACCAGCACCAAAACGTAGGCTTTCCCTAAGGACTACCGGCTCCACTGAACATGGGGGCCGGAGTCCAGAATAATAAAAAAATACAAATTTACAAATGTTACAAGGTATATTTAAAAGCGCACAAGCTTAGCAATAAAACAGCACACAGATTAAAAATAGTACCGGCAGCTTGGTGTTTATCTGCTGATCAGGTCCGCTGCACGTCCGCTTCCATTGGGGCATTTAAGGACTAGGGGACCTGGGGAAAAAAAACAGCTAGACCACTGTCCAATAAAAATGGCAGCTCTAGCTGGAACCACCAGCACCACAGAGAGAAGAAATGGCCGCCCAGAGAGGGAAAGGAGCCGAGAAAGAGAGGAAAACCTCTCGCCGGATGGCGAAAGCAAAACGGAGGCTTTCCCAAAAGACTACCGGCTCCACTGAACATGGGGGCCGGAGTCCAGAATATTTAAAAAATACAAATGTTACAAGGTATATTTAAAAGCGCACAAGCTTAGCAATAAAACAGCACACAGATTAAAAATAGTATGGGCAACACAGCGTTTACCTGCTTTTTGGCATCCTTCCTCCATGTTCTCATACATCTTGTAGCTCTGGACCCCAGCACTCTATCCTGCGACGTACAGCTTCCTGAGTGGTTCTCCGGCACCGTGGGAGCCTTTGTCGTCGTGCTACATGGACCGCTTTTGCACCTTCCTTGTCCCTGTGCTTTGGGACTCCTGTGTGCGCTGCCTGGTCTTTTGTGGGCTCTCTGAGTTGCGGAGAGCCCCCTCTGACTGCCCCTCCTGGGTAGAGTCAACCTGGTGCTTCCTGGTCCCGGGCAGCACCATTTTCTGCTAACCGTAAGCTTGCGTGTGCCGAGGCTTGTTGGTGGACTTCAGCAACACAAATCAGACTGCAATCCTCCATCCGGCGTGGGACATCACTTGCATCCTCCAGGAACCCGACTCCATCTTTTGGGGTGCAGTACTGACTGTTCTTCTTCACCAGTGGTTCTTCTTTTGCACCTTCATTCAGCTTAGCAGGGGCTCCTGTTCTTCCTGGACTCTTCTGTGCTTCTTGGACTTGGTCCCCTTTTTCCACAGGTCCTCTGGTCCAGGAATTCCCTATTGGTGTCTTGCAGTCTCTTCTGGTTCTTGCATAATCCTTCTTTTTCTTTCTGTGTGTGTTCTAGGAAACTTACTATGATTTACTCCTGCTTTCCTGGTCACTGGGGTGGGTTCTAGTACGTACCTTTGGGGTTTTCTAGTACTCCCAGCTCCTTTCTACACAATACGCTTGCCTAGGTGGGAGACCGACTTTCGCATTCCACTTTCTTAGTATATGGTTTGTGCTCCTCCTAGGCCCATTTCTAACTATTGTGATTTTCACTAATTACACTGTTTTCTAACAATTTTTATGCCTATTTCTGCATACTAGTGTATATAATTTGTGTATTACTTACCTCCTAAGAGAGTATAGCCTCTATGGTATTTGTGTCACCAAAATAAAGTACCTTTATTTTTGTAACACTGTTTTCTTTCATGTGTGTGAGTACTGTGCGATTACAGTGGTATTGCACGAGCTTTGCATGTCTCCTAGATAGGCCTTGGCTGCTCATCCATGGCTACCTCTAGAGAGCCTGGCTTCTAGACACTGACTACATTTCACTAATAAGGGATAGCTGGACCTGATATAAGGTGCAAGTACCATAGACACCCACTACAAACCAGGACAGCCTCCTACATTCGTGGTGCAGCGGTGGGACAAGTACCTGCAATTGCCTTATCACTCTGTCACCTGGTGCCTTCCACAGAAAAAACACAACTCTATACCCAGAGGTATATACATAGTACCTAGTGCAGTGCAGGAATTCGAGTCTCTAAACTTATTTCCAAGAAACTAGAGGTTAGGTACACTCTACACCACCCTAACACACACCGTGTCTGCAGCTGGACCTAGCTCTGAGGTCATGGACTCTCCTTATGAGGGCATGACCTTCAAGGAATTGAAGGGGTTTTGTTCAGAGAGGAAGCTAGACATGGGGAAGAATCCTAATAAGAGTTTTCTTCTGAGCCTCCTTTTTCAGGATAACCAAGAAGATGCTGGTAGGCAGGAGGAGGGAGACTCTCACCCCATTGAGTTAGAGGGCAATCTTCTAGATTCAGGGGAGGGCTCTTCAAAAGATCTTGTCCCTAGCAGACTACCTAGTGTAGCTGGTAGTGGGAGGGGAAGTCACTCAGGTAGGGCTCCCTTTATACCCAGAGGATAGGTCATCAGGGTCACTAAGACCAGGAAAGATCTGCTTCTGCCCACTTTCATGTCACCTCAGTGTCTGAGGGATCATACTGCACAACTCCAGGGGATGACTCTATAGATAAGGAGCTCAGAAAGCTGAGATAGGAGGAGGCCAGGCTGAGGCTGCAGCAGCAATAACTATCCCTAGACAGAGAGGCCTTGGCAGTGGAGAGGGAGAGGCAGGGGTTGGGGTTAGCACCCCATGGTGGCAGCAGCAGCTCAAGGTTCAGGTATTGTAAAGTCAGAGAGGACTCCACTAATTACAGACATCTGCACAAGATTGTTCCCCCATGCAAGGTGGGGGATGACATCTATAAGTGATTTGCTGCACTTGAGAGGGCCTGTAAAGTTCAGAGGGGCCCTCAAAGGCAGTGGATTGCTATTCTCTGGTTGTCCTTCTCTGACAAGGGGACGGATAGACTTATCACTGTCAGAGAGGAAGATTCAGACAATTACAGTATTCTTAAGACAGCACTCTTAGATGGCTTTGGTCTCACCACTGAAAAATATAGGATCAAGTTCAGGGAGACCAGAAAAGAGGCCTCTCAGGATTGGGTTAACTTTGTGGACTGTTCGGTTAAAGCTTTAAAACGCTGGTTATATGGCAGCAAAGTGTCTAACTATGAGGGCTTTTATAATCTATTACTGAGAGACCATATATTGAATAACTGTGTGTCTGATTTATTGCACCAATACTTGGTAGACTTGGACTTGACCTCTCCCCAAGAATTGGGAAAGAAGGCAGACAAATGGGTCAGACAAGGGTGAGCAGAAAAGCCCATACAGGAGTAACATGGACAAGAAGAAGGATGGTAAGTCACATGATAAAGGAGGGGACAAAGATACAAGCAAAGAGACTTCATCAGGCCCACAAAACTCTTCTGGGGGTTGGTTTAAATCCTCTTCTCACAACAATCAGAACAAAAAGCCTTGGTGTTATATTTGTAGAAACAAAGGACATAGGGCAGGAGACAGCTCTTGCCATAAGAAAAGCGCCAAGCCTCCCACCACCACTACCCCTATTGCTACAACTAGTGCCCCTAGCAATAGCAGTGGTGGTGGGAAGTCTAATACTACAAATAGCCAGTCCAAGGGTGTAGCAGGGCTCACTCTGGGAAATGTAGGGGGGGTTGGTTTAGTTAGGGAAACCACCAGGGCTGTTTTAGTCTCTGATGGTGGCATTGACCTTGCCACCCTAGTTGCTTGTCCCCTTAATATGGATAAGTACAAGCAACTAATCCTAATAAATGGTGTTCAGGTTGAGGCCTACAAGGACGCAGGTCCCAGTGTCACCATGGTGGCTGAAAAAATGGTGGTCCCCGTGCAGCACCTATTTGGTCATCAGTACCAAGTGACTGACGCCCATAACAATACTGTAAGCCACCCCATGGCAGTTGGTGACCTCAACGGGGGGTCTGGAACTAAAAAAGTTGTAATGTCCACAGACCTACTTGTAGAGTGTCTACTAGGGAACAACTTGGAGACTTCAGCTTGGGCTGAAGTGGAGTTGCAGGCCCATGCATCCATGTTGGACATTCCCATGGCATATTTTTTGTTTTAACCAGGGCTCAGGACAAGAAGCAAAGAGAACAGGGAAACGTGGATCCTGAAACTATGGACCAAGAGCTTCCCAAAAGCAGGGCTAGGAAGGGTACAACTTTATCCCCTATCCCTCCCTCCACTGATAATTACCCCTTTTAGGAGGATTCATCTCCCTGGACAGAACCTACACCTGAAGAACTTCAAGCTGACACAGCTGAACTCTTCGGTGCAGGGGGGCCTGTCAGGGAGGAGTTAAGTGTGGCACAGCAAACCTGTCCCACACTTGAGGGTCTGAGACAGCAAGCTCTCAAAGAAGATGCAGCGGATGTCAGTGGCCCCCACAGGATGCACTGGGAAAATATACTCTTGTATTCAGAAGCAAGGGAACCGAAACCTGGTACCACCAGGAGAATGGTCATAATTCTTCAATACAGAGAATTTTTGTTGACCTTGGCACATGACATTCCCCTTGCTGGACATCAGGGAGAAAGCAAGACATGGGCCAGACTGTTCCCTCAATTTCACAGGCCTCACATGTCTGAAGATACCAAGGATTTGTGTCACTGCTGTGTCCCTTGTCCATTCAGTGGCAAGACAGGTGGCACACCAAAGCCCCCCTTAATCCCATTGCCAGTGATTGGGGTACCCTTTGAAAGAGTAGGGGTTGATATTGTTGGCCCCCTTGACCCTCCCACAGCTTCTCGAAACAGATTTATTCTTGTGGTGGTGGACCATGCCACGAGGTATCCAGAAGCCATACCTCTTAGGACCACTACAGCATCTGCTGTAGCCAAAGCCCTACTGGTAATCTTTTCCAGGGTGGGTTTCCCAAAAGAGGTTGTATCAGACAGGGGTAGCAACTTCATATCTGCATACTTGAAAGCAATGTGGAAAGAATGTGGCGTAACATAAATTCACTACACCTTACCATCCCTAGACAAATGGGTTGGTTGAGCGTTTAAATAAGACACTCAAAGGCATGATAATGGGCCTCTATGAAAAACTTAGAAGGAGATGGGATGTCCTGTTACCATTCCTCCTCTTTGCCTACAGGAAGGTACCCCAAAAAGGAGTAGGCTACAGCCCCTTTGAACTCCTCTTTCTCCCCCTCTGTTAGGGGTCCACTAGCACTTGTCAAGGAGGGTTATGAGCAACCCCTGAAGCCCTCTAAATAAGATGTGGTGGATTATGTACTTGGCCTAAGATCCAGAATAGCTGAGTACATGAAGAAGGCCACTAAGAATCTTCAGGCAAACCAATAATTGCAGAAGAAATGGCATGGTCAGAAGGCTGCCCCAACAGTGTGAGTCCTGAAGCCTGTGGATACTCCAAGACAAATGGAGTGGACCACACACCGTAGTGAAGAAAAAGGGTGAGGTAATTTATTTAGTTGACCTTGAACTTTACAGTGGAACATAGACCTGGGAGTAACCACTCCAATGTAGATGGACTCTCCAGATATTTCCACTTAGACACTGAAGACTCATTTGGACAAGGTTAGCCTTATTGTCCCTCATTTGATGTGGGTAGTGTAGGAAAGTACCCTCTTTCTTGGCATGATTACTCCCATTTTCTGCCTGATGTCAGTGTGCTTGACTGTGTTCGCTGGATCCGGCTAACCAGGACCCCAGTAATTATGCGCTCTGTCCCTAATTTTGATTATTGACTACTGTTAACACAATATTTCATCCACAATTGGCATACTGGTGCCCCTTTATAAGTCCCTAGTATATGGTACCTAGGTGCCCAGGGCTATGGTGTTCCGGGGGATCCCTATGGGCTGCAGCATATCTTTTGCCACCCATAGGGAGCCCAGGCAAAGCTTCTGCAGGACTGCCATTGCAGCCTGCGTAAAAAGGTGCAAGCACCCTTTCACTGCCATTTACATCACACCAGGTCACGTATACGTCACCCCTATAGCAGGCCCTCCAGCCCTAAGGGCAGGGTGCAAAGTACCTGTGTGTGAGGGCACCCCTGCCCTAGCAGAGTTGTCCCCATGACCTCCAGGACCATTTTCCCAGACTTCGTGAGTGTGGGGACGCCATGGTATGCGTGTACTAGACATAAGTCACTACCTATGTTCAGCTACATAATGGTAACTCCGAACATAGACATGTTTGGTATTAAACATGTTAGAACCATACCCCAAGGCTTTTGCAAGCACTGATTGTATGATTCCATGCACTCTGGTGGCTCCTAAGGGGACCCCCAGTATTGCCACTTCTGTCACGGTTTTGGGCGAGTCTGATCAGGACTCTGGTTGGGGCACCCCCTGAGGTCACAGAATATCCCAAAGAGGTAGTGTACTGGGACAGAAGAGCAGCTAAAGGCATACATGGGAAAGGACAGCTATGGACAGGCACAGGAAACAGGAACGTAAAAGCAGAGCAACCTTAGTGTGAACAAACAGGAAACAGATTACTAATGGGCAAACACACTGGGTTTACCACTAAGGTTGTACACAGGGTAGGGCTCAGAACTTCCCACAGCAACAGGGAACATCAATGCCTCTGTGCAGACTGCTCTTACAGATAGTCACCCCACAAGCCCCATTGAAAGGAGGCAGCAGAAGTGATTCTGTCTCTGGACCTTTAGAACACAAACAAGGATTGTACTTACATATACAAGACAAGCCCTTGTGGGTCTAGCTGGAAACCCAGTGGCAATTCCTGGCAAAACAGCAATAGCACACTGTCACTGTTAGGCACTAAAGACTACGTATAACACTAGACAAAGGATGGGGGCTGGAATTGCCTCCTGGAAACCAGGCACAAACCCCAGTACCAAGGAAAGCAATTATACACAGGTAAAGACTGATAGTACACTTACCAGACACTAATACCAAAGAGGCAACTGAAACAGAAGGAACAAACTAGAAGGCAGAGGCGGAACTGGGAACAGGCTCAGGCTGAAACAGAGCACAAGCTCTGGCTGGAACAAGCAAGAAAAGGATTGGAATACAGGACGTGGGAACAAACAGGAAACAGGACTGGGAAACTGAGAGCAGGTTCAGGCTGAAACAAGGCAGGAACAGGACTGAGAAACAGGGAGCAGGCTCTAGAAGAAACAAACAGAAACAAGACTAGGAGACAGGGAGCAGACTCTGGCTGGAACAAGGCAGAGAAACAGAAAGCAGGTTCAAGCTGAAGCAGAACAGGAATAAGACTAGAACACCATCTGATAAAGCGTCTGGAACACAAAGGAATCGAACTCCAAGGCACAACGAGGATCAGGAGAAAATGGCTGCTTATAAGCAGTTCCAGCCTGCAGCAAACCCCAGGTGGAAACACATGACTGGGCTGCACAGGAAAGGTCTCAGGTGTGTGTGTAAGTTCAGACACTTTCAAGTCCGGGAGGAGAGAATCCAGTGAAAAGGTGCAATTGGACTTCTCCCATAGAAAATCATGTATAGCAGAATCCAGGCTTTCCTGACTACCAGGATGTGCATTATGGGATCTGCAGTCGCAGGAAGCAAATGTAATTCTACAAAAGCATACCATAGCGAAAAGAAAAACAAACAGGAGTTAGAAAGGGACTCTAGATGGGTGTTCAAGGTGATTCCCAGGCTACAGACAGTCCCTTTACAGCACCCCCTTAGAGATGGGACGACAGAGTCGTAATAGTATACTCCCCACCAGTCTGCTCAAGAAGAGAAGGCAATCCTTTGGCTGAAGAAAGTGGAATAGGAAAAGCCACTGCAAGAAAATCCAACACCAACCTTGGTTGATAAGTTTACAGTCCTGCCACAGGTGAATCATCCAATGAGCTAAGGATGAATTAATACCCATATGGGCTCTAATGTCTTTCCTCTTTATTGTTCGATTGATATAAGATTGATATAGGAGGAGTGCATGAAGTTGGTTTCTGGTGAAGTGAATTCAGGAGCAAGGAGATCTAGAATGGCGTAGTGGGCGGTACTCTTTAGGACATCAGTTTCCTGTTCAGTACTTTCTTTTTTGGAGGAGATAATTGGCATATTAGTAACTGCCAAGTCTGCAACACCTTCAGACAAGCAGGATATGTCTGTTTCTGCAGCAGTATTTGCATTGATTGTGGTGTGAGGCTTGCAAAGCATAGAGACTGGGGAGACATTGGTAGCTGGTGTTCTCAAGGTAAACATGAAAAAGTCAGAATTTTCTTTAGTTTTGGATGACTTTGGAGTATCAATTACAGGATCAACAAGAGTTTTAAGTCTTTAGAAACTGGATTAATAACTGAAAATGTAGAAGTCCTACAAGCTAACTCTTTAGGGTGATCTTCAGACAAGACTGAGATTTCTGCATTGCAAGTGCTCTGTGGTGTATTTGTGGTATCAGAAATGGTTTTCTTTGCAAAGCGTTTCTACTACAGGTAGGTGATCTTCAACTCTGTTAACACTGAAAGGTTGTTCTTTGGAAAGAAACAGAACTGGGGTCTCTTCAGAAATTGCCTTTACATTGTTATCTAAATTTTCAGCTCTCGCCTTTGATTTGATTATGTTTCTTGCAATAAAACACTAAGGGTCAGACGTAGCAAGCATTTTGCATGGTGCAAACTGCTAAAATCGCAGTTTGCGCCATGCAAAATGCTCATCTCGATGCACATTCACATTTTGCGAGTCGGTACCGACGCGCAAAATTTGAATGCGACTTGCAAATAGGAAGGGGTGTCCCCTTCCTATTTGCGACTCGCATCGCAAAGCCAAATTGCTTTGTGACCGCGAACGCAGTCGCAAAGCAATTCTCAGTTACCACCAGTGTCACACTGGTGGTAACCCATTTGCAAAAGGGAAGGGGTCCCCATTGTGAATGTTGCCAAAAGGGTTTTTCAGGGCAGGCAGTGGTCCAATGGACCACTGCCTACTCTGAAAAAACAAAACCAAATGGTTTCTTTATTTTTTTTATTTTGCAACTCGTTTTCCTTTCAAATAAAAAATAACTGCTTTATTTAAAAAGCAGTCACAGATATGGAGGTCTGCTGTCTTCAGCACGCCACCATCCCTGTGAGTGCAGGGACTCGCTATGGGGTCACAAAATGCGACCCACCTCATTAATATTAATGAGGTGGGTCTTTGCGACCCCATAGCGAATCGCAGACGGTGTCTGAGACACCGTTCTGCATCCGATTTTGTGAGTCGGAAATTGCGAGTCGCACCGACTCGCAATTTCCAATTTGCAAAATTGGAACGTGCTACATCTGGCCCTTAGTACAGTACTTATCATCAGATCTTCGAATACAAGATTCAAGTTAATGGCCCTCATTACAACAATGGCGGTAAAAGCCGCTTAACGATGTGCAGAACAGCTATTACGACCCACAGATTGGAAACCGCCAAAATTCAGACACCCACACAAGTCCACCACACCAAAGGTCAGTGATAAACTGGCGAAAACAAAACCTTCACCGTCACGCCAACAGATATATGTCCACACTATCACGACCCACGAATCCACACGGCGGTCTTTCAACCGTGGTATTCCATTGGCGGTACACACCGCTGCGCTCAAAATACATACACATTTACAAAACACTGCCAAATTGGACAATTCCAAATACACACACCTGATACACATACACACACCACTCCCACACACACATGACAATATAAAACACACACCCACATCACCCACAAACCCCTATGACCAAAATACCGAAAGAAGGCCAGAGAGAGACACTACAAACTACTACCAAGCATCCACAGGCACACAATACCATCACCCACATAACTTCCACGCACCTCACACAACACACCACTAAATATCACCCCACTTAGCACTACACACACCACCCCACACATCACCCACACCACCCCATGGCACGGCAAAGACACCCCAGGTTCTCTGAGGAGGAGCTCAGGGTCATGGTGGAGGAAATCGTCTGGGTAGAGCCACAGCTATTCGGATCACAGGGGCAGCACACCTCCATAGCTAGGAAGATGGAGCTATGGCGAAGAATAGTGGACAGGGTCAACTCAGTGGGAGAGCACCCAAGAAATAGGGATGACATCAGGAAGAGGTGGAACGACCTACGGGGGAAGGTGCATTCCATGGTCTCAAGACACCACATCGTGGTTCAGCGGACTGGCGACGGAACCGCACCTCCTCCCCCACAACTAACAACATGGGAGGAGAAGTTCTTGGCAATTCTGCATCCTGAGGGCCTCGCAGGAGTAGATGGAGGTATGGACTCTGGTAAGTCAAATCTTAACTATTACATCCCCCACCCTACCAGCATGCCAGTACATACACCCACCCTCGCCCTCACCCCCATCACTCCAACTCCTCACAAATGTCTCAATATCACAAACCACACATCCCAACACCAAGCCCTGCATGCAACAACAAAGCATGGACAGCCATCACCAAAGCATGGCCACTGCACATACCCATACCCCCTTGAAACCACCATCACACAAGGTGCCACACAGGAATGCAAGCACCGGGGTACACGGTCACCCACCCATTGCATACCATGGCACACACATATGCAATAAACATCCTTTTATACCCCTGCAGGACCCCTACCCAACGTCACTGGACAGGAGGGTCTACACATGTCCACACCACCAACAGAAGAGGCCCACAGTGATGACAGCAGCTCTGTCCAACTGGATCTAGATGACCAGCCTGGCCCATCTGGGACCTCGGGACAGTCGGTTCCCCTCACACAGTCACAGGCCACCACAGAGCTTCACCCCTCTGGAAACACCAGCACAGCACCCACCCAGCAGGCCCATACCTCTGTCCCCAGGAAACGTCAATCAGCAGTGTGTCCACCACTACAGGGAACCCAGGCTAACCCACCCCCCCAACAACAACAGGGACCTGGGGGCAGTGGCAGTGGGCACACGGTCCAGGGGAAAGAGGCCCAGGAACACAGGGGAACTGGGAGGGCTGCTGTACGACAGGGGGAGGACAGGCCCAGGAAACCCACTCTCCACGAGGCCCTCTCCAACATCATGGGAGCATACCACCATTCCCAGGAGACAATGGCAACGGTACTGGCCAAGTTTCAGGAGACCCAGCGGCTGCAGGAGGAACAATATTTGAGCTTCAGGGAGGAACTCAGATCCATCAATTCCACCCTGGGCACCATCGTAGGGGTGCTGAAGGAAGTCCTCAACACCAGGAGGGACACTGTGGCACAACAAGGGGCCCCTGACACTAGCCTGGACGATGAACTGCCCACCACCTCCGCTGGCACTAGTGGACAGGAGGCACCACCACACCAGCCCCCCCCGCAGAGGGAGAACCACCCTGCAAATGGTCCCTGAGATCCAGGACAAAGACGGAGAACGATGCCAAGACCCCTGCCAAAAAATGAGACCGCCCTGATTGTCATCCTTCTGTCCCATCTTGTCACCCTGTCCATCCTCAAACTGCCCCAGCTCCACTTCCTATGCCCATTTGGGCAATGCACCTGTGAGACTAATAGACTGGACTCTGCCATGGACATTCCTCCTCCATCACTCCTCACCATTTTACAGCACCCTCCAATATTGAGTACTTAAATAAACACCCTTAAAGCAAAAAACAATCTGGAGTCTGTCTGTGATTTCGAAATAGTGTATTAGCAATTGCAGTGACAAAATGCTCTTTCAATTGTAATGTCAACATACCTATGTCACACAGCTCTAGTCCATGAGGAAACAAAGCAGATGTCACACAGTGGGACCCACATCTGTGAAATCGTAAGAGACAGTGACAACTTAGTGACCATACACTGGGTAAAAATGACAGACAGTAGAGAAGTAGTAGTATCAAAGTACATGCAGTAGGCAGGTTTGTATTCTTACCTGTGTCTCACTGGATGTTTTGCAGGATCACAGAGTTCTGGTTGTCGATGTCCTCTTCTTCTGCTTCCTCTGCTTCACTGTCCACAGGCTCCACAGCTGCCACAACACCTCCATCTGGACCATCCTCCTGCAGAAAAGGCACCTATCGTCGCAAAGCTAAGTTGTGAAGCATACAGCAGGCCACAATGATCTTGCACAACTTCTTTGGTGAGTAGAATAGGGATCCACCCGTCATATGGAGGCACCTGAATCTGGCCTTCAGGACGCCCAAGGTCCGCTCTATAATCCTCCGAGTTCGTCCATGGGCCTCATTGTAGCATTCCTCTGCCCTTGTCCTGGGATTCCTCACTGGGGTCAGTAGCCATGACATGTTGGGGTAGCCCAGAGTCACCTGCAAATGGCGAGGGACAACTGTTAGACACACACTAATCTGTAGGGATATCCATAGACCCAGACAACCATTCCCACTGACTTGCTTCCAGGTGCTCACCTAATAGACACACACGGTGCCTCTGGAGTTGCCCCATCACATAAGGGATGCTGCTATTCCTCAAAATGTAAGCGTCATGCACTGAGCCTGGGAATTTGGCATTAACATGGGAGATGTACGGGTCGGCCAAACACACCATCTGCACATTCATCGAATAATAACTCTTCTAGTTTCTGTACACCTGTTCACTCCTGCGGGGGGTACCAAGGCCACATGTGTCCCATCAATGGCACCTATGATGTTAGGGATATGTCAAAGGGCATAGAAATCACCTTTCACTGTAGGCAAATCTTCCACCTGAGGGAAAACGATGTAGCTTCGCATGTGTTTCAGCAGGGCAGACAACACTCTGGACAACACGTTGGAAAACATAGGCTGGGACATCCCTGATGCTTGGCCACTGTTGTTTGAAATGACCCACTTGCAAGGAAATGGAGTACTGACAGCACCTGCACTAGAGGGGGGATTCCTGTGGGATCGCGGATAGCTGACATCAGGTCTGGCTCCAACTGGGCACACAGTTCCAGGATTGTGGCACAATCAAGCCTATAGGTGATGATCACATGTCTTTCCTCCATTGTCGACAGGTCCACCAGCGGTCTGTGCACCGGAGGATGCCGCCATCTCCTCACATGTCCCAGCTGACGGTGCCTATAAAGGACAACAGCGAGCACAGAGTCAACCAAATCAGAGGTACGTAGCCACAGCTTACACAGTACACGATTCACAATCCGAAATAAGCATGTATGAGTGTTGAAGCAAGGCCTAGGTATGTGTGACGCAGTTAAAAATTAAGCAATGTGGGCCCCTGAAATGGCCGCTGCCTGACCTGTAAAGTGGGACAATGCGATGTGAGGTAACTGCACTGACGTTGTACACCATTGCAGTAGGCGGTTTATCAGTAGAGGGAAAGGTGCAAAAGACATTGTGACGTAAAGGGTTAATTAGCTTGAGCAGTGTAGATGAGCGTGATGCCTGCTAAAACCGCCGAACAACGTGGAAAAGTTAATGATGTTATTTTCAAGCTTGTTTGTGTAGGAGACTCCGTCTCAACCTTGAGAACTAGAGTACAGGGAGAAGATGGAATGAAAACAAAGGCTGGGGAAAGGCAGAGCAGCCAAGAGACAAGTGCTGATAACATAGCTAGAAAATGCCAGAAAGAGATAGAATCCATGCCTCGAGTTATTTAAGCACTGAAGTGCGGGTGTGGGATTTGAAGCTCGCAAATGGGGTTGTGAAAGCTGCCATCTCCAGACCCAGTGCTGCCTCCCTGTTTGCTGTTCAGAGACCGTGATGCTTGAGAGGGGGAGAGGTCCAAGCGGGCGGTAGAGGGCTTCCCAGCATTTCGTGAACTAATTTAAGTTCTACACAGGGATGAAAGGCCTTTGTTTCTCTGCTCTATTATTATGATTGATTATTATGCTTGCACTGTGTTTATAATCTGAAGTGTAAAAAGAAGAGAGGGGACCGGGAGATTACATGGTCCAGTGTACAGTCTCCCAACTATGATATAATAAATCAAAGTACACTGTTCCAAGACTTCACTGGCTTAATAGGGGACCTGAACTATCAGGAGCAAGAGCCCTCAAGCATCACAATGGATGGCAAGTGTCATCATCGGGAAGTGCTCCTCACCAAGCCGGCTCTGCAATGCTTAGTGGGCTCCCCGAAGGGGGCTCTTATGCTGTATTGCTCAGCTAGAGTAAGCGTAGTAGCTTACGCTAGAAGTGAAAAAGTGGAGAGAGCAAGAAAAACAGTTAAAATTGGTTATTCATCATACCAAAACATCAAAAACTTTAATCAGTACTGGGTAGATGAAGACCAAGGTTAAAAAGAATAGGTGAGGGTCAAATAAGATTACAATGCTCGAATGACTCTTCAAAATAACAAGTATATATAAAGAGAGAGGAACTATGAATTACCTAGTGCCTCTACATATCAAGGCCAACATGTTTTGCGTCCTAACGGTCCCACCGGGTCCATTGACGATTCATCAGGACCAAATACACATCATCTTCTCCAAAAAACAAACTCCGATATAATAATCAAAATATCTAAGTCTCCTCACTAAAAAGGTGTAGCAGTCACTTACATTATAGTCACCTAGTCAGGATGCCCATCCCTTATTTAGAGAGTAGGCTCCTTAGGACACATGTACTGTGGACTTAAATTAATCTTGATCGATTAATGGTCCCGCATTCTGGACCTACCCTCGGTCCAGCGTCCCGCATGCATGTCTCTTTATATATACTTGTTATTTTGAAGAGTCATTATATAATCTGAAGTGTTCAGCTTGTTTATATTTTTGCTTTCTGAACATCGTAGTGTGAGCTTGCTGCCATAATTAAAACATGCATTTTGGTATGCAGTTAATCAAAGCTAATCTGAAGTATTCAGCTCATTTATATTTTGCTCTCTGAACATCGTAGTGTGAGCCTGCTGCAGTAATTGAAACATGCATTTTGGTGTGCAGTAAATCAAAGCTTATCTGAAGTATTCAACTCATTTATATTTTGCTTCCTGAACATCGTAGTGTGATGCATTTTGGTATACAGTTAATCAAAGCTTATATCTGTCAATGAACTCTTTGCTTATATATATGCATAGATGCTCTTTGTAGTGTACTCATATATAAATAGATGCTTTTCATTGCTATTCTTATTCTACTATTGTTGATGTGCTAAAATGCATACATTTACCTGAAATTCTAGTAAAGCTAAATTGTATTCATAATTGGCGTGTGGTCCTTCATTGAGTGTCCTTAAAGACTTATACCGAACAGGTGTCAACCAGTCACCTGGATAAGACAACGGTCAAAGACCGCAGCGCAATTCTGCATTGGTTAACATTGGAGCCAATGACGATGTACACCAGCGGTGACGGTACGCACCGATGCGGACGTGACCGTCATTTTCTATCTGTTCAATCACTCGATACCTGATCTTCCACAGGAGAGGACCTACACTGAAAGTGCTGCTGTGACCTCAGTCTGGAAGAGACAATGGCTCATGCGTCTGGGGAAAGGACCCCTGCCTTCACATTGGAGGAGTTGGAGAAACTCGTGGATGGGGTCCTCCCCCAGTACACGCTACTCTACGGTCCTCCAGACAAACAGGTAAGTACACTGGGAGCATGCTGTACGGGCTATGCCTGTGAGGAGTGGGGTGGATGAAAGATGGGGGGGGGAGATTGAGGCGTGCATGTAACAACAGTGAGTGCATGTGCCACATGGCAAGGGTAGGGATGGGGCCAATGTCTGTGACGGTGCAGTTGGTAATAACTTTTCTTTTTCCCCTGTACAATTCATGTAGGTCAGCGCACACCAGAAGAAGGACATTTGGCGTGCCATCGCCAAGGACGTCCGGACCCTGGGGGTCTATCACAGACGGTACATCCACTGCCGTAAGAGATGGGAGGACATTCGCTGCTGGAGCAAGAAGACGGTGGAGGCCCAGCTGGGGATGGCCTCCCAACGTGGGAGGGGGGCCCGTCGCACCATGACCCCTGTGATGTTCAGGATGCTGGCAGTGGCGTACCCGGAGTTGGATGGGCGCCTAAGGGCATCACAGCAGCCACAAGGGGGTGAGTACACTCTAATTCAGCTGATTCAGTGCTCAGTGGAGGTGTCTGGGTGGGGGAGGTGGGCTGTGGATTTCCCTAGGCCAGGGCGAGTGTGCTAGTTTAGTCCCCTTCTTCTGGAAGACCCTGTGGCACCCCAACCGACCTGTGTACAGTGCCAACTACACCTAGTCAGGCTCCTCTGACATCCATGTGTGCAGATGTCAGCCATAGCCTTGTAGGCCATGTCCCAGTGGACCCCAATTGCGCGGCGTAGTGAAGGGGGCTTCTGTGTCTGTCGTGTCCGCCAACGGTAGCGGTAATGCATGCACTCAACATGTCTTTCTTCTGTCGTTCCCCCCCATTTTTGTGGTCTCCCTGTTCTTGCGTGCATTAGCATCATCAGGCGGAGGAGCAGTGGCACCGGAGCAGGAGGGAGCTGCATCCCACATGGCCCTGGAGGGCAAGACAACGGACTTGGAATTCACCAGTGGGACGGAGGGCGAGGGGAGCTCCACGGTGGGGACAGGAGCTGAGACCAGTGATACGGACTCGTCCTCTGATGGGAGCTCCCTAGTGGTGGCAGCCACATCTGTGCCCCCCACATCTACAGGTACAGCCGCTACCCACCTACCAGCACCGCCCTCCCAGCAACCCCTCAGCCTTTGCCCTGTGCCCGCTCACCCAGGAGGGTGGGCATCACCTTTGCCCCAGGCACCTCAGGCCCTGCCCCAGTCACCCCTGCTGCCTTCAGTGAGGAGGCCATTGACCTCCTCAGGTCCCTCACTGTTAGGCAGTCTACCATTTTGAATGCCATCCAGGGTGTAGAGAGGCAGTTGCAACCAACAAATGCATTCCTGGAGGGCATTCATTCTGGTCAGGCAGCACTTCAGCTAGCTTTTCAGACTCTGGCCTCAGCACTGATGGCAGCTATTGTCCCTGTCTCTAGCCTCCCCCCTCCAACTTCCTCCACCCAGACCCACACCCCTGTACCTCAGCCTATTCCAAGCACACCATCATACTAGCATGCACACACGTCAACACACAAGGAAAGCTCTGGCAAACATAAGCACCACACATCCCACAGGCTCTCACGCAAGCATCACACACATGCAGACACACCAACATCCACTGCCTCCACTGTGTCCCCCTCCTCCTCGTCTCCCTCCTCCCTCCCAGTCTCGTCTCAACTCACACCTGCATGCACTACATCTACAGCCACTACTTCCATCACCAGCACACACACCACCACACCCCGCTTACGTGCAGTCACCACCCCTACTACCATTCACACGTGCCCCGTGTCCTCTCCCAGTGTGTCTGTGACGCCACCTCCCAAGATACACAAACGCAGGCACACACCCACCCAACAGCCATCCACCTCACGACAGCCTCCAGCGCATGCACCTTCACCCAAAGTCCGCAAACAAACACCTCCTGCAACCACAACCTCTTCCTCCACTCCCAAACCCCCTCCAGCTACCCGTCCCAGTGTCTCCCAAAAACCTTTCCTGTCCAACCTTGACCCCTTTCCCACACCTCCCCCACCCGTCCATCTCCTAGGTCCTGAATTAGCACCTCAGCCATAACATCTCCGGGACCAGTGGTGCCAGTAGTCACCGGATTCTGGAGTGCACCAGGCAGCAGGGCAGGCAGTGTGGCAAGGAGCCACAGCACGGACAGTCCCCCACCTGTCAAGCATCAAAAGTTGGCCAGTACCCGGCGGGAGAGGGGGAAGACTCCAGCCACCAAAGCCGCTCCCAGTGGTACAGGTGGGAGTGTGGAGTCAGCTGTGACACCTTCCAAGGTGGGAAAGGGGCACAAGAAACTCAGCAAGTCTGGGAAGGGCAGCACGGCGGAGAAGACCGCCATCATCCCCGCTGCCCAGGAGGCCACCGCCATCAGTCCCGCTGCCCAGGAGGCCATCGCCATCAGCCCCCCTGCCCAGGAGGCTACTGCCATCAGCCCTGCTGCGCAGGAGGCCACCGCCATCAGCCCCGCTGGGCCAGACAGGACCACCAGCACCAGCCCCGCTAGGCCAGACAGGAGCACCAGCACCAGCCCCGCTAGGCCAGAAAGGAGCGCCAGCACCAGCCCCGCTGGACCAGAAATGAGCGCCAGCACCAGCCCCGCTGGGCCAGACAGGACCGCCAGCAGTGCTGAGTCGCTGCCAAGGACCCCGCCGCAACAAGCACCGCTGAACAGGACACCGCCACCACAAGCACTGCTGAACAGGACACCGCCGCCACAAGCACCGCTGAACAGGACACCGCCGCCACAAGCACCACTGGCCCATGAGCGCCAAGGGCACTGACACTACTGTGTCCGCCACGAGCAGGATGAAGCACTCTGAGCACAAAGCCCCCTCCAGAACCAGTGGAGAATCACATCCACTACCTCAGTCCTTGGCAGGATGAAGCACTCTGGGCACCAAGCCCCCTCCAGAACCAGTGGAGTAAGGCATCCACTACCTCAGTCCTTGGCAGGATGAAGCACTCTGGGCACAAAGCCCCCTCCAGAACCAGTGGAGAATCACATCCACTACCTTAGTCCTTGGCAGAATGAAGCACTCTGGGCACCAAGCCCCCTCCAGATCCAGTGGAGATTTACATCCACTACCTCAGTCCTTGGCAGGATGAAGCACTCTGGGCACAAAGCCCCCTCTAGAACCAGTGGAGTAAGGCATCCACTACCTCAGTTCTTGGCAGGATGAAGCACTCTGGGCACAAAGCCCCCTCCAGAACCAGTGGAGAATCACATCCACTACATCAGTCCTTGGCAGGATGAAGCACTCTGGGCACCAAGCCCCCTCCAGAACCAGTGGAGTAAGGCATCCACTACCTCAGTCCTTGGCAGGATGAAGCACTCTGGGCACAAAGCCCCCTCCAGAACCAGTGGAGAATCACATCCACTACCTCAGTCCCTGGCAGGATGAAGCACTCTTGGCACCAAGCCCCCTCCAGAACCAGTGGAGTAAGGCATCCACTACCTCAGTCCTTGGCAGGATGAAACACTCTGAGCACAAAGCCCCCTCCAGAACCAGTGGAGATTTACATCCACTACCTCAGTCCTTGGCAGGATGAAGCACTCTGGGCACAAAGCCCCCTCCAGAACCAGTGGAGACTGTTATCCACTTGAGAGACTGTGGCTTTGCACTCCCCAGGATTGTACAGTAGGCAGCCCACCCGCTGTAGAGACTTGAGAGACTGTGGGTTGGCATTCCCCAGGATATGGCAGTGGGCAACCCACCCACTGTAGAGACTTGAGAGACTGTGGCTTTGCACTCCCCAGAATATGGCAGTGGGCAACCCACCCACTGTAGTGACTTGAAAGACTGTGGCTTTGCACTCCCAGGATATGGCAGTGGGCAACCCTCCCACTGTAGGGACTTGAGAGACTGTGGCTTTGTACTCCCCAGGATTGACCAGTGGGCATGTGGCCTCTCGTGGATTTGGCGTCGTCCACTCAACCGGCTGAGGTGCCACTCCTTTCCCTTCCCCCTGAGGTGCCTGTTTTATTGCTATCGGATGCCCCTGCAGTGTTCTCTCCGTCATGTTCGGGTATTGAATGTGGGCCTCGCCCATGCCGTGTGGGCCCAGTGTTCCACAGACTTCAATGGAGCAATACCTGGACTACTATTCTTGGTGTATATATTTGTTAATAGTGTATATATATTTTTGCGTACTGGATTTTAATATATTACAATGGTTACACTCATTTCCTTTTGTCTTTTCATTCTTCTGGGGGGGATTGGGGGGGTGTAACTGTAATGAATCATGCTGTATTAGTGTGTGTGTTGCAGTGGGTGAGGGTGGGGGTGTTGCGTATTGCGTGTGTGTCCCTGTTTTTTCCCTCCCCCCTCCCCTGTGTCGTAGGTGCAGTACTCACCGTGGTCTTCACCTCCGGCGTTCGTGCTCCTGGTAGAGGAGCAAGAAGATAAGGGCAGGGAGAATGTGCAGCTCTGGTTCGATGGTGTCCTGGTTCCTCGTGGGGTGTGTAGAGGTGAGCGTTTTCCCTTCGAAGTCCAGTTTCCGACGTGTTTTTGTTCACGGGGAATCCGCCCCGGAAAAGGTGGCTGATTGGTAGGTTGTGATACTGTGGGCGGTAAATTGTCCTCCGCCTGTCTGTTGGCGGTGACCGCCATGCTGTTTGTTTGTACCGCCGTGGCGGTCGGAGTGTTAAAGTGGCTGTCTTTGTTGGCGGTTTCCGCCACAGTCGTAATTCACATTTATTTTCTGCCGGCCTGTTGGCGGTCTTACCGCCGCTTTAACACCGTCCCGCAGGGTTGTAATGACCACCAATGTCTTGAATTTTGGTGGGAGACATTACTTTCTTCAATATTCCTGTTTCAGAGTGCTGGTTTTCAGGAGTCTTTAATTTCAGAGACACAGCAGGTGGCATTGGTGTGGCTGGTTTTACATCAAGATCAGATACAGGTAGATCAAAGATCTGTTCTTCACTAACCATTGAGCTGGAAACAGGAAACAAAGTGGCAGGGAACAGCAAGCCAGGATCAGCGGTTGAGGCTGCAGCTGTGTCCAATTCTAGGAGAAGGCTATCATTTCTTATGACATGCTGTTCAGTTTCAGATTGCTGGCTTTCTTCATTGTCTGAAATCTCCACGGGTTTGCTTTGACACAGAAGAGATTTTTAGACTTTCAGAGAAGTCCATTACATTTTTAGTAACTACACGCATTTCTTCACGGTCAGGAAAATCCATTAATTCAGTTGAAACAGGAACTGTCTCTTCATTATCTGAAAATTCTATGATATTGTTTGAAAAGGCAGGAGTATCCCCACAATCTGAAAATTCTGGTGTGTGCGTCATTTGAACAACACTATCTGCAGGTTTGTTCATCGCAGGGCAGGAACCACTGTCATCACTAGATTCAGATTCTGCAACACTGTTTCACAACTTGCCCTTAATCTCCAGTAAAGTCATATCTTGGTTTCTTATAGGGCAGCTATTGGAGTCTGCATCAGAAATGCCTTCTTCCTTTGGCATAATTTGTTCTGATAGAGGGGCTGAGGCACTTCCTTCTGAAGACTCTGATTCATTCTTTGAATTGAGAGGTGTCAAATCTCTCAGAGATGTCAGAGATTCAGTCAACAGGACAGGGATATTCTCTGGAGAACTACAAGCTGAGAGAGAGTCTGAAGAAGAGGCTGATACATTTATAACTGGAGCTGTCTTTTGACAGTCATTAATTGAAGGGAAAATCTGCTCTACAGCAGTCTTTGGTTGAGCCAAAGCTGGTGATCATTCTCTTTTTTCAGGTTTTCAAATTTCCTTGCAGTTGTTTCCATTAGCTGCTCTGTTACTTCTTCTACCTTGCAGATAAACAGAATGTCTGGTTCTGGCAACAGTGAAATATGCATCAATGAAAAGAGCCCACGTGCAAGGTTTCTAGTGTATGTAACAACATATTCATCATAGAAGTCCAATATCTGCCTATTAATCTGCCAGATCTGCACTTTTAGTGTGTGTATGTCCATATTGTTATCAAACCCACTCAGAATAGACAAGGGTTTCGCAGAGCTTTTAGGGATTGAGACTGGTGTAGTATCATCCAGTTTTTGAAGAGTACAAGCCTTTTGAGTTGAACTTAGGAATCCCACAGTCTTTACTGATCCCTCAGATACATGGACTAGCCTGCTGGTTTGAAAGCTCTGAATGACTGGTAGGTCTTTATAGGAGTCAGCACTGCACTTTGAATTCTGAGAAACTGACCTAGATGGGCTAAAGCACCCATCAGAAAACAAGGGGATTCCTAGGGTGGCTTCTTGGACAGTGTCAGGGTTCTTTGTTATAGCAGAGTCCTGTAAATGAACTTGGGATGCACTAGCATGAGGCAAGGAATTAACCAGTTGATCTTGAGAGTAAGGGCCTGATTCTGACTATGGCGGACGGCGGAGGCCGTCCGCCATAGTCCCGCCGCCAAATGACCGCACCGCGCCAAATGACCGCACCGCGGTCAAAAGACCGCGGCGGCCATTCACACATTTCCTCTGGGCCGGCGGGCGCTCTCCAAAAGAGCGCCCGCCGGCCCAGAGGAAATGCCCCTGCAACGAGGACGCCGGCTCAGAATTGAGCCGGCGTAGTTGCAGGGGTGCGACGGGTGCAGTTGCACCCGTCGCGTATTTCAGTGTCTGCAAAGCAGACACTGAAATACTTTTTGGGGCCCTCTTACGGGGGCCCCTGCAGTGCCCATGCCATTGGCATGGGCACTGCAGGGGCCCCCAGGGGCCCCGCGGCACCCCCTACCGCCATCCTGTTCATGGCGGGTTTCCCGCCATGAACAGGATGGCGGTAGGGGGTGTCTGAATCCTCATGGCGGCGAAGCGCGCTCCGCCGCCATGGAGGATTCCCCGAGCAGCGGAAAGTCGGCGGGAGACCGCCGACTTTCCGCTTCTGACCGCGGCTGAACCGCCGCGGTCAGAATGCTCGTGGGAGCACCGCCAGCCTGTTGGCGGTGCTCCCGTGGTCGGTGGCCCTGGCGGCCACCGGCCGCCAGGGTCAGAATGACCCCCTAAGTGTCTTGTGCAGAGGTAGCAAAAGCACTTTCACTGTTAGGAACATTCTCCCCTGTTTGAGGTAATAGAACTTCCACAAACTCATTATTTCTTTGTAATTCTTCTACAGGCAGGGGCTGGGGGTCATAATCACAGATATGATAATAGTTGAACATTGATGGATCAGAAAATCACGCAATGTAGTACTGAATTTGCAATCTTATATTTCTTTAACAAGCTTATACTTTAAACTAAGGCCTTTTTTAGAGGTCTCCAGAGAATGTGCAGATTTAGAAAGTGGTATCTTAACATGATAGGAACACATTTTTGGTCTGTGTGTACCTTAACTGCCTGGTGAGCTTGAAATTTTTGGGTCATGCATTCTGTCACGGTTTCGGGCGGGTCTGATCAGGACTCTGGTTGGGGCACCTCTTGAGGTCATACGTATTTCTTTTTAGACTCCAAGAGACATTATTCTCTAATGAGCCTCTCCCCCCTTGTTCTTAGCCTTACCAGCACGCACCCCCATTAAAACTAACAGTAGCCACAGGTGACATGTTTGGTAATTTTATTTTTCACCCATTCTGGATCTCTGTAATTATCCAGTCAGTTTAATTTCAGCACTCCTTCTGGTTCTTTTAACCAAGAGGTTGAGTCCGCCCAAGTAGTATCATCTTACTTGGGTGGGGCTAGGTGGTCAAATGATGAAGCAAGACACTATTATGTGTGTGAGACCACCTAGTCCGTAAGGGAAATCCCCCTCCCCCTGTAGGACAACACAGCACCCCCTTGCTTGGACATTTTCCGAACAATGATTTCGCTGTTTCAGGATCTTAAGCGACTTAACCAATACCGGTTACTGAAGGAAGACTGACCTAGTCCCACCCTCAGTTCCCACTACCCCACACCTTTAGTGATTATATGCACCTCTTGAGGTCACAGAATATCCTAAAGAGGTAGTGTACTGGGGCAGAAGAGCAGCTAAAGGCATACACGGGAAAGGACAGCTATGGACAGGCACAGGACAGTAAAAGCAGAGTAACCTTAGTGTGAACAAATAGGAAACAGATTACTAAATGGAAACAGAAGGAACAGAAGGAACAAACTAGGAGGCAGAGGCGAAATTGGGAACAGGCTCAGGCTGAAGCAAATGCAGAAATAGGACTGGAAAACAGAGCACAAGCTCTGGCTGGAACAAGCAAAAACAGGAATGGGAGAGAGCAGGCTCTGGCTGGAACAAGCAAGAACAGAACTGGAATACAGGGATTTGGAACAAGCAGGAAACAGGACTGGGAAACAGAGCAGGTTCAGGCTGAAACAAGGCAGGAACCGGACTGAGAAAAAGGGAGCAGGCTCTGGAAGAAACAAATAGGAACAAGGCTAAGAGACAGGGAGCATACTCTGACTGGAACAAGCAGGAACAGGGCAGAGAAACAGAAAGCAGGTTCAAGCTGAAACAGAACATGAACAAGACTGGAACAGCATCCAACAAAGGGTCTGGAACACAAAGGAATCGAACTCCAATGCACAACAAGGATCTTGAGGAAATGGCTGCTTATAAGCAGTTCCAGGCTGCAGCAAACCCCAGGTGGAATCACATGACTGGGCTGCACAGGAGAGGTCTCAAGTGTGTGTAGCTTCAGATACTCCAAAGTCCTAGAGGAGAGAATCCAGTGAAAAGGTGCAACTGGACTTCTCCCATAGAAAACAATGTATAGCAGAATCCAGGCTTTCCTGACTACCAGTCTGTGCATTATGGGATTTGCAGTCCCAGAAAGCAAATGTAATTCTACAAAAGCATACCATAGCGAAAAGGGAAACAAATGTGAGTTTGAAAGGGACTCTAGATGAGTGTTCAAGGTGATTCCCAGGCTACAGACAGTCCCTTTAGAGCACCCCCTAGAGATGGGTTGACAGAGTTGTAACAATTCCAGTCTTCTGAGGGATTCCAGGCAACCCAAGCTGCTGCCACCTCACAGACAGGTTTCTGCCCTCCTGTTGCTTTAAAAGCTTGAGCCCAGGAAAGCAGAACAAAGGATTTCCTTTGGGAGAGGGGTGTTACACCCTCTCCCTTTGGAAATAGGTGTAACATGCTTGCGAGGGGTAGCATCCCCAAGCCACTGGAAATGCTTTGAAGGGCACATTTGGTGCCCTCCTTGCTTAAACCAGTCTACACTGGTTCAGGGACTCCCAGTCCCTGCTCTGGTGCCAAACTGGATAACGGACAAGGGAGTGACCATGCCCCTGCCCATCACCACCCCAGGAGTGGTGCTCAGAGCTCCTCCAGAGAGAACCCTGGGTTTTGTCATCTTGTATTCCAAGTTGGCATGGAACTCTGGGAGCATCTAAGTGGGCAGTGCCAGCAGGTGACGTCAGAGCCCTCCTCTGATCGGTGCTTACCTGGTTAGGTGACCAGTCCCCCTTTCAGGGCTATTTAGGGTCTCTCCTTTGGGTGGTTCTTCAGATTCAGATTGCAAGACTCCAGCAGGAATCCTCTGCACTCTACACTTCGACTTCTCACTAAAGAAACTGCATCTGGACCCTCCAGAAACTCTACAAGCTGCAACAAAGAAGCAAGATGCCTTCTGCAGCATTGTATCTTCAGCTCCTGCCAGCAACTACAACTGTTTCCTGGTCGTGCATCCTCGGAGGACAGCCCATCTTCAACCTGCACCAGAAGAGTGAAGGAATCTCTTTTGGGGTGATTGACTCCCCTGCTTCAGCAGGCACCAACTGCAACGATGACCAGCTGTGTGGATCCCCTCTCCTGCTGAGCTGCATGGATTCTGCATCACAGGTGGTGGACTGAAGTGGTCCCAATGGTCCTCACATCCAACTGTCCAACTTTGGTGGAGGTAGGTTACCTCCCCAGGCAAGACAGTACCCCTGCGCATTGTATGTTTTTGCAGCTTCCAAAGCTTGTTGGCACCCTTTCTCCAAGTTCTTCGTGCATCTTGTAGCTCTGGCCCCCGGCACTCTATCCTGCGACGCACAGCTTCCTAAGTGGTTCTCCGGCGGCGTGGGATCCTTTGTTGTCGTGCTGCGTGGGCCTCTTTTGCACCTTCCATGTACCTGTGCTGTGGGACTCCCGTGTGTGCTGGTTTTCTGTGGGCTCTGTGAGTTGCTGAGAGTCCCCTTTGACTCCCCTCCTGGGCAGAGTCCACCTGGTCCTTCCTATTCCCGGTCAGCGCCATTTTCCTCTAACTGTGAGTTTTTTATGTGCCAAGGCTTTTTGGCGGACTCCAGCAACGCAAACCAGACTGCAATCCTCCATCTGGCGTGGGACATCACTTGCATTCTCCAGGAGCCCAACTCTCACTTCTGGGGTGCAGTACTGACTGTTCTTCACAGGTGGTTCTTCTTTTGCACCTTCATCCAGGTTAGCAGGGGCTCCTGTTCTTCCTGGACTCTTCTGTGCTTCTTGGGCTTGGTCCCCTTCTTCCACAAGTCCTCTGGTCCAGGAATCCACTGTTGGTGTCTTGCAGTCTCTTCTGGTTCTTGAATAATCCTTTTCATTTCTGTGTGTGTTCCAGGAAACGTACTGTGATTTACTCCTGCTTTCCTGGTCACTGGGGTGGGTTCTACTACTTACCTTTGGGGTTTTCTAGTATTCCTAGCTCCCCTCTACACAATACACTTGCCTAGGTGGGAGACCAACTTTCACATTCCTCTTTCTTAGTATATGGTTTGTGCTCCCCCAGGCTCATTTCTAACTATTGTGATTTTCATTAATTGCACTGTTTTCTAACTGTTTTAATGCCTATTTCTGCACACTAGTGTATATAATTTGTGTATTACTTACCAACTAAGGGAGTATAGCCTCTATGGTACTTTTGGTATTTGTGTCACCAAATTAAAGTACTTTTATTTTTGAGTGTTTTCTTTCATGTGTAAGAGTACTGTGTGACAAAAGTGGTCGTGCATGAGCTTTGCATGTCTCCTAGATAAAGCCTCGGCTCCTCATCCACAGCCACCTCTAGAGAGCCTGGCTTCTAGACACTAACTACATTTCACTCATAAGGGATAGCTGGACCTGGCATAAGGTGCAATTACCATAGCAACCCACTACAAACCAGGCCAGCATCCTACAATCAGTCCCATGGTAGTTAGCCTTCCAAGCTAGACATGGTGGGTATCCAGGTGCTGACTATAAATGGTTGTCATTTTGGTTAATTTTTTCATCCATGTCGCCTACTTAAGATGGGCATCCTCAACACCAGAGGCAAGCACTCCAACACTTTATTACCTTACTACACACATTTCTTGCCCTTCAAGGTAGAGATATTTGAGCTGAATTGAGGGGTTGTTTCTTTCTCCTGACAAACCAACCATTATTGGGGAGCATCTGGACAGTCTAGTAGTAGAGTTGTATATCTGGTATACCCAGACCACAATCATAAGGTGGCTGGATCCATTTGTTGAAAGCCACTCATGGCCTCACTTCCCCGCCCCAAAGATAGGATGTGAAAGTGGTTTCTAAGGGCCAGATGTAGGAAAATGCCAATTTGCGACTTGCAAATTGCGAGTCCCAGCGACTCGCAATTTGCAACTCGCAAATTGGTATGCAGAACGGTGTCTCAGACACCGTCTGCGAGTCGCTTTGGGGTCGCAATGATCGCAAATTGCGGCCCCATAGCGAATCTAGGCACTCGCAAACATGGAGGCCTGCTGTCGTCAGCAGACCTCCATGTTCGTGACTACTTTATCAATAAAGCAGTTTTTTTTTTTTAAAGTGTAGCCCGTTTTCCTTAAAGGAAAACGAGCTGCACTTAAAAAAAAAAAACGAAACCTTTAGTTTTGGTATTTTTTCAGGGCAGGTAGTGGTCCCTTGGACCACCACCTGCCCTGAAAAAATTGTTTTGGGTCCATTCGCAAAAGGGGAAGAGGTCCCATGGGGACCCCTTCCAATTTGCGAGTGGGTTACCATCCACTTGAAGTGGATGGTAACTGCGATACCATTTGCGACCGCATATGCGGTCGCAAATGGTATTGCATGCAACTCCGAATCGCAAATAGGAAGGGAACACCCCTTCCTATTTGCGATTCTGAAATGCATATTGCGAGTCGGTCCCGACTCGCAATATGCATTTCTGCATCGGGAAATGCGATTAGCGAGTCGCAAACGGCAATTTTTGCCGTTTGCGACTCGCTAATCGTTTCCTGCATCAGGCCCTAAATTCCTAAAAAATGAAGGGGAGAAAGGGTGAAGGTAGTTTTGTAATGTGTAAAGCAGCCATGGCAACAATATAATTTTGTGTAATGCGTATTTGTGCATTATGGAAATAGGAAGCTTGCCCCAGGCTGTCAGCTGATGTTTCTATTTAAGCAACAACAGGGCAATATACAGTTACCAGTATTCTGCCAAATGTATGTATCGAGATATGTATGTCTAGGTGTTGAAAGGGGTCTCATGTGACCTGTAGCACGGGGTCTCTGAGCTCATCGGCTGCCTCGTGCTCTATCAAGGGGATGGTTTCAGATTTATTGCTAGCAAAGAATTCCTTACTGAAGGAAGTTAGCTTTTTTATGAAATCTTGATTCTTCTGCCATTCTATGCCTGCCAGGAGTCTAAGTAGAGGAGAATGGAAGTGAATATTAAATTTGCATATTTTGGTGAGACGTTTTATTTATTAGGAGATGATTCACTATCTATCATCCGCCCTCCTTGTCCCGGTCATTACACAATCAGACGTCTCTGACCAAACAAAGGTTTCTCCAGTACTCTCTCTATATCCATGAAAGAACCAGAAAAATGAAAACATGTCTAGCTTACATGACAAGAATTTTCAATTCCATTAAGGACACGGAGGCGAGGATTATGCTTCTCTCTTATCTTTACTGCAACACACAGCAGCCTATAACAGTAAAGAAAACATGAAACTACATTTCCCATCATTACCAGCCTTGTAATGACCCTCCAATCAGGCAGCTTAACCACTTATAAAGTCCGAAGCAAGCAAAGTCCGTCCTCTTTCTTTGTACGTCCTTAACCAGATAACTGAACCAGTATCCTTGAAAAACAGAGTTCGCCAGTAACAAATTCTCAACTGGAACCCAGATCGAAGAGCACACCGGTGCAGGAAAACATCAGGGAATCTCGAAGACTTCCCAGAAAGCATCAACTTCCATCAGGTAGTTTTCTCATCTAAGGGAAGAAAGAAAATGGTAACATCTCGACCAGCATCAAAACTTGAAAGCATTTGAACATAATACTGCAAAGAATGAAATACATAATAAACTTTATACAGGGTGGGAAAATCTCAGATTCTCAGATGTTAATAAACAACCTTCTTGGGTGGGATAATCCTCGCCTCCGTGTCCTTAATAGAATTGAAAATTCTTGTTGCGTAAGCTAGAAAATATTTGATTCTATGTCAGGACCGGAGGCTTCGGATTATGCTAGTCCAAAGCTGAGCGATCACATTAGAAACAACATCAACAATTGGTTTATTATAGAATAACTTAAATGTGGAGTATGATAACCAATCAGCTGCTGTCATTATGTCCTCTAATCTGGATCCTGCATTAAAAGCTTTAAATGTCAGAGCTCCTCTAACAGAATGAGCTCCAAAAATGGAAACATCTATGCCAGCTTCCGGCAACAACCCTCTGACACATCTCGCAAGAGTAGCAGAAGAGACTGGCCCAAAAGGTTTTTGCAAAGAAATTAACAATTGTCCGTGTACATCTCTTCTTAATTCTCTAGTCACATCTTCATATGATTTCAAACAATTTACCACACAAAGTTGGGAATTATCCCTGAAAGCTGGATAGCTAATACATTTCGAATTTGATTTCGTACATTTAGAAATGCGAAAGGAAATTCCAGAAGGAGTAAAAACTCTACCTGCAATATCCAGTGCCTTGACATCCGAAACTCTCCTGCATGAGATTAAACAAAGCAACATAGTCAACTTCGCTGATAACTGTTTCCTTGAAAGGCCCTCGTTAGCTGGCCTAGCCATGAAGAATTTCAAAATGACAGTTACATCCCAAAGAGATGAATATTTCGGAAGAGGAGGGCGAAGCACACGAACACCGCGCAACAGTTTACAAATTAATGGATGTTCACCTACTGGTTTACCTTCCACATGAGGGTGTTTAGCTGAAATGGCTGATCTAAAATTATTCACTGTTCTGTATGCTAGACCCTGAGCCACCACATGAAACAAGAAGTTCACAATCATTTGCACTGTGGCCCCCATGGGATCCACTTTCCTTTGATCGCACCAATCCAAACACCTCCTCCAGGCGGAGGCATATCGCTTATGCGTACTAGGAGCCAAGGATTAGGAAAGAAAAAATCTAGTGTCCTCTGAAATTCCCAGACCTTGAGAGGATTCCCCGAAATCCTCCAAGCTATGAGTACCAACTGGTTCTTTAAGATCAGGGGATGAGTTTTCCCCAGTGGGTCGAACAAGAGGTCCCGAGACGGGAGGATTCGAACCGGGGCGGTGCAGCACAAGCTCAGAGCTATTGGAAACCACGCTTTTGCTTTCCAGTACGGAGTTACCAAAATCAATTCTGCTTTCTGTCGAATGGTTTTTGATAGAGCACGTTGAATCATGGAGAACGGGGGAAATGCAAAGTGTGGATCTCCCTCTCACTTCTGGAGAAACGCGTCCGAGCTGAGGGCTTTCAACTGAAAAAGAATGAGAGGTGAGTATTCAGGTAGGATGCAATCTTGCATGAGCCCCAGAGACGATTCGGAAACTGAATTATTCTGGGGTCAATATGCCAATTGCTGGCATCCCTCAGATACCTGGAATTCCAGTCCGCCACTAAATTCACTCTCCCTGGAATGTATTCTACTGACAACGAACTCTGGTGAGCTAGACAAAAGTGCCAAAAATCTTTGGCAATTTCCACTAAAATCTTGGAATGAGTTCACCCCAGTTTGTTGATCTATCGAACCGCTGAAATATTGTCCATCTGCAGGAGAATATAGCATTTCGATTTGGACGGGGACAAGGTCTTCACTGCGAAAGAGCCCGCTAGGAGTTCTAGGCAATTGATGTGGAGTTTGAGTTCCTCCGGAGACCAACGACCCCTTGTTTCCAACTGCCCACATCTGGCACCCCAGCCCCATCTGCTGGCATCTGATTCTATGACCACTTGTTGAACCGAGGCAAAAATCGCTCTAAGATTCCAAGCGTCCATATGATTCAGCCACCATTGTAGCTCCGTTTGAGCTTTGTGGGAGAGTACAATTGATTCGGAGTAAGTCAAACCCTTTCGAAGATGAAGGATCTTCAGCCTTTGAAGAGAACGATAATGAAGAGGGGGCAGAAAGATGGCCTGAATAGACGATGCTAGGAGGCCCACCAGACTGGCAAGTACCCTCAAGGAAAGCGAAGGAGCTGACAAGGCTTTCCTCAATTCTTTCTTTATAGCAAGCCTCTTTCTCAAGGGCAGTTTCAAAAGAGCTGCCACTGAATCTGTCCTGAAACCTAAGAATTCGATGTTCTGAGCAGGGATAAGTTGAGGCTTCTCTATGTTTATAATGAAACCGAGATCCTGAAGGAGCTGCATCGTCCATGAAAGATGGAGATGAGCGAGGCGCTCTTCCTGGGCCATAATTAGGATGTCGTCTAGATAAATAATCAAACAAACTCCTTTTTCTCACAGCCATTGCACCACCGGGCGAATTACTTTCGTGAAGCACCAGGGCGCTGATGAAAGGCTGAAAGGAAGGGCTGAGAATTCATAGCAACGATTTTGCCAAAAGAATTGAAGAAATCTGCGATGTGGGGCGAATATTGGAATGGTCAAATCCGTGTCCTTGAGGTCTAGACAGACCAACCAGTCTCCCTGTTGTAACAGGTCCCTGAGAAGATGAATACCTTCCATCTTGAAGTGTCGATATACTATCCAAGAGTTGAACTGTTTCAGACTGAGGACTAAGCGGGACCCTCCCCCTTTCTTATGAACCAGAAAAATTGTGCTGATGAAGCCTCTTGGATGCGGGCACGATTCTACAATAGCGCCTTTTTGTAACAGCGCTTTTAACTCTTGATCTATAAACAACATCTCTTGTTGAGAAAAAAGGAGAGGGGGAGGTCTCGGATTGTAGGGGTTCGGAGTAGAATTCTAGATGGTAGCCCCAAATGGTGTCTAGCACCCAGGCGTCTTGAGTAATCAAAAAACAATTTTGCATAAACTGACTTACACTGCCCCCAAAACAACTTCTGAGAGGGGAATTAGACTCACCTGTTTGAGAGGTATTTTGCCCATAATAACCTCCTCTGTGAGGTCCTCTGGGGTTACGAACCCTGCAGCCACGGTTTCTGTTGGGATAAAAGTTGGGGTTAGATTGATAATTGGAGTCCCCACGGGTTCTTTGGTAAGGGCAGGAGGCCTGTGAAGAGAAACGGCCTGACGAGCGACCTCTGAAACGCCTGGCCCGATGAAAAAGGCCACTGTTAAACACTTTTTTAATGGAAGTCTGGGCTTTGCCTAGCGCTGAAAAGGTAACAACGTATTTGGCAAGATCTTTCACAAACTTATCGCCAAACAAAAGTCCTTTAGTCACTGGTCCAGCATCCGCTGAGGCCTGCTCTGACAGTTTGGGGTCAATGTGGAGAAGGAAGGACTTCCTGCGTTCAGTAGACATTGAACAGTTCGCGTTACCCAGCAGACAGACGGCTCTCTGTGCCATTCCAGCAGGGTATCAGGATCGATGGGCTCCTGCGACTCTTTTGCCTGGATAGCCAAATCCAGGATTTTAGTAAGGAGACCTGAGATGTCCAAAAGCTTATCTTGGCAGCCCCGCCAAGCTCCATCAATACCCTTCTTGGGGTCTCTGGAGAATTTTTTAAGAAAAGTAATCATATGTGGATCCAATTCTGGAGTTTCCGCTACTTTTCCCTCGAGGGCTGTGCGAGGGCATTCAGATCTCAGAGTACTACAAATGTCTTTCTCAAAGATCTTTCTGAGTGTGGATTGAACATAGGCTGCCACTTCAGGGCAGGGGGCCATTCAGTTGATTTTGGATGGATGATATTATTTGGGTCAAAGAGTAGATTCTTCGCCAGAGGGGAAGAGGGATCAGAATTATCCAAGTGGTGCTTTTTGGATTTGCGCTTGCCTTTACGTTTGTCTGAGGAGGACGTATCCTCCGAGCCGGAAGTAAAGGAGGAGTCTGCAGAATTGCGTGTAGACTGTGGTGTGTGAACAGATCCCTGCTCAAAAAAGGCGCCATATTCGTGATCATTCAATACCGCATTAATAGTATGCTCAAAGGGGTCTGAATCAGACCAGCCAGGATCATTTATTTCAACCTCATTAGTGGTGGGGTTCCCCAAGCCTGCACCAAATCATCTGCAGCCAAAATTAAATATAGGTTGTGCAAAAGGGCGTAAAGCCTTTACCAATGCCCTATTTACAGAGTCCTGCACATGAAAATCAAGAGCCTCAACCAGGCATTCCTCCATCTGATGGCCTGCTGAATATTCCCCATAGTAATCATCTTGCTGAGCCATAATGAAAAAAAGGGGGGTAATATGGCACTCAGAGGTCCCAAATAATATTGCCACTTATCAATGGGGGGGGGTGACCCAAGTGCCCAGAAGGTCAAAAGACCTTATTTGCCGGTAAAAAACGAAATTATTATTCACTTTGAAGAAAGAATTTAGGGCAGTCAAAGCTCCTGAGGGGCCTGGCACTTATTCCCCCAGTGCAGCGCTCTATCAGTACTATTACAGCCCCTCTGGGCGTGTGAGGGAAAAACAAGGAGAAAGGAGAGTAGAGAACCTTCTTTCCGACGATCGCGCTAAGAAAAAAACAATATTTTCTTGGTTTGCGCATGCACGATCATCGGCAAAGAAAAGGAACTACCCTTTGAGGCCGCGTTTCCCTGAGGCCCCTCACCGGCAAGACGGCCGGAAAAAACTATTGTCATTTTTAGCAAGCAAAGCGGAAACCGCTGACACGAGCCGTCACTTACAGGATTAGCGCATGAAGGCAATAGCCGCGCTTCCTGAAGCCAATAAAAGGCATGAAACACTCATAAACAACAACAGTAATATTGAGGCACTTATCTCCAGTGCGAAGCAGCAAAGAAAGAGGACAGACTTTGCTTGCTTCAGACATTATAACTGGTAATGCTGCTCGATTGGAGGGTCGTTACGAGGCTGGTAATGATGGGAAATGTAGTTTCATGTTTCCTTTACTGTTATAGGCTGCTATGTGTTGCAGTAAAGATAAGAGATAAGCATAATCTGAAGCCTCCAGTCCTGACATAGAAGTTACATCTACCCTCCCATCCTCCTGTTGTGTTTTCTGTCACTCATCAGTATTAGGTATGTATTTAGTGATTTACTTTTCAAATGACTTAAAATAGTATTTGTTACTTTTGCCTCTCTATGGGGCCTTTCAATGTATTTAATTATAAGTTGGTCAGCAGCCTCCTTGCTTACGCGCACAGCTGATGGTGGGTGAGCATTATCTAGCCCACTCACCCACTTTCTGTTTTCACAGCATTGTTTGTTTACTTATCTATCTGCTGATCCTAACGATTAATATCATTAAAGGCTGGTCAGCTTGCTCCCCATTCATATGCATGGCCTTGGGCAAGGAGAACATTTTCATGCCAACTAGTAGGCCAGAGGAGACTGTAAGGTGTTAGAGGGCCCGCCCCCATCAGCTGCCTTCTAAATGAATGGCAGGTGTCGGTGGTTTTGTCGAATCGAACTGTTTTTGTAGGTGAAATTCTCCTGAGTTTTGGGATTTGCTATCCATGACAATAGAATTTAACAGGAAGTAGCCGCTGCTCTAGCGCAGTGAATATCCTGTATTCATTATGGACCCAGGCAAGGCTTGCAGCAATACTCGGGATGTTGATCCATGGGAGGAGAAGGTTCTGCATATTGCGAGAGGAGACTTGGAATTTCTTGTAAAACAAGCAGTGGACTCTCGATTAAAGGAACAGTTAGTCAAGGGACACAAAGATGATTCGGATGTTAATGCTTATGTTGGACCGAGAGGGAAATATGTGCATGTCCAAGGGCAACAGCTCTAAGAGATGCTGGAACATATAGTGAAAACTCTGAGTTTTGACCAGTCTGGTCACCAGGAAGATAAGGTAAATTCCCAGTATATACCCGCACCCACAGAACATTTATCTCTTAATGATGTTACAAAGGAGATAATGCCTAAAGAGGGGAAGGAGATTAGCAAAACTACAACACTTCGCTTTCGTAATAGGAGATATTTAAAATGATCAGTTTCACCAAATTACATAGTCTACAGTGGCATCTACTCTAATTTGGCGTCTGAAGATGCTATCCTTTCAGATATAGTGGACAGTAAGGTTGAGGGTGCACTCCAAAAAGTTAATGCAAAGTCTTATTTTTCTGTTAGAGCAAATACCTCTGCGGCTTACGCATCGCAGGTGCTTTGTAAAGCTCTTTAAGCCCTATATGACTGCTTTAATGAGGAAACCGATCATGTACCGATACTGGCCAACATGGAGTTGTTAGCTAAGTTTCTGTCAACCGTTATGTTTAAAATTCTATGGTATGCTTCTGCTTCAGCAGGAGCAGCAATCCAAGGAAGACGACTATTGTGGATGAGCCCCTGGAAGTTAGATCAAATCAAATCAAATCATAAACATTTATAAAGCGCGCTACTCACCCGTGCGGGTCTCAAGGCGCTAGGGGGAAGGGGTTACTGCTGCTCGAAAAGCCAGGTCTTGAGTAGTCTCCGGAATGCGGAGTGGTCCTGGGTGGTCCTGAGCATGGTGGGGAGGGAGTTCCAAGTCTTGGCCGCCAGGTAGGAGAAGGACCTCCCACCCGCCGTGGAGCGGCGGATGCGAGGGACGGCGGCGAGAGCGAGGCTGGTGGAGCGAAGAAGACGGGTGGGAGTGTAGAAGCTGAGGCGGCGGTTGAGGTATTCGGGTCCCTTGTTGTGGCGGGCTTTGTGTGCGTGGGTGAGGAGTTGGAAGGTGATCCTTTTGCTGACGGGAAGCCCGTGCAGGTGTCTCAAGTGGGCGGAGATGTTGCTGTTGCGGGGTATGTTGAGGATGAGGCGGGCGGAGGCGTTTTGAATTCGTTGCAGACGTTTCTGGAGTTTAGCGGTGGTTCCGGCGTATAGGGTGTTGCCGTAGTCCAGGCGGCTCGTGACGAGGGCGTAGGTCACGGTCTTTCTGGTGTCGGCAGTGATCCAACGGAAGATCTTTCGGAGCATGCGGAGGGTGAGGAAGCAGGAGGATGATACGGCGTTGACTTGTTTGGTCATGGTGAGAAGTGGGTCCAGGATGAAACCGAGGTGGTGTGCGTGGTCTGAGGGGTCAACGAGGTCAACGAGTACTGTTGCAAAAGCTGCCTTTCACAGGAACTAAAATAGGCAGTAAATAACTACAGAATAATATGTGGCCCAGAAGTCAGCAGAAGAACAGAACATTTTAAAGCTTTTTAAACATGGTAAGGGATAAAAGTACTTTGTGCAGAATAGAATCATGCAAAGATAGGCCACTAAAGACACATCCATGTCCAATAAAAAGGAGCTTGGCGAATCCCCTCTCCTCACAGAAGACAGGATGATCAAACTCATTGGCCTTACTAAATCAGGTATGCCCTCAGATCCTTGCCCTCCAAAACGTATACAGAGGACATAGCTGAGATGGTCACACCCATTCTGACAAAATTAATGAACACTGTCATCACCTCCGGTCAGTTTCCTACTGAATGGAAAAAAGCTTCCATACCTCCTTAATCCCAAGGAGGAAAAATATTTTTGCCCTATCTTACTCCTCCCAATGCCAGCGACAATTCTCAAAAAAATCTTAATATTTCCCTTTCAGAATTTCTAAGCAGGTATGAAAACCTTGATGAAGCTATACATGGTTTTACATCTAACCATAGTACGGAAATAGCATCGGCGGTAGCCTCGGAAGAGATAAGAACAGTCCTCGAAAATGATGGAAAGACGGCAGTGATTCTTCTTGATCTGTCCGCTGCTTTCAACACTGTGAGTCATGGTGTCCTCATAGACTGCTTAGTCAATATTGAGAACTGCGGATCAGCTTTAGACCTCCTGGGTTCCTTTCTCTCCAATAGGGATCAGTTGGTGTGCATTGGGGGTTTCAGGTCAAAATCCTTCTCCTTACTTTCCAGTCACCCTATGTTATTTAACATTTACATGGCCCCCTTAGTGAAACTCATCAGATCTTTTGCCTTTTCCACAATAGCATGTGCAAATTACATGCAAATTATCGTGCCCATTTCGAGCAATGCTGAAGATGTCATACAATGCTTCAACAATTTTATGCTTGAGGTTGCCGATAAAATATAATTGTTTAAAGCTAAATTCTGACAAAACTGAGGTCCTCCTCTTTCTAAAAGATACCTAATTTTGGAGCTCTTCCTGCTGGCCTCCATCCCTTGGCACCCTTCCTAGTTCGGTGTTAAAAGTTAGGAACCTAGGGGTTGTTAGCGCGCCTGTCCTTATTTGGTCTTTTATTGATAATTAATAAGGGGACGTGTTAGAGGTTCAATAGACCTTTTGACTACACTTAGAGTGATTCCACCATAAGTCCCATCTGTAATGCAATTACCTCCTCATAATCAATAAACATCATCAGAAATTCTTGGGAGTCAGTAATATTCACACACCATGACTTCTTTGGTCAAGAATAATCACACCTTTATGTAAAAGTTAGAACATTTATTTCCCTAGATTAACAATACGAATGTCATATAAATTAGTCTTAAAACCAGATGGTAAACATACATAAACAACACCGGTTGACCAAATCTTATAAAGAATCTCAATTTAACTAACGCATTGATAGTTAGGCATTCAAGAGTCACAGTACAAAGCAAAAGCAAGAATAACTGTGCAATACATCTAGATTCAGTAAATGAACAACATCGACTCTTTGATAATAATTTTTTTTACATTTTCTGGCTCTCCCTAACTAACCATCTGATTAGAATAGCATGTTTAGGCTTCATGCAAAACAATTTTAGTAAAATTGAATTTGGAAAATTATCTAGCTATGGCGCTATCAAAATACGGTTGGTACCTAGAAACAAAGAACTTAGCCTACAGCAAGAACAATAGCATTTGTTATACCTCTCCTCTTATGGATCAGCAAGCTGCGTTTAGCTTCATCAGTTGGACATCAGTTCAGCTAGCATCAGCAATCGGCAGTGAAACAGAATGGTTCTGACACAGGGGTCTCTAAGCGATCTCTGAACCATTTCAGACGTAATATTCAAGGGATCAGCATTCAGCATCAGAGATTTAAACAATAAAGTAAAAGATAGAAATAAAGTCATCAGGAACTGTTCAGCTCCTCAGACAGAATAGAATGAGCCACCTCTCCTCTGTGCAGTCGGGCTAAGTTAAAAACACCTAAAGAACTTCCCATGTTGCCATTGGTCAGGAAATTGCATGTTTATAATTAGTCCAATAAGGACCAACTGCCTAATCTAAAATACAACTAAACTGTCTTTCACATGTCGATGATTGGCTCCTCTTCTGCTGTTCCTATGGTCAGGCATGACAGATAACCTTTTTGTATCCATCCGTACTCCAGTCAGTACATCCTAGCTCCTGGGAGCATCGCTTTATCACACTTCAAATTCTACAATGTAACAACTACTAATACAAAACATTCTAGCAAGCAGTTATCATGAGAAAGTTAAACACATCTCCTAACGTTTGGTCAACACAATGCGAACAATTCACAAATTGATTTCTCCAAACAAACATTCCAACAATTTTATTAAACAGTGCAGCTTAATATGAGGCTGTGCAGACTAGGCCCAAACCTCGCTAACTTAAGGCCTATAATTAATAAGCAAAATACATTATGTAAAATAATTAATATGACACACTACTACAATAGTCTAAATGCAGGCACTTCAATTAAAATTGGTATTCATTTAACATATATACTTTGTAATTAATGGCGGCCGCACAAGTGGGCACATTTTCCAAGTCGCACATTTATTTCTATATTAGTAGATTTTATGCAAATTCTTGCTCCAAAATACATGAACATCATTAGTTATAATTTCATCTTTCACAATCCCTTCTCTGATGACTAAATATGTCATCACACTTTACATCATTCCGTACAAATTTTTGTTCACCTCTGTAGGAGGCTAGCCTGGTTTGTAGTGGGTACATGAGGTACTTCAACCTTATACCAGGTCAAGTTATCCCTTATTGGTGAAATGTAGGTAGTGTTCTAGCAGCTTAGGCTGTCTAGAGGTAGCTGTAGCAGAGCAGCTTAGGCTGAACTAGGAGACATGCAGAGCTCTTGCAATACCACTATAGTTACACAGTACTTATACACAATAAAAGACAATACTCAGTATTACCCAAAATAAAGGAACTTTATTTTAATGACACAAAGCCAAAACTATCTTAGAGGCAATACTCCTTCTGGAGGTAAGTAATATACACAATATATACACTAGTAACCAAAATCAGGTAAGTAAACTGTCATAGAATAGTGCACATAGTAGAAACTACAATAGATTGCAATGGGCCTAGGGGCAACCCAAACCATATACTAAAATAGTGGAATGTGAATGTTGAATTCCCCCCATAGGCAAGTGTAGTGTGTAGAGGGGTGCTGGGAGTGTAGGAAAATGCCAAAGGTAAGTACCCCACCCCAGAGCCCAGGAAAGCGGGAGTAAAGCACAGCAAGTTTCCTCAGGACACACTACAAGTCATGATAAAGGATTATGCAAGGACCAAGCAAGACTGCAAGCAACAAACATTGGATTCCTGGAGCTGAAGACCTGTGGAGAGAGGAGACCAAGGTGGTCATTCTGACCTCGGCGGTAAAAGGCGCTTACTGCCGGTCAGAAGACCGCCATAACACCGCCGCGGCCGTGGTTAACCGCCACGGTCATTCTGACCCGCAACTGGCAAACCGCCAAAAACCCGACATCCACAAAAATCCGCCACACGAAAGGTCAGCGAAAAACTGGCGATGACCAAACCTCCACCGTCACGCCAACAGAAATACGCCCATGCCATTACGACCCACAAATCCACGCGGCGGTCTTTCAACCGCGGTATCCCATTGGCGGTACACACCGCTGCGGTCAAAATACACACACACTTACAAAACACTACCACATTGGACAATTTGAAACACACACACCTGATACACATACAAACAACACTCCCACACACCCAATACAATATAAAACACACACCCACATCACCCACAAACCCCTTCGAAAAAAAACCCGTCAGAAAGCCAGAGATAGACAGCACTGCTTAGACAACACCATCACACAGAGGCAAACCACACCATCACCCACACAATATCCACGCACAAGACACCACACATCACCACACTCACCACACTCATCAACACATACACCACCCCACACCTCATCCACATCACCTTATGGCACCCCAAAGACACCCCCGGTTCTCAGACGCCGAACTCCGGGTCATGGTGGAGGAAATAGTTCGGGTAGAGCCCCTGCTCTTCGGGACACAGGTGCAGCACACCACCATTGCCAGGAAGATGGAGCTATGGCAAAGGATAGTCGACAGGGTCAACGCTGTGGGACAGCATCCACAAAATCGGGATGACATCAGGAAGCGCTGGAACGACCTACGGGGGCAGGTGCGTTCCATGGTATCAAGGCACAACATCGCGGTGCAGAAGACTGGTGGCGGACCCCCACCTACTCCCCCAGAATTCACAGCATGGGAGGAGGAAGTCTTGCACATCCTGCATCCTGAAGGCCTCGCAGGAGTATCTGGAGGAATGGACTCTGGTAAGTCAAATCTTAACTACTTCGTCCCATCCCCACCCCACCTGCATGCCAGCACATACCCCCACCCTCACCCCCACCCCATCACACCTACTCCCTGCAAATGGCTCACCATCACAACCCACCCATCCCAACACCAAGACCTGCATGCGTCCACATAGCATGGACACCCATCACCAAAGCATGCCCACTGCACATACACATCTCCCCCACAAGCCACCCTCACAAACGCCCACAAACAGGAATGCCAGCCCTGGGGTACACGGGCACCCACCCATTGACCGATATGGCACACACAGAAGCAATAACCATAACTCTATACCCCTGCAGGACCCGAACGCCACCACACCGCCCAAGAGGGTCCAGAAATGTCCATCCCACCCCCAGAAGAGGCCACCAGTGATGACAGCAGCTCTGTCTCCCTGGACCCAGATGACCAGCCCGGACCATCGGGGACCTCTGGACAGTAGGTTCCCCTCACACAGCCGCAGGCCACAGCAGACCCAACCCCCTCTGGGAACACCAGCACAGCTCCCACCCAGCGGGCCCATGCCTCTGTCTCCAGGACACGTCAATCAGCGGTGTGTCCACCACTACAGGGCACCCAGATTAACCCACCACCCCAACAACAACAGGCACCTGGGGGCAGTGGTAGTGGGCACACCGTCCAGAGGACAGAGGCCCAGGGAAACAGGGGAACTGGGAGGGCTCCTGTGCGACAGGGGGGGGACAGGCCAAGGGAACCCACTCTCCAAGAGGCCCTCTCCTCCATCATGGGAGCATACCACCACTCCCAGGAAACGATGGTGACGGTACTGGCCAGGTTCCAGGAGATCCAGGTCATGCAGGAGCAACAGTACATGGGGTTCAGGGAAGAACTTAGAACCATCAGTTCCACAATGGGCACCATCGTAGGGGCACTCAACCAGATTGTCACCACATTGCGGGACCATGTGGCACCACAAAGGGCCCCTGTCACTAGCATGGACCAAGAACAGGCAACCACCTCCACCGGCGCTAGTGGACAGGAGGCCCCCACACAACAACAGGCCACCCGAACCCCACCTCCTGCAGAAGAAGAACCACCCCGCAAGCGGGGCCTGAGATCTTGTAAGAAGACAGAGTAGGATGTCAAGACCCCCACCAGCAAAGGATACCCCCTAATGTCATCCCACTGTCCCACATTGTCACCCTGTCCAACCTTTAACTGCCCCTGCTCCACCTTCCACAGGCATATGGACAATGCACCTGTGAGACTGAAAAGCTGGACTCTGCCATGGACATTCCTCCACCATCACCAATCACCGATTTCCCACCATGTCCCTAAATTCAGCATTTTAATAAAAACACTTATTGCACAAAAACAATCTGGAGTCTGCCTGTATTTTGAAAAAATGTATTGAACATAATGCTGCCAAAATGTCCAGTTACACAGTGATGAAAACATACCACTGTCATACAGCTGTAGTCCATGGGGAAACAAAGCACAGGTCACGCAGTGGGGGCCACATCCCTGAAATTGGAAGGGAAAGTCACAACTCAGTTTACATACACTGGGGGAATAGGTCAGACAGTAGAGAGGCAGGAGACTGTAAGTAACTGTAAAATGCCGGTGTTGATTCTTACCTGTGTGTTATTGAAAATACTGTAGTATCACTCTGTCCCTGTTATCTGTGTCGTCCCCGTCGTCTTCCTCCTCTTCACTCTCCACAGGTTCCACCGCTGCTACAACACCTCCATCTGGACCATCCTCCTGAAGGAAAGGCACCTGGCGTCGCAAAGCCAGGTTGTGAAGCATACAGCAGGCCACGATGATATGACACACCTTCTTTGGTGAGTACATTAGGGATCCACCTGTCATATGCAGGCACCTAAACCTGGCCTTCAGGAGGCCGAAGGTCCGCTCAATCACCCTCCTAGTACGCCCATGGGCCTCATTGTACCATTCCTCTGCCCTGGTCCTGGGATTCCTTACTGGGGTCAGTAGCCAGGACAGGTTGGGGTAACCAGAGTCACCTATTAGCCACACACGGTGTATCTGTAGCTGTTCCATCACATAAGGGATGCTGCTATTTCGCATGATGTACGCGTCATGCACTGACCCAGGGAACTTGGCATTTACATGGGAGATGTACTGGTCAGCCAAACAGACCACCTGGACATTCATCGAATGATAACTTTTTCTGTTCCTGTACACCTGTTCACTTCCTCTGGGGGGTACCAAAGCCACATGGGTCCCATCAATGGCACCAATGATGTTGGGAATATGTCCAAGGGCATAGAAATCACCCTTCACTGTAGCCAAATCCTCCACCTCAGGGAAAACAATGTAGCTCTGCATGCATTTTATCAGGGCAGCCAACACTCTGGATAAAACCTTAGAAAACATAGGCTGAGACATCCCAGATGAAATGGCCACTGTTGTTTGGAATGATCCACTAGCCAAAAAATGGAGTACTGACAGAACCTGCACTAGAGGGGGAATCCCTGTGGGTTGGCGGATGGGTGACATCAGGTCTGGCTCCAGCTGGGCACACAGTTCCTGTATAGTGGCACGGTCAAGTCTGTAGGTGAGTATGACATGTCGTTCTTCCATTGTCGACAGGTCCACCAGCAGTCTGTACACGGGAACAGCCCTCCATCTCCTCACAAGTCCCTGTGGACGGTGCCTAGGAAGGACAACATGGAGCACAGAGTCAATCAACCCACAGGTACGTTCACACAGCTTGCAGTGTACACGATTCTCTATGCATTGAATGGCATGTATGAGTGGCAATGCAAGGCCTAGGCCTGTGTGACACAGTTGAAATTAAGCCATGTGGGCCTTTGAAATGGCGGCTGCCTGACCTGTGAAGTGTGACAATGTGATGTGAGGTCATTGCGCTGGCGTGGCACACCGTGGCGGTAGGCGGTCGAAGACCGCGGTGCAAAGCCGCATTGGTTAACATTGAACCCTATGGGTTTCATGAGCCAATGACGATGTGCGCCGGCGGTCGCGGTACGCACCGCCGCGGTACGCACCGCCGCGGGCGTGACCGCCATTTTCTATCTGCTTAATCACTCGAGACCTGATCATCCACAGGAGAGGACCTATACTGCAAGTGCTGCTGTGACCTCGGTCTGGAAGTGACAATGGCTGCTGCGACTGGGGAAAGGGCCCCTGCCTTCACTTCAGAAGAGTTGGAGAAACTCGTGGATGGGGTCCTCCCCCAGTATGTGCTACTCTACGGTCCTCCAGACCAACAGGTGAGTACACTGGGACCATGCTTAGTGGGCAATGCCTGGGTTGAGTGGGGTGAATGAACAATGGTGGTGAGGGGAGCGAATGAGGAATGCATTGCACGACAGATGAGAGCATGTGCCACATGGCAAGGTTGGGGAGGGGGGGCCACTCACATCGACCATGCAGAAAAGAGATGATGTTTCTTTTCCCACCCTGTACATGTCACATAGGTCAGCGCCCATCAGAAGATCGACATTTGGCGTGCCATCGCCAAGGACGTCCGGACCCTGGGGGTCCACAACAGACGGGCACCCACTGCCGCAAGAGGTGGGAGGACATCCGCTGCAGGAGCAGAAAGACCGCTGAGGCTCTGCTGGGGATGGCCTCCCAACCTAGGAGGGGTGCCAGTCGGACTTTGAACCCCCTGATGTCCCGGATCCTGGCGGTGGCCTACCCCGATTTGGATGGGCGCGTGAGGACATCACAGCAGACACAAGGGGGTGAGTACCAGCACATTCAGCTATCTTTGCGCGCAGTGGAGGTGCCTGGGTGGGGGAGGATGGCTGTGGGTATCCCTAGGCCAGGGCGATTTCTGTAGGCTAGGCCCCTCCGTGAGGCATGGCCCTGTGCCCCCGCCCCCACCTCTGTAGGGTGCCTAGTACAGCTACTCATGGCCCTGTGTCATCTATGTGTGCAGTTGTCGTCCATAGGCTTGTAGGCAATGTCCCAGTGATTGAGTAGTGTACCCCAAGTGCGCTGCGTAGTGCACTGGGCTGCTGTGTCTGTCCTCTCCGCCAACGGTGTCGCCAATGCATGCACTAAACATGTCTTTCTTTCTTCTCCCCCCCCTTTTTTTTGGTCTTCCTGTTCATGTGTGCATTAGCATAATCAGGCGGAGGAGAAGTGGCATCAGCGCACGAGGGAGCTGCATCTCACATGGCCCCGGAGGGCCATGCTACCGACTCCGAGTACACCAGTGAGAAGGAGGGTGAGGGGAGCTCCACAACGGGGACCCGTGCAGACGTCAGCGACACCGACACGTCCTCGGAAGGGAGCTCCCTTGTGGTGGCGGCAACATCCGTGCCCACCGCTACAACAGGTACAGCCGCCACCCAGCGCACCAGCCCCGCCCTCCCAGCAGCCCATCAGCGTTCGCCCCGTGCCCGCTCGGCCAGGAAGCCGGCCATCTCCTTCGCCCCAGGCACCTCAGGCCCTGCCCCAGTTACCCCTGCTGCCCTCAGTGCGGAGATCATTGACCTCCTCCAGACGCTCATTGTTGGGCAGTCTACCCTTTTGAATGCCATCCAGGGGGTAGAAAGGGAGGTGCATCGGAGCAATGCATACCTGGAGGGCATTCATTCGGGTCAGGCTGCCCATCAGCGATCGTTCAATGCTCTGGCCTCAGCACTGACGGCAGCCATTGTCCCTGTCTCCAGCCTGCCTCCTCCAACTCTCTCCACCCAGTCCCAATCCCCTGTTCCTCTGCCTATCCCAGCCACACCTACAGACCAGCCTGCACACACATCAACACCCAAGGGCCGCTCATCCAGACATAAGCACCAGAGATCACACAAGCATTCACCCAAGCAACATCCACATGCAGACATGCCAACAGCCACTGCCTCCTCTGTGTCCCCCTCCTCCTCGTCTCCCTCCTCCCTCCCTGTGATGTCTCCACTCACACCTGCATGCACACCACCATCAGCCAGTACGTCCATCACAAGCACACCCTCCAGAACACTCCACACACGTGCACTCACCACCCCCACTGCCATTTACACGTCCCCTGTGTCCTCTCCCACTGTGTCTGTCACCCCCTCTTCCAAACCACACAAACGCAGGCAGCCACCCACCCAACAGCCATCCACCTCACGACAGCCTCCGTCACAAGCACCTGCACCCAAAGACAGCACACTTGACTCTCCTACAACCACATCCTCTTCCTCCACTCCCATACCCACTACACCAACCCGTCCCTGTCTTTCTAAATTGATTTTCCTTTCCAACCTTGACCTCTTTCCAACAACTGACCCACCCCCTCCATCTCGTAAGACTCCAATCAGCACCTCAGCCACCACAAGCCCTGCACCTACTAGGTTCATAGTTCAGGGCTATTGGAGTCCACCAGCTCCTAGGGCAGGAACATCGGCCAGCAGCAAGGGGACAGCCAGCCCACCCCCTGGGAAGAGAACCAAAAAAGTGAAGGGCCGGCGCGACAGGCCTGAGACGGCTGCCCCCAAGGACACTAGCCTTGCCCCTTCAACTGGCTCTTCCACAAAGGGAGGCAAGGGCCCCAGAGATACTGCGAAGGAGGGCAAGGGCAGCAGGGCGGACAAGTCCGGCAGCAGGCCAGCTGCCCAGGAGGGGCCCACCAGCCCCATTTGGGGTGTGACGGAGGACACCCACGGGCCCAGGACTCCAGCACAGGAGGGCCCCGCAAGCGAAAGGTCGGATGGCGACTGAGCGGGAAATATTGGCCCGATCTGGTTCCCTAGGAACACAAGACAAGCACCACTGAGCAGGGCCCGCCGTGAGGAGCACCGCTGAACAGGGCCCCGGCAAGACAAGCACCGCTGAACAGGGCCCGCCGTAAGAAGCACCGCTGAACAGGGCCCCGGCAAGACAAGCACCGCTGAACAGGGCCCGCCGTGAGAAGCACCGCTGAACAGGGCCCCGGCAAGACAAGCACCGCTGAACAGGGCCCGCCAAGACAAGCACCGCTGAACAGGGCCCGCCGTGAGAAGCACTGCTGAACAGGGCCCCGGCAAGACAAGCACCGCTGAACAGGGCCCGCCGTGAGAAGCACCGCTGAACAGGGCCCCGCCAAGACAAGCACCGCTGAACAGGGCCCCGGCAAGACAAGCACCGCTGAACAGGGCCCGCCGTGAGAAGCACCGCTGAACAGGGCCCCGGCAAGACAAGCACCGCTGAACAGGGCCCGCCGTGAGAAGCACCGCTGAACAGGGCCCGCCGTGAAAAGCACCGCTGAACAGGGCCCCGGCAAGAAAAGCACCGCTGAACAGGGCCCGCCATGAGAAGCACCGCTGAACAGGGCCCCGCCAAGACAAGCACCGCTGAACAGGGCCCCGCCAAGACAAGCACCGCTGAACAGGGCCTGCCGTGAGAAGAACAGCTGAACAGGGCCCCGGCAAGACAAGCACCGCTGAACAGGGCCCGCCGTGAGAAGCACCGCTGAACAGGGCCCCGCCAAGACAAGCACCGCTGAACAGGACCCGCCGTGAGAAGCACCGCTGAACAGGGCCCCATCAAGACAAGCACCGCTGAACAGGGCCTGCCGTGAGAAGCACCGCTGAACAGGGCCCCGCCAAGACAAGCACCGCTGAACAGGGCCCCGCCAAGACAAGCACCGCTGAACAGGGCCCGCCGTGAGAAGCACAGCTGAACAGGGCCCCGGCAAGACAAGCACCGCTGAACAGGGCCCGCTGTGAGAAGCACCGCTCCGCTGGGCCCTTCCTGTCAAGCACCACTCCGCTGGCCCCTTCATCTCAAGCACCGCTCCACTGGGCCCTTCATCTCAAGCACCGCTCCGCTGGGCCCTTCATCTCAAGCACCGCTCCGCTGGGCCCTTCCTGTCAAGCACCGCTCCGCTGGGCCCTTCATCTCAAGCACCGCTCCGCTGGGCCCTTCATCTCAAGCACCGCTCCGCTGGGCCCTTCATCTCAAGCACCGCTCCGCTGGGCACCGCCGTCTCAGTACCGCTCTGCTGGGCCCTTCCTGTCAAGCACCGCTCCGCTGGGCCCTTCATCTCAAGCACCGCTCCGCTGGGCCCTTCCTGTCAAGCACCGCTCCGCTGGGCCCTTCATATCAAGCACCGCTCCGCTGGGCACCGCCGTCTCTGCACCGCTCTGCTGGGCCCTTCCTGTCAAGCACCGCTCCGCTGGGCCCTTCCTGTCAAGCACCGCTCCGCTGGGCCCTTCATCTCAAGCACCGCTCCGCTGGGCCCTTCCTCTCAAGCACTGCTCCGCTGGGCCCTTCGTCTCAAGCACCGCTCCGCTGGGCACCGCCGTCTCTGCACCGCTCCGCTGGGCCCTTCCTGTCAAGCACCACTCCGCTGGGCCCTTCCTGTCAAGCACCGCTCCGCTGGGCCCTTCATCTCAAGCACCGCTCTGCTGGGCCCTTCATCTCAAGCACCGCTCCGCTGGGCCCTTCCTGTCAAGCACCGCTCCGCTGGGCTCTGCCGTCTCTGCACCGCTCCGCTGGGCCCTTCATCTCAGGCACCGCTGGCCCATTGGCAGGGCCGGATCTGTGTCGGGCAGGGCTTCACGAGGCACTCTGGCCAACATGCCTCCTCCATAACCAGTGGAGTCTGTAATCCACCTGATGGACTCTGGCTTTGCACACCCCTGGATGGTACAGTGGGCAATCCACCCACTGTAGAGACTTGAGAGAGCGTGGCTTTGCACTCCCCAGGATGGTACAGTGGGCAATCCACCCACTGTAGAGACTTGAGAGACTGTGGCTTTGCACTCCCCAGGTTGTAACAGTGGGCAATCCACCCACTGTAGAGACTTGAGAGACTGTGGCTTTGCACTCCCCAGGATGGTCCAGTGGGCAATCCACCCACTGTCTGGACTTGTGAGACTGTGGCTTTGCACTCCCCAGGATGGTACAGTGGGCATGGCGGCCCTCGTGGATTTGGCATCGTGGACTCATCTGGCTGAGGTGCCCCCCCTTCCCTTCCCCCTGAGGTGCCTGTAGTTTTACTATCTGATGCCCCTGCAGTGTTCTCTCCAATGGAAACGGGTCTCGTGAGTGGGCTTTGCCCATGTGTTTATGCACATTGGCCCACGAACAATGGAATGTAGGCAATATGTGCCGGACTTTTGGACTATGGGTATATTGTCCATGTTGTAATATCTTTATTTGATAAATTTCAATTTTCACTTAAGTTCATATATGCTTTAATATACTTCAATTTTAATGTACATTTTATTTGTCTTTGCATTATTACGGGGGGTTTGGGGGGTGTCACTCTGACTTGTTGATCTGCATTGGTGTGTAGGGATTTGGGGGGGGGTCACGTATGTGTGTGCCTGTAACCTTTTCTCCTCCCCCCTCCCCTGTGTCGTAGGTGCAGTACTCACCATTGTCTTCTGCGCCGGCATTCGAGCTCCTGGTAGAGGAGCAGGAAGACAATAGCTGATAGGATGTTTAATTGGGGTTCCATGCTGTGCAGATTCCTCGTGGAGTGTGTATAGGTGAGCGTTTTCCCGTTCATAGTCTGTTTCCGCCGTGTTTTTATCGGCGGGGCTCCCGCCCCGGAAAAGGTGGCGGATTGGTGGGTCGTGATAGTGTGGGCGGTACATTGTCTGCCGCATGTCTGTTGGCGGTGACCGACGCGCTGTTTGTTTCTCCCGCCGTGGCGGTCGGAGTGTTGGCGGTTCCCGCCAGGGTCAGAATTCCATTTTTTTTACCGCCTGCCTGTTGGCGGGTTGGCCGCCGCTTTAACACCGACCGCCAGGGTTGGAATGACCCCCCAAGTCCAGAAGTCGAAGAAGAGTCCAGGAAGGACAGGAGCCCCTGCCAACCTAGAAGAAGGTGCAAAAGGGGATTCTCCAGTCAGAGGGTAAGTACAGAGAGCACAAAAGAAGATGGCTGTGGGTTCCACGTCGAGTTGTTGGATGCAGGCTGTTTGCATCACTGGATTCCGCCAACAAGCCTTGGTTCAAGCAAGTACACAGTTTGTGTCAAAAAGGAGCTGTCTGGACCCAGGAGGGACCTGGTGGTCTCAGCTCAGACTGAGGAGACAGAGAGGGCTCTCAGCACTCCAGAGAGCCCTCAGAAGACTAGGCAGAACCCACAGGAGTCCCAGAACATGGGGACAAAGAAGATGCAAAGTGCGGTCGTTGCAGCACTTCAGTGGAAAGTCCCACGCTGCCAGAGAACAACTCATGGAGCTGTGCATTGCAGGATGGAGTGCTGAAGACCTGGGCTATGCTGTGCACTAAGAACTTTTGGAAGACTTGCACAGAAGCCCAAAGAGCTGCAGAAGACGCGGTGCACAGGGGTACTGTTGCAGCACGGGGAGGCAAGCTCTTACCTCTGCCAAATTTGAACAGCTGGAACTTTGGACAGTCTGGGTCACTCCGGCCCAGCACCTGTGTTCCAGGCAGCACGCTCGTCATCAGGAGAGGAGTCCCAGAGTACTGGTTGTCGTCGCAGAAGGGTGCTTGCAGAAGCAGGGAAGTGACTCCGTCACTCCACTGGAGATTCCTTCAGTTATTCTGGTGCAGGGTGAGACAGGCAGTCCTCAGACCGTGCACACCTTGTTGCAAATGCTGGCTGGAGATGAAGTTGCAGGTCACAGGAGTCGTCCTGGAAACTTTGTTGCAGTTACAGTGGTTCCTGGAGCAGTCTGCGGTTGATCCAATGGTCAGAAGCTGGAGCAGAGGATGCAGAGGAGTCCTGGAGGAATCTTGCAAACCGAATCTGAGGAAACACCCAGAGGAAAGACCCTAAATAGCCCTGAGAGGGGGGTTGGCTACCTACCCAGGTATGCACCTATCAGGAGGGGTCTCTGACATCACCTGCTGGCACTGGCCACTCAGAGGTCTCCAGAGGGTCCCTACACCTTGGAATCCAAGATAGCTAACGCCAGAGACACTCTGGAGGAGCTCTGGGCACCACCCCTGGGGTGGTGATGGACAGGGAAGTAGTCACTCCCCTGTCCTTTGTCCAGTTTCGTGCCAGAGCAGGGACTGGGGTCCCTGAACCGGTGTAGACTGGATTATTCAATGAGGGCACCATCTGTGCCCTTCAAAATATTTCCAGAGGCTCTGGGAGGCTACCCTTCCCATGCCTTTAACACCTATTTCCAATGGGAGAGGGTGTAACACCCCTCTCCTAAAGGAAATGCATTGTTCTGCCTTCCTGTGATTAAACTGCTCAAACCCCAGGAGGGAAGAAACATGTCTGTGAGGTGGCAGCAGCTGGGGATGCAGTGGAAACCTCAGAGAGCTGGTTTGGCTGTACTGGGGTCCATGGTGGAGCCCCCAGGGTGCATGGTATTGGCCCCCAATACCAGATTTGGATTGGGGGGACAATTCCATGATCTTAGACCTAAGATGCGGAGTTACCATTGTGAAGCCACATATATGTATTGACATATGACATATATGTAGTACACGCTTATAATGGTGTCCCCGCACTCACGAAGTCTGGGCAATTGGCCCTGGACAACGTGGGAGCACCTTTGCTAGTGCAAGGGTGCGCTCACACACAGTAACTTTGCACCTAGCCTTCAGTAAATGAAGGTTAGACATATAGGTGACCTATAAGTTAATTAGGACCAGATGTAGGAAGCAAACAAATTGCGAGTCGGAAATAGCGACTCCTTGCGAATCGCTATTTCCGACTCACAAAACGTGATGCATGAAAAAATCGCAAAACCAAATTGCAATTCAGTGCGGAGTCACACCACAGTTTGCAAACTCACAATTTGCAAATTCGCTATTTGCCAGCTCTCAATTTGCGAGGTCGCAAATTTCACAAGGGTGTGGTCCGGAGTCTCCAATGTGACTGGCTCGCAAATTGCACACAGGTGCAAAAAAAAATAGTTAAAAACACACTTCCTGGTTCTGAGTGATGTCATCAGAACCAGGAAGTACCCCATGGAACAGGGAGGAGGCTACCCAGCACAAACAGCAGAGTCACACCCAGCTGAGAGGAGCAACAGCAGCCATGTCAGCTCAGGACAAGGAGACACCCACTGCTGGGAGGAAGAGGAAACTGAAGTTTTCTGAAAAGGAGCTGGAGGTCCTAACAGAGGAGTGCTGCCTGCACCATGATGTCTTGTTTGGTAAGGCATCAATGAGTGTCCCTGACACCTAAAAGAAGAAAATCTGGCAGGACATCCTTACTAAAATATATGCTATTGGAGTCAGCCATCGCACAATTGATGAGGTCCCCAAAAGGTGGTACGACCTCTGGTCCAGGACAAGGAAAGCGTGGCTGAGAGGATGAGGGAGATTCATGGAACTGGAGGAGGGCCATCAACAGTAATACCCCAGTTTTGCTCTATGCAGTATCACTGTCCAAATCCTAAAGTTCAATCATATTCTTCAAAAGATGATATAGCTTGTTATTTAAACTTTAGCAGCCGCATCCAAATCGATAGCCAGTCCAGATTTTCTCAAATCAAGGTTCAATCATATTTTTCAAAGGATGATATAGCTTATCATTTAAATTTTAGCAGCCGCATCCAAATTGATAGCGGCTGGTAAAGTTTAAATATTAAGCTATATCATCTTTTGAAGAATATGATTGAACTTTGATTAGAGAAATCTGGACTTGGACTTTGGATCATAGCAATCTTGGAACAACAGATCAATTAATTCTACTATTTGGATTTGGACAGTGATACTGTAATTGGGGATTATGTTGGAAATAATTCTATTAATTTTCAGAAATATATGACAAAACATTGCCTATGTATACTGACTCATGAGTACTATTATTTTTCACGTTATAATGAGTGCCTCTTGTACTTTATATTTGATGTGGCAAGGGGACTAGGGTGCATCAGCCATGCAGTGGACCTGACAGAGACCAGCCAGCAGCAAGGGGCATTGGCGATACCCCTCAGGATAGCGAGGAGATCTTCAGCGTCAGCGGTGTATCTGCCTCAGATGCACAGATCATGCAGAGTAGCAGTGCCCGGCAAGGATAAGGGGACCAACCTGGATTGTGCCATTGTGGCCTTAGTTGCAGGAGGCTGTGAGCTACCTAATCTGTGTTTTGACTGAGGCACATGAACTTAATGTGTCAGACATTACATTTTGCTTTTTTCGTGCAGTTGAGTTGACAAATATTTCTTCATTATGGGGGTTATTACAACTTTGGAGGAGGTGTTAATCCGTCCCAAAAGTGACGGTAAAGTGACGGATATACCACCAGCCGTATTACGAGTTCCATAGGATATAATGGACTCGTAATACGGCTGGTGGTATATCCGTCACTTTACCGTCACTTTTGGGACGGATTAACACCTCCTCCAAAGTTGTAATAACCCCCTATATTCCTGAAATAAAAGGGATAATTTGTTGTACTGCACAACCTGACTATGGGGGTCATTCTGACCTCGGCGGTAAAAGGCCCTTACCACAGGTCAGAAGTCCGCCATTCTACCGCCGCGGCCGCGGTAAACCGCCACGGTCATTCTGACCACCAACTGTGAAACCGCCAAAAATCCGACATCCAAGGAAGGCCGCCTCATCAGCGGGCCGCGGAAAACTGGAGATGACCAAACCTCCACGTCACGCCAACACAAACACGCCCATGCCATTCTGACCCACGAATCCACGCGGCGGTCTTTCAACCGCGGTATTCCATTGGCGGTACACACCGCTGCGCTCAAAATACACACACAGCTCCAAAACACAGCCACATTGGACAAATTGAAATACGCACACCTGAGACACATACAAACAACACTCCCACACATCCAATCAACTATAAAACACACACCCACATCACCCACAAACCCCCACTAGTTGGAAATCGGAGCGAAGGCGAGAGCGAGAGAGATAGAGATAGAGAGAGCGAGCACAGCAATAGAAAACCCCAACACACACAGGAACCCAACTTCATCACCCACACCACATCTACGCACACATCACCACATATCACCACGCACATCACCACAGACACCACCCCACACCTCATCCACAACACCCCATGGCACCCCAAAGAGACCCAAGGTTTTCGGACCAAGAACTCCGGGTCATGGTGGAGGAAATCATGAGGGTTGAGCCCCAGCTCTTCGGCACACAGGTGCAGCACACCACCATAGCAAGGAAGGCTGAGCTATGGCAAAGGATCGTAGACAGGGTCAACGCTGTGGGACAGCATCCCAGAAATCGGGAAGATATCAGAAAGCGATGGAACGACCTACGGGGAAGGTGCGCTCGATGATCTCTAGGCACAACATCGCTGTGCAGAAGACTGGCGGCGGACCCCCACCCACTCCACCCCAATTCACAGCATGGGAGCAAGAGGTGGTAAACATCCTGCATCCTGATGGCCTCGCTGGAGTACACGGAGGAATGGACTCTGGTAAGTCGAATCTCAACTACTTCACCCCCCCCAACCACCCGCATGCCAACCCCCCCCCCCCTCACCCCCAATCTCAACCCCCAGCACACAACCTCCCTGCCAATGTCTCACCAGCACAACCCACCCTAAACACCAACCCCTGAATGCCAACACAAACCATAGACAGCGACCACCAAAGCATGACCATTGCACATACCCATACACCCCCCCCCCAAACCCTCACAACACCTCCCACAAGGGAATGCCAGCACTGGGGGACAAGGGCACTCAAAATGCACGCCATGGCACACACAGAAACAATAACCATACTCCTTTACCCCTGCAGGGCCCGAACGCCAACACACCGCCACGGAGGGTCCAGATATGTCCATCCCACCCCCAGAACAGGCCCCCAGCGAGGACAGCAGCTCTGTCGACCTAGAACCTGACGACCAGCCCGGACCATCGGGGACCTCTGGACAGTCGGTTCCCCACACACAGACACAGGCCACAGCAGACCCAACCCCCTCTGGGAACACCAGCACAGCTCCCACCCAGCGGGCCCATGCCTCTGTCTCGCGGACGCGTCAATCAGCGGTGTGTCCGCCACTACAGGGCACCCAGGCTGACCCAACACCCCAACAACAACAGGGACCTGGGGGCAGTGGTAGTGGGCACACCGTCCAGGGGACAGAGGCCCGGGGAAACAGGGCAACTGGGAGGGCTGCTGTGCGACAGGGGGGGGGGGACAGGCCCAGGGAACCGACTCTCCAAGAGGCCCTCACCACCATCATGGGAGCATATCATCACTCCCAGGAGACGATGGCGATGGTACTGGCCAGGTTCACCGAGATCCAGGCACAGCAGGAGGAACGGTACATGGGGTTCAGCAATGAACTTCGGAACATCGCTACCGCTATGGGGACCATAGTCCAGGCCCTCAACCGGATAGAAACCACATTGCGGGACCATGTGGCACCGCAAAGGGCCCCTGTCACTAGCCAGGAACAGCCTACCACCTCCGCCGGCGCTAGTGGTCAGGAGGCCCCCACACAACGACGGGCCACCAGAACCCCACCTCCTGCTGAAGAACAACCACCCCGCAAGAGGAACCTGAGATCTCAAAGGAAGACAGAGTAGGATGCCAAGCCCCCCGCCAGCCTAATATCCCCCCTGATGTCATTCCACTGTCCCACAGTGTCACCCTGTCCAACCTTGAACTGCCCCTGCTCCATCCTTCCACAGGCATATGGACAATGCACCTGTGCAACCGAGAACTGGACTCTGCCATGGACATAACTCCACCCTCACCCATCACCGTTTTAATATCATGTACCAATATCTAGCACTAAAAATAAATCACTCATTGCACTGAATTCAGTCTGGAGTCAGCCTGTATTATTTACAAATGTATAACACATTACTTATCAATAATGTTCTGTTATTTATGTGATGACAACATACCGATGTCAATAAGCATTAGTCCATGGGCTAACCAAGCAGAAGTCACGCAGTGGGTCATACAGCACTGAAAAGGGAAGGGAAAATCAAACATCAGTTTAAAAGAACTGGGGGGAAATACACAAAGTAAAGATGCAGGGGTCTTTCAGTAAATGTTAAATGGCGTGGGTGATTCCTACCTGTGTGCTACTGAAAATACTGTTGGATAACTCTGTCCCTGTTGTCTGGGTCGTCCTCTTCGTCTTCCTCCTCTTCACTCTCCGCAGGCTCCACAGCTGCTTCAACACCACCATCTGGACCATCCTCCTGCAGGAAAGGCACCTGACGTCGCAATGCCAGATTGTGAAGCATACAGCAGGCCACGATGATCTGGCACACCTTCTTTGGTGAGTACATCAGGAATCCCCCTGTCATATGCAGGCACCTAAACCTGGCCTTCAGGAGGCCAAAGGTTCTTTCAATGATCCTCCTAGTTCGCCCATGGGCCTCATTGTACCGTTCCTCTGCCCTGGTCCGGGGATTCCTCACTGGGGTCAATAGCCAAGGCAGGTTGGGGTAACCAGAGTCACCAATTAGCCACACACGTTGTCTCTGTAGCTGTTCCATCACATAAGGGATGCTGCTATTTCGCATCACATACGCGTCATGCACTGACCCAGGGAACATGGCATTCACATGGGAGATGTACTGGTCAGCCAAACAGACCACCTGGACGTTCATCGAATGGTAACTTTTCCTGTTTCTGTACACCTGCTCATCGTCTTCTGGGGGTACTAAAGCCACATGGGTCCCATCAATGGCACCAATTATGTTGGGGATATGTCCAAGGGCATAAAAATCACCCTTCACAGTGGCCAAATCAACCTCCTCAGGGAATACAATGTAGCGCCGCATGTGTTTCGTCAGGGCAGACAACACTCTAGACAAGATTTTTGAAAACATAGGCTGAGACATTCCAGATGACATGGCCACTGTTGTCTGGAATGAGCCACTTGCCAAAAAATGGAGGACTGACAGAACCTGCACTAGAGGGGGAATTCCTGTGGGTTGGCGGATGGGGGACATCAGGGCTGGCTCCAGCTGGGCACACAGTTCATGTATAGTGGCTCGTCAAGTCGGTATCGTAGTATGATGTGGCGTTCTTCCATTGTCGACAGGTCCACCAGCGGTCGGTACACGCGAGGATTCATCCTTCTCCTTGCAAGTCCCAGCGGACGGTGCCTAGGAAGGACAACATGGCGCACAGAGTCAAGCAAATCACAGGTACGTTCACCACTGCATGCATAGCACACGATTATCTATGTATTGAAAGGCGTGTATGTGTGGCAATGCAAGGCCTAGGCCTGTGTGACGCAGTACAAATTATGCCATGTGGGCCCTTGAAATGGCGGCTGCCTGACCTGCGAAGTGGGACAATGGGATGTGAGGTCAATGCGCTGGCGTGGCACACCGTGGCGGTAGGCGGTCGAAGACCGCTATACGAAGCCGCATTGGCTAACATTGAGGCCTATGGGTTTCAGGAGCCAATGACGAGGTGCGCCGGCGGTCGCGGTACGCACCGCCGCGGTACGCACCGCCGCGGGCGTGACCGCCATTTTCTATCTGCTTAATCACTCGAGACCTGATCATCCACAGGAGAGGACCTATACTGCAAGTGCTGCTGTGACCTCGGTCTGGAAGTGACAATGGCTGCTGCGACTGGGGAAAGGGCCCCTGCCTTCACGTCTGAGGAGTTGGAGAAACTTGTGGATGGGGTCCTCCCCCAGTATGCGTTACTCTACGGTCCTCCAGACCAACAGGTAAGTACACTGGGTGCACATTGAATGGGCTATGCCTGTGTGGAGTGCGGTGGATGTAAGTTGGTGGGGTTGGGTGCGAATGAGGAGTGCAACGCACGACAGATGAGAGCATGTGCCATATGGCAAGGTTGGGGAGGGGGGGCCAATCGCATCTAACATGCAGAAAATTTATGATTTTACCTTCCCACCCTGTACATGTCAAATAGGTCAGCGCCCATCAGAAAGTGGACATTTGGCGTGCCATCGCCAAGGAAGTCCGGGCCCTGGGGGTCCACGTCAGACGGGGCACCCACTGCCGCAAGAGGTGGGAGGACATCCGCCACGGGACCAGGAAGACCGCCGAGTCACTGCTGGGGATGGCCTCCCAACCTAGGAGGGGTGCCAGTCGTACCCTGACCCCCCTGATGTCCCGGATCCTGGCGGTGGCCTACCCTGAATTGGATGGGCGCGTGAGGACATCACAGCAGACACAAGGGGGTGAGTATCAGCACATTCTGCTATCTCTCTGCGCAGTGGAGGCGTCTGGGTGGGGGAGGAGGGTTGTGGGTGACATTAGGCCAGGGCGCTTTCTGTAGTGTAGTCCTCTCCTTTAGGCATGGCCCTGTGCTCCCGGCCCCCACCTCTGTAGGGTGACAAGTACAGCTATCGATGGTCCTGCATCACACATGTGCGCCTTTTTCGTCTCTAGACCTGTTGTCCTAGTCAGAAGTACTGAGTAGTGTACCCCGAATGCGCGGCTTAGTGCATGAGGCTCCTGTGTCTGTCCTCTCCGCCAACGGTGTTGACATTGCATGCACTCAACCTGGTCTTCGTTTTTCTCCCCCCACCCTTCTTCTTCATCCTCTTGTGCATGTGTGCATTAGCATCATCAGGCGGAGGAGAATTGGCATCGGAGCACGAGGGAGCTGCAAGTCACAAGGCCCCGGTGGGACCAGGAACAGACACCGAGGGCCCCAGTGATCCGGAGGGCGAGGGGAGCACCACAACGGGGACCGGTGGTGACACCAGCGACAGCGACACGTCCTCAGATGGGAGCTCCATAGCGGTGGCGGCAACATCCGGGCCCCCCGCCTCTACAGGTACAGCTGCCACCCAGCGCACCAGCCCCGCCCTCCCAGCAGCCCCTCAGCCTACGCTCCGTGCCCGCTCGCCCAGGAAGGCGGGCGTCTCCTTCGCCCCAGGCACCTCAGCCCCTGCCCCTGTTACCGCTGCTGCCCTCAGTGAGGAGGTCATTGACCTCCTGAGGACCATCATTGTTGGGCAGACTACCCTTTTGAATGCCATCCAGGGGGTAGAAAGGGAGGTGCATCGGAGCAATGCCTACCTGGAGGGCATTCATTCGGGTCAGGCTGCCCATCAACAATCGTTCAATGCTCTGGCCTCAGCACTGACGGCAGCCATTGTCCCTGTTTCCAGCCTCCCTCTTCTGACTGCCTCCAGCCTGTCTCTGTCTCCTGTTCCTCAGCCTATCCCATCCACACCATCAGACCAGCCTGCACACACCTCAACACCCAAGGGCAGCTCATCCAGACACAAGCACCACAGAACCCACAAGCATTCACGCAAGCAACACCCAGATGCAGACATTCCAACAGTCACTACCACCTCTGTGTCCCCCTCCTCCTCGTCTCCCTCCTCCCTCCCTGTGACGTCTACACTCACACCTGCATGCACACCACCATCAGCCAGTGCTTCCATCACCAGCACACCCTCCAGTTCAGTCCGCACACGTGCAGTCACCACCCCCACTACCATTTACACGTCCCCTGTGTCCTGTCCCACTGTGTCTGTCACCCCCTCTTCCAAGACACACAAACGCAGGCAGGCAGACACCCACCCAACAGCCATCCACCTCACGACAGCCTCCAGCACAAGCACCTGCACCCAAAGACAGCACACCTGACTCTCCTACAACCACATCCTCTTCCTCCACTCCCATCACCACTTCTCCTACCTTCTACCTTGGTCCTAAGAAAGTTTTCCTTGCTAATCTTGACCTCTTTCCCTCCACTGACCCACCCCCTCCATCTGCAAAGAGTCCCAAGAGCACCTCAGCCACCACCAGCCCAGCTTCGAGTGTCACTGTGGTGCATGGGTTCTGGAGCCCACCCTTTGCCAGCAGTGACACATCAATCAGCAGCAAGGGGACAGCAAGCCCCCCACCAGGCAAGAGGACCAGGAAGCTAAAGGGCCGCCGTGAGAGGACTGACACGGCTGCCCCCAAGGAGCAAAGTTCGCCCACTTCACCAGCCACAACATCTAGGGGAGGCAAGGGCCCGAGAGCCCCATCTAAGGAGCGAAAGGGCAGCAGGGCGGAAAAGTCAGCCAGCAGCAGCGCGGAGCAGGAGGGGCCCACAAGCCCCATCCCGGGTGTTAGGAAGAACACCAAAGGGCCCAGGACTCCGTCACCGAAGGGTCCAGCAACAGCACGGTCGGAGGGCGACTGAGCAGGGAGTCCAGGCCAGGTCTGGCTCCCTTGACCTACTGGACGAGCACCGCTGAAGAGGGCCCGCCGTGCAGAAGAGCACCGCTGAACAGGGCCCCGCCGTGCAGAAGAGCACCGCTGAACAGGGCCCCGCCGTGCAGAAGAGCACCGCTGAAGAGGGCCCCGCCGTCTCAAGCACCGCTCCGCTGGGCCCCGCTGTCTCAAGCACCGCTCCGCTGGGCCCCGCCGTCTCAAGCACCGCTCCGCTGGGCCCCGCCGTCTCAAGCACCGCTCCGCTGGGCCCTTCCTGTCAAGCACCGCTCCGCTGGGCCCCGCCGTCTCAAGCACCACTAGCACAATGACAGTGCCGGATCTGTCTCGAGCTACTGTTCACGGTTCACTGTGCCCACCATGCCTCCTCCTTGACCGGTGGAGACTGTTATCCACCTGATGGACTGTGGCTTTGCACTCCCCAGGATGGCAGAGTGGGCAAGCCACCCACTGTAGAGACTTGAGAGACTGTGGCTTTGCACTCCCCAGGATGGCCGAGTGGGCAAGCCACCCACTGTAGAGACTTGAGAGACTGTGGCTTTGCACTCCCCAGGATGGCACAGTGGGCAAGCCACCCACTGTAGAGAGTTGAGAGACTGTGGCTTTGCACTCCCCAGGATGGCACAGTGGGCAAGCCACCCACTGTAGAGACTTGAGAGACTGTGGCTTTGCACTCCCCAGGATGGCACAGTGGGCATGGTGGCCCCTTCGTGGATCTGGCGTCGTGGACTCATGTGGCTGTGGTGCCCCCCCCTTCCCTTCCCCCTGAGGTGCCTGTAGTTTTTTCATCAGATGCCCCTGCAGTGTTCTCTCCAAAGGACTCAGGTCTCCTGTGTGGGCTTTGCCCTTGTGTTGATACACTTTGGCCCACGGACACTTGAAATATCGTTAGATGTGCAGGACTTATTGCCTCGGTTTATCGTATGCACTGGATATTGAATTGTTTTTTTTTAATTGTTATTGCTATTTGACCGTGACTTATCAGTGGTTTTTATTTCCCATAAATTTCGAGTCACAATTTAATTATGTCCTTGCTTTTTTTACGGGGGTTTGGGTGGTGTCACTGTGACTTGTTGCTCTGCATTGGTGTGTACATGGTTTGGGGGGTGGGTGTATCGCGTATGTGTGTGCACGTAACCTTTTGTCCTCCCCCCTCCCGTGTGTCGTAGGTGCAGTACTCACCGTTGTCGTCTGCACCGGCGTTCGTACTCGTGGTAGATGAGCAGGTAGACGAGAGCAGGTAGGATGTTTAATTCGGGTTCCATGCTGTCCTCCTTCCTCGTGGAGTGCGTAGAGGTGCGCATTTTCCCATTCGTAGTCTGTTTCTGCCGTGTTTTTATCGGCGGTGCTCCCGCCCCGGAAAAGGTGGCGGATTGGCCGGTCATTATAGTGTGGGCGGTTCATTGTCTGCCGCCTGTCTGTTGGCGGTGACCGCCGTGCTGTTTGTCGGTCCCGCCGTGGCGGTCGGAGTGTTAATGTGGCGGGCTGTGTTGGCGGTTCCCGCCAGGGTCAGAATTCCATTTTTTGGACCGCCGGCCTGTTGGCGGGTTGGCCGCCGCTTTATCACCGACCGCCAGGGTTAGAATCACCCCCAATGTGTGTTACACTTGTGAGTATTGTCACGGTTGCCACGTACCTGACAAAGTAGTGGGTTGCAATGTGGTGCCGTCTCTGTCTGCCCTCCATTGCAATGCTACCATCCCCAGGCTGTCAGTGTGGTAAAGGGTGAGATATAGCCCACGTCTGGTGGCAATGTTGTGGAGGATGGCACAAGTTGCAACGATCTTGCATGCAGTTTCGGGGGCATACTGGAGTGCCCCTCCACTTTTGTGCAGGCATCGGAAACGTGACTTCAACAAGCCGAAGGTCCCTCAATGACAGCTCTGGTCTGCCGATGTCCTATGTTATATCGCCTCTCATTCTGATAGCCAGGTGTAAGGTATGGGGTGAGTGTCCATGGTCTCAGGGCATATGCACTTTTACCTGTGTGACAAGAGAGCCAAAATTAGCAGGGCATCACAGGGTTACGCAGCGACATGTATTTAAGGCATCAGAGTGTACTCAACATTACCTAATAAATATCCTTCACCAACCTCCCCACGTTCTAGGCATTGGTGTATCCCACTGTGCCTGAACATGTATGCATCATGTGTACTCCCTGGATATTTAGCCACAATGTCAGTAATGACATTATGGGCATCACATACCACCTGGATGTTTAGTGAGTGGGTACATTTCCTATTGCGGAACACATATTCCAGATTTGCTGGTGGGCAAATTGGTATATGTGTCCCGTCCACACACCCTATTACATGGGGGAAGTTGGCAATTCTGTAGAAGTCCAACTTGGTGCTGTTAATTTCCGCCTCATTCCTGGGAAGGTATATATGTCTGGACATGTGTGGCAGTATGGCATCTAGGACACGTCTGAAGAATCGTGAGAGGGCACTTTGGGATACCCCATCTGTCACAGCAGTCACCCCCTGATAGCTAACCGAGGCCAAGAGGTGCAGTGAGCAGAGCACTTGCACATGTGTGGGGATGGAGCAGCCGCGCATTGTCTGGCGTTCTAGCTGAGGTTTCAGCAGTTCAATGATCTCTAGGATAACTGCGCTGCTCTCAGTCTGTATTTATCATAAATCTCATCCTCAGTGTGTTGAAATAGTGTCTGCCTGGTTCGATATATCCTCTCCTGTCCCTGCCTCCTCCTCCTGTGCTAGGGAGCCTGGACTCTCCTCCACCACGCTATCACGTATAGTGCAGTCATTTTGAGAAACCCAGATGTCTTCTGGGTCTCCTTTTATACTTTGGTTCTGGTTACCACCTGTTTGGAATCAGTGCTAATCTGGGTGTGCAAAACGGGCTTTTTTGCGACTAGCCTTGTGCATTTGGTTTGTGACTCACAATTTGCGACTTCTTAATTGCGAGTCGCAATTTCAAGTCGCTATTTTTGCGAGTCGGTAATGGGTCGCATTCGCTATTTGGAACTCTGAAATGGCATTGGAACATACCATTTTGCTTTTTGCAAGGTCATAAATAGCGCTGCGACCAATTTGCAACTCGCAAAACGTTCGTACATCTGGCCCTTAGTGCAATGTAAAATGGCTGTGAAAAAGTGTGTGCACTATTTCACTCAGGCTGCAGTGGCAGTCCTGATGAAAGGTTTGTATGAGCTCCTTATGGGTGGCAAAAGAAATGCTGCAGTCCACAAGGATCTCCTGGAACCCCAATGCCCTGGGTACCTAGGTACTATATACTGGGGACTTATTAGGGGGGTCCAGTGTGCCAATCAGAATTGGAATATGGAGTAACTAAACTATTTGGTAAGTAGAGAGAGCATAAGCACTGGAGTTCTGGTTAGCAGAACTTCAGTGATACAGTCAAGCATACTTACAAACAACATAGGCCACAAACTATGAGCAATGGGGTCCTGGCTAGCAGGATCCCAGTGAGACAGGCAAAACATACTGACAAATAGGTTTTCAACTATGAGCACTGGGGTGCTGGCTAACAGGATCCCAGTGAGACAGTAAAAACATACTGACAAACACTCACAAGCAGGACAAAAATGGGGGTAACCATGCTAGAAAGAGGCTACTTTCTCACAACCTAAAATGTGTTTTCCCTGTAACTTTTATTTCTTTCTTCCCATTCCAAATTTTCTCAAAATAATCTTTCCATTTTAATTTCTTCCCTCCTCTGACCATTTTTCAATTTCCTCACTTTAATCACATGATACAGTTTATAAATTCCCCATGCTCCAATTATAGAAATCACAATAATCAACATTACTTATTTTCAATATTATTCCTTTCCCTAGGTTGCCAAGCCAATTCCCCCACAGAAGCAAAACCTTTGCCAACATTTTCCCAAACTCCAGGTTCCTTCAGCTCTTTTAAATCAGCACTATTATTAGTCATATTGTTACTGAGGCTTCTAATTTCTTTACTATTGTTAGGTATATATGAGCAAGTGTGGCGAGCTCAGCATTTTACAAACTCCGCCCTCCTTCGCTAAAAGGATGTCTAACGCAAGGCAGTTCTGAAGAATCATAGATCTTAACATAGCCATTTCTGTATCCATTAGGATCATGGCTCCCGAAAAATTTGTCAGCATGTTATCCACAATAGTAGACAATTTTTGAATTCAGAGAGAATTCAGAATAACTTCCACTGAAGAAATTATAGCTTCAAATATGTCTCCAATTATGCCATTTGAAGATTCTTGCTTTTGTCTAACATGATGTAATTCAGTCACTTTAGGCATTCTGTTCAGTTTCTCAAGTTGATAAATCTTTGGGTAAACTATCCCCAACTAACGTGTGCCATACCATTGTCTAGGAAGACGGTAATATGCATTTGGTCCACAGGTGTAATAAACTCCTGTAATTGCTGGGTCTTGTCCATTCAACGTGAACGTCCATTTACTCTGAAACAAAAGCACATATCTACATTTGCTCGTTCCCACAAATAATGTATCAGTTCTAGATTTAGGCCTCTATACATAAACCTTTCCTATGTATTGTGCATCTAAAGCTAATTTCCCTTGTGTCTTTATGACACGAAATGCATGATCATTTCTAAATGTTCTTTTCTCTAAGCCTTTCTCTAATTTCTCCTTTAATGCCTTTCTCCTATCACCTGTCTGATCTAAGAAGCTCTTCTCTACAGTTGTGAGGTTATGTGATGTTATTCCTGTGAGCATAAGCTGTGCCAAATGTCAATGTAGGTTCAAAGAACCCTCTCACTAATTCTATGGTGGTTTCCTTAGCTACTCTACTCAGGTACATAATTATAGGAACAAACGAAAATACCACATCATGGTTTGAGTAGAAGTACTGAATGTATTCCTGGTTATAAAATCTTGTTAGTAAAAGACTACAACTTATTCCATAAGTAAGGGGCAAACTATGGTAAGTAACTCCTTCCTTCACTGATGAAGGAATCTGCATATAAACATAACAATCTCTTGCCTCTATCGTCTCAACATACTCATGCAATAAGCGATGGAGAACATTAGAAGAACGTTCTCCTTGGTTACTGTCTACATTCTCATCTATTCTGAACTTATCTAATTCTGTGAGTGCAGTAGTTGTCTCTAAAGCCAAGGTATGGTTGGCCACAATCCTGTCAAGAAGAGGCATGCTCACAATCAACACCAAACACAATATCATACATACAATCGCCAAACCAATACCTATGTATTTACAGCATCTATTCTTCCTAACCTGTTGGCTATGGGTATTCCTGATCTGTAAAGAATCAGAAAGCAGAAAAGAAAGATTATAACTATGCAGCAAAACAAAATGTTCAATATTCTTACAACAGTTATCTACAGCTTTTAGTCTTTCTTCCAGGACCCTTTTATCAAAAATAGGTAGCTTGTCAAACCGGTTTAGCAGCTTGTCAAATCAGGTTATTTCAAAAGTCAGTTAATTGATCTTCTTCACGTGCCAAAATATTAATCTGGAATTTCTCGATCAAAAACAAAAAGACAACATTTCACTCTGCCAGTCACTTGTCGTTGTATACGCCGATTCAGGACCTGCGTACCTTCGATTTGTAATTCTCTTTCTTTTCAATCTTCGATCTCCATTTAATTCTCCATCACTCAAATCTTCTTTTCTTGTTGTGTCTATTTCTTCTTCAATGGCTGTCACTGTAATTGCTTCTTTCCTCTTTGCCAATGATTTAAACCACTTATCTCCTTTCAGTGGACCGTTTGTCAATGCTACTGGTTCAGGAGGAGTCAGATTGTTTTGGCTTTGATCCGCCTCAACTCCCTTCCCCTCAGAGTCTGTCATTTGCTCTCTTTGTCTTTCAAGACCATCTGCTTCTGGGAGAGCCCTCCTCTGACTCAACTCACCTGATACCTCAGTTGAGGTTGGTTCACTGTCACTCTCCTGTTGGTCTTCCACTTCATCTCTCACCGGAGTATTTGCACTGGTTTCAGTCTGCTCTGATTCAGGCTGTGATTCTCCTCGTTCCTTCTCTGAGCCTGTGTTTTGTCTGGAAGTTGTTGGTACTGTCAACAACTTGTCTTCATTGTCCAACGAACAGGGTACTTCCCGAGTATGGCTGGCATGAACCCAGTTTGGAACTCCAGCACACTTCACAACTGTAGTAGTAATCACTACTACTTGGTAAGAGCCTTTCTACTGAGGCTCCAAACAAGTCTTCCTCATGTGTTTTCTGATCATAACCCAGTCTCCCGCTCTCAGGTTGTGGCTTTGATCTCGAGATGGTTGCAGTGTTGTGGCTTCCACCTGATGAGAGAAAGAGCGAACCACATCAGCCAGACCTTTGCAGTAATCCAACACCATATCATCTGTCATGTTCACAAGGAACCGCTGACAATGTCACTGTTCTGCCTATGAGGATTTCATGTGGTGACAGCCCAGTTTTCCTGTCAGGTGTGTTTCTCATAGTCATCAGAACTAATGGCAGTGTGTCTGGCCATTTCAGATTTGTGGACGCACACATCTTTGCACTTTTAGTCTTCAAGGTACCATTCATCTGCTCAACAATTCCTGAGGTTTCAGGGCAATAGCTACAATGCAACTTCTGCTCAATCGTTGAAGCTGAACCTAAAAATTGTATTACTTCATTGTTGAAGTGACTTCCTCTGTCTGATTCTAAAGAGACCGGAAAAACAAAACGAGGTATCAATTCCCTAAGCAGTAACATTGCTACTGTAAGGCTGTCATTTCTCAGTGTAGGGTAATCATCAATCCAATGACTAAAGATACAATCACCAACACGTATTTCAATCCTCCACATACAGACATCTTGATAAAATCCATCTTCATTCTGCTACATGGACCTCCCGCACTTCTAATGTGGCTCATGTTTATCACAGTCCCTTTACCCACGTTCATCTGCTGACAGATGACGCAACAATGGCAAATTGCTTTGGAAACCTGTCTTAACTTTGGATTGAACCGGTACTGCTTGAAAGTACGAATCATGGCATCCCTTCCCATATGTGCTTGACCATGATAATATCTAGCCATTCAAATCAACAAACTATTCGGCAAGACCGCTTGTCCCTCTCCTGATACCAATATATCATCCTCACGCTGAATACATTTTAACTTTATCCAATTCTTCTTTTCATCTTTGTCAACATTATCCTGAAGCGCTTTCAATTCTTCCAGTGTATCTACAACATGTAATGCATAGTTTTAGCACATTTCCTCTTCAAGTAGTAATTACTATTCATCCTTGAACGATATACAGTTAAATGCGCAAAACCTTGCAACTTGATCCGCATATCCATTTCCCATTGACACAAAATCTTGTGATTTCAGGTGTGCCCTGTACTGGCTGTCTGTGTAGATGGTAACTTTAAGCTGTTCCGAAACATGGTATGCTCTCGTAAGGGCTACCAACTCAGCAACTTGTGCAGAATACACTCATCAAAGCCAGGACTCTTCGAGTATACCAGAAATTGTATCCTGCTCTCAATGTTCCCTTGTTATCTCTTAAACAGGAAACATCAACAAAAATGATTTGGTCATTTTCCTCCAGTTGGGTATCCTGAATATCAGGTCTTGGTTTTGTGCACAAATCAGTAACCTCCAGACAATCATGTTCAAATTCTTTCAATTTGTCAGCCTCAATATTTTCTTTTGGATGAGTCAAATGCTGGGTCTTGGTTCTGGTATGGAGTGAGGGACCATAACAGTTATAGGATGTCCCATCTCTGAGTGAGGCTCAGTCCAACTGCTGCAACTGTACATAAACAGCCTGGTAAGCTGCTGCAACTGGGTCCAAAGTAGAAGAAAAATATGCTGTTAGGCAGTTTACACCCCCATGGACTTGTGTCAAAATAGACAAAGAACATTCATCATACTCATGGCAAAACAACATGAAGGGTTTTGTGTAGTGAGGCATTCCCAAAGCTGGGGCTTTACACAGACTCTCTCTCAACTCAGTAAAGGCCTTCATACAGGTTTGGTCTAACACTAAGGGATCAGCAACTTCTTTGTGAATCAGTTTCTGCAATGGCTTTGAAATGACTGAAAAGTTGGGAATCAACTGACGACAATAGCTCACCATTCCCAGAAACATCCTGACATCTCTCTGTGTAGCTGGGGGATTCATCTGCAAAATGTCTGTGACCCTTTTCTGGAGATTTTCCTAATTCCTTTCTCATTGAGGTGTTCTAGATATTTTACTTCTTTCTGACAGTACTGAAATTTAGCTGGGGACATTTTATGCCCATTCTTCCCTAAGTAATTCAACAAGGCAATAGTATCATTCTTGCATGCCTCTCTTGTCTTTGATGCAATTAACAAATCATCAATGTGCTGAGCTAACGTCGATTAGAAAGGCATTTCCAATTACTCAAGGTTCTTTTTCAGGATCTGGTTGAAAATGGACAGTGGCTCTGAAATCCCTTGAGGAATTCTGCATGAACAGTAGACTGGATCCAAAAATTAAAAACAGAAAAGAAATTGACTATTTTCATGAAGAGGTACAGAAAAGAATGAAGTGAACCATTCAGCATTGCATGGGATATGAAACAATATCACTGCTGGATTGGGCACCACGGGACAACATTTGATCACAATATCATTTACTTTCCGTAAATCCTGAACAATTCGGAACTTCCCACATGGCTTTCGCAATCCCATTATCGGTGAATTGCACGGGCTGATCAGAACTTCTTTCAAAACACCTTGGTTTACAAATTCTGCAATTATGGGTGCAATCCCTTCAATCGCTTCTTGTGTCATGTGATATTGAGGAATCTGGGGGAAAATCACATTTGGCTTGACTGGGACCTTAACTGGCGCAGCTCTCTTTATTAGACCAATGTCTTTTCCTGTAAAATCCCACACTTTTGTTTTAACTGTTCCTTGTAAGTCAGAAGGAAGATCTCTCACTGTGAAAACTGGAAAGAAACTGATCAAAGGGTACTCCTCATCAACTGTGTCACAATGTGTTTCTGTGGACAAGTCATCTTCATTATCACGGTTTGTCTGAATAGCAATCCCATCATTTGAGCAAGTAATTGAACATCTTGTTTTGCATAACAAGTCTCTTCCAAGTAAGGATACCGGACTCGAATCACAAAATACGAATTTGTGTAATCCTTTAAAATTGCCAATTTTAACCTGAACTGGTTCTGTAAATGGGTTTGTCAAATATTGGTTTGGTACTCCTAGAATCTGGACTGCTTTCCCTGAAAGGCACAGGTTTGGAACTTCTTCCGTTTTCACTGTAGAGCATGTAGCTCCTGTCTCAACTAAAAACTAGACTTTATGACCCATTGCTTTTCCCTTCACCTATGGACCTTTCTGATCTACTTCTTATGAAGCTGCTAACAGGCATTCCTCTTCATCTGAACTCTCACTCTCTCAATCGTCATTCGCTTCATCTGTTGCATGGGCTGAAAACTTTGCACCTGATTCATATTACTTTAGAAATTTGGATTGAGACCTCTCATTCTCGGTCCTCTCATATTCGGAAAATAATTGATTTTGTTTGTTTGCTGAACAATACTTTTCTGTGCTAACATGGGACACTGCAGTTTCCAATGACCAAGGCCTCCACAAGCGTGACATGGCAACAATCTCTTAATCCCCTGCACATCATTCTGAAAAGCCACAGTATTCAAATCAGGACTACGGTTCACATTTCCAATTCCACCACAACCTCAACCTTTTGCTTGGTTCTGCGACCACATGTTGTTTCCTTGCTGGTGCTATTGCAGAAAACTTCTCTGCAGTCCTGTTTGTGCAACTTTAATCTGCATCAGTATTGCCTTTTCTTTCAACTTTCTCTGCTTCAACTCAATCTCATTACTACAGTACTTTGCATACTGCAATACCTCATCAGTCGGCTTCGTTTGCCAACAAATCAAATGACTCTTAATCATCTGGCTAATTTCGGGTCTCATTCCTTCAACACATCTAAACACAAAATGAATCATGTCTTTCGGCTCAATCGTTTCTGTGCCACTGTAATGTTTGAACGCCTTGAACAATCTCTCATAGTAGGCATGTATTGACTCCTTCGCATTCTGAGCTGTCCTGTCTATTTCCTGCCAGTCAGTGTTCTTGGGCAAAATTCCTGTTTTCAAAAACTCGATCACCTTATAGTAATATTTCATTACATTGGGAGATGGTGCACCTGTTGCTGGATCACTCTGAGGTTCTCTTGTTGGCCAATCTACACTCCTTTTGCACTTGACCCATAGGTCTGCTGGAACCACTATCTCTAACAGAGTGATTGAATCCTCCCACAGGCATTTTGCAAGCTTCACCAGCCTATCTGTTCGCTGATACCACTCTACTGGTTTCTCTCTCAATCTGGGATAATCATTTGTAAATGACAAAATTTCACTTCTGCTCCAGGGGACCTAGACAAAATTCCCTCCGCGAATCTCTCTTATTGGTAAGATTTTCACTGGATCCTCAGCCTGCTGCACATTTGCAGTAAGATTTGCAGAATCCCTTTTCCTTTTGTCTCTTTTCTTCACCCATCTGCAATCCCATTTATCCAATGCTCCCCATGTTTAAATGCTCGGAATTAATTCCCTAATGTGAATTTTCAGTCCCTGGACTTTCATGTTCTCAAAATTCTTTGAGTCAAATTCTAACCTGTAACTCCTCTTTAAATGTTTTGTTTTCTCAATTTCTATATCAAATTTTTCTGCCAAGTGTGCCAATTTCTGATGTACTATTCCAGCTTTGTTAGTAATCAGTTTGCACAAGAAACGCAATCCACCTTCACAAAATGAGTCAGTTCCGTCCAACCCCATTGTTCCCTCAATCATGTCTTCTGCCTCTAGTCTAAGCCTGGCCAAATTCGGTGCACGTCCTCCGCTGGAATCTCCTTCCGTGGTACTCAATTTCTCCAACCATTCGGTTAACTGCTGAGCTGTCAAAACTTGTAACAAAATGTTGTTATTGCTTACACCTGGCACTTGCTGTAACGCCAGGCTTGGAGTCTGAGATTTCACCATGCTTAGATCGGAACCTATTTTGAATCTTCCCTGATTATTTGGAGGAAGTCTCAATGGGCCCAAATCTATTAATGGATCGATTCCATCAAATATCGGTCTTGGGGGGGATCATCTTTCTTGCACTCTTTTTTAATCTTTCCCTCGCTATGCTTGGGTTCAGGATTTTCTACTCACTGTTCTTATTGTTTCACTGGGCAAACAACGGTATGACTGGACCTATGGTAACTGACACTGCATCTGGACTTGATCGGGCATTTGAATCTCTTGGGTACATTACTCCTGTGTTCTGTCTTATCAATGCAGACATTTCTGTCCGTGATCCTGTTATGGGGGTGTATCTCGAGATGGTCTGTGTCTGTATCGGGGACATCAAATTCGGGCTAGACTCTATCTGGACCAAGGGCAGCTTCTGATAAACCTGTCCTGTCGGCATTACTAGGCTCATTGCAGTATCTACCATAGGTACATCTGGGTAAATTCTGGGAATATCCATCTGCAGCACAGACCTTTGAATCGCTGAAGTAGCTGGAATACTATGACTAATCTGAATCTGGCTCTGTGTAGAGTCAATTGGTATTGGAGCTGTAGGGTATACATTGGTACTTGAGCTTCTCTCATGTGCTGCATATGGTGGGGGCGATTTCTCAATAACTGCAAAATAAACTCATCATCATCTGACTCTTCATTGTGTGTTAAAGACTTCATAGAATCTGTGGATTTCTGCTCTCTGTCGCCTGAAGGGTACGAATCCTTCTTCTTAATACTCTTTTTAGTCTTGTTCCTGTACTCTTGTGTAATTGCAAGAAAAACCTTAATTCCCTGTAAAGTCTCAGTTCTCCAGAATGTTTGCTCACTATCCCATCTAGCGCTTGCTAAAGTCTTCTCAGCTTTTCTCATTCTTCTCTCAAATTTCAGTTGCTGCCTAGCTACTAGTTCCCAAATCGCTAAAGCTTCAAATTGTGTGGGTCACGGAGGAGATTTCAAATCACACAGTACTCTCCTAAAATTCTCCATAGAATTCTCAAAATAAATGTTCCATGGGCAGGAAATGCTAAGCTCCCATCTCTCTCTGTTTCTTTGCACTATTGTTTGAGCCAAAGACATGGTGCAGCACCTTATTCCTCAAATAGAGTATGTAGGAGGCTGGCCTGGTTTGTAGTGAGTATCTATGGTACTTACACATTATACCAGGTCCAGTTATCCCTTATTAGTGAAATGTAGGCAGTGTCTAGAAGTCAGGCTGCCGAGAGGTAGCAGTAGCAGAGCAGCCAAGGCTGAACTAGGAGACATGCAAAGATCTTGCAATACCACTGTAGTCACACAGTTCTTACACACAAGAAAGTAAATACTCAGTGTTACCAAAAATAAAGGTACTTTATTTTAGTGACACAAGGCCAAAAATATCTTAGAGGCTATACTCCCTTAGGGGGTAAGTATTATACACAAAATGCACTCTAGTGACCAAAAACAGATAAGTAATCAGTCAGAAAATAGTGCAAATAGTGAAAATCACAATAGGTTGCAATGGGCCTAGGGGGAACACAAACCATATACTGAAATAGTGGAATGTGAAAGTCGGGCTTCCCACCTAGGCAAGTGTAGTGTGTAGAGGGGCACTAGGAGTGTAAGAAAACACCAAAGGTAAGTAAAATACCCCACCCAAGAGCCCAGGAAAGCAGGAGTAAAACACAGCAGGTTTCATAAAGCACACTAGAAGACAGTGCAAGAACCAGAAGAGACTGCAAGACACCAACAATGGATTCCTGGACCTGAAGACCTGTGGAAGAAGGGGACCAAGTCCAAGAAGCACTGAAGAATCCAAAGTGAACAGGAGCCCCTGCTAACCCGGATGAAGGTGCAAAAGGAGAACCACCAGTGAGAAGACAAAGTCAGTATAGCACCAAAGAAGATAGATGCTGGTTCCTGGTTCATGCAGACGATGTCCCACGCCCGATGGATGAATGCAGTCTAGTTTGCGTCACTGGATTCCGCCAATAAGCCTTGGTAAACGCAAAACCCGTGTTTTGTGAAACATAGAGCAGCCCAGGCCCAGGAAGGACCAGGTTGACTTTACCCAGGAGGAGGAGACAGAGGAGGCTCTCAGCAACTCAGAGAGCCCTCAGAAGACCAGGAAGCGTGCACAGGAGTCCCACAGCACAGAGACAAAGGAGTTTCAAATGGCAGTCATCACAGCACTACACAAGGAGATCCCATGCCGCGGGGGAAAAACTCACAGAGCTGAGCATCGCAGGATAGAGCGCTGGGGACCAGGGCTATGGTATGCATGAAGGATTTCTTGGAGACGTGCACAGAAGCCCTAAGGGCTGCAAAATACTCGGTGCACAGAGGTACTCTCTGGCCCAGGGGGGTAAGCTCTTACCTCCACCAAATTTGGACAGCTGGATCTTTGGACAGTCAGGGTCACTTTAGTCTCCCACCTGTGTTCCAGGATCCAGGCTCGTCATCGGGAGAGGGGACCCAGAGTTCCGGTCATCACTGCAGAGAGGTGCCTACTGAAGCAGGGAAGTGACTCTGTCACTCCAGGGGAGAATCCTTTAGTTCTTCTGGTGCAGGATGAAAACAGGCAATCTTTGCAGCATGCACAACCTGGAAACTGTTACAGTTGCTGGCAGGAGCTGAAGTTACAGAGTTGCAGTAGCCTTCTTGGATACTTTGTTGCAGTTGTAGAGTTCCTGGAGCAGTTCTGCTGTTGATCCGACAGTAGAAGATGGAGTAAAAGATGCTGAGGATCCATGCTGGAGTCTTGCAATTCGAATCTGAGGAAACACCCACATGAGAGACCCTAAATAGCCCTCAAAGGAGGAATTGGTCACCTAACCAGAAACAGACCTATCAGGAGGGGTCTCTGACCTCACCAGCTGGCACTGGCCACTCAGATGCTCCCAGAGTTCCCTGACCATCCTGAAAACAAGCTGGCAGAACCCAGGGACACTCTGGAGGAGCTCTGGGCACCACCCCTGGGGTGGTGATGGACAGGGGAGTGGTCACTCCCCTTTCCTTTGTCCAGTTTTGTGCCAGAACATGGACTGGGGACCCTGAACTGGTGATGACTGGATTATGCAAGGAGGGCACCATCCATGTCCTTCAAAGCACTTCCAGAGGCTCTGGGAGGAAATCCCTCCCATGCCTGTTACACCTATTTCCAAAGGGAGAGGGTGTAACACCCCTCTCCTAAAGGAAATGCTTTGTTCTGCCTTCCTGGGATTGAGCTGCTCAAGCCCCGGGAGGGCAGAAGCCTGCCTGTGAGGTGGCAGCAGCTGTGGCTGCAGTGAAAACCTCAGAACACTGGTATGGCAGTGCTGGGGGTCCATGGTGGAGCCCCCGGGGTGCATGGAATTGCCCCACCCAATGCCAGAATCAGATTGGGGGTACAATTTCTCATTCCTAGACACCTCACATGGCCATATTCAGTGTTACCATTGTGAAGCTACATATATGTATTGACCTATATGTAGTGCACACTTATAATGGCGTCCCTGCATTCACGAAGTCTGGGAAATTGGTCCTGGACAATGTGGAGGCACCTCTGCTAGTGCAGGGTTGCCCTCACACACAGTAACTTTGCACCTAGTCTTCAGGAACTGAAGGTTAGACATATAAGTGTCTTATAAGTTACCTGGTGCCGTGAAACTGGCTGTGAAATAGTGCTTGCACCCTTTCACTCAGGCTGCAATGGCAGTCCTGAAGAAGTGTTTGTATGAACTCCTTATGGGTGGCAAAATAAATGCTGCAGCACATGAGGATCTCCTGGAACCCCAATAACCTGGGTACCTAGGTACCATATACTAGGGACATATAATGGGGATCCAGAATGCCAATTTAGAGTGGAGTACAGGGTTACCAGTATGTAAGTACAAATTTGGAATCAGAGAGAGCATAAGCACTGGAGCTCTGGTTAGCAGGACTCCAGTGACACAGTCAAGCATGCTGACAAAACAGTAAAACATACTGACACATAGGCCACAAACTATGAGCACTGGGGTCCTGGCTAGCAGGATCCCAGTGAGACAGTAAAAACACACTCACAAACACTGACAAACAGGCCAAAATGGGGTAACCATGGTAGAAAGAGACTGCTTTTTCACATAATATAAGCGGGTGTACCTTCTGGTGGTGTAATTTCTCCTATTCTAGTTGGAATGAACATATCTCCCCTTAGGGCACTTTTTAATGCTTTAAAAAAATTCATTTCTGGCAATTTACGTTACTTTCAATCAAATTAGGAAATAACTTTCAATCCCAAAATCCTTTTCGACGACCTTCTCAAACAATTACGCTTCACAGTTGTCCACCAATCCCTTTGCGATCCTTCTCACTAATCAACCTAACCCAGCGTGGCTCTGATTATGTCACACTCACACATACTGCGGCTGAAAAAGTCTTTTGGCTTGTCTTCCTCAACTCAAATTTACATAAATTAAATGTAAATATTGTGAGCACTAAATCAAATCCAAACCTAATTTGTCTTTTTACTACAGATAGGGTAACTAAGGGCCAGATGTAGGTAGGTTCCAAATTTGCGAGTCCCAGCGACTCGCAAATTGCAACTCGCAATTTGGAATGCAGAAAGGTGTCTCAGACACCTTCTGCGAGTTGCTATGGGGTCGCAACGACCCACCTCATTAATATTAATGAGGTGGGTCGCAATTTGTGACCCCATAGCGATTCAGGGCACTCACGGGGATGGTGGCCTGCTGGGAACAGCAGATCACCATGTCCGTGACTGCTTTTAAATAAAGCAGTTGTTTTTTTTTCAAAGTGCAACCCGTTTTCCTTAAAGGAAAACGAGCTGCACTTTGAAATAAAAAACGAAACCTTGAGTTTCGGTATTTTTCAGGGCAGGTAGTGGTCCATTGGACCACTGCCTGCTCTAAAAAATTATTTTTTGTTTCAGACACAAATGGGAAGGGGTCCCATGAGGACCCCTTCCCGTTTGCGCCTGGGTTACCATCCACTTCAAGTGGATGGTAACTGCGCTTTCATTAGCGACCGCAATTGCGGTCGCAAATGAAAATTCATACCAGTGCGACTCGCAAATAGGAAGGGAACACCCCTTCCTATTTGCGACTCGGAAATGCATTTTGCGAGTCGGTTCTGACTCGCAAAATGCATTTCAACATAGCAAAGTGGCTTTAGCGACTCGCAAACGGCGATTTTCGCCGTTTGCGACTCGCTAACACTTTGCTACATCTGGCCCTTAATTGCTTCAGGAACCTTACTGATTTTTCACTGCAGTATTTTGCTCTGACAGATATTCCTTCTATTTCAGTTTCTGTGACTCGCAAGCAAAATTTGACCAGCAAATTTCACTCTCAACTGATCATTGGGTCTATCCTGGTGCACATAGGATTTGCCAAATCTCCGTCAAAAACCTTTCACGCACTTTAACACGCACTGTTGATTTGTCAACCACCCAACTGACCTATTAAACCAGACAAATTACAACATAAACCAAGTGTCTCATACACTTTTCAATACTCTGGAGTCTTGGACCACGCAGGGTACGTATACCAACAACCACGTGGGCAATTTTTGAGCACCAAGCTCCACACATATGTGAATTTCGATGACTTCCCTCCTCTCACACTTTGGAGTATGCAAACTCCTATAACAACTTAATTTGGAGTACGCAGACTCCCTAAATACTCACAAACATCACAATTCACCCTTAAGGTGTGCAAGGTAAGAACCTATTTCATTCACACTGTCACTAGAATGGCGATAACATCCTCAAGCAAGCATTGGCAAGCTCCAAGGTTCTGGAAAAGTCATGGTAGGTTCTTAGGGGGACATAATCTTTTCACTTTATATCATCGAATCTGGACATCTTAACCTTTACCAACGTTTCTACCAAATCTATGAATTAACTAGTTCTCTTAAAGGGACTACCCATCCGACAGATGACAAACCATGCAACTCTTTTACCTATTTCTAAGAAAAAAAGGACTTTATTATGGCCTCTTAAGGAGACTAACTATGCTGCTACCATTCTGTTAGCACGTCTGTCCTTATTTGGTCTTTTATTGTTAATTTAAAAGGAGATGCGTTAGAGGATTGATAGACCTTTTAACTACGCTTAGAGTGATTAGACCATAAGTCCCATCTGTAATGCAATTACTTCCTCATAATCAATAAACATTATCAGTTAATCTTGGGAGTCAGTAATATTCACACACCATGACTCCTCTGGTCACGAATAACCACACCTTTATGTAAAAGTTAGAATGTTTATTTCCCTAGATTACCAATGCCAATGTCACTCAAATTAGTCTCAAAACCAGAAGATAAACATACATAAACAACACCGGTTGACCAAATCTTTTAAAGACTCTCAATTTAGCTAATGCATGGATAGTTAGGCATTCAAGAGTCACAGTACAAATCAAAAGCAAGGATAACTGTGCAATAGAAATAGCATGCATCTAGATTCAGCAAATAAACAACATCGAGTCCCTGTTAATAATTTGTTAACATTTACTAGATCTCCCTAACTAACCATCTGATTAGAATAGCATGTTTGGGCTTCATGCAAAACAATTTTAGTCAAAGTTAATTTGGAAAAACATCTAGCTATGGCTCTATCAAAATAGCGGTTAGTACCTAGAAACAAAGAACATAGCCTACAACAAGAGCATTAGTATTTGATCTACCTCTCCTCTTAAGGATCAGCAAGCTGCGATTATCTTCGTCAGTTGGACATGAGTTCAGTCAGCATCAGCAATGGGCAGTGAAAGGGAATGGTTCAGAAACAGGGGTCTCTAGGCGATCTCTGCACCATTTAAGAAGCAATATCTAAGGGACGAACATTCAGCATCACAGACCTAAGCAATAAAGTAAAAAATAGAAATAAAGTCATCAGGAACTGTTCAGCTCCTCAGACAGAATAGAATGAGCGCGCCTCTCCTCCTTCTTAAAATTACCTACAGAACTTCCCACGTTGCCATTGGTCAGGAAATCACACATTTACAATTAGTCCAATAAGGACCAAACCCCAAATCTAAGATAAACTGAACTGTCTTCCACATGTGGAATGTTGGCTCCTCTTCTCCTATTCCCGTCGTCAGGCTTGTTAGGTATCCTTTTTGTATTATCTATACTCCAGTCAGTGCATCCATTGTTAGCTCCTGGGAACATCGCTTTCTCACGCATATTAAGACCTATAATTAATAAGCAAAATACATAATGTAAAATCATTAATATGACACACTACTACAATAGTCTAAATGCATTCACTTAAATTAATATTATTATTCATTTAATAAAGACACTTTGTAATTAATGGCGGACACTCAAGTAGGCACATTTTCCAAGTTGCGCATTATTTTCTATATTATTCAGATTCTATGCAAATCCTTACTCCAAAACAAATGAAAATCATCAGCAATAAATTCAGCTTTCACGGGGTCATGTTTGATGCCAACTTCACTTTGAGAGATCAGGTAGCAAACTCCCCTTTTTGTGCTTTTTTATTTTAAAAATGCTGAGGAAAATATTTCCTTTTATCCCTTTTGAGCTACAAAAATCACTCGTCATTGTGCTAATGCTGTCTGTCCAGGCTGGACTAGTGCAATATATTGTAACAGGCTCTCCCCTAGGCGCACTTAATCAACTCCAGCTTCACTTAATCAACTCCAGCTTCTACAGAATACCGCTGCCCGACTCTTAAGAAAGATACCCACATTTAATTCAGTGTCTCAAGCATTAGCTCCCAGTCAAGAAACGTGTGGCCTTCAAAGCACTATGTATGGCTCATAAATCTCTCCATGGGATAGTCCCAGAGTTCTTGTGGAAGAGATTCATATGGTATGTACCAAGGAGAACCCTTGTGTTCCGCCTCATCCAGAACAATGGTAGTCCCCAATTGTAAAAAAGTCTCATGGGGCGGTAGGAGCTTTGGGTATTCCACTTGTAAATTGTGGAATACACTCCCTTTGGACCTTAAACTTCAGCAGAACTATTTTAGTATTAGAAAGCAACTCAAAACATGGCTTTTTTTGGCCTCTTTCTAATGGCGGATCTTTTGCGGTGCTTCTGCCTGTCCTGAGGTTAGCACCAAGAGGCCTTTGGTCATTCGCCCTCTTAATAGATCATATCAATATAGGAAGAAATGAGGCACTATCTCAATCGTCAGGGAGGTACAAATAGGTGGGGATGCAACAGAATAGCAGAGAAAATCTTTTCTTGGGCAGACCTCCACCTTGTCGCCCTAAAAGCAGTTTATATTCAGCCTGAGCTGCAATCTACCCTCACCAGTGAACTTTCACTTTTTTCAACTCTACTTCAATCAAATTTGCTCACCGTTCAGAGTCTCGACAATTGATCTCTTTGCTTCCCTCCAAATTCAATGCTTCTACACAAAATATTGTATTCGTAAGTCCTAGCTCTGGACGCACTGTCAATCACATGGTCAAGGGAGTTTCTGTATGCATTTCTGGCCCTTGCTTCTCATCTGGAACGTGCTTCAGAAGATTTGGAAGGAGAGACCCTATTTGTCCAAGGTGACCATGGTTCCCTTGATTACAAACAGATGACGATAGCAAAACTATTTCCCCTCCATTAGAATTTACCCCTCCACAATCGCTGAGCCTAAATGAAGGAAAGTTTCAGCCAGATGAGATTGCTCCTTGGAATCTAAAAAGGGATGGACTAGAGTATCTCCGATGTTCCAACCAAATAGCTTTCAGAAAGCCTTCGGCATTGCGATCATATAATAAACACTAGAGGTCTTTTTCAAAGTGGTGCTCAGAAAAAGGTGCTAATGTGTGTTCTATTAATCCACTTGAGATTCTAACATTTTTAAGAGATGGCTTACTTTTGGGACGGGCTCCAGCTACATTATCTGCCCGATGGACTACAATAAAAGCCTTCAGGAGTTCATTGCCTGATCTAACTATTGTAACACCTCTGGTGGCTTGCCTCTTGAAGAGTCACTGACTCAGGAAACTGGTGGTCCCTAAGCCTATTCCTCCTTGGTATCTCTCTATCGTGTTGAAGAGTTTACAACAAGTTCTGTTTGAACCTCCTCTACAATCAGCTAAGCTTCCCTGTTTAGCAGCTACCCAGGCCATAACATTGGTGTGAAAACTGGGTGAACTGGGAGCCTTAATAATTTCTCATCCGTATTTATGATTCTTTCTGGATAGAGTAGTGTTAAGACCAGACCCTAAGTTTATTCCAAAGGTTTCATCCACATTTCACCTTTCCCAGGAGATTGTGTTACCAGTTTCCAACTCTTCTAATAATTCTCCTTCTACATTGGACTTCAAGTGCGTTTTGTTGAGGTACATTAAGCATACCAAGCACTTTAGGCTTTCAAATGCTCTTTTTATATATTATGGAGCTGCTGATAAAGGGAAGAAGATTTCAATGGATACGCTTAGCTGATGGGTGAAATAGGCAATTATAAAAGGTTACAGATCAGCGAATGTTGAGGTCTTGGAAGGGGTTCAGAGTGATCTACAAGATCAGTTTCCCGTTCCTGGGCAGCTGGTGGGGGGGCTTCCCTGCTTGAAATGTGTAGGTCAGCAACATGGTCAACCCCTCAAACCTTTGTTAATTAATATAGACTTGATTTAAGTCAGGCATCAGAGAAGTTTGTGCCTGTAGCGCTTGATGTAGTATTGAGTTAATTGTGGCACAACTAATACATTTACTTTGATTTCTGCATCACTTGCTTGCCAGTGCTGTTGCTCGAATGAAAATTAACCCTAAAAAACAAAAGACAAGAGACATCTGGCAAAACTAAAAATGATTAACTTAATTAAAAATTACGTCAGGGAGAGCAGTAACAAAACCGGGGTCTGAGGTCTGTCTCCAGTAGTACTTTGAATTGATGCAGGTTGTATATATTTCTCTGGGTGCAATAAAGTCATAAATACTGTTCTAGACAGGGAAAGCCAGTGGGCCTCAATCTGGCATGGACACAATGTGGGCCAGCAAGTATGTGTCCAGATATCCGGCCTGAGGAGCTCGCAGTCACTGCGTGTGCTGTGTGTGCTGTGCCCTGTCTGGCTAAGTGTGCCTGGTTATGTGTGGCATCTGACTTTATGGTGTTTTGGGAATGCATGCATCCCTCTGGCCATACGTCCTTTATTGGGGCCAATTTCTCAGAACCATTGTGGTATTGCTGCTTATCTGTGGGATCTGTTCTAAGTTTTCATATTTGTGCATTTGGCCGTCGGCTAAGTGTTACCTCACCTGTGACCTGTCAGTCATTAACCTTCAGTCCTAGGTCTCTGAGCCTGCCTGACCATGTATCTACGTGGGGTTGATGGAGAGTTCATGACGGGGGAATCTGACAGTGGTGATGCAGCTTTGTTTCGTAAATGAAAATGTATTGTTCATGTTAAGAATGTCTTATTGTTGTGCACATCGTTATTAACAAGTCCAATATCGATGGTGCAATTAGGCTTTGTTGTTTCTTCATTGTGTATTGACTGGGGAGAGGAGAATGGATGATAGGTAATGAAGATTACTGGTAAGTAATGTATTCAGTACCCTAAATCATAGCCCTCTCCATCCCAGTTCCGCTTCCCTTCATAGTTTTGCACCTCCAGTATATATTTTACTTGGTATTATCAGAAGGCTGGGACAGGAGAGGGTGGATCTTGTAGTATATTCATGGATATAGATTGAAGGCTACAGAAATGTTGTGTATTTGCTCAAGTCTACATACCAGTAGTTCTGTGAGGAGAGAAAGACGCCTCATTGGGTGATGACTGGGATGAGAAGGATTCTGATTCAGGGTATTGAAGATAACCAGTGTTAGAAATGGGGTCTTTGGTTGACAGTCAGATTACCCCCTGTTCAAGCAAGGACCCTCACTCTAGTTAGGATAAAAGAGAATCACCCTCAGCTAACCCCTGCTTACCCCCTTGGTAGCTTGGCAGAGCAGTAGGCTTAACCTCAGAGTGCTGGGCGTAAAGTATTTGTACCAACACACACAGTAACTTAATGAAAACACTACAAAATGACACAACACCAGTTTAGAAAAATAGGAAATATTTATCTAGACAAAACAAGACCAAAACGACAAAAATCCAACATACACAAGTCAAGTTATGATTTTTTAAAGGTTTAAAATAAAAAGAGTCTTTAGGTAGTTGTAACACCACACTAGCGCTGCTAGCGTGTAAATGTACCTGGTTTGCGTCAAAAATAACCCCGCACGGGCGGTGGGCGTCGAAAATAACCCTGCACGGGTATATGCGTCGAAAACAGCTCGGCACGGCGAGGCGCGTCGAAAAAGCCAGCCACGCGACGGTCCGAAAGTCCCGCGGCGCTGGTTGCGATCTCTCAGCCTTCGTCAGCGATGCTGCGCGTCGTTTCTCCTGCTCCGGGCGTCGATTCTCCGGTCGCGTTTCCTGCGGCGTCGCTTCTCAGCTGCGGAGCCGGCGTCGCGTCGTTTTCTCAGCCGCGATCGGATTCGCGTCGATCTTTTCTCCGCACGGCGCTCGGTGCGTGTATTTTTGTCCTTAGGCTGCCAGCCTCTCCTTTCAGGGTCCCAGGAACTGGAAGGGCACCACAGAGCAGAGTAGGGGTCTCTCCAGAGACTCCAGGTGCTGGCAGGAAGAAGTCTTTGCTATCCCTGAGACTTCAACAACAGGAGGCAAGCTCTACATCAAGCCCTTGGAGATTTCTTCTTCAAGATGGAAGGCACACAAAGTCCAGTCTTTGCCCTCTTACTCAGGCAGAAGCAGCACTGCAGGAAAGCTCCACAAAGCACAGTCACAGGCAGGGCAGCACTTGTTCCTCAGCGATCAGCTCTTCTCCAGGCAGAGGTTCCTCTTGATTCCAGAAGTGTTTCCTAAAGTTTGTAAGTTTGGGTGCCCTTCTTATACCCATTTTAGTCTTTGAAGTCACCTTTCTTCAAAGGGGACTCACACCTTCTTGTGAAATCCTGCCTTGCCCAGGCAAGGCCTCAGACACACACCAGGGGGCTGGAGACAGCATTGTCAGAGGCAGGCACAGTCCTTTCAGATGAGAGTGACCACTCCACCCCTCCCTCCTAGCAGAGATAGCTAATCAGGAAATGCAGATCACACCCCAGCTCCCTTTGTGTCACTGTCTGGTGTGAGGTGAAAAACAACCCAGCTGTCAAACTGACCCAGACAGGGAATCCACAAACAAGGCAAAGTCACAGAATGGTTTAAGCAAGAAAATGCTCACTTTCTAAAAGTGGCATTTCCAAACGCACAATCTCAAAATCAACTTTACTAAAAGATGTATTTTTAAATTGTGAGTTCAGGGATCCCAAACTCCACATGTCCATCTACTCTCTAGGGGAATCTACACTTTAATCATATTTAAAGGTAGGCCCCATATTATCCTATGAGAGAGAGACAGACCTTGCAACAGTGAAAACGAAATTGGCAGTATTTCACTGTCAGGACATATAAACCACATTACTATATGTCCTACCTTATCCATACACTGCACCCTGCCCTTGGGGCTACCTAGGGCCTACCTTAGGGGTGCCTTACATGTAAGGAAGGGGAAGGTTTAGGCCTGGCAAGTGGGTACACTTGCCAAGTCGAATTTACAGTGTAAAAATACACATACAGACACTGCAGTGGCAGGTCTGAGACATGATTACAGAGCTACTTATGTGGGTGGCACAACCAGTGCTGCAGGCCCACTAGTAGCATTTGATTTACAGGCCCTGGCACCTCTAGTGCACCTTACTAGGGACTTACTAGTAAATCAAATATGCCAATCATGGATAAACCACTTACACACAATTTAAACAGGAGAGCATATGCACTTTAGCACTGGTTAGCAGTGGTAAAGTGCTCAGAGTTGAAAAGCCAACAGCAACATGTCAGAAAAAAATAGGAGGCAGGAGGCGAAAAAAGACTGGGGATGACCCTGCATAAGCAAAAGTCCAACACGACCCCCTACCAGCCTAAAGCCAGGGGAGAACAATCAATACCTTGATGTACTTCCCTGATTGGGGCGATAGAACAGGGACCCAGGCCCACAACAGCAGGGGCATGTTCCAGTTCTACGCCTTCCTGACTCCAGTTGGATCCCTCTGTCCATACTCTCAGGGCCCACTAAGCTAACCCATGGGGAACCCTTCTCCACATCTACAGACACCATCTGTGCCACACCTAACTTTACTTTGCTCACAGATGTATTGCAATGGGCAGATAGTACCACCAGGGCCAACACAGTGGTGTTGCCCACTCCACCCCCGGGGTGTGACTCTCGTCCTCCCCCCCCCAGGGGCAACTCTGTCCACCAGGACAGCAAGCCACAGTGGCCCCAGACAACTGTCAGGGATGAGAGCCCGACCTCAGGCCTCTCTAACCACTGTGACTGTGGAGAGTGGGGGGTGGTAGCCCCAGGTGCCTGGCACCCTTTGACCACTCTCTCTTCCACCAGGTCAGGGATGACAACCTGACCCTGGTCCTCCCCTCTGGGGCTCTGTACCCTCCCTGCAGAAGCGGCACCCCCAGAGTCAAAAACTGTCAGGGTGCTTGTAGAAGCAGTCCTGCACAATTCTTCCATCAGTGCAGGGATGTTAACCTGCAACTGATCCTCCAACCTGGGGTCTGTACCTTCAGGTTGGACCAGGGCCAGGGGTGAGGCTTCCCTCCCCCTGCCCTCTCTTCTGGGGTCCTGAACCACCCAACTAGGAGTGGCCCCCCCAGAAGACAACATGGTAGGGGCACTGTTAGCAGTAGCCCCTTCCTCCAGGTCAGGGGGGACACCCTTAACCTGGCCTCCCAATCCGGGGTCTGTACCCACAGACTGGATCACTGCCTGGCAAACCAGGACTTCCTGGGGGGCATACCTACCCCCTACCAGGTCAGAGTTTACCCTCTGAACCTGGTCATCCAACCCAGGGTCACCACCCTGCGGTTGAACCACTGCCTGGCACACCAGGACTTCCTTGGGAGCACATTTACCCCCCATCAGGTCAGAGTTTACCCCCTGAACCTGATCATTCAACCCAGAGTCACCACCCTGCGGTTGAACCATTGCCTGGCACACCAGGACTTCCAGGGGGGCACACTTACCCCCCTCAAGGGACACGCTGTCCCGAAGGGCCACACAAGAGTCTGGCTGGCGCAGGTCTCCTGACCTCTGCCCATCTGACAGAGTCTGGATTCCCCCCAACCCAGAAATGGTCTCACCAAGGTCATTCATGGGGGGCTCTGCTCTCAGAGCTGACCCCTGACCCTCCAGGTTCTCCACTGGGGTCCGCAACCCCCTCTCAACCCTCTGTCTGGACTTCTGCACCCCCTCACTAGGAGTGGTACTGCCAGACACCAGAACTGGTGGGACGCTGGCTACAGCCGCCCCCCCAAGTTCTCCTGACACTGTGGGGTCTCCCTCAACAGATGGCCCTATGGTACAGGCTAGGCTCCCCTCCTGGTGTTCCCGCAGGGAACCCTCCAGGACCTGGGACCGGATCTCGGGCACCTTGGGCCTCAACCCATCCCCATTCCCTCTCCTCTGAGACTGGACATGGGGTCCCTCACCCATCCCACTACACTGGGACCTACCTGGGACACTACAATCCTTCCCTACCTCACCTGGTTGGGAACTACCTAGACCACTCCTCTCAGGAGCACCCCCAAATGCCTCTTCAGACTCTCTGGTACTCACCCAGAAGTCTGCCTCCATTGTAAGCTCCCTGGGGTCAGAGAACTCACACTCCACCTGGTGTTGGCATAGCTCTGGAAAATAAGGACTAGACATATGCTCTCCAGCAATTACATCACTCAGCCCCTCACATGAATTAACCAAAGTACCCTTCACCCAACCATCCAGTGACTCTGCTTTGACAAAGCACCCCACATCACCCTCCTGAGACTGGTGAGACAGTACCTGACTGTCCCTGACACTCAACCCACACTCTTCTGGGATGTCTTCACACTCCATAACCAGGACTTCTACCTGGGGGGAACCCCTCTCCCTGTCACTCTCAACTAGAGTCAGTAGAGTGTCCCTCCCACCAGTAGGAATATGACTCCCCATGCCAGTTCCCCAATCCACCTCAGGGACCCTGTGCATCACTGGAGCTACCTCATACCCCTGAACCTCCTGGCGTGTGTTAACTCCCTCCTTCAAGTAGGGCACCACCTCTCTGGGCATGTGCACTTCTGCAGCATCACTGGATATACAATTGTTGCTGCCACCATTCCAGCTGGACTCAGCCCTCATGACTTCCAGCTCTTTCAATTTAAGCTCGTAAGCATAAATCATTTTTTTAATCTCTAAGTTCCTCCTCCTTTCTTCCAACTCCCAATCGAGCTTTTTCAGCTCCCATTGGTACTCCCTCTCTGCCTGTCTGTCCTGTAACTCTTCAGGAGTCAGACCCTTGGGTGACACCCTGCCATCCCTCCTGGGGACCCTCCCCCCAGGCGTAACAGGTTCCTCCACTACACCACTGTGTATCCTCTGCACTTCCCCCCCCATATTCTCCTCCTCTGTGTGCCCTCCAGCCTTCTTGATTGTCACCCAGGCCCTCTGTGCCTGTTGCAGCTCCCCCTCCCTGGTGGAGCTCTCAGTGGGACAGTCAAGATCTTTAAGGAACTGTTTCAATTGAGCAACTGAGTACTCCTTCAGTTTCTCCATTTCAAACACAGCTCCAGCTGTTGCATCTCCAGATTGAGACATGATGGTCACAAGTGCAAAGTTCCAAAGGCAGAAAATAATTTCCCAATGAAGAAAAAAGAATCAGTCAAGGGATCAGCAAAATCATGGAAGTAGAATAAAAAAGAGTCCTTAAGAGAAAAATCAAAAGATCACCAAACAAGTAGTATGTGGTCACGTAGTGGTCTGAGATCAAAACAGTAGTGTACACTTAATTACTGTATGTCAAGTACAAATACAAGTCCAATCCCGACCGCTGCCACCAATGTTAGAAATGGGGTCTTTGGTTGACAGTCAGATTACCCCCTGTTCAAGCAAGGACCCTCACTCTAGTTAGGATAAAAGAGAATCACCCTCAGCTAACCCCTGCTTACCCCCTTGGTAGCTTGGCAGAGCAGTAGGCTTAACCTCAGAGTGCTGGGCGTAAAGTATTTGTACCAACACACACAGTAACTTAATGAAAACACTACAAAATGACACAACACCAGTTTAGAAAAATAGGAAATATTTATCTAGACAAAACAAGACCAAAACGACAAAAATCCAACATACACAAGTCAAGTTATGATTTTTTAAAGGTTTAAAATAAAAAGAGTCTTTAGGTAGTTGTAACACCACACTAGCGCTGCTAGCGTGTAAATGTACCTGGTTTGCGTCAAAAATAACCCCGCACGGGCGGTGGGCGTCGAAAATAACCCTGCACGGGTATATGCGTCGAAAACAGCTCGGCACGGCGAGGCGCGTCGAAAAAGCCAGCCACGCGACGGTCCGAAAGTCCCGCGGCGCTGGTTGCGATCTCTCAGCCTTCGTCAGCGATGCTGCGCGTCGTTTCTCCTGCTCCGGGCGTCGATTCTCCGGTCGCGTTTCCTGCGGCGTCGCTTCTCAGCTGCGGAGCCGGCGTCGCGTCGTTTTCTCAGCCGCGATCGGATTCGCGTCGATCTTTTCTCCGCACGGCGCTCGGTGCGTGTATTTTTGTCCTTAGGCTGCCAGCCTCTCCTTTCAGGGTCCCAGGAACTGGAAGGGCACCACAGAGCAGAGTAGGGGTCTCTCCAGAGACTCCAGGTGCTGGCAGGAAGAAGTCTTTGCTATCCCTGAGACTTCAACAACAGGAGGCAAGCTCTACATCAAGCCCTTGGAGATTTCTTCTTCAAGATGGAAGGCACACAAAGTCCAGTCTTTGCCCTCTTACTCAGGCAGAAGCAGCACTGCAGGAAAGCTCCACAAAGCACAGTCACAGGCAGGGCAGCACTTGTTCCTCAGCGATCAGCTCTTCTCCAGGCAGAGGTTCCTCTTGATTCCAGAAGTGTTTCCTAAAGTTTGTAAGTTTGGGTGCCCTTCTTATACCCATTTTAGTCTTTGAAGTCACCTTTCTTCAAAGGGGACTCACACCTTCTTGTGAAATCCTGCCTTGCCCAGGCAAGGCCTCAGACACACACCAGGGGGCTGGAGACAGCATTGTCAGAGGCAGGCACAGTCCTTTCAGATGAGAGTGACCACTCCACCCCTCCCTCCTAGCAGAGATAGCTAATCAGGAAATGCAGATCACACCCCAGCTCCCTTTGTGTCACTGTCTGGTGTGAGGTGAAAAACAACCCAGCTGTCAAACTGACCCAGACAGGGAATCCACAAACAAGGCAAAGTCACAGAATGGTTTAAGCAAGAAAATGCTCACTTTCTAAAAGTGGCATTTCCAAACGCACAATCTCAAAATCAACTTTACTAAAAGATGTATTTTTAAATTGTGAGTTCAGGGATCCCAAACTCCACATGTCCATCTACTCTCTAGGGGAATCTACACTTTAATCATATTTAAAGGTAGCCCCCATATTATCCTATGAGAGAGAGACAGACCTTGCAACAGTGAAAACGAAATTGGCAGTATTTCACTGTCAGGACATATAAACCACATTACTATATGTCCTACCTTATCCATACACTGCACCCTGCCCTTGGGGCTACCTAGGGCCTACCTTAGGGGTGCCTTACATGTAAGGAAGGGGAAGGTTTAGGCCTGGCAAGTGGGTACACTTGCCAAGTCGAATTTACAGTGTAAAAATACACATACAGACACTGCAGTGGCAGGTCTGAGACATGATTACAGAGCTACTTATGTGGGTGGCACAACCAGTGCTGCAGGCCCACTAGTAGCATTTGATTTACAGGCCCTGGCACCTCTAGTGCACCTTACTAGGGACTTACTAGTAAATCAAATATGCCAATCATGGATAAACCACTTACACACAATTTAAACAGGAGAGCATATGCACTTTAGCACTGGTTAGCAGTGGTAAAGTGCTCAGAGTTGAAAAGCCAACAGCAACATGTCAGAAAAAAATAGGAGGCAGGAGGCGAAAAAAGACTGGGGATGACCCTGCATAAGCAAAAGTCCAACAACCAGTAAGTAATGTAATGATTCTTCAGTAGGAATTGTGTTAGACATAGAAAACAAAGTCAATTCTCTCTGTTCAAGAAGAGCAATTTTAATGGGTCAACCAGATTCTGATCAGAAACAAGATTTATTTAAAAGACAATGAGCTCTAGACAGACAGAAACGCACATTTGGCTTTCTGCATTAAGCTCAGTGTAAAAAAAGGAATTCATGTTGTTGCCTAGAATTACATAGTCTGGGGTTTATTTGGAAAACAGATGTTCTAGTGTACAACAAAGAGAGAGCTCACTCACGTATAGCAAATAACTAGTGATGAGAGTATATTTTTGTTATGACTATGACCCAATTTCCTTTGTTATTTTTCTCAGTCAGTTTAATCATAATGTTCATTGATTTGTGAGAGATTTGTCCACACATCCTGAAATGAATCAAACCTCTAATGAGGAAATGGCAATACGGATAAGCATGTACCAGGCATATATGCAGAAGTGCTCAGTCCGTCTCACCAGTTCGTCAGCACTGTGAGGTGGTGATACTGAGTCCCCAACGGGTGCACACACTGCCTTATAACTTTTGCATAAAGAACAGTATTCACCCTGCAGGAAGTAACCAAAGTCACTGCCTGTTGGGAGCCTCTTGCCATTGTAGAATAGGGGATAATACTTTTCAGTAGGAAGGCTGCTCTACATTATCCCGCTGCTTATGATTGCTTCGGAGCCTTGATGGTGCTGTCTGTCATGGCCCACTTCCACCTCACACCTAGCAGTACTGGATGCATATGCCGTCTACAGGCAGAAGGCAAGCAACAGGTTAGATATACTTGATTTGGGCAATGAATTCCTCTTTTTCCTTTTTGTTGTAGCGGATACAAAGCTGTTTCGCCTGCTTTAAATATGAAGATGCAAATTCACAGCCACTGGGTCAGTTCTGGGATTGTGTTCCAACACGAACACCATCTTTGGTGAGTTGCATATTGTGCTGCTTTCTCTGTTATCAGGGACTGTGCATATCATATGGCTGGGAAAGGCACATTCAAGGTCTATAAAGTCATACTGCACATGCTGTTGTTTTTATGTCTCTGTATTTTGATGGATCACAATATCGTTTTTATCTGTCGTGGGTGTTTATTTTATCTGTTGTGGGTGTTTATTTGTGCTTTAGGTGCCAACTACGTCATCACCTAGAAGCAGATTAGGGTAAATGAAAGAGGGCACCTGGTACTCTTGTTCAAAGCTCCTCTGAGCTCTACCCTGACAGCAAGTCTAAATTCCCTTCCACAAAAAAACAAACTCAACATCCATTTTCTCCATGTTTCGGCCTGTATGACTCCTCTCTCATTACCCAAGTCAGATGAACAAGTTCATCATCTCTTTCTGGTTGTGGCTTTCTAATTATCTTTGGTCACCAAAGCCCACATCACATCAAATTGTCCACCCTCTGTGCGTTAGTGTCTTTCAGACTTCCTTTATCCATGTGATCAGCTTCATAACCCTTATTCCTCAACCTCACTTCATGTTCTTGGTCCCCATAAACTTCACAATCCTTTTGTCTGTTCTGTTTTGGATTAACCCTTATAATGTATCTGACTTTCCCCACACGCTCCCCTTCTGTCTCTCTAATTCCATTTTGCTTCATCCCTTTCTTCTGTCTGATTATCCCAACGTCTGACCTATTTTTATGAGCATTTTCCCATCCAGCTTACAACCTAATTTTTAATTGAAACATATCATCCACGTACTAGGCAAACAGTCACTAGTGGATCTGGTACTCAAATATCCACGAATATAGTGCATGTCTTAAAAAAGTCGACCAGATATTTTAAAAAACACCTTTTGATCAGAATCATCATCTGGAGCTTTTGATCTTTACCTACATCAAAGTTACTGCTGCAATGGTGCTTGGTGAGCTTCTGCAATCTCAATAGAATCGTCATTTGATTGGTGCATCATTTTTCTCTGTTCTCTGTTCCTGCTAGGAATTTAGAGCGACAACCACTGGCTGTTCTATGATATTCAGCATTAAGTGCACTTTCATAGGCCCCTATCTGTAAAATGAAGACTTGCAAGGCATGCTTTATGGTCTATACTACGCCAACATTCAGACTATCAATATTGTGTCTTTAGTGATCATAACAAAAGAGCTTTGGCTTTCATCAGAGTCATATCACGTTCATTTTTGTAAAAACTTTTGGACAGTGACCTTTCACATCATACATTTATTTTTTAGGTTACCAAAATAAGAGGTTTGGTAACACACATTGATCTGGTGAGCTGAAATAACAAGGTAGTACTGCATCATTGTAAGGGTCATACACTAAAGTAGAACAAAAACTATCTCAGTGGAGAGTTGTACCTACAGAGTTAATAATTCCTTAGAGGAATAGATTAGAGGGAGGGACTGCAAGGCTGAAGCCATGCTTCTTTTCTTAATGTGGGAAAGTTGGGAGGAATAGCGTATCTCAGAATCAGTAACCTGAGATTCTCTGATGTTTGGGGTTTGAACTCTTGGGCATGTGACCTGGGGAATGAGAAAAAACTTTCATAACAGAGCATATGAATACTTTGGGGGTGATTCCAACCCTGGCGGTCGGTGATAAAGCGGCGGCCAACCCGCCAACAGGCAGGCGGTCAAAAAAATGGAATTCTGACCCTGGCGGGAACCGCCAATACAGCCCGCCACTTTAACACTCCGACCGCCACGGCGGGACAGACAAACAGCGCAGCGGTCACCGCCAACAGGCAGACGGCAGACAATGTACCGCCCACCCTATCACAACTCACCAATCCGCCACCTTTTCCGGGGCGGGAGCCCCGCCGATAAAAACACGGCGGAAACAGACTACGAACGGGAAAACGCTCACCTCTATGCACTCCACGAGGAATCTGGACAGCATGGAACCCGAATTAAACATCCTACCAGCTATTGTCTACCTGCTCATCTACCACGAGTACGAATGCCGGCGCAGACGACAACGGTGAGTACTGCACCTACGACACAGGGGAGGGGGACGAGAAAAGGTTACGGCCACACACATACGCGACACACCCACCCCCCACCCCCCCCCAACTATCTACACACCAATGCAGAGCAACAAGTCAGAGTGACACCCCCCAAACCCCCCGGAAGAATGCAAAGACATAATTAAAATGATCTTTAAAATTTATGTATAAAATAGGTTCATTGAAGTCATGGTAAATATGCAATATGAAATATACAAAAGAAATAATGAACATAGTGAAAATTATAAACATAGTCAATAAGTCCTGCACAGTTCATTAAATTTCCATAGTCCGTGGGCCAATGTGTACAAACACATGGGCAAAGCCCACACAGGAGACCGGATACCATTGGAGAGAACACTGTAGGGGCATCAGATGATAAAACAACATGCACCTCAGGGGGAAGGGAAAGGGGGGCACCTCAGCCACATGAGTCCACGACGCCAGATCCACGAGGGGCCTCCATGCCCACTGTACCATCCTGGGGAGTGCAAAGCCACAGTCTCACAAGTCTCTACAGTGGGAGTGTTGCCCACTGTGCCATCCTGGGGAGTGCAAAGCCACAGTCTCACAAGTCTCTACAGTGGGAGGGTTGCCCACTGTGCCATCCTGGGGAGTGCAAAGCCACAGTGCATCAGATAGATAACCGACTCCACTGGTATTGGAGGAGGCATGGTGCCCAGAGTGCTTCATGAACACCTGCTCGACACAGAACCGGCACTGTCAATGGACCAGCGGTGCTTGAGACAGCGGTGCCCAGCGGAGCGGTGCTTGACAGGAAGGGCCCAGCGGAGCGGTGATTGACAGGAAGGGCCCAGCGGAGCGGTGCTTGATACGGCGTTGGCCAGCGGAGCGGTGCTTGACAGGAAGGGCCCAGCGGAGCGGTGCTTGAGACGGCGTTGGCCAGCGGAGCGGTGCTTGACAGGAAGGGCCCAGCGGAGCGGTGCTTGACAGGAAGGGCCCAGCGGAGCGGTGCTTTTCACGGCGGGGCCCTGTTCAGCGGTGCTCTTCACGGCGGGCCCTGTACAGCGGTGCCTGTCTTGGCGGGCCCTGTTCAGCAGTGCCTGTCTTGGCGGGGCCCTGTTCAGCGGTGCTCTTCACGGCGGGGCCCTGTTCAGCGGTGCCTGTCTTGGCGATGCCCTGTTCAGCGGTGCCTGTCTTGGCGGGGCCCTGTTCAGCGGTGCTCTTCACGGCGGGGCCCTGTTCAGCGGTGCCTGTCTTGGCGGGGCCCTGTTCAGCGGTGCCTGTCTTGGCGGGGCCCTGTTCAGCGGTGCTCTTCACGGCAGGGCCCTGTTCAGCGGTGCTCTTCACGGCGGGGCCCTGTTCAGCAGTGCTCTTCACGGCGGGGCCCTGTTTAGCGGTGCTCTTCACGGCGGGGCCCTGTTCAGCAGTGCCTGTCTTGGCGGGGCCCTGTTCAGCGGTGCTCTTCACGGCGGGGCCCTGTTCAGCGGTGCCTGTCTTGGCGGGGCCATGTTCAGCAGTGCCTGTCTTGGCGGGGCCCTGTTTAGCGGTGCTTGTCCTGTCTTTCAAGGGAGCCAGACCTGGCCAAGACTCCCCGCTTAGTCGCCCTCCGACCTTGCGGTTGCGGGGCCCTCCTGTGATGGAGTCTTGGGCCCTTGGGTGTCGTCCGTCACACCCGGTATGGGGCTGGTGGGGCCCTCCTGGTGCGCTCGCCTGCTGCATGACTTCTCCGCCCTGCTGCCCTTGCCCTCCTTCGCTGCAGCTCTCTGGCCCTTGCCTCCCTTAGATGATGTGGCAGGTGACGGGGCAAGGCCACTGTCCTTGGTGGCAGCCGTCTCAGGCTTCTCGCGCCGGCCGTTAATTTTTTTTGTCCTCTTCCCAGGGGGTGGGCTGGCTGTCCCCTTGCTGCTGGCCGATGTTCCTGCCCTAGGAGCTGGTGGACTCCAATAGCCCTGCACTATCGTCATACTAGATGCAGGGCTGGTGGTGGCTGAGGTGCTCTTTGGACTCTTAACAGATGAAGGGGGTGGGTCAGTGGTTGGAAAGAGGTCAAGGTTGGAAAGGAAAAGCAATTTGGAAAGACAGGGACGGGTAGGTGTAGTGGGTATGGGAGTGGAGGAAGAGGATGTGGTTGTAGGAGAGTCAAGTGTGCTGTCTTTGGGTGCAGGTGCTTGTGACGGAGGCTGTCGTGAGGTGGATGGCTGTTGGGTGGGTGGCTGCCTGCGTTTGTGTGGTTTGGAAGAGGGGGTGACAGACACACTGGGAGAGGACACAGGGGACGTGTAAATGGCAGTGGGGGTGGTGACTGCACGTGTGCGGACTGTACTGGAGGGTGTGCTGGTGATGGAAGTACTGGCTGATGGTGGTGTGCATGCAGGTGTGAGTGGAGACGTCACAGGGAGGGAGGAGGGAGACGAGGAGGAGGGGGACACAGAGGTGGTAGTGACTGTTGGCATGTCTGCATCTGGATGTTGCTTGGGTAAATGCTTGTGGGATCTGTGGTGCTTATGTCTGGATGAGCTGCCCTTGGGTGTTGAGGTGTGTGCAGGCTGGTCAGATGGTGTGAATGGGATAGGCTGAGGAACAGGAGACTGGGATTGGGTGGAGGCAGTTAGAAGAGGGAGGCTGGAGACAGGGACAATGGCTGCCGTCAGTGCTGAGGCCAGAGCGTTAAACGATCGCTGATGGGCAGCCTGACCCGAATGAATGCCCTCCAGGTATGCATTGCTCTGATGCACCTCCCTTTCTACACCCTGGATGGCATTCAAAAGGGTAGACTGCCCAACAATGATGGTCTGGAGGAGGTCAATGACCTCCTCACTGAGGGCAGCAGGGGTAACTGGGGCAGGGCCTGAGGTGCCTGGGGCGAAGGAGATGCCCACCTTCCTGGGTGAGCGGGCACGGAGCGAAGGCTAAGGGGCTGCTGGGAGGGCGGGGCTGGTGCGCTGTGTGGCGGCTGTACCTGTTGTGGCGGTGGGCACGGATGTTGCCGCCACCGCTAGGGAGCTCCCTTCCGAGGACGTGTCGGTGTCGCTGACGTCTCCACGGGTCCCCGTTGTGGAGCTCCCCTCGCCCCCCGTCTCACTGGTGTACTCGGAGTCTGTTGTATGGACCTCCGGGGCCATGTGAGATGCAGCTCCCTCGTGCGCCGATGCCAATTCTCCTCTGCCTGATGATGCTAATGCACACATGCACAGGAAGACAAAGAAAATGGGTGGGGGGGAGAAATGAAGACAGGTTGAGTGCATGCATTGGCAACACCGTTGTCGGAGAGGACAGACACAGAAGCCCCCTGCACTACGCCGCGCAATCGGGGTACACTACTCAGTTCTTGTGACTAGGCCTACAGGTCTATGGACGACAAATGCACACATGGGTGATGCAGGACCATGTTAGCTGTACTTGGCACCCTACAGAGGTGGGGGGCGGGGGCACAGGGCCATGCCTAACGGAGGGGACTAGCCTACAGAAAGCGCCCTGGCCTAGAGTTACCCACAGCCCTCCTCCCCAACCCAGACACCTCCACTGCGCGCAAAGATAGCAGAATGTGCTGATACTCACCCCCTTGTGTCTGCTGTGATGTCCTCACGCGCCCATCCAAATCGGGGTAGGCCACCGCCAGGATCCGGGACATCAGGGGGGTCAATTGGCGACTGGCACCCTTCCTACGTTGGGAGGCCGTCCCCAGCAGAGACTCGGCGGTCTTTCTGGTCCCGCAGCGGATGTCCTCCCACCTCTTTCGGCAGTGGGTGCCCCTTCTGTTGTGGACCCCCAGGGCCCGGACGTCCTTGGCGATGGCACGCCAAATGTCGATCTTCTGATGGGCGCTGACCTATGTGACATGTACAGGGTGGGAAAGGAAATATCATCACTTTTCTGCATGGTCGATGTGAGTGGCCCCCCCTCCCTAACCTTGCCATGTGGCACATGTTCTCATCTGTCGTGCGTTGCACTCCTCATTCGCTCCCCTCCCCACCATCTTACATCCACCCCACTCAACACAGGCATAGCCCATTCAACGTGCACCCTGTATACTAACCTGTTGGTCTGGAGGACCGCATACTGGGGGAGGACCCCATCAACAAGTTTCTCCAATTCCTCAGATGTGAAGGCAGGGGCCCTTTCCCCAGTCGCAGCAGCCATAGTATCACATGGCTTGCAGTATAGGTCCTCTCCTGTGGATGATCAGGTCTCGAGTGATTCATCAGATAGAAAATGGCGGTCACGCCCGCGGCGGTGCGTACCGCGGCGGTGCGTACCGCGACCGCCGGCGCACATCGTCATTGGCTCCTGAAACCCATAGGATGCAATGTTAACCAATGCGGCTTCGCACCGCGGTCTTCGACCGCCTACCGCCACGGTGTGCCACGCCAGCGCATTGACCTCACATCCCACTGTCACACTTCACAGGTCAGGCAGCCGCCATTTCCAGGGCCCACATGGCATAATTTCAACTGCGTCACAGAGGCCTAGGCCGTGCATTGCCACACATACAAGCCTTTCAATGCATTGCGATTCTTTTACTGTGCAATCTGTGTGAACGAACCTGTGGTTTGCTTGACTTTCTGCTCCATGTTGTCCTTCCTAGGCACCGTCCGCTGGGACTTGCGAGGAGAAGGATGAATCCTCCCGTGTACCGACCGCTGGTGGACCTGTCGACAATGGAAGAACGACATATTATACTTAGATACAGACTTGACAGAGCCACTATACATGAACTGTGTGCCCAGCTGGAGCCAGACCTGATGTCCCCCATCCGCCAACCCACAGGGATTCCCCCTCTGGTGCAGGTTCTGTCAGTACTCCATTTTTTGGCAAGTGGGTCTTTTCAGACAACAGTGGCCATGTCATCCGGGATGTCTCAGCCTATGTTTTCTAAGGTTTTGTCCAGAGTGTTGTCTGCCCTGATGAAATACATGCGGAGCTACATTGTTTTCCCTGAGGAGGATGATTTGGCTACAGTGAAGGGTGATTTCTATGCCCTTGGACATATCCCCAACACCATTGGTGCCATTGATGGGACCCATGTGGCTTTGGTTCCCTCCAAAGAAATTGAGCAGGTGTACAGAAACAGAAAAAGTTATCATTCGATGAATGTCCAGGTGGTCTGTTTGGCTGACCAGTACATCTCCCATGTAAATGCCAAGTTCCCTGGGTCAGTGCATGACGCGTATGTTATGCGAAATAGCAGCATCCCTTATATGATGGAACAGCTACAGAGACACCGTATGTGGTTATTGGGTGACTCTGGTTACCCCAACCTCTCCTGGATATTGACCCCAGTGAGGAATCCCCGGACCAGGGCAGAGAAACGGTACAATGAGGCCCATGGGCGAACAAGGAGGATCATAGAAAGGACCTTCGGCCTCCTGAAAGCCAGGTTTAGGTGCCTACATATGACTGGTGGATCCCTAATGTACTCACCAAAGAAGGTGTGCCATATCATCGTGGCCTGCTGTATGCTTCACAATCTTGCTTTGCGACGCCAGGTGCCTTTTGTGCAGGAGGATGGTCCAGATGGTGGTGTTGTATCAGCTGTGGAGCCTGTGGAGAGTGAAGAGGAGGAAGACGACGGGGACGACACAGACAACAGGGATACAGTGATACAACAATATTTTCAGTAGCACACAGGTAAGGATCAACCACGCCATTTCACATTTACTTAAGGCCTCCTGCGTCTCTACTGTCTGTGTTTCCCCCCAGTTCCTTTTAACTTAATTGTGACTTTCCCTTCCCTTTTCAGAGCTGTATGACCGACTGCGTGACTACTGCTTTGTTTGCCCATGGACTAAAGCTTATTGGCATTGGTATGTTGTCATCACAATGTAACTGAACATAATTGCACCGTTATGTGTAATACATTTGTGAATAATACAAGCAGACTCCTGTTATTTTAAGTGCAATGAGTGATTTATTTCAAGTGCTACATATAGGTACATGATTGTAAGACGGTGATGGGTGGGGGTGGAGTAATGTCCATGGCAGAGTCCAGTTCTCAGTTTCACAGGTGCATTGTCCATATGCCTGTGGAAGGATGGAGCAGGGGCAGTTTAAGGTTGGACAGGGTGACAATGTGGGACAGTGGGATGACATCAGGGGGTATCATATGCTGGCGGGGGTCTTGGCATCCTGCTCTGTCTTCTTGTGAGATCTCAGGTTCCGCTTACGGGGTGGTTGTTCTTCAGCAGGAGGTGGGGTTCTGGTGGCCTGTCGTTGTGTGGGGGCCTCCTGTCCACTAGCGCCGGCAGATGTGGTAGCCAGTTCCTGGTCCTGGCTAGTGACAGGGGCCCTTTGTGGTGCCACATGGTCCTGCAATGTGGTGACTATCTGGTTAAGGGCCAGGACGATGGTCCCCATTGCGGAACCAATGTTCCTCAGTTCCTCTCTGAACCCCATGTACTGTTCCTCCTGCTGTGCCTGGATCTCCTGGAACCTGGCCAGTACCGTCGCCATCGTCTCCTGGGAGTGGTGGTATGCTCCCATGATGGAGGAGAGGGCCTCTTGGAGAGTGGGTTCCCTGGGCCTGTCCCCCCCCTGTCGCACAGCAGCCCTCCCACTTCCCCTGTTTCCCTGGGCCTCTGTCCCCTGGACGTTGTGCCCACTACCACTGCCCCCAGGTCCCTGTGGTTGTTGGGGTGGTGGGTCAACCTGGGTGCCCTGTAGTGGCGGACACACCGCTGATTGACGTGTCCTGGAGACAGAGGCATGGGCCCGCTGGGTGGGAGCTGTGCTGGTGTTCCCAGAGGGGATTAGGTCTGCTGTAGCCTGTGGCTGTGTGTGGGAAACCGACTGTCCAGAGGTCCCCAATGGGCCGGGCTGGTCATCTGGGTCCAGGGAGACAGAGCTGCTGTCATCGCTGGGGGCCTCTTCTGGGGGTGGGATGGACATCTCTGGACCCTCCGTGGCGGTGTGGTGGCGTTCGGGTCCTGCAGGGGTATTAAGGTATGGTTATAGCTTCTGTGTGTGGCATTTCGTGTGATGGGTGGGTGTCCGTGTACCCAAGTGCAGGCATTCCTTTGTGGGGGCTTTTGTGAGGGTGGCTTGTGGGGGTGATGTGTGTGTGCAGTGGGCATGCTTTGGTGATGGGTGTCCATGCTTTGTGGTCGCATGCAGGGCTTCATGTTGGGATGGGTGGGTTGTGATGGTGAGACATTTGCAGGGAGTTGGTGTGATGGGGTTGGGGGTGAGGGTGGGGGTATGTGCTGGCATGCAGGTGGGGTGGGGTGGGGGTGGGAAGTAGTAGTTAAGATTTGACTTACCAGAGTCCATTCCTCCAGATACTCCTGCGAGGCCCTCAGGATGCAGGATGTGCAAGACTTCCTCCTCCCATGCTGTAAATTCTGGGGGAGTAGGTGGGGGTCCGCCGCCAGTCTTCTGCACCGCGATGTTGTGCCTTGATACCATGGAACGCACCTTCCGCCGTAGGTCGTTCCATCGCTTCCTGATGTCATCCCGATTGCGTGGATGCTGTCCCACCGCGTTGACCCTGTCCACTATCCTTTGCCATAGCTCCATCTTCCTGGCAATGCTGGTGTGCTGCACCTGTGCCCGAAGAGCTGGGGCTCTACACGTACTATTTCCTCCACCATGACCCTGAGTTCTGCGTCAGAGAACCTGGGGTGTCTTTGGGGTGCCATGGGGTGTTGTGGATGAGGTGAGGGATGTTGTATGTGTTGTGGAGTGTAATGTGTGTGGTGGTGTATGGTGTTTTGTGCGTGGTAATTGTGTGGGTGATGTTGTGATTTGCCTCTGTGTGATGGTCTACTCTAAGCAGTGCTGTCTCTCTCTGGCCTTCTCTCAGAAATTCTGGTTGTAGGGGTTTGTGGGTGATGTGGGTGTGTGTTTTATATTGTATTGGGTGTGTGGGAGTGTTGTTTGTAATTGTATCAGGTGTGTGTATTTCAAATTGTCCAATGTGGTTGTGTTTTGTAAGGGTGTGTGTATTTTGAGCGCGGCGGTGTGTACCGCCAATGGAATACCGCGGTTGAAAGACCGCCGCATGGATTCGTGGGTCGGAATGGCATAGGCGTTTTTGTGTTGGCGTGACGGTGGAGGTTTGGTCACCGCCATTTTTTCGCTGACCTTTGGTGTGGCGGACTATTGTGGATGTCGGGTTTTTGGAGGTTTTCAAGTAGCGGGTCAGAATGACCGTGGCGGTTTACCGCGAACGCGGCGGTGTTATGGCGGTCTTCTGACCGGCGGTAAGCGCCTTTTACCGCCGAGGTCAGAATGACCCCCTTTATCTTGAAAACAACATGGAAGAAAACTACGATTTTAAGGCTTGGTTGAGTCTAGGCATCTGTCTGTTAAAGGAGGCAGCAGTGAGTCACAAGAAAATTGGAGCACAGGGTCTCCTAGCTTCTACTAAAAACTCTAACTCGCAAAAGCGAAGCTTCCATATATACCGTAATATTCAGTCTTCTAGAATCAATCATATATCTGAGATTCCAATATGAAAGCGAACAGGAGTTGCTATGAGCATATGAGAACAAGAGAAACAGACCTTCAAAATTATCAACAGAAGCAGCATAACCTTCAAAAAGTTCGCCTTGTGTGACATGGGCACTTCCCATATTGGACTGTGGATGGGGATTTCCATTTAATAGTGTTGAATATGAGCAACCAAACATGACTGTTACAGTTCACAGTAGCCAAGCTTTATTCAATACAATTGCTATCAATTTGACAACAACATGATCAATAATAATGGAAATGTAATGTAACCTTATTGTATGTGTGATATCTATTTATATTTCAAAGATGAGCAGGGGTTACACTTCAGATCAGCTCATTTATAAAGAAGTGCAGTGAATTAAAAACAAAATCTCAGGTTTGTTGATATTGGAACTGGATTTGGCAATTCAGCAAAGGAAAAATGCAAGAGTCACCTCAAAGTGCCACAGGGGCGGAAGATTACTTTAGGACAGAGGCGATAACCATTAGTGAATGGAGATTCCTCACAATCTTTGTTCATAGGACTTTTCATATACAGGCCTTCGGGGCAAAAAATGCAAGATGGTAGCATTGGCCTCCTATGCCTTCAAATTATGCAATGATGTCTTAGTAGAAATAATTCAAGCACCATCCAACTTCTGTGTCAGAATACAACAGAAGGCATTACTCTTCAAGCAGCACATCTTGAGAGTGTAACTGATGATCTGCCTCCCCACACTACTTTGTGGTTTGGGAAAGACCACCCTATTCACCTTGGTGAAGAGAGGCTTCTCCATTCCCTTTCTTTTTTTTGATGCACAATCCCCTCTATTGTATAGTGCCCGGTTCCTTTATTAGTAAATTTGCACTATATAAATCAAGTATATACATACATGAGACATACAGCTGATATGCAGAGTGCCTCTGGCCTCGTAATTGGCTTGAGGGAGCATGGGTTTTTTAGGGACTCAGCATTCAAGTATGTGGAAAATAACAGTAAAGCTGATATGCACCCATGGTTGAGATCGCTAGAACTTACTATCCTTTTTGAGAGGCCTCTGTCATCAGCTGTGAGAATCTGGGACCAGGGATCCATATGAAAGACTATCAGTGACTTCTAAGACCCTGATAGCATCCCAGTGCCACCCAGCGTACATCATACTGTCTTCTGATTGACTGTGTTACATGCCACTGAACTTCTATGAAGGTGGCATAAAGAAGCTGAGCTTTATTTCTCAAATATCTATCCAGGATTACCTAAAGTGATGTGACATTATCTAAATATGAGAATTTCAGAGGGAGTCTAGAATGTTCTTTTGAGATAATGTACGATTCATGTAACCAGGATTGAAGATGCACCAGTAGACACAGAGCAATTTCCCTAAAGAATCTAACAGTGTTAGCGCGTCAGAGCCTTAATAAGTAAACTTACAAGGAGACGCGTTTAGATCGATAAACCTTTGGACCACGTTCGGGGATTTGCCAGTACGAGATGTCTTCTTGGCATCACCAACCAATAGATCAATAAACCCAATCAATAATTACAGTAGCTAATCAACAACTAATCAATAACATTTAATCAGAATCAACAAGTTGAACACACCATGACCTTTCAGTCATGAATAACCACACCAATTTGTTACGTGTTAGGATATTTATTTCCCTATTGGTTACAATCTAATGTCACCTCTGTTAATCTCACTAGCAATAAATCTCATTTGGAACTCTTCTAATTAACAATTTGAACGCAATTAATCAACGCATAGAGAACATTCATTCAGTATTTAGGCACATCATTAACATGAAGCAACTTAGTGAAGTCTCAGTAATACATGATTCAACAAAGCAAGAACTCAGTCATTTTGTCTATTTGCGCAAAATATTCTGTGAACGCCTTAACTAACCTTATATTTGCATTAGCGTGTTCGGCTTCATGCAAAACATATAGACACACACATTTTGAAACTATCTAAACTAAGGCCTCTATCAAAATAGGAGTTGGTACCCAGAAAGAAAAGGCAAACAGACAATTACAATTTGCATCAGATAGTTACCAATCCAACAGATCAGCAAACAGCGTCAGTCTTCGTCCTCAGGACATCAGTCGATTCACCATCAGCAAAGATAGGACAGGGCAAAGCTTAGCTAAGGAATTAGACCCTTCCCTCATATGGAGGAGAAGTAAGTATCAAGCAAAGAATGGGGTAGAGGATGGTTTTAAAGTACTCAGAATAAACTCAGGAAAAATGACAAATGGAGATGGCGAAATGGAGTGAATTGGAGTGAAGTGAACCCCTTTCTTCTTGAGTCACACCATTAAATCAAAACTATCTAAATAGCCCTTAACTCCTCATTGGGTAATAAATGGTGCATCGTTATCTCTGTCCAATAATTTTCAAGCATCTTATCAGAATTTTCCACAAACCACAGTTCTCATGTTGCGGATTGGTCCATATTATTGACATCTTCATCGGTTGGAATGTCAGGTAGGAAAAGTTACACTTTGCGCTCCAGTCAGTGGGGGTCATTACAACATTGGCGGTGAAAGCCGCTTACCACCGTGCAGAAGACCGCCAAAACACCGCTGCGGCTGCGGAATTCTGCCACAGGTATTATGACCCACATCTCGAAATCCGCCGAAATTCAGACACCCACACAAGACCGCCACACCAAAGGTGTGTGATAAACTGGCGAAAACAAAACCTCCACCGTCACGCCAACAGAAACACGCCCATGCTATCACGACCCACAAATCCACGCAGTGGTCTTTCAACCGCAGTATTCCATTGGCGGTACACACCGCCATGCTCAAAATACACACACATCTCCAAAACACCGCCACATTGGACAATTCCAAATACACACACCTGATACACATACACACACCACTCCCACACACCCAACACAATATAAAACACACACCCACATCACCCACAAACCCATACGACCATAATTCACGAACGAAGGCTAGAGAGACAGAGAGCACAGCAATTGAGAACCCCACCACACAGAGGCACACAACACCATCACCCACACAACCTTAAACGCACAATACACCACACACCACTACACATCACCACACACATCAACACTTACATCACCCCACACAGCACCCACACCACCTCATGTCACGCCAAAGACACCCCAGGTTTTCCGAGGAGGAGCTCAGGGTCATGGTGGAGGAAATCCTACGGGTAGAGCCACAGCTATTTGGCTCACAGGTGCATCACACGTCCATAGCCAGGAAGATGGAGTTAAGGCAAAGAATCGTGGACAGGGTGAACGCTGTGGGACAGCATCCAAGAAATCGGGAGGACATCAGGAAGAGGTGGAACGACCTACGGGGGAAGGTGCGTTCAGTGGTCTCCAGGCACAACATCGCGGTACAGCGGTCTGGCGGCGGACCCCCACCTCCTCCCCCACAACTAACAACATGGGAGGAGCAAGTCTTAACCATTATGCATCCTGAGGGCTTCGGAGAAGTCGGTGGAGGAATGGACACTGGTAAGTTAAATCTCAACTATTATACCCCCCCACCCTATCTGCATGCCATCACACACCCCTGCCCTCACCCCCTCCCCTCCCCTATCACTCCAACTCCTCACTAATGTACTCATAACACAAACTACACATCCCAACACCAAGCCCTGCATGACACAACTAAGCATGGTCACCCATCACTAAAGCATGCTCACTGCACATACCCATAACAACCCCCTAACCATCATCACACAAGCCCCCACACACCGAATGCTTGCACTGGGGTACACGGTCACCCACCCATTGCACACCATTACACACACACATGCAATAATCATGCTTTTACACCACTGCAGGACCACTACGGAAAGTCACCACACCGGAGGGTCCAGACAACTCCACTCCACCTGTTGAAGTAAGCCTCAGCAAGGCCTACTAGTGCAAGGGGTTCACCTTTCTCTGCAAAAAGTCCTCAGACCATGTAGGAAGAAGTTGGCACAGAAACTGAAATAAAAGACAAAGTTTATTAACCCTCATGAGGTGGTACTACAGTTCAAACAGCACCCTACGGTAATGTTTGAAGTAGCACACTGAACTGAGAGAGCATGGTCCTTTTATACCCACACAGGGGCTAAAAGGAGGTGGTACAATTATAGAAGCAAGACTTGCATACATGTAACGTCATGTGGAAATGCACAGTCGACAGGTAGGAGGAGCTAACAGTTTTCAAGGACTAACAGCTGCAGACCTTACTGAGCATGTGCGAAAGTGGGAGATGCTAAATATAACTTGTCACTAGGCAGATTTCAAGAGTAGTTAACAGAAAGGTAGGACAGAGCACATGGTGGCAGAGAAAATGGCTGCCATGAATACAAAATGGATTCCTCGAAATGTTCACAATAGTTACTAAATACAAGATGTCTTCTACTAATGCTTAATCTAATCGCTGCTAAACTACAACACACCCACAGAAGAGGCCCACAGTGACGATAGCAGCTCTGCCCTACTGGATCCTGATGACCAGCCCGGACCATCGGGGGCCTCGGGATAGTCGGTTCTCCTCACACAGGCACAGCCCAACACTGACCTTCCACCCTCTGGTAACACCAGCACAGCACCCACCCAGCGGGCCCATACCTCCGTACCCAGGACACGTCAATCAGCTGTGTGTCCACCACTACAGGGAACCCAGGATAACCCACCACCCCAACAACAACAGGGACCTGGGGGCAGTGGTAGTGGGCACACGGTCCAGGGGACGGAGGCACAGGAACACAGGGGAACTGGGAGGGCTGCTGTGCGACAGAGGGCGGACAGGCCAAGGGAACCCACTCTCCATGAGGCCCTCTCCTCCATCATGGGAGCATACCACCACTCCCAGGAGACGATGGCGACGGTCCTGGCCAAGTTTCAGGAGACCCAGCGCCTGCAGGACGAACTGTATATGGGGTTCAGGGAGGAGCTCAGAACCATCAGCTCCGCCCTGGGCACCATCGTATGGGTGCTGAAGGACATACAAAAGACCATGAGGGACACCGTGGCACTCCAAAGGGCCCCTGACACTAGCATGGACGATGAACTGCCCACCACCTCCGCCGGCGCTAGTGGACAGGACACCCCGCCACAGGACCACCACACCAGCACCCCACCCCCTGCAGACAGACAACCACCCCACAAGCAGTCCCTGAGATCCAGGAACAGGACAGAGCAAGATGGCAAGACCCCCGTCAGGAAATGAGACCACCCTGATTGTCCTTCCCCTGTCCCACTTTGTTACCCTGTCCCGATTGGAACTGCCCCAGCTCCACTTCCTATGCCCATATGGGCAATGCACCTGTGAGACTAATAGACTGGACTCTGCCATGGACATTCCTCCACCGTCCCCATCACCATATTACTACCCCCCTCCATTTTTGAGCACTGCAATAAACACCCTTGAACCACAAAACAATCTGGAGTCAGTCTGTGATTTGGTAAATATATATAATCAATGACAGTGTCAACATGCTTTCCATTTTTATAGCCAACATACCTATGTCACACATCACAAGTCCTTGAAGGATGCAAGAAGATGACACACGTTGCTAACCACACCTGTGAAACGGTAATGGAAAGGTACAACTCAGTGACCAAATACTGTTATGAAATGACTGACGATAGAGGTAGAACTGTGAAAGTGAATGTAATGATAAAAAGATAACTGTTCTCACCTGTGTGTCACTGGAAATATTGCCGTATGACTGACTCCCTGTTGTCTATGTCTTCTTCCTCAGCGTCCTCCTCATCACTGTCCACAGGCTCCACAGCTGCCACAACACCGCCATCTGGACCATCCTCCTGCAGAAAAGGCACCTGGCGTCACAAAGCAAGATTGTGAAGCATTGAGCAGGCGATGATGATCTGGCACACCTTCCTTGGTGAGTAGAATAGGGAACCACCTGTCATATGGAGGCACCTGAACCTGGCCTTCAGGAGGCTGAAGGTGCGTTCGATCACCCTCCTAGTCCGCCCATGGGCCTCATTGTAGCGTTCCTCTGCCCTGGTCCTGGGATTCCTCACTGGGGTCAATAGCCACAACAGGTTGGGGTAACCAGAGTCCCCCAATAGCCACACACGGTGCCTCTGGAGTTGACCAATCATATATGGGATGCTGCTATTCCGCAGGATGTAGGCGGCATGCACTGAGCCAGGGAACATAGCATTTACCTGCGAGTTGTACTGGTCTGCCAAACATACCATCTGTACATTCATCGAATGATAACTCTTCCGGTTCCTGCACACCTGTTCACTCCTGTGGGGGGGACCAGAGCTACATGGGTCCCATCAATAGCACCTACGATGTTCGGGATTTGTCCAAGGGCATAGAAGTCACCTTTCACTGTTGGCAAATCATGCACCTGAGGGAAAACAATGTAGCTCCTTACGTGTTACAGCAGGGCAGACAACACTCTGGACAACACGTTGGAAAACATAGGCTGGGACATCCCTGATGCCATGGCCACTGTTGTCTGAAACAATCCACTTGGAAGGAAATGGAGCACTGACAGCACCTGCACTTGAGGGGGGATTCCTGTGGGATGGCGGATTGGTGAGATCAGGTCTGGCTCCAACTGGGTACACAGTTCCTGGATTGTGGCACGGTCAAACCTGTGGGTGATGAGTAAATGTCGCTCCTCCATTGTCAACAGGTCCACCAGCGGTCGGTACACCGGAGGATTCTGCCATCTTCTCAAATGTCCAAGCTGACGGTGCCTAGGAAGGACAACAGCGACAACAGAGTCAACAAAATCCCAGGTATGTACTCACAAATAAACAGAACACGACACCAAAGACAAAAATCTTCCTGTATGTGTGTCGACTGTAGGGCTAGGTATGTGTGACACAGTTGCAAATTAAGCCATGTGGGCCCCTGAAATGGCAGCTGCCTGACCTCTAAACTGTGACAGTGGGATGTGAGGTAACTGCGCTGGCGTTGTACACCATCGCGGTAGGCGGGCGAAGACCGCGGCGCAAAGCTGCATTGGTTAACATTGGACCCTATAGGTCCCAGGAGCCACTGATGAAGTGCGCTGGCGGTGATGATACGCACCGCCGCGGACGTCACTGCCGCGGACGTGACCGCCATTTTCTATCTGTTCAATCACTCGATACCTGATCTTCAACAGGAGAGGACCTACACTGCAAGTGCTGCTGTGACCTCGGTCTGGAAGAGACAATGGCTGCTGCGTCTGGGGAAAGGGCCCCTGCCTTTACTGCTCGGAGTTGGAGAAGCTCGTGGACGGGGTCCTCCCCCAGTACTCGCTACTCTACAGTCCTCCAGACCAACAGGTACGTACCAAGGGAGCACGTTGTATGGGCTATGCCTGGGTGGAGAGTGCTGGTTGTAAGAGGGAAGGGGGCAGAGTGCAGTGAACATGAAGGACTGTGAATGCATGTGCCACATGGCAAGGGCAGGGATGGGGGCCATTCACTTCGACTGTGCTCTTGCTAATGACTTCTCTTCTTCCCCTGTGCATGTCATGTAGGTCAGCGCCCACCAGAAGAAGGACATTTGGCATGCCATCACCAAGGACATACGGACCCTGGGGGTCCACCAGAGACAGGGCACCCACTGCCGGAAAAGATGGGAGGACATTCGCCGCTGGAGCAAGAAGATGGCGGAGGCTCAGCTGGGGATGGCCTCCCAATGTGGGAGGGGTGCCCGTCGCCCCATGACCCCCCTGATGTTCTGGATCCTGGCGGTGGCCAACCCTGAGTTGGATGGGCGCTTGAGGGCATCACAGCAGACACAAGGGGGTGAGTACACAATCATTCTGTGGACTTTGCACGCAGTTGAGGGGTCTAGGTGTGGGAGGAGGGCTGTGGGATTCCCTAGGCCAGGGCGACTTCCATAGGCTAGGCCCTTCCGTAATGCAGGCCATGTGGCACACCACCCCACCGCAGTAGAGTGCCAAGTACAGGTATACATGCCCCTGTGGCATCCATGTGTGCAGATGTCCACCATAGCCATGTAGGCCAGATCCCAGGAATTGCATCTGCAGAGGCCAGGAGCACGGCGTAGTGCAGGGGGCTGCTTTGTCTGTATTGTCCACCAACTGTAGCGGTATGCCATGCACTCAACCTGTCTTTCTTCTGTCGTCCCCCCCCCCCTTTTCTGCTCTCCATGTTCTTTTGTGCATCAGCATCATCAGGCGGAGGTACAGTGGCACCGGAGCACGAGGGAGCTGCATCCCACATGGCCATGGAGGGCCACACCATGGACTCAGAATGCACCAGTGGGACGGAGGGCGAGGGGAGCTTCACATCGGGCACCGGATCCCCAAACAGCGACACGGACTCCCTTGTGGTGGTGGCACCATCTGTGCCCCCCACTTCTACAGGTACAGCCGCCACCTCCCCTACCAGCACCGCCCTCCCAGCAGCCCCTCAGCGTTCGCCACATGCCCGCTCACCCAGGAGGGTGGGCATCACCTTCACCCTAGGCACCTCAGGCCCTGCCCTGTCACCCCTGCTGCCCTCAGTGAGGAGGCCATTGACCTCCTCAGGTCACTCACTGTTGGGCAGTCTACCATTGTGAATGCCATCCAGGGTGTAGAAAGGGAGTTGCAACACGGTAATACATTCCTGGAGGGCATTTATTCTGGTCAGGCTGCCCTTCATCGAACCCTGCAATCTCTGGCCTCAGCACTGATGGCAGCCATTGTCCCTGTGTCTAGCTTCCCCCCTCCAACTTCCTCCACCCAGACCCAATCCCCTGTACCCCAGCCTATCCCAAGCACACCAACAGACAAGCATGCACACACCTCAACACACAAAAGTAGCTCAAGCAAACATAGGCACCACACATCCCACGGGCACTCACACAAGCATCACACACATACAGACACACCAACATCCACTGCCTCCACTGTGTCCCCCTCCTCATCGTCTCCCTCCTCCCTCCCAGTGTCATCTACATTCACCTGCATGCACTATATCTACAGGCACTAGGACCCGCACCAGAACACCCAGCACCACACCCCACTCACCTGCACTCACCACCCCCACTCTCATTTACACGTCCCCTGTGTCCTCTCCCAGTGTGTCTGTGACGCCCCCTCCCAAAGTATACAAACGCGGGCACCCACACACCCAACATCTATCCACCTCACGACAACCTCCAGTACCTGCACCTGCACCCAAAACACCTAAAATTACACCTCCTACAACCACCTCCTCTTCCTCCACTCCCAGACCCCCTCCAGCTACCCATCCCAGTGTTCGTCAGACACTCTCCCTCAGCAACGTTGACCTCTTTGCCCCCATCCCCACCCCTCCAATTCATAAGTCCCGTAGTAGCACCTCAGCTAAAAAGACTCCTGTACCAGTGGTGCGTGCTCAAGGTGTGTGGAGTGCACCGGTCACCAGGTCAGGCAGTGTGACACGGAGCCAAAGCACTGCCAGTCCACCCCCTGTAAAGCACTCAAAGTTGGAAAGTGGCCGACGGGACAGGTTGAAGACTCCTGGCGGCAAAACTGGTCACAAGGGTCCCAGGGGGATTGCAGAGTCAGCTGTGACTCCTCCAAAGGTGGTGAAGGGCCGGAGTAAGTCTGCACAGTCTGGTGAGAGCAGCACGGCGGAGAAGGGCGCCATCCTCCCCGGCGGACGGGACGCCACCGCCAGCACCGTCGTCACTGGTCAGGAGACCACCGCAAGAGTCAGTGCCCAGGAGGGCCAGAGTATCGTCACTGGTCAGGAGACCACCGCCGGAGTCAGTGCCCAGGAGAGCCCGAGTATCGTCACTGGTCAGGAGACCACCGCCGGAGTCAGTGCCCAGAAGGGCCCGAGTATCGTCACTGGTCAGGAGACCACTGCCAGAGTCAGTGCCCAGGAGGGCCCGAGTATCATCACTAGTCAGGAGACGACCGCCAGAGTCAGTGCCCAGGAGGGCCCGAGTATCGTCACTGGTCAGGAGACCACCGCCAGAGTCAGTGCCCAGGAGGGCCCCGGCTGCCACAGCCCCACTGGAAAATGAGGGACCGTCATGCCACACACCAATGCACAGATCAGAGACCGCCATGGCAAAGTCCCACTGAACAAGGGAATCACCGCCATGGTAAAGACCGCTGAACAGGGCACAGCACCGCTGAACAGGGCAGAGAACGGCTGAACAGATCAGAGACCGCCATGGCAAAGCCCCGCTGAACAAGGGAATCACCGCCATGGTGAAGACCGCTGAACAGGGCACAGCACCGATGAACAGGGCAGGGAACCGCTGAACAGATCAGAGACCGCCATGGCAAAGCCCCGCTGAACAAGGGAATCACCACCATGGTGAAGACCGCTGAACAGGGCACAGCACCGCTGAACAGGGCAGAGAACCATTGAACAGATCAGAGACCGCCATGGCATAGCACCGCTGGACAAGGAAACACCGCCACATCCAGCATCGTTATCCCATGTACAGCTGGGACTGTGACGGTACAGGAACCGTCACGGGGAGCTAAATGCAGTGTGGGCACCATTCCCCCTCCAAAACCGTTGGAGACTGTTATCCACTTGAGAGACTGTGGCTTTGCACTCCCCAGGATGTAACAGTGGGCAAACCACCCACTGTAGAGACTTGAGAGACTGTGGCTTTGCACTCCCCAGGATGGAACAGTGGGCAAACCACCCACTGTAGAGACTTGAGAGACTGTGGTTTTGCACTCCCCGGGATATATCAATGGGCATGGAGCCCCGTCGTGGATCTGGAATGGTGCTGTAATCCGGCTGAGGTGCCCCCCCTTCCCTTCTCCCTGAGGTGCCTGTTGTATTTTTTATCTGATGCCCCAGCAGTGTTCTCTCCGTTTGTGGACAGGTATCGTGTGTGGGCCTCGCCCATGCATTTTTGGCCCAGTGGTGCACGGACATTGATATGTGCATACCTGCACTGCTTCTCGTAATGTATATACTTTTGAATGTGTCTCTATTTATCTGTATATATTTGGTGCCTGTATTTTGATACATTACAATTTTTCGACTGATTTCCTTTGGTCTTTGCATTCTTCCGGGGGGGTTATGGGTTGTTACTGTAATGTTTTGACATGCATAGCTGTGTGTGTTATAATGTGCCAGGGTGGGGGTGGGTGTTTTGCGTGTGTGTCCCCCTGACATTTGCCTCCCCCCATGTCGTAGGTGCAATACTCACTGTTGTCTTCGGCGCCGCCGTTGCTGGTGTTCATTAATGAGCAGGAAGACAAGGGCAGGTAGGATTTGTAATTCTGGCTCCATGGTGTCCTCCTTCCTCATGGGATGTGTAGAAGGTGAGCGTTTTCCCATTGCAAAATCTGTTTCCGTCGTGTTTTTATCCACGGTGAATCCGCCCCGGAAAAGGTGGCGGATTGGCGGGTTGTGATACTGTGGGGGGTACATTGTCTTCCGCCTGTCTGTTGGCGGTGACCGCCGTGCTGCTTGTCTGTACCGCCGTGGCGGTCGGAGTGCTAAAGTGGCTGTCTATGTTGGTGGTTTCCGCCATGGTCATAATTCCCTTTTTTTGTCCGCCGGCCTGTTTGCAGTATTACCGCACCTTTAACACCGTCCGCCAGGGTTGTAATGACCCCCAGTGTCTCCATTGTTTTCTCCTACTACCGCTAACCTTGCACCTGTTACGAATTACACTGTTGCATTCAGCAAGAACGTCGCCTTGAGCAATTCGGTTCTCATGAGAAAGAATTTACTACAGCTACACACACATAACTTCTGGAAAAGTACAGCTTCGTGTCCTTCAGAAAAACAGCACATTACACGTTAGAAAATGCAGTTTAATATGAGGCCAGGCAGCTGGGCCCAGACCCTTGCTAAGCTATGGCCTTTTAATTTAATAAAGCAAACTCCTAACACATAACTTTAATTACGATATACTAATACAAATTCAAAACATTATTGCAAAATAATTCAGAATTAACAAGCTTTTCATTGGTCTTCGTATACATTGGAAGCCACTCCCCGTGGGCACATTTCAAACGTGTGCATTATTTTCTATGTTAACACATTTTCTACGCAGCTTCATCACACAATATATTGCAAGCTTTTTATGTTAATATTGTTTTAAAAGACACACTCCAACAATCCCTCATCTGATGACTCTTGTCATCACACAAAGCCTTCCCACAAATTTTACATCCTGAAATTCTGTTAACTCAATCTGTTCCCTTTTTGGCTTCCCCTTTGATTTTTCTCTATACAATTATTCCCTTTGCTTTTCTTCCCTCCTCTTATTATTTTTCGCCATCTTCAATTTTATTCTTTTGCTAATTTTACATGCCACCCACAGTCCAAATAGGCAAGCTATAACAATCAATATCCCCTTTACTATTTTAGACAACATCCCATGCCAAATATTGCTAGCCAATTTCCCACTGAGGCAAACCTTTTTCCAACCTTTTTTCCAAACACCTGGTTCTTTCAATTCCTTCAAGTCTGTACTATCCCTAGTCAAGTTAGTAAGCATACTACTAATCTCATTACTATTGTCTGGTATATATGCGCAACAATGACGCTCATTAAGCATCCTACAAACTCCACCATTTTTTGCTAAAAGAATGTCTAAAGCAAGCCTGTTTTTAAGAGTCATAGCCCTCTCCCCAGCAAGTTCAGTATCCATCAGGAGTATAGCCCCTGAAAAGTTTGTCAACATGTTATCCACAATAGTAGACAAAGTTCGGATCTTTATGGAGTTCAAGATAACTCCCACTGAGGGAATTATCGCCCCAAATGTGTCTTCCCACTACACCAGCAGCAGTTTCTCTCTTCTTTCTAGTACGATGTAATTCAGACAATTTCGGAAACCTACTCAAATCGTCAAGTTGATATATCTTTGGGAAAACTATCCCCAAATAACATGTCCCATGCCATCCCTTTGGAAGACGGTAATAAGCATTAAGTCCACATATGTAATAGATCCCTGTGATCGCCGGATCCTGTCCATTTAACATAAACATCCATTTACTCTGAAACAAAAACACATGCTTACATTCACTCATCCCCACAAACACATTGTTATAATATGATTTTGGCCTAGATATGAAAAGCTTCTCCATGTGTAATGCATCTAAAGCTAGCTTCCCTTGTTCCCTAATTGCACCATCATTTTCACTACTAGCAAAACCCTGCTGCTGCAATCCTTTTTCTAATTCACCCTTTAATACCCTTTATTCTATCTTCCGTGTGGTCTAAAAAGCTTTTCTCTACAGGTGTAAGCAAGCATGTCAAATTATTATGATGTGCATAAGATGTACTAATCGTCAATGTCGACTCAAAGAATCCTTTAACTAACTTTATACTATAGTATCTAGCTACCCCACTCAAATCCTCTATTATGGGCACATAAGAAAACACAAGGTTATGATTTGAATAGAAATATTGAATCTCACCCTGGATATAGAATCTCGTTAGTAACAGACTACAACTTAACCCATAAGTTAATGGCAAGCTATGATAGTTAACCCCCTCTTGTACCGAAACAGGAATTTTTTGTTCACACAAAGCAATCCCTCGCATCCATTGTATCAACATACTCACTCACCAAGCGATAGAAAACATTAGTGGAAAGTTCCCCTTTTGTATTAGTTCCCTCATGCAAATATCTCGGATCCAGCTCAAACCTCTCCAAAGCTGTTAGTGCAGTGGTAGTCTCAGGGATTGTAGCATTGTTGATTCCACTCTTATTCATTAGTGTCATACCCACAATCATAACCATAATGAATATCACGCACACAACACACAAACCAGCACTCAAATATTTACAACGACTACTCCCTCTATTATCCTGCCTAGTGTTAGCCATGATCTATAAAGAATCAAAAAGTGGAGGATGGTTAATTCAAACAACAACAGAGGATGATTAGAATAAATTTATTCTCTCCTTTTTTTTTTCTTTTTTTTCTTGCAGCAAAGTCAAAACAAGCAAATCTTCTTTAAGCAATTATTTACAGCTTCAGTTTCACTCCCAGGATCCTTGTCAATTTTAGGTTAGCAGCTTGTCAAAATCGGTTCTCAAATGTCAATTCAGGTTTTCAAAGTCTCATCCGGAGAATTCTCAGTCTCTTTTCTCAATTTTAAACTTTAATTCGATGTTTACACCATTTCAGTCTCTTCAGCCAGACTCAGGTGCCAAAAGATTGACCTGGGATCTCTCAATCAAAGCAAAATGCCAAGAACTCTTGTTGCCATTCAGCTGTCGTTGCATACACCCATTCAGGACCTGCGTACCTTCTGTTTGCTGCTCTTTTTCTTTTCAACTTGCGATCACCTTGCAACTCTCCTTCACTTAAATATTCTCTCCTTGTTGTATCAACTTCTTCCTCTATTGCATTTTCGACAACCTCTTCTCCCCTTTTCACCTGCAACTCTGGCCACTTGTCTCCTTTCAGTATCTCTCTGATCTTTGATCTTTCCTGTGGCAACCCTTCACTCTCTCTTGGCTCTATGGTGTTTTCTCTTGATGGACCTGCAATCTGCTCAGGAGGAGTTTTGACACTCTGACTCTCTTCCACCTCAACTCCTTCACCTTCTGGGTCTGTCAAATGCTCTAGTTCATGCCCATGATTGTCTGCTTCTGGGAGAACCTCCCTCTGATTTGGCTCTCCTGCAGCCTAAGTTACGATAGGCTCACTGTCACCCCCTCTTGATCTCTCCTCCTTCGTCTCTTACAGGAGTGACCAAGCCATCCTCAACAGGCTCTCCTTCTGTCTCAGTCCCCCTTTGATCACTCTCCGGCCCTGAGACTTCCTTGTCTTTTGTTGGTACTTTCAACAACTCAACTTCCTCATCAGTTGGACACGTCACCTTCTTTGTGTGACTGGCATGGATCCAGTTCGGAATTCCCGCACACTTCACAGCAGTAGTAGTCGATAGTATCACTTGATATGGTCCCTTCCAACGTGGCTCCAAACACGTCTTCCTTATGTGTTTCTCGATGACAACCCAATCACCAGCTCTCAGGTTGTGTCCTGGATCATTTATCGGTGGCAGTGTGGTAGCTTCCACCTGGTGAGAAGAAGAGCGGACCACATCAGCCAGACCCTTACGGTAGTCCAACACCATATCATCCGTGATATTCACAAGAGCATTTGCAGGCACTGCGGGAAGTCTCATTGCTCGACCCATGAGAATCTCATGAGGGGACAGTTTTCTTGTTAGGTGTATTTCTCATTGACATTAACACCAAAGGCAATGCATCGGGCCATTTCAAATTCATGGCTGCACACATTTTCGCCATCCTCGAGTTCAGGGTACCATTCATCTGTTCCACTAGTCCTGATGCTTCAGGGCGGTAACTACAATGCAACTTCTGCTCAATGTTCAACGCTGCACACAGTAACTTAACCACCTCGTTGTTGAAGTGACTTCCCCTATCTGATTCTAAAGAGATCAGAAAACCAAAACGTGGTATCAATTCCCTAAGCAGCAGCTTTGCTACTGTGAGGCTGTCATTCCTGCGTGTAGGATACGCTTCAATCCAATGACTAAAGATACACACGATCACCAACACACATCTCAAACCTCCACACACAGGCATCTCAATAAAATCTGATTGCATTCTGCTAAATGGACCTCCAGCTCTCCCAATGTGGCTCAAATTCACCACTGTCCCTTTCCCCGCATTCATCTGTTGGCAGATGACACACCTATGCGCAAATCACTTGTGCAGCTTGTCTGAACTTCGGGTTAAACCAGTCAATCTTGAACAACCTGATCATGGCATCCCTGCCAATATGTGCTTGACCATGGTAAAACCTTGCAAACTGTGACAAAAGACTGTTCGGCAAGACCATTTTCCCCTCATCTGAAACCCACAAATCATCTGGTCCTTGTACGCATTGCATCCTAACCCAAGAATGCTTCTCATCTTTGCTGGCACGACCCTGCACAATCTTAATTCTTCTAGTGTGTCAATCACCCTTAATGCGTAACCTGTGCATGTCTCATTTTCTTTTTCAGGCAACAATTCCCATTGATCCTTAAATGATATACAGTTCAATGTGCAAAACCTTGCGACTTGATCAGCATATCCATTTCCCATTGAAACAAAGTCTTGTGACTTCAGGTGCGCACTGCATTTCACCACAGCAATTTCATGAGGTAACTGAATCGTGTGCAACAATTCCTTTATTCTCTCAACATTTTTCACTGGCGAACCAGAAGAGGTCAAATAACCCCTCTGTGACCACAATTGACCAAAATCATGGACAATTCCGAATCCGTATCGACTATCAGTATAGATAGTCACTCTCATTTGAGCAGAGACATGGCAAGCTCTAGTAGGAGCAACCAGTTCAGCTACCTGAGCGGAATACACTCCATGGAGCCAGGACGCTTCCAGGATACCAGAAATCGTGCATACAGCATATTCGGCTCTCAGCACTCCTACTGAGTCTCTCAAACATGAGCCATCAACAAAGATAATTTGGTCATTTTACTCCAAATGGGTATCTTTAATATCAGGTCTCGGTTTGGTGCACATTTCTGTTACCTCAAGACAATCATGGTGTACATCTTCCACATTTTCAACCTCTGTATTTTCACTTGGAGGCAAAGTTGCCAGGTTCAACACTGTACATCTCTTTAACGTTGCATTTGGTGACCCCAATATAATTGTTTCATATTTTGTCAACCTTGTATTTGTCATGTGCTGCATTTTACTACGGGTCAACAGCATTTCAACTGAGTGAGGGACCATGACTGTTATAGGATGTCCCATCACTATGCCTTCACACTGTGTGAGGCTTTGTCCAACTGCTGCTACTGCACGCAGACAACCCGGTAAGTCTGCTGCAACTGGGTCCAATGTAGCTGAAAAATATGCTACTGGTCGGTTTACACCTCCATGTACCTGTGTCAGGACAGACAAAGAACATGCATCACATTCATGACAGAACAGAACAAAAGGCTTTGTGTAATCAGGCATACCTAAAGCTGGAGCCCTGCACATACTCTCTCTTAACTCAGTAAATGCTTTCAATTCCTTCTCTCCCAAAACTATGGCATCCGGCCCCTCTTTGACCATCAGTCTCACCAATGGCTTGGAGATGACTGAGAAATTTGGGATTCACTGACGACAGTAACCCACCATTCCTAGAAACATCCTAACATCTCTCCGTGTTGTTGGGGGATTCATCTGTGACAATGCAGGTACCTTTCTCTGGATAACTTTCTCAACCCTTTCTCAATTTGATGACCCAAGTACTTCATCTCTTTCTGGCAATATTGCAATTTCTTTGGGAACACCTTGTGCCCGTTCTTTCCTAAGTGATTCAGTAAGGCAATGGAATCATACTTGCACTCATCCCTTGTTTTGGATGCAATCAACAAATCGTTAATGTACTGCACTAGAGTCGATTGAAAAGGCAATACCAATGACTCCAAATCCTTCTTCAATATCTGAATGAATATGGAAGGTGATTCCGATAACCCTTGAGGAATTCAACGCCAACTGTAAAAGTTGTCCAGGAATTTAAAACGGAAGAGAAATTGACTGTCCTCCTGAAGAGGCACAGAAAAAAACACTTTGGACATATCAATTACTGTGAACCATTCTGCATTGCATGGAATCTGAAACATAATTACAGACGTATTTGGCACAACTGGGCAACATTTCACCACTATGTCATTGATCTTCCTCAAATCTTGGTCAATCCGAACCTTCCTACAATGCTTTCTCAGTCCCATTATTGGTGACGTACATGGACTGCTCATCACTTCCTTCTAAACTCCCTGTTTCACAAAATCTGCTATTAATTGCGCTACCTTTATAAGGACATCTTGTGCCATATGATACTGCAGTATCTGGAGAAACGCAGCATTCGGCTTCACACTGACTTTCGCCGGCTCTGTTCCATTTATCAGTCCTACTTCTTTCCCTGTCAAGTCCAACACCTTCTCTTGAACTGCTCCCTGCAAGTCTGCCGGGAGATCAGTCACTGTGAACATTGGAAAGAAATTAATCAGAGGATATTCCTTGTCTGTGGTCTCAGTTTCAGGCTCCGAAGCCTGTTCCTCCCCTTCATCATCGCTGTTTGTCTGGACATCAATTCCCTCATTGGAACAGGTGATAGAACACCTCGTTTTGCAGTAAGGACACAGGACTTGAATCGCAAATCACAAACCTATGCAATCCTTGGAAAGTGCCAAGCTCAACCTGAACCGGATCTGTGATTGAGTTAGTCAGGAGTTGGTTTGCCACTCCCACTACTTTAACTGTGCGTCCCGTAAGGGGCAGTTTCGGAACCTCTGCGCTTCTGACTGTAGAGCGTGTAGCTCCTGTGTCAACAAAGAATGAAACCTTGTGACCCATTACCTTCTCCTGAACATAGGGACCTTTCTGGCCTATATCTAAGGACGCTGCAAGCCTATACTCCTCACTATCTGAACTCTCATCCAACCATTCATCATTTATTCCATTCTCACCACGCAATGGGTACTGTTGCACTGTGTTATTTTGACTCATTCTTTGACCTGTGACCTGTTGAGGAAGCACCACCTGTTGCTGTTCCATTGGCGCTAAAGGCATTTGCATTTGCTGTCTAGGTACCATGGGAACCTGCTGTTGCATTTGTTGTACCTGCATCGGCTGTATACGCGGCACCTGCACCTGCTGCATGGATTGAAACCCTTGCATTTGATGCACATTATTCTGGAAATTCGGATTTGGACCCCTCAGTCTCGGTCCTCTCACATTTTGGAATGAACTGACATCGTTGCTTTGTTGAACAGCACCCTCCTGCACCATCATCGAGCACTCCCGCTTCCAGTGTCCAACGACCCCGCAAGCATGACAAGGTAACATCTTCTTTATTCCCTGTGCATCGTTTTGAACTACTACAGTGTTCAAATCTGGACTACTGTTCACAAAACCTCCTCGACCTCTACCTCTCACTTGCGCCTGAAACATCCCTCTTCCTTGCGGCTGTTGCACCATCTGCTGTAGACAACCTCCCTGCCTCCCTGACTGTGCTGCCTTAATTTGCATTACCATCGCCTTTTCCTTCAACTTTCTCTGCTTCAAGTCAATCTCATCATTACAGTATTTCGCATACTGCAACACCTCGTCAATCGGCCTTGCCTGCCAACAAACAAGTGGCTCTTAATCATCTGACCAATTTCAAGTTTCAACCCTTCCACAAACCTAAACACAAGGTGACTCATGCCCTTCGCCTCAACAACCTCTGTACAGCTGTAGTGCTTAAATGCCTTCAACAACCTCTCACAATAGGCATGTATTGACTCCTTGACTTCCTGAGCCGTTCGATCAATCCTTTGCCAATCAATATTCTTCGTCGAGACTCTCGTTTTCAAAAACTCAATCACCTTGTAATAGTATTTCATCACCTCAGGAGACGGTGCTCCTGTGATTCTGTCCCTTGCCGGTTCCTCGGTCGGCCAGTCCACGCTCCTTTTGCACTCAAGCCACAAATCAGCTGGAACTATGATCTCAAAGAGAGTATTCAGGTCTTCCCAAAGGCATTTCGCACGTTTCACTAACCTGTCCGATGCTGATACCACTCTATTGGCTTCTCCCTCAGCCTGGGAAAATCATTTGTAAACAACAGAATATCACCTGTAGTCCATGGTACATAGACGAGAACCCCTCCGGCAGTCTCTCTCATTGGTAACATATTTACAGTACCGGTATCTGGTAATGCTTTTGCTGACTGCTCTATGCAATCACTCTTCCTATTGTCTCTTTTCTTAGCCCATATGCCTTCCCACTTTTCTAAGGCTCCTCAAACTTGTGGACTCTGCAGTATCTCCTTGAGGTATGCTTTCATTCCCGTAGACCTCATGTGTTAAAAATCCATAGGCTCAAAATCTAACCTGTAACTCCTCTTCAGATGTTTGATATTTTCTAAACCTACGCCATATTTGTCTGCAAAATTTGCCAACCTCTGGTGCACCCTGCTCACTTCTCTAGTTATCTTTGAACACAAGTATCTCAATGCTGCTTCCGTGTAAGACTCTAATCTGTTCACACCCATGCTCCCTTCAACTAGCTTATTCGCTTCCATGCCCAACATCACAAAATTCAAGTGTTCTTCTCCTTCCGCTCTCCCTGCGGCTACAGGAGCAGTCTGTGGCGCATTAAGCTTTTCTAACCAATCGGTCAGCTGTTGTGCTGTTAAACCTTGTAATGAAATATTACCAGCCTGCGCTAAAGTTAACAGTCTCGAACCTGACTGTCTCATGGCCTCTGGAGGAACCTCAATCGGGCTGAAGTCTAACAGGGACCTGGGTCCTTCAAATGTCGGTTCCACTGGAGTCGTTCCTTGGGAGCCTCCTACGAACCCTCCTCTTGTCATATCTTGAGTCATTACCCCTTGATCGCATACACTAGGCTTTGCCTGCGCATACAATGGTACTGTTGGACCAACTGTAATAGGCAAACATATGGCGGCTGGCGGCTGTCTGTTCCCCAAAACCTGTGGAGGACTAACTCCCATATTCTGGTTCATCACTGGTGCCATGTTTGACTGCGGCCCGTGACCGAAGTATAATTCGGAATCATTTGCTGCTGCCCCTGAGGCAGTAAAGGTGGAGTTGGCTCAGTCTGAATCAACTTTGGTCTTCCATATACTTGCTTTCAGCATCATCAGATTTGTGGTGGTCTCTAAAATTGGAACATCTGACAAAGACTTGCGGCTTGTCTTCCCACTCTCGATTCACTCAAAACTAATGCAATATATTGCGAGCACCAACAAAATAAAACTCAAAATTTGCCGGCTTACTACAGGAAAGTGTAACACAATCGTTTCAGAAATTTACAGAGATTTCGCTTAGCCTCAGCCGCTACTCTCTCCATCTCAGCTCCCGCACACGCAAGCAAAATTTGACCCACAAATTCTACTCTCGACTTGTCAATGGATTATTGTTCTAGTGCACTTTAGAACTCACCAAAACTCCATCAAAGTTTTCATTCACTCACCTCAACTCATACTCGACTCGTCGACTTCACCATCGACCTATTAAACCGCACAAATTACAACATAAACCAAGTGTCTCATACACTCAATATACTCCAGAGTCTTAGGCCACGCAAGGTCTGTACATCACCAACAACCACATGGACAATTGTTTTTTGAGCACAAAGTGCCACACTCGCATGAAGTTTCCCGACTTCCCTGCTCTCATACTGCGAAGTACGCACACTCTTACGAAAACATCATCATCTGACCTAAAATCCTCACAAACTTCACAATTCACCTGCGGTATGCATAAGCTGTGCAAGCGCGAAATCTACTTCATTTATACTATCACTAGAACGCCGAGAACATACTCAAACTCCCTTCAGCAAGCTCTGAGATTCCGGGAAAGTCATTCGGGACTTAGGGGCACATCATCTCTCCAATTTGCATCATTGAAAGGAAAAAAAAAACAACACAAAACCCAATTTATTTGGTACACCTTACCTACTTCCAAACCACACCCATCATTCTCTACCAGCAACCAACACCTTTTGTACCAAACTGTAACTTTTGGACCATCCACTCTATCAAACCGTAGTCCCTCGTACTGGGGCCCCAATGGGTCAAACCATCCGCACTGCTACCAAAAACTGTTAATGCGTCAGAGCCTTAATAAGTAAACTTACAATGAGATGCGTTTAGGTCGATAAACCTTTGGACCACGTTCGGGGACTTCCCAGTACGAGATGTCTTCTTAGCATCACCAACCAACAGATCAATAAACCCAATCAATAATTACAGTAGCTAATCAACAACTAATCAATAACACTTATTAAGAATACAAGTTGAACACCACCATGACCTTTCAGTCATGAATAACCACACCAATTTGTTAAGTGTAAAGATAATTATTTCCCTATTGGTTACAATCTAATGTCACCTCCGTTAGTCTCATTTGCAATAAATCTCATTTGGAACTCTTCTAATTAACAATTTGAACGCAATTAATCAATGCATAGAGAATATTCATTCAGTATTTAGGCACATCATTAATATGAAGCAACTTAGTAAAGTCTCAGTAATACATGATTCAACAAAGCAAGAACTCAGTAATTTTGTCTATGTGCGCAAAATATTATGTGAACGCCTTAACTAACCACGAATTAGCATTAGCATGTTGGGCTTCATGCAAAACATTTAGAAACACAATTTTGGAGACCATCTAAATTAAGGCCTCTATCAAAATGGCAGTTGGTACCTAGAAAGAAAAGGCAAACAGACAATTACAATTTGCATCAGATAGTTACCAATCCAACAGATCAGCAAACAGCGTCAGTCTTCGTCCTCAGGACATCAGTCGATTCACCATCAGCAAAGATAGGACTGGGCAAAGCATAGCTAAGGAATAAGACCCTTCTCTCATATGGAGGAGAAGTATCAATCAAAGAATGGGGTAGAGGATGGTTTTAAAGTACTCAGAATAAACTCAGGAAAAATGCTAGAGCAATAGAAATGACAAATGGAGATGGCGAAATGGAGTGAATTGGAGTGAAGTGAACCCCTTTCTTCTTGAGTCACACCATTAAATCAAAACTATCTAATTAGCCCTTAACTCCTCATTGGGTAATAATTGGTGCATCATTATTGTAGGAGGATGGCCTGGCTTACAGTGGGTACCTTGTGGTACTTACACCCTGTGCCAGGTCCAGTTATCCCTCATTAGTAGAATAGAGGTGTTTCTAGCAGATTAGGCTGATAGAAGGTAGCTATGGCAAAGCAGCTTAGGCTGAACTAGGAGACATGCAAAGCTCCTACTATACTACTTATATCATATAGCACAATATCATAAGAAAACACAATACTCAGAGTTACTAAAAATAAAGGTACTTTATTTTAGTGACAATATGCCAAAAGTATCTCAGAGGATACCCTCACTTAGGAGGTAAGTAATATACACAAATTATATGTACACAAACCCAAAACAGGTAAGTAACAGTAAGAAAAGTAGTGGAAACAATGTAGAATCACAATAGGATGCAATAGGTAAACATAGGTCTAGGGGCAACACAAACCATATACTCCAAAAGTGGAAAGCGAATCATGAATGGACCCCAGACCTATGGGAGATTGAAGAGGGTCGCTGGGACTGTAAGAAAACAGTAAGGGTGTCCAAAATACCCCACCCCAAGACCCTAGAAAGTACAAGTAAAGTTACCCTACTACTCCAGAAGGACACAGTAGTTGTGATAGGGGGATTCTGCAAGAACCACAAGCACCAGCAAAACACTGAAGATGGATTCCTGGATGTGAGGACCTGCAAAGCAAGGGGACCAAGTCCAAGAGTCGCGATAGTGTCCAGGGGGTGCAGGAGCCCAGAAAAACCTGGATGAAGGTGCAAAAGGGCTGCCTCTGGGTGGAAGAAGCCAAAGATTCTGCAACAACAAAAAGGGCTAGGAACTTCTCCTTTGGATGGAAGATTTCCTATGGTGTGCTTGATGTTGCAGAAGTGTTTCCATGCAGAAATACCACAAACAAGCCTTGCTAGCTGCAAGGGTCACGGTACAGGTTTTTGGGTGCTGCTGGGGACCAGTAAGGACCAGGATGTCGCCCCTTGGAGGAGGAGACGGGGGGCGCTCAGCAACTCAGAGAGCACCCGCAGAAGCAGGCAGCACCTGCAGAAGTACCGGAACAGGCACAAAGGACTCCTTGGATAAGTGCACAGAAGCCGGAGCAGCTGCAAATCACACAGTGCACAGGTTTGCTGTCTGGCGTGGGGAGGCAAGGACTTACCTCCACCAAATTTGGACAGAATGGCCACTGGACTGTGGGAGATGCTTGGACCCAGCTCCTGTGTTCCAGGGACCACGCTTCTCAGGATGAGAGCGGAACCAGAGGACTGGTGATGCAGTCTTTTGGTTAGCAGGGGGAAGATTCCGTCGACCCACAGGAGATTTCTTCTTGGCTTCCAGTGCAGGGTGAAGGCAGTCAGCCCTAAGAGCATGCACCACCAGGAAACAGTCGAGAAAGCCAGCAGGATGAGGCACTATAATGTTGCTGGTAGTTGTCTTGCTGTTGCGGTTTTGCAGGTGTCCTGGGGCAGTCAGCGGTCGATCATTGGCAGAAGTCGAAGAGGGAAGTGCAGAGGAACGCTGGTGAGTTCTTGCATTCGTTATCTGAGGAATAGCCCAGAGGAGAGACCCTAAGTAGCCAGAAAAGGAGGTTTGGCTACTAAGAAAGGCGGCTACTGAAAGAGGTAAGCACCTATCAGGAGGGGTCTCTGACGACACCTGCTGGCACTAGCAACTCAGAGCAGTCCATTGTGCTTCAACACCAGTGAATCCAAGATGGCAGAGGTCTGGGACACACTGGAGGAGCTCTGGGCACCTCCCCTAGGAGGTACTGGTCATTGGAGTGGTCATTCCCCTTTCCTTTGTCCAGTTTCACGCCAGAGCAGGGCTGGGGGATCCCTGAACCGGTGTAGAATGGCTTATGCAGAGATGGGCACCATCTGTGCCCATCAAAGCATTTCCAGAGGCTGGGGGAGGCTACTCCTCCCCAGCCCTTCACACCTATTTCCAAAGGGAGAGGGTGTAACACCCTCTCTCAGAGGAAATCCTTTGTTCTGCCTTCCTGGGAGTGGGCTGCCCAGACCCCAGGGGTCCATAAACCTGTCTGAGGGGTTGGCAGCAGCTGCAGTGGAAACCCCAGAAAGGTAGTTTGGCAGTACCCGGGTTCTGTGCTAGAGACCCGGGCATCATGGAATTGTCACCCCAATACCAGAATGGTATTGGGGTGACAATTCCATTATCTTAGACATGTTACATGGCCATGTTCGGAGTTACCATTGTGACGCTACATATAGGTAGTGACCTATGTGTAGTGCACATGTGTATTGGTGTTCCTGCACTCACAAAGTTGGGTGGGGGAACTTGCCCTGGACAAGGTGGGGGCACCTTGGCTAGTGCCAGGGTGCCCGCACACTAAGTAACTTGGCACCTAACCTTCACCAAGTGAGGGTTAGACATACAGGTGACTTATAAGTTACTTATGTGCAGTGAAAAATGGCTGTGAAATAACGTGGACGTTATTTCACTCAGGCTACAGTGGCAGTCCTGTGTAAGAATTGTCTGAGCTCCCTATGGGTGGCAAAAGAAATGCTGCAGCCCATAGGGATCTCCTGGAACCCCAATACCTTGGGTACCTAGGTACCATATACAAGGGAATTATAATCGTGTTCCAGTGTGCCAATGAGAATTGGTAAAATTAGTCACTAGCCTGCAGTGACAATTTTAGAAAGCAGAGAGAGCATAAACAATGAGGTTCTGGTTAGCAGAGCCTCAGTGATACAGTTAGGCACCACACAGGGAACACATACAGGCCACAAACTTATGAGCACTGGGGTCCTGGCTAGCAGGATCCCAGTGACACATATCAAACACACTGACAACATAGGGTTTTCACTATGAGCACTGGGCCCTGGCTAGCAGGATCCCAGTGAGACAGTAAAAATACCCTGACATATACTCACAAACAGGCCAAAAGTGGGGGTAACAAGGCTAGAAAGAGGCTACCTTCCTACAATTATCACTGTCCAATAATTTTCAAGCATCTTGTCACAATTTTCCACAAACCACAGTTATCATGTCACGGATTGGTCCATATTATTGACGTCTTCATCGGTTGGAATGTCAGGTAGGAAAAGTTACACTTTGCGCTCCAGTCAGTGTCTCCATTGTTTTCTCCTACTACCGTTAACCTTGCACCTGTTATGAATTACACTGTTGCATTCAGCAAGAACGTCACCTTGAGCAAGTCGGTTTGCATGAGAAAGGATTTACTACGGCTACACACACATAACTTCTGGAAAAGTACAGCTTCGTGTCCTTCAGAAAAACAGCACATTACACCTTAGAAAATGCAGTTTATTATGAGGCCAGGCAGCTAGGCCCAGACCCTCTCTAAGCTAAGGCCCTTTCATTTAATAAAGCAAACTCCTAACCCATAACTCTAATTATGATATACTAATACAAATTCAAAACATTATTGCAAAATAATTCAGAATTAACAAGCTTTTCATTGGTCTTCGTATACATTGGTAGCCACTCCCCGTGGGCACATTTCAAACGTGTGCATTATTTTCTATGTTAACACATTTTCTACGAAGCTTCATCACACAATATATTGCAAGCTTTTCATGTTAATATTGTTTTAAAAGACACACTCCAACAACAGGTAAATTTGCTTGTAATCCTAACTTCTATCTGATCAGTAGAAGGGGTATATTGCTCTTCCAGGAATTAGGAACAGATCCACTAGTTAGACATTCCTTATAGAGAAGGGCAAAGCATCTACTCCAACGGGTTACCTCCTTCTTAAAATCAAGGCATTTTCAGAAATCAAAACATTTGTTCTCAGAGTTAAAGGAAGTAGCATGTTCCAAACATTTTTGTCGCACTTTCCCCAAAGGAACTAGAATAAGGAACACATGATTAGGTCCTCAAATTCTTTCTTTTCTCAATCTGGCATTAAGAAGCCTCTTGCGTGAACATCAGTTTGAATATTTTAAGCAACTTAACTTGTTCAACTGTTTACACAATACTCCTCCTACTTCTTTTGGCTTGATTTTCAGTAGGCCAGATTAGGGTACAGAATGTGTAAGCATGATATAAAGCAGTCAACTGAATTCTTGAATCTTGATTTTGCATCATCAGTTGACTGTGAATTTCGTTTACAAACTGCGTTTTCAATGACCTCAAGAAACCCTGCAGTAGTTCAGGAAGCCAATGTGTATGTGGTATTTCTATACCGTGAACCTAGACAAAAGGTAAAAGAGTGCTGTACATGGTGAAAGTCCAGAATAAAGTAAATTATTGATAGGAGAGGAAGCTGGTTTGTGGACAGCCAGTACATTGTGATGTAATGTTCTTTGAAGACGTGAATTTGTCAGCTAAAGTCCATCACCACCTTCTTACAAAACAAAGATGTAAAGTACTGATGGGCGCATCCCTTCCAAAAGTTATTTACATGGAGCGGAGGGGCAAGTGTAGTCCGCCCCTTGCAGAGACTGATGCAGTTCTCAAGCTCCCAGACCTATCAGAGGCAACATCCCAAATAGATTCTGGTTGTGAGGAGCCTTTTAGGGCCTAGGTTGATCACTCCTGTTCTTTAGTTTAGTTGTATAATTAATCTATACTCAATTTTTATTCATGTTAGCAAACCTGCTTTTTAGCGATGGCTTTTACACATTTCATCAGTTTGCTTTTATTCTATGAAAGCAAGGAACAAACTGCTTGTTTTATTAGCCCTGCACCATGTATAACCAATACTCCTTTTCCAAGGCTATGGAGCCAGGTACACAATATGCTGACTAATGTTTCCTGTTTAGGGGACAGCTTTTTTTTCCGAGACACATATTACATCAGAATTGCATTCTCATTGTGGTACAGCATTGTTATATAAACCATACACTGACCCAGGTAGTGCAGAGGGCATTCCAGCCACAATGATCCCTGGGATGCATGCTGTGTGCCACGCAACTTGGCTGGTAATGAACTGCCAACTCTGAAAGGATTGACATCTGCACAACAGGTCAGTTCCTGATACTCTATTCAGGTATGGGGCTGGGGCTCATCCATTAGACCCGGTCAGGCAGAGAGTTACAAACACCATGGCTCTCTTTATGACATTGGCTGTAAATGCAGCTTACCGCCACGCTGTCGGCTGCCAACATACTCCTGCGGTGGCAAATATCTGTTCGCCATATTATGACACACACACACCAATCCGACAGACTACAGCCACATACACAAATCCGCCAGACCAAAGGCCAGTGATAAAGTGGCAGTCGCAACACCCATATCGTTACGCCAACAGAACAAAGCCCACCACATTATGACCCATGAATCACCACAGCGGAAATTCAACAGCGGTAAACCAGTAGCAGTACAACTGCCATGCTCAGAATGGACACCCACATACAAAACACTACATTGGCCAATACCAAAAACACACACCTGACACTCATACACACACCACACCCACCCACCCATACCACTATAAAACACACACCCACATTACCCACAACCCTCTACGAATGCAAATCATTGCCACCAGACTGACACCGAGACCACTTAGACAACTAGACACACACCACTTACACCCATACATCCCTCACGCAACCCACATTATACACCCCATTAATTTACTCAGCACACTCCCACTAACACACACCATACAACACCCATGTCCCCACAAAGACACCCCTGTTTCACAGATGAGGAGTAGGGGTCATGGTGGAGGAAATTGTCAGGGTAGAGCCACAGCTGTTTGGAGCACAGGTACAGCAAATATCCATTGCAAGGAAGATGGAGCTATGGCGGAGAATCGTGGACAGGGTGAAAGCTGTGGGACAGCACCCAAGAACAGAGGTGGACCGACCTACGGGGTAAGGTACATTCCATAGCAGCAAGGCACCAGCTTGCCATACAGAGGACTGCCGGTGGACCCCCACCCCCTCCCCCACAGCTCACAGCATGGGAGGAGCAAGTCTTGGCAATACACCATCCTGATGGACTTACTGGATTAGCCGGAGGACTGGACACTGATAAGTCAACATTTACCACTTGTCACCCCCCATACCTGCATGCCATCACATCTCCTCACCCTCACTCCCAGGACTCCACTCCATCCCATACATTGCACCTACACATATGACTAACACCAATGCCAGGCCCTGTATGTGATACCAATGCATGGACAGCCCTCCCAGCCCTGCATGGAAACCCATCACAAAAGCATATACAGCATAGGGAAACTAACAATCCCAAAATACATCACCATACACAAACATAAGGTGGCAGGGCAACACCAATGATAGTGGGGAAGCCAGGGATGCACAATGTGTCATACACATAAAGCATAATACATCACTTACATCCCCACAGGTACCCCAGCCAGTGTTAGTGGATAGGAGGTGCCACAACTACCCAGTCCCCCAACAGAAGATGTCCACAGTGATGACAGTAACTCTGGATGACCTACCTAGCCCATCAGGGACCACTGGACAGCCGGTCACCCAAGCCCACAGAGCCTCCCCCATTGGGATCCAACACCACAGCACCCACCCAGCGTACCCACACCTCTGCCCCCTAGGACACATCAATCAGCAGTGCGCCCACCTGTACAGGGACCCCAGGCCACACCTCGCCCCCAAGACTATCAGGGACCTGGGGTCAGTGACAGTGGGCACATCATTCAGGGGACAGAGGCACAAGCCAACAGGGACACTGGGAGGACTGCTGTGCGCCAGGGGGGAGTACAGGACCAGGGAACCGACTCTCCAGGAGGCACTCTCTGAGATCCTGGTAGCCTACCTTCATTCCCAGGTCACGATGGGCCAGATCCTTGACAACGTGCAGGAGAACAGGCGGCTGCAGGAGGGTCAGTATCTGGGGATAAGGGAGGACTTGCAGGCCTTTAACACCATCATGATCTCCATAGCAGGGGTGCTGGCAGACATGGCCAACATCATGAGGGAGGCAACAGCACACCGGCGGGCCCCTACCACTAGCCTGTCCATTGACAAGCCCTCCACTTCCGCTGCAGCTAGTATGCAGGAGGCCCCCCCACAGGCCACCAGCTCCTCTCTCCCTGCAGAAGGTGAACCACCCCGCAAACGTTCCCTGTGACTCAGACAGAAGCCAAGAACCCCGCCAGTAAATGAGACTCTCCTGATTGTCCCCCTTGTGTCCCACTCTGTCACCTTGTCCACTTTGAACTGCCGTTTCTCTCCTTCCTATGGCCACTTGGACACCAGGCCTGTGCTACAAACAGACTGGAACAATACCCTGGACTTTACTCCATCATCACCCCATTCCATTGCACTTTCCCCTCAACTTCTCAGCACTACAATAGACACAGTTGAACACAACTCGACTACTTGTATATTTTGTTGAAAATGTGTATTTATGGAAACAGTTACATCCATCGCAAATGAACTGTACATTGTGAGAGCATAGAAATAATGACCTGTAGCTGGCTGTACACATCAGTACACAGTTGTTATATCACCAACATCTGCAAAATGACACCATAGGTGACAGTAAGTTGAGGTAAAAGGAAGTGACTGCCATCATGCCACAGATACACAGAATACACCAATAGTCATGGAAATGTTAAGTTGCACTGTCTCACCTGTGTTTATTAGAAGTACTGACGGATAACTGATGTTCTGTTGTCCTCATCCACATCCTCAGCCTCTTCATCCTCACTGTCATCAGGGTTTACTGCTGCCATAGGGGCATCTCCTGTTTCCTCCTCCTGCGGAGAGGGTACATGGCATCTGAGGGCCAGGTTATGCAACATGCAGCATGCCACTACTATCTGGCAGACCTTCTCGGTGGGTAGCACAGGGATCCACCTGTCAGATGGAGGCACCTGAACCTGGCCGAAGGTCCTCTCAAAGATCCGCCTGGTTCGCCCATATGCCTCATTATAACATTCTTCAGCCCTTGTCCCGGAATTCCTCACAGGTGTCAGCAGCCACAATAGGTTTGGGTAGACAGAGTCACCTGCAAGTCTTGAGGGACAACATTTAGCCACAGACAATCCTATCGGGTTAACACCAGAGGCATACACTGACATACAGTGGGTGGGGACCAAGGCTCACCTATCAGCCACACCCTGTGCCTCTGTAGTTGGGCCATCACATGTGGGATGCTGCTATTCCTCAGAACAAAGGCATCATGCACCGACCCAGGATATTTAGCATTGACGTGCGAGATGTACTGGCCCGCTAGGCACACCATGTGCACATTCAGTGAGTGGAAACTCTTACGATTCCTGTACACCTGTTCATTCTGGCGGAGGGGGACAAATGCAATATGTGTACTGTCAATCACCCCCATTATATTGGGGATATGTCCCATTGCATAGAATCCGGCCTTCACAGTGGCCAAATCTTCCACCTGGGGGAAAGCAGTGTAGCTGCACATGTGTTTTACCAGGACAGACAACACTCTTGCCAGTATGATTGAGAATATTGGCTGTGACATTCCTGCTGCCAAGACCACTGTCACTTGGAAAGAACCTGTTGCCAGGAAATGGAGCACTGATTGCACTTGCACAAGAGAGGGGATCCCAGTCGGAAGACGGATAGATGAGATCAGGCCTGGCTCCAGTTGGGCACATAGCTCTGTGATTGTGGCTCTGTCCACTCTATAGGTGAGGATAATGTGCCTTTCCTCCAGTGTAGCTATGTCCACCTGGGGGTCTGTACACGGGGGTATGTCTCCACCTCCTATTCATCCGCAGCGGTAGTTATCTAAGGGACACAAGAGTGAGTAGGCTGTCACAATTGGAACAACAAAACCACAACTGCAGTCCACATGGTGCGTTTATGTATTGGGACAGAGTTAATGGCGAAGTATGTGCCAATCTAATCTGTGACACAGTAATTGTCAATATGCCTGTCCCCCCACTGAAATGGCGACCGCCTGTCCTGTATGTAGGGACAGGTGGGAGTGAGGTAATTCCGCTGACGTTGGGCATCGTGGGGACGGCGGTCTTGCACCGCTGTGCAACTCCTCATTGGATAATAAGGGTCTGTATGGAGTAAAGTGGCCAATTGGGATCCACACCGGTGGTGCCGGTGTACACCTCCGTGGACGTGACCACCATTTTCTATCTGATTTCTCACTTATTTCCTGACCTTGAACAGGAGAACACCTACACTGCGTGTGCTGCTGTGACCGGTGTCTAGAACCTACCATGGCCCGTGTGACCGGTAAAAGGGACGCAGCCTTCACTTTGGAGGAGTTGGAGCGACTGGTGGATGGGGTCCTACCCCAGCACGGACAGCTGCATGGGCCTCCAGACCAACAGGTGAGTTCACTTTTGGCATAATGCATGTGGGAAGGATGCATGGAGATGTGTGTTCAAGCATCGTGTAAGGTGGGTGGGGGGAATGTCTTGTGGTGGTGTACATGGTGTGCGCTGGGATATGTGTTTGCCAATGGTGATGGAAACGGGTATGGTGGGCCATTTGTGTGACAGGCTGGACTGTTTGTTTAATGGTGTTCTCCTGTCTGTATTGCCTCTGCAGTTCAGCGCCTGTCAAAAGAAGGGAATCTGGTATGCCATCGCCAAGGATGTGCGAACTCTGGGGGTCTATGGCAGGTGGAGAACCCACTGCCAGAAACGGTGGGAGGACCTGAGACGCTGGGCAAGGAAGGCAGCGGACGCCCAGCTGGGGATGACCTCCCTTGAAGGAGGGGGTGCCCGTCGGACCCTGACCGCCCTGATGGCCCGCATACTGACGGTGGCCTACCCTGAGCTGGATGGACACTTGAGGGAATCACAACAGCCAGAAGGGGGTGAGTACAGATGGTATCATTACATATTTTGGCTGGTGGGGTGGTATCCGGGTGGTGGATGTATGTTAGTGGGTGCCCCTAAGGCCAGGCCAGACATTGCAGCGTGGGTCATCTGAAGGATAATGGGTGTATGGCAAATACAGGTGTTAGCAGTCCATTTCAGTCAGGGTATCGTGAGTCCCAGGAATGCTTCAGTTGGCGATGTGAGGTCCTCATCTTGCCTTAGTGACTAGCCATATCACTGGTAGTACAATGGATAGTGCTTATGCCTGTTCCCTGTGTGTGACGGTGATGTGTATGCCAATAGTGGTGTTGGTGCAGTCATTGACCCAGTGTATCCTTTGTCTGTCTCCCCCCTTTCTTGTTTTGTCATCCTGTCCTTGTGTGCATTAGCATCATCTGGCAGAGGAGCAGGGGCACCGGCGACAGAGTGAGCTGCATCCCACAGGACCCAGGAGACAGAGTCCTCCGCCACCGAGGGAACCAGTGGGACGGAGGGCGAGGAGAGCACCACGGCAGAGACTAGAGGAGACAGCACAGACTCAGATACCTCTTCTGATGGGGGCTCACTGGTGGTGGCGGACACCTCTGTGACCACCCCAGCTGCAGGTGCAGCTGCCACTCCCTAAACCAGCACTGCCCTCCCAGCAGCCCCTCAGCGAGTTGCCCATGCCCGCTCACCCAGGAGGGTGGGCATCTCCTTCACCCCAGGCACCTCAGGCCCTGCCACAGTGAGCACTGCTGCCCTGAGTGAGGAGGCTATTGACCTCCTGAGATCCGTCTCTGTAGGGCAATCAACCATTGTGAATGCCATCCAGGGGCTGGCATCCCAGATGCAGCAATGCATTGCATTCCTGGAGGGCATTCACGGTGGACAGGCGGCCCAACAGAGATCGATTCAGGCTCGGGCCTCCTCTCTGATGGCAGCCATTGTCCTTGTTTCTACTGTCCCCACTCCAACTACCACTTCCCAGTCCCATTGTCCTCAACCCCTACCCATTCCAGCCACACATACAGACGAGCATGCACACAAGACAATACCCAAGAGTGGCATAGGCAAACACAATCACCACACTTCATCCCACAAGCATTCACGTAAACACCATACAGTTGCAGACACAACAATATCCACTGCCTCCACTGTCTCCCCCTCCTCCTCCTCCACCTCCCTCCCAGTCACGTCCACACTCACACCTGCATGCACTATATCAACATCCACCACCAGCATAACCACACCAAGCAGCACACACACCTCACTAGCAGACACCTCCACAACAGCCATGCACAATGGTAGCACCACCTACTCGTGGTGGTAAGGATACAACACCTCCATCGAAGAAGGGGAAGGAGCCTGCACCTACAGACAAGAAGGAGAAGGAGCCTGTACCTCCATGCAAGAAGGGGAAGGAGCCTGCACATCCAGGCAAGAAGAGGAAGGAGCCTACACCTCCATCCAAAAAGGGGAAGAGGCCATTAACCCCTGCAAGGAATGGTGAGGAATCCACGTCCCATGTAATGGAGGGGACAAAGCCCTCTACTCCAGGGTGACACCTCCACCACCACCAGCTGTCACTGGGCCCCCACCGCCAGCTGATGAAGTGCAGCCACCATCAACTGCAGAGGCTGCCCAGCAGTCACCTCCATCCACCATGACACACCAGCCATCAGCAACTGCAGAGGATGCCCAGGAGGCACCTCCATCCACCATGACACTGCAGCCATCACCACCTGCCGAGGCTGCCCAGGAGGCACCTCCATCCACCAACACACTGCTGTTCTCACCGCCAGCGGACTCCATGTAGGCCACTCTCCAGGGGCTGCTGTATGAGGGGCACCCTCCAGAACAGGTGGAGAAGTCACCCACCTGAGAGACTGTGGCCTTGCACTGCCCAGGACAGAGCAATGGGCATGGAGCCCCCTCCGGAACCAGTGGGGAAGTCACCCACTCCAGAGAATGTGGCCGTACACTCCCCAGGACAGAGCAATGGGCAAGTTGCCCCCTCCAGAACCAGTGGGGAAGTCTCTCACTCCAGAGACTGTGGCCTTGCACTCCCCAGGACAGAGCAATGGGCAAGTTGCCCCCTCCAGAACCAGTGGGGAAGTCACCACTCCAGAGACTGTGGCCTTGCACTCCCCAGGACAGAGCAATGGGCAAGTTGTCCCATCCAGAATCAGTGGGCTTGTTCCCGCATCTGGCTGAGGTGGCCACCCTCCCCCTAAGGTGCCTGCCCATTTGCAAACTGATGCCCCTGCAGAGTACTATCCAGATGAAGTCAAGATTTGAGTTGGGACTTAGACTGTGCCCTGTGGCCATGTGGGCCCTTTGAACATTGGACTGGACAGTGTCCCTTTGTGTACATGTGTTTTTTAAATGTTGATTTGATTACAATCACTTTCGTCCATTCCTGTTGTCCTTGCATTATTCTGCCGTGTTTTGGGGACAAATTGTTTTTTGTGTGCAGCTGGTTGTGTGTATAGTGTGTATGTGTCGGGTGTGTCTTGTGCGTGTGTGCGTCACTCTCGTTTTCCTCCCTCCCTTGTGTGCTAGGCAGCTGTACTCACTGTCGTCGTCTTCGTCGGCGTTCGTGTTCCAGGTGGAGTATAACGTAGAAGATCATCGTGAAAACTTGCAGTTCGGGTTCCATGGCGGCGTTGTTCTTCCCTGTGTCTCCGATGGTGAGTCCTTTCTCTTGTGTCATGTGTTTCTGCCAGACTTTTGATGGCCTTGGTCCCACTCGGATAAGGTGGCAGATTTCAGGCTCAAAATATGGTGGGCTGTACTTGGTCTTCCGCCTACCTGCTGTTGGCTACCGCCATGGTGAGTGTTGTTTCCGCCCTCGCGGTTGGTGTGAAACATTGGCTTTCTATGAGAGTTATCACCACCATGGTCATAATTTGGCGGTACTTACCGCCAGCCTGTTGTCGGTATTATCGTCACTTTATCACTCTCCACCAGGGTCATATTTATTTATTTATGTATTTATTGATTGATTTTATATAGCGCACAGCTACCCGGAGGTTTCCCGGCGCTAAAGACAATGCAAGACAGAGGCAGGCTCAAGAGAGCAGCTTGGGCAGTTATTGGTTAAAGAGCCATGTCTTAAGCTCCTTTCGAAATCTAATGAACACCCTTTCATGACGTAAATAAGAAGGAAGAGAATTCCAGAGAGAGGGAGCTAGGAAAGCAAAAGAGCGTCCCCCCATTTTAGCACGTCGAAATTTGGGCACCTGGAATTTTAGTTGATTAGAGGATCGAAGTGGACGAGAGGGCCGATATTGTTGGACCAAGATTTTAAGGTAGTTGGGAGCTAATGCCATATTAATTTTATGCATGTGGCATAGGGCTTTAAATTTGATACGATTCTCAATTCTTAGCCAATGAAGTTCATGAAGGGCACCAGAAGTAGGCGTGATTCTGGGAAGTTGGCAAAGAAGCCTGGCCGCCGAGTTCTGAACAACCTGCAGTTTGTGTAGAGCTTCTTTATTCGCACCTAAATAGAGCACGTTTCCGTAGTCCAGTCTAGAAATAACCAGCGCTTGGACCACAGTTCTCTGGGCAGCCACAGGAAGCATCCAGAGAATTTTACGAAGCCACTTCAGGATAGCGAAGCAGGTAGAAGCTACTTTGGTCACCTGTTTTTTCATAGTCAACTGATCATCAATTAAGATGCCCAGGTTACGTGCTGAGAGGGAAGGGATTGGGGGGGACACCCAATTCAGAGGGCCAATGTTGGGGGCCCCAGAGAGATTTTTTATTTCCAAAAATGAGGAGTTCTGTCTTTTGTCCATTAAGTTTGAGTTTATTAAAATGCATCCAATTGGCTATCTTAGATAGTCCTATTTGCAAAGAGGGAGGATTAACGGTTTCTTTGGAGGAGAGTGAAAAAATAAGTTGAGTGTCATCGGCATAAGAAAAGATAGTTAGACCAGCTTGTTCTGCTATGCTCGCCAAAGGACTGACATATATATTAAAAAGTAGTGGACTGAGAATGGAGCCCTGGGGAACTCCATGAGGGGATGCGTGAGTCAAAGAGGAAGCTGTATGGGAGAAAACCTGAAAAGTCCTATTAGATAAAAAACTGGACAACCACAGGAGGGCTTTGCCGCCAATGCCCTTGATATTGAGAATTTTTAGGAGAGATGAGTGAGATACAGTATCAAACGCTGAGCTTAAATCCAATAGGATAAGAGCTACCGTTTCTCCTTTGTCAATTTGTTGGCGGATATTTTCAGTCACGCCCAGTAAGGTCGCCTCAGTTGAATAGCCAGCACGAAAACCAGATTGAGATGGATGGAGAATGTTACTGGTTTCTGCAAACTGGGATAATTGAAGATTAACATGTTTTTCCAAAATTTTGGAAAAAACAGGCAAAAGAGAAATTGGGCGAAAATTAGAGAAAATTTCAGGATCAGAGTTAGTTTTCTTAAGTAAAGGGAGAACCATTGCATGCTTCCATAATGCAGGCACATAAGCTTCGGTAAGTGACAAGTTAAGAAACTGCATAATGAAGAGAAGTATGGGGGGATTTAACTTTTGAAGTACTGTGATGGGGATAGGATCTTGCGGGGAACCAGATTTAATGCTTGTGAGAATATAAAAAAAAGAGGCAGTATCCATAGGGAGCCATTCATTAAGTAAGTTAGAATTATTAGCTTGGGTCGTTTCTTGAGTGATAGGAGAAGATAAAAAGTGAGTGGATTGGGATTTAATACTAATACTGGGATGATTAGAGTAATTGTGGAATTCAGCATAAATTTTATCAATTTTATCCACAAAGAAGGTTGCCAAATCATTGCATTTTTTGGAGTCCAAGTCAGGAGGCTTAGATAGGCGAGAGTCACCAGAGAGTTCCTGTACTACTTCAAACAGCACTTTGGGGCAGTTCTGGGATTGTAAAATAATGTCGGTGGCATATTCGGCGCGCGCGGTGTTACATAATCGATGATAATTAAGAAGGGCTAGTTTGTAAGTAGCTTTTCTGTCTGGGTCATAATTTTTTCGCCATTTCCTTTCCAAGTTCTTGCATTTAGTTTTTTCAATTTTAAGGGTTTCTGAAAACCAAGGGGCGGGAGGATGCTGGTAGCCCTGTTTGTTCTTTTTATTAGATAAAGGAAGACATTCATCAGTGGCAAATGAAAGCCAGTCAACAATAACCCCGTCATCTCTTATACTCGTGATTAAAGGAAAGGTTTTTTCCAACATCGAGTTCATAATATTAATATCTAAGTTTTTCCAATTCCTATAAGTACTGGATTTGGCGAAGGAAGAGGAAAAAGTCGGACCCTGTTTTTGTACAATCGAAAATTCCACCACAAAATGATCAGACCATGGAATGGGAATGGCTTGTTTACATGAAATCGTAGCAAGATTGGAAAAAATAGGGTCTAATAAATATCCTGCCTTATGCGTGGGGCCTGAATTGTGTAAAAAAACATTTAATGCCGCTAAGTTATCTAAAAGAGTAGCGCTTGTAGTACAAGATATATCATTGAAATGTAAGTTCAGGTCACCTAAGATCAGAAAATTGTTGGTTTCTAATAAAAAGGGAGCAATAAGATCAGGGAGGGTCGCTGCCCAGAGACCTGCGGGGCCAGGAGGACGGTATATAAGGGCCCCGGAAAGAGTAAAATTAGGTGATAGTAGAAGTTTAAAAAACCCGGCTTCACAGTTTTTGAAATCCAGATCTACCCATTTACATGTATGATCTGTTTTAAAAATTAAAGCTATACCCCCACCAGTTCGGTCAATGCGATTTCTTCCAAGATAGGTGTAATTAGAAGGAAGCGCATAAGCCATATCGGGTCCAGAACTCTCATTGAGCCAGGTTTCGGTTAAAAAAAGGGCATCAGGTTGTCGGTCCGTGAGAATGTTCAGAATATCGTCCTTATGCTTAGGTAATGAGCGGCAATTTAGGCTAAGGAAAGTGAAGGGGGTAAGAGATAAGTTAGTCTTGTTAGTCAGAGGAGGAATTTGGCTAGACTCATAACGAAGGGAGTTCAAATAAAGGGGAGGAGAAAGAACAAAGCTGCAACAAGAGCAGCTGTATGGGCTGTATCAGGGATAAGGAGAGAACAGAAGGGATTGGGAACAGGTCGTAGGATCAAAAGATTATTACTTGTATAGACAACAGAATTTTGGGCAGGGGTTCTGGCCCCAGGCCCCGGACGGTCACGGACGGGCGCAGACGGGCTTGCCTTAGGCGCGCCTTCGGCACGCGTCGCGGGAGGCATCTGAATTTAAACTGAATAGTCAGCTGTGGAATTTCCACTTAATGGGCGACCCGGAAGTGGTTAATCACTTCCTGTTGCACCAGTCATCCCTCCACACAATCCAAACAATTGGCGGTGGATCGGGGACGTAGTGCAGGTGAGGGGAACGATTAAAAGATTAGTAGTAACTGATCCAAAAGTGCGTTGAAATAATAAAAAACAGAGTGTGGTTTTAATTTAAAAGCAGCGCGGCGCGAGAGGTGCAAGGATTAAGGAACCGGAGCCCTTTGCCAGGCGCTCCGCTGCAACCAGTGAATAGCGCTATACCAAAGTTAAAATATGAACAGATACAGCATTAAAAAATTAGCGGCGAAAAACACGGAGCCCTTTACTCGGCGCTCCTTATCGGCAGATTCAAGTACAGTCTTTAAAAAAGGAGAATTCGAAATTACAGGCAGCAAAACACAGAGCCCTTTACCAGGTGCTTTACCAGGGTCATAATGAGGGCCCATGTTCTCACATACAGGCATATGGTTAGGTAGGCTCCCTAGAACCTCTAGAACCACATACATCATGGTCAGATTCTTTCTCTTTTTTACCATGTTCTTAAAGCTGCTTGCCTTACTTTGTTTCATCTGTCTATCGCAGCTCACTTATTATATACCAGTTTGCGATTGTTTGAATAAATCTATTACAAACTTATCTTGCATCTTTGTATTGCCTTGGCGTAAATGAGTAAGTTAATGAAAGGGGTATGATCTGTTTCCAGAACTCCCCTTGAGAGTCGGAGTGCAATGTTCAAGTTTCCATAACTACCCTTTACCCCAGTTGGTTTGGAGGTTTGGGTGAGGCACTGTGATCTAGCCAAGAATAGGGCCGGCACCTGCTAACTGCTTGGATAGACAGAGTCTCCCACACTTTATCATTCTGTCATCTTAAACACACAGGGGGTCATTCCGACCCTGGCGGTATTGGGCCGGGGTCGGCGGTAGCACCGCCAACAGGCTGGCGGTGCTCCGCCGGGCATTCTGACCGCGGCGGTACAGCCGCGGCCAGAAGCGGAAAGCCGGCGGTGTACCACCGACTTTCCGCTGCCCATGGGAATCCGCCATGGCGGCGCAGCTTGCTGCGCCGCCATGGGGATTCTGACACCCCATACCGCCATCCTGTTCCTGGCGGTTCGCCCGCCAGGAACAGGATGGCGGTATGGGGTGTCGTGGGGCCCCTGGGGGCCCCTGCAGTGCCCATGCCAATGGTATGGGCACTGCAGGGGCCCCCGTAAGAGGGCCCCACAAAGAATTTCAGTGTCTGCTTTGCAGACACTGAAATTCGCGACGGGTGCAACTGCACCCGTCGCACCTTCCCACTCCGCCGGCTCCATTCGGAGCCGGCTTCCTCGTGGGAAGGGTGTTTCCCACTGGGCTGGCGGGCGGCCTTTTGGCGGTCGCCCGCCAGCCCAGTGGGAAACCCAGAATGACCGCCGCGGTCTTTTGACCGCGGTACGGTCTTCTGGCGGTTCCCGCTTGGCGGGCGGCTCCCGCCGCCCGCCAAGCTTAGAATCAGGCCCACAGTCCTATTACCAAAGTAGGAACTGCATAACATGGTGCCACCAGCAGATGAAGGTCGGGTACTTATTTAACAGATCTCCTGAATAGTTCTCTCTTGTATACCTGAGGTACCCTAATCACCCCATATGGAGACGTCTGTGGTGTTCGGAAATTATCCACATCAGCGGTATAGGTAGTACCTATACTTAGCTGTAGGTTGTGCAAGCTTGAACTCTTAAAAGCGTACCCCGCTTGGTGTTTCAAATCTCTGAATTCTACTTCTACAAAATGGCAAATCCAGTAGTTATTCCAGTAAATTATAGACATGCAGTCATACAACATTTACTTTTAAATGGGCTACCTAATAGGGGTGGAGACATTATGTTTTCAGTTGAGACACACAATGCTTCCAGAATAGAGTAATTTTATTTGTGGGTCACCTTTCCTGTATTCAAAGCCAATTCAAATACATTTCACACATTCGTCATGGCTAATCCACTACCATGATATAGAACATACAATTATTTAGAAATACCTTTGACATATCAGGAACATCAGAATTGGTTCCAAGGGACCTTCACACATTGTTGAAAACATTATACTGGGACCCCTCAGAACATGGCCAGGTTCTATCTGAAAACACATCAGATCCAAATATACAAAGTTTACAAGCAGCACATCTGCGCCCGTTATACAATAATATAGTTAGGCTATATAGACGTTCAAAGCAGTTGGTAATGTGAACATGAAATACTGCCCCAGCAAGGGCTGCTCCAGCTTCCCAACAACAATTGACTTTATCAGGATAAACTCAGTGACTATAAATGCAAATATATGTAAAGCACCCACCAAACGGGAGGAAATTCTGTTTTGGATTGCTCAAAAAACAAACCAGGTGGAAGCAGTGTTTCCCCATACAGGACCCCAAGATGAGCACAGAATTCTCACAATGTACTTGCGGCTTGGGATGGTACCCTCAATAAATGACTGTGCTACTTGGGGCACAGTTTTTGCTGCGATATCTACCATAAAATATGGTAAACTGTCGCTTGTGGTCTTACCGGAAGTGTTTGGGGATGAAATTAACTGGCAATTTTGCCACAGTATCCTCAATAATTTTGGGAAATAGAAAAGGGGAGGCAGCAGCATTGGCAGTACGCCAATGTCTTGCACAGGTTCCTTTAGCAGATCAGGAACGCAAGCTACCAAAAATAATTGCAGAGACTTATACATGTAGAGGTCAGGATCATTTGGAGGTCAGACCAAATAAGCCACAGCTTAAACATAATTCTGAAAAAGAAAATACCTAGCAAGCACAGGAGTCTTCTAAAAAATGCTGAGAAAAACAAAAATTTAATAAAGAAAAAACTAAATCTCAGGGGTAATCTCCACAGACTGAGAGCTCTGAAAAGTGCTACAACTTGCGCAACTGTGATAATTTGAAACAACATGACAGGTATCAGTGTACTGATATACGGCCTTCTAATTCCTTTCAGGAATTATCTGACAAACAGACTAAGAGAAGTAGGTGTTCAGAACGGAGAACAGAGGAGTATGTGAAACTGAGAAAGGACTCACAAGCTTGTCTGAAGTAATACAAAGGAAAAACTTCCTCCACAAAAACCCCAATTAAAAAAAAGATTGCTGGTATTTTGGCAAAATATGCCACGCATATTTAGAATGTTACTGGGGAACAGGACATAGGCAGTGACTCTGCTAGACAGCACAACAGAGGTCACAATAGTTTGCCAGAATCTTCAAGAGTTTCTGGACGTGAGAGCAACTAACGACTGCAAAGAAGTCAAAAGCCCAGACAGACGAGTAGCCGCTCCAGATCGCATTTATAAATTAAACATACAGATTGAGGGGGGCATACAGTGCACAATTAAAGTAATTTTCTGTAAAAGATTAACACTAAACTGTGACATTCTCTTGGCAGAAGTTTGTTAGAACACTACCGCAAGGGGAAGATGTGATTACACTTTCTTGCTCAGTCCTTGTTCCAAAACAAGTACAACAAGCCTATGCTGCAGGTTGGGCTCTAGCACAGGCACCAGCGATGTGCCGCAGCCATGTGGGCTCAGGTAAGGAGTACCCTTATCATGTAATACCCATAAGGTCCAACCCACATGTACAATCACAGTACCCTAAAAAACGTGAAGCAAAATCTCCTTTGAGGGAGAGTGTCTCAAAGCTAGAGTACCAGCCAGTAATTGAACACTGCGCATCTCCCATGAACAACCCCATAGCTAAGCGGATCATTCATATAGAAGAGCTTTAGACTACAGACATTTAAGCAGTCATACATGCACATTTGCAATACAGAATTCCCACATTACAGTACTAATGAACAACACTGTCCGTCAAAAATACAAAACAATCTTGGATATTTCCAATGGTTTCTTCTGCCACAACATAGCACATGAAAGCAGGGATCGAACTGCTTTTTCTGCAATTGGCTCTCAGTGCAGATTTTGCCGACTTCCAAGAGGGTATAAGAACAGTCCAGGACTCTTTTCTGCCCGTGTGACATCAATGTTGCATGATATTGATCCTGAGGCATTTTCTTATATAGATGGCATATATCTGATGGATCATGAACTGAACATTCATGTGGCCAGAGTAAGTCACATTGTATTGGGATTTGCTGAACATGGCTACAAATTAAATTTTAAGAAAACTAAAATTGCGTTCCTCAGTGTCCTGATCCTAGGACATAAGCTTTCGAAGGAGGAGATGAGTTTGGCACTACACTTCCTAAAGAAGTGTGCACAATTGCAACCACCAAATACTATTTAAAAACTGCAGTCCTTTTTAGGAATCTTTAATTTTGTCAGAACATGCATATCTGATTATGCGCAATGCATAAAGCCATTATGTGATTTATTTTGTCCATATTTTTTTTAGTAAACTTTGGACACCAGAATGCAAACAAAAACTCAGATCACTACAGACTGACATGCTTGAAGCAAACACTTACTGACATGTAAACACAAAACAAATCTGGTCATCTGGATAATTCCGGGTGCTATTAGTTTTACCAATGTCATATTCAATGAAGGTGACACACTGACAATTGCATATAAATCACATTTATATTCCAAAGCTGAAATGCGTTTTTCATCCACTGAAAAAATACTGACTGCAGTTCAGATGGCTGTTATTAAGGAGAGGCCACTGGCTCAGGGTGGAAACTCCAGACCAAGCCTTAGAGGCTGTCACAAAGGCTAGCGTCCCAAATGCAAAAGCTTTACATCCACAATGGATACACTGGGCCTCTTCCTTAACTGCTACCCATGTCAACTATGTGTTTGACCCAAAGCTGCAAACTCTAGAATTTCTCCAATACAAGTTGGAGTACCCCAAACCCATTAACGTTGGGCCTCTTTTTCAGTATAACTATATTATTTACAATGATGTTTCAGCCCAACCGGCTGTAGGCATCAAATACCAATACTCCGAGGCCTGCACAGCTGTTTATGGAGTTATGAGATAGGGGGAATTCCACCCTCGGCAAACATTTACATAGTCCCTAGGGGATTGCACTGCACAGCTAGCTGAACTAAAAGCATTGATTTTGGCACTGGAAAATACAAATCCTGAATTAATGACACTTACTGTGTGCGACTTGTGCTATTGTGTCCAGTCTTTCAATGAAACTTTGCATTACCTGCACCTTAATGGATTTAGAATCTCAAAAGAAAACACCATTGAGCATAAAATGCTCTGGGGGAAGGTGACAGAGTTTAAAGACAAACTCCGACGGTGTCATGTAATACATACACTGGGCTATCAATGTGTGGGAATACTCGTTGTAGGGAATTCACTGGCTAATGGAGCAGCCAAATCTGGAATTTTTACTGCAGCTGTAGCTGCGATTACTCATTGTCATACAAGGGTGGATGAAGAAATAATGGCTGCTGTGAAAGCTTTGGCTGACGGCACCCCTTTCCCCAAAGCATATCCAGCAAAATATTCCTACCAGTTAAGTGCCCAAAACATTCCTTCTGTAACAAATCCAGGGGTGGGTAACCGTGTTATCCCCAACAAAGACCATAGGCTAGAATTAATTCAAGCAGCTCATGAGGGTGTTGCTTCTGCCTATGTTGGTGTGGCAGCTACTATTTCATTATTACAAAAATGCTATTGGTGTCATGGTTTGGACAAACAGATGAAACAGTATGTCCTTAGCTGTGATTTCTGCCAGAAAATTAAAGGTTCCACCATCAAGTGCCCACCGCAGACACCCCTCTTAATATCTAACAAACCTATGCAGTATGTGTGTCGAAGTAAGCCTCAGCAAGGCCTACTAGTGCAATGGGTTTGCCCTTCTCTGCACAAAGTCCTCAGACCATATAGGAAGAAGTTGGCACAGAAACTGAAATAAGAGATAAAGTTTATTAAACCTCAAGAGGTGGTACTACAGTTCAAACAGCACCCTTCAGCAATGTTTGAAGTAGCACACTGAACTAAGAGAGCATGGTCCTTTTATACCCACGCAGGGGCTAAAAAAGAAGGTGATACAATTATAGAAGCAAGACTTATATACATATAAGGTCATGTGGAAATGCACAGTCAACGGGTAGGAGGGGCTAACAGTTTTCAAGGACTAGTAGACACATTACTGTCTGTTACTAATTACTAACAGCTGCAGATCTTACTGGGCATGTGCGAAAGGGGGAGATGCTAAATATAACTTGTAACTAGACAGGTTTCCAAGAGTAGTTAACAGGAAGGTAGGACAGAGCACATGGCGAGAACATGGCACCATGTGGCAGAGATAATGGCTGCCATGAATACAAATGGATTCCGCAGAATGTTCACAATAGTTGCTAAATACCAGATGTCTTCTGCTAATGCTTAATCTAATCGCTACTAAATTACAACATGTGTACCAGGACCATTGTGGTCCCTTAAATTCTGATAGTGCTCACAAATACAATCCACTTGCAGTAGACTCTTGCTCCTAATTCCTTTGGGTGTGGCCACAACTATTGGCTGATGCTCTCACTGTCATTAAAGTTTTGCATGTCTTCATTGAGACATATGCAGTTGCTGCTTTCCACTCAGACCAGGGCTCTACTTTTGCCTCAAAGGCTTACAGGGATACCATGGTAACATTAGGTATAGTGGTGCATTACACTTCCCCCTATCATCCAGAGGGAATTTCAACAGTGGAAAAGAAAAACGAAGACTTGAAGCAATCTGTAATCTTCCTAAAAGGTCTTTAGGTGGCAGAACCCCATACAAAGTCTTGTTCGGCATTCCAGTGTTTGTCCCAGATCTTGATGGTCCTGGCACAGTGGCAGCAGAAACTCCTATTGACATAAATGAATGACTCACTGTTTTGCAGGAATTACAACATTTCTGAGGTGAATGTTCTACAGCACATGCTGCCACTTTGGAAATGAGGGATTCACCAACATTTACCGGTTGGATTTCAAGATGGGTGTAAACACAAACGCTTTGATCAAGTCTGATTGTATCATATAGCCGATCCTACACAGTAGACCACAAGAATTCCTGGGTAGTTCCCTATTCTCGCTCACTACCATACAGGATTTACCTAAACAAGTCTTGAACAACCCTGATATAGTTTCCCCAATTTTGGGGAAGGTGGGGAATAAATGTTTATTGATTCCAATTAGCACTACACACACAAGAAATGTACCAGGCATAAATCTAGAGTCCACTACTATGACACAAAACAATGTAGTGTTTATGATGATCCACCATTAGAGGCATCTACCAGTTCTCTTTCACCTGCAGTGGCTACTGCCTTCACACAGGCAGCATCTGGATAGTTTGTTGACATTAATTACTTTTCCTCAATTTCAACTACCACTTTTATTCATGGTAAACATAAGCTTTTCAACTGGCTTAAACACACTTATCTGATCCACCCATGGTCTTACCTATGGATTACACTAACATTGCTTGCTTTAGTCCTGTGGGTTGGATTTGTGATTGTTTTTTTCTGCTAATACATAGGTATTTTCTTCCTGAATGTTCTGCTGTTGAATTGGTAGATATGTTTTTGAAGCCATATTTGCCTTCCTACTAAGTGCAAATAGACTTGACCCTTGTGAACATTTCCACTGTTCTAGTTCCTGATGGGATTGTTGGGATAAAGTTTCACATTACATCTTTGGCCCTACAGAAACTATTTAAATTCCATATGTTTTCAAAAAATCCTTGAATTATTACACCTTGTGTTTTGTCTGACCGCTGGGACTTGAAATGGTTGATTCAATGCCCCCTGAGCTTGAATATTACACTGTATTTGAAAGTAAGTGAAGGTATGTACATGAATTTCACAAATTATGTTAAAATGTTTTGCTATCATTATTATGGACACCATTATCTACACAGAGCTAGTACTCCACGTACAATTTTTTATTACACACAGAAGGAACATTGCCCGACTCCACCAGTGGGGAGTTCCAAAACATACTTAGATAAATTTGCATATTTCTCTGGTCATGATACTTCTGTTCTTGTGTCATATTACGTCAAGTTACCAGCAAAAAAAAGCAAGGAAAGCTTTGATGGCTGATACTAAATTAATTTATTCAGATTTGTTTGTTTCCCAACTCGCTATAAAATACTATGATTATTGGAAAGAATCTGTTGATTTAAAGTAAGTTTGGGGAACAAAAGATTGACAAGTACAGGGAATGGATGCCTTATTTAAAGCATGTCTTAATCCTTTTCAGATGTTTTGCTGAACATTACTGTCCAACAAAGAACTTATCAAATTTTAGCAAACATCAAAGATATGAATGTGTCTAGTACTCCCTCAATTGCAAAGCTGGACAACTGGCAAAGTCTTGTAAATTATACAGAAGATCATCTCAATGGTGTGGTAAAAATGTTTACATTTATTTCTACACTTTCAGGTCCCAACTGGTTGTTATTGTGGCCAGTGGACACAAATGGCTGTCACACATGTTTTATGAACTCTACACAGGGTTTTAAAGCTAGCAAACCTGATCCTTGTTATGTCAACATACAACATGCAGGAATAATCACTAAGTACAGCGTGAGGAAGTTATGTCAGCAATGATTGCAAAATTCCACCTTGACATCTGTATAACCCCTTACCTGCCAGGCCTTTTCCCCCTCTGTGCCGAGCCTTTTTTTGGCTATTTGGGGCAGTTCACTCTTAGGCCCTCATAACTTTTTGTTCACATAAGCTACCCACGTCAAATTTGCATCCTTTTTTTTCCAACATCCTAGGCATTCTAGATGTACCCAGACTTTGTGGGTTCCCCCGAAGGAGACCAAGAAATTAGCCAAAATACAGTGAAAATTTAGTTTTTTTCAAAAAAATGGGAAAAAAGGGCTGCAGAAGGCAGCTCGTGGATTTTTCCCTGAAAATGGCATCAACAAAGGGTTTGTGGTGGCAAGATCACCATCTTCCCAGCTTTCAGGAACAGGTAGACTTGAATTGGAAAACCCCATTTTTCAATACAATTTTGACATTTTACTGGGACATACCCCATTTTTACAATTTTTGGGGCTTTCAGCCTCGTTCCAGTTAGTGACCAAAATGGGTGAGAAACCAATGCTGGATCCCAGAAAGCTAAACATTTCTGAAAAGTAGACACAATTCTGAATTCATCAAGGGTCGTTTGTGTACATCCTACAAGTGTTTCCTACAGAAAATAACAGCTGAAATAAAAAACAATTTGAAATTGAGGTGAAAAAAACCAGCCATTTTTCTCCACGTTTTACTCTGTAACGTTTTCCTGCGATGTCAGAGTTTTGAAAGCAATATACCGTTACGTCAGCTGGACTCTTCTGGTTGCAGGGATATATAGGGCTTGTAGGTTCATCAAGAACTCTAGGTACCCAGAGCCAATAAATGAGCTGCACCTTGCAATGGGTTTTTATTCTATACCGGGTATACAGCAATTCATTTGCTGAAATATAAAAATGGAAAAATAGGTATCAAGAAAACCTTTGTATTTCCAAAATGGCCACAGATAAGGTGTTGAGAAGCAGTGGTTATTTGCACAGCTCTGAATTCCGGGGTGCCCATACTAGCATGTGAATAACATGGCATTTCGCAAATAAATGCCTTTTTTACACACTGCCTTACATTTGGAAGGAAAAAATGTAGAGAAAGAAAAGGGGCAATAACACTTGTTTTGCTATTCTGTGCTCTCCCAAGTCTCCCGATAAAAATGGTACCTAACTTGTGTGGGGAGGCCTAGCGCCCACGAAAGGAAATGGCTCAAAACACAGCGTGGACACATCACATGTTTTCACAGAAAACAGAGGTGTTTTTTGCAAAGTGCTTACCTGTGGATTTTGGCCTCTAGCTCAGCCGGCACCTGGGAAACCTAGCAAACCAGTGCATTTTTTAAAACCAGACACCTAGGGGAATCCAAGATGGGGTGACTTGTGGGGCTCTGACCAGTTTCTGTTACCGAGAATCCTTTGCAAACCTCAAAATTTGACCAAAAAAACACTTTTTCCTCTCATTTCGGTGACAGAAAGTTCTGGAATCTGAGAGGAGCCCGAATTTCCTTCCACCCAGCGTTCCCCCAATCCTCCCGATAAAAATGGTACCTCACTTGTGTGGGTAGGCCTAGCGCCCACGAAAGGAAATGGCCCAAAACACAACATGGACACATCACATTTTTTCACTGAAAACAGAGGTGTTTTTTGCAAAGTGCCTACCTGTGGATTTTGGCCTCTAGCTCAGCCGGCACCTGGGAAACCTAGCAAACCAGTGCATTTTTGAAAACTAGACACCTAGGGGAATCCAAGATGGGGTGACTTGTGGGGCTCTAACCAGGTTCTGTTACCCAGAATCCTTTACAAACTTCAAAATTTGACCAAAAAAACACTTTTTCCTCTAATTTCGGTGACAGAAAGTTCTGGAATCTGAGAGGAGCCACAAATTTCCTTCCACCCAGCATTCCCCCAAGTCTCCCGATAAAAATGGTACCTCACTTGTGTGGGTAGGCCTAGCGCCCACGAAAGGAAATGGCCCAAAACAGAACGTGGACACATCAAATTTTTTCACAGAAAACAGAGGTGTTTTTTGCAAAGCGCCTACCTGTGGATTTTGGCCTCTAGGTCAGCCGGCCCCAAGGGGGGCAGAAATGGCCTAAAATAAATTTGCCCCTCCAAACCCCCCGGGAAGCGACCCTTGCCTACGGGGTCACTCCCCCTGCGTGACATTTGCGCCAAAAACAACTCCCCGGTGCCTAGATGTTTCTGTCCCCCTTGGGGGCAGATTGACCTAAAATCGGCCGATTTGCCCCCAAGGGGGGCAGAAATGGTCTAAATACAATTTGCCCCCCCAGGGGAGCGACTCTTGCCTAATGGGTCGCTCCTCATGTCTAAAAAAACAAACAAAAAAAAACACAAACAAATTTTTGCCCTGGCGCCTAGAGGTTTGCCTAATAACAATAGGCCAATCTGCCCCCGGGGGGGCAGAAATGGGCTAAAAAAAAAATCCCCCCCAACCACCAGGGCGTGACCCTTGCCTACGGGGTCGCTCCCCTTGCGTGACGTTGGCGCAAAAAAAAAGATCCCCGGTGGCCTAGTGGCTTCTGCCCCCCTTGGGGGCAGATTGACCCAAAATCCGCCGATCTGCCCCCAAGGGGGGCAGAAATGGTCTAAATACAATTTTCCCCCCAGGGGAGCGACCCTTGCCTAATGAGTCGCTCCCAATCTCTAAAAAAACAAACAAACCAACAAAAAACAAAAAAAAGAATTTGCCCTGGCGCTTAGAGGTTTCTGCCCCCCCGGGGGCAGATCGGCCTAATTATAGGCCAAATTATAGGCCGATCTGCCCTCAGGGGAGGCAGAAAAGGCCTTTAAAAAATGACCCCCCTGGGAGCGACCCTTGCCCAAGGGGTCGCTCCCCTTGCGTGAAATTTGCAGAAAAAAAAACCTCCCTAGTCTAGTGGTTTCTCTCCCCCTTGGGGGCAGATTGGCCTCATACAAATATGCTAATCTGCCCCCAACGGGGGCAGAAATGGCCTAAATATAATTTGCCCCCTAGGGGAGCGACCCTTGCCTAAGGGGTCGCTCCCTACCTCAAAAAAAAAAAACAAAAAAAAAAAAACAACAAAAAAAATGTTCCCTGGTGCCTAGAGATTTCTGCCCCCCCTGGGGGCAGAAAAGGCCATAAAAAAAATGCCCCCCCTGGAGCGACCCTTGCCCAAGGGGTCGCTCCCTCGTGCCAATTTCATTGAAAAAAAAAATCCCTGGTGTCTAGTGGACGTTTTAGCAGCCGGATTGCTTGCAATCCAGCTGCTAAAACGCTGAGAGAGACTTCAAAGAGAAGGAAATAACTTTCCTTCCCTTTGAAGTCTCTCGGCCTCCACCATGTGATCGGAAGAGAAATGCTTCCTGCCTTGGGGGTGTGGGGGGGAACCCCACAGAGGGAGCGCTATTGCTCCCTCTGGGCTCTGTGCCCAGGACGTAATGGTTATGTCCTGGGCACACGAGCACTGTGCCTCAGGACGTAACCATTACATCCTGGGCACAGAAGGGGTTAAGAACACCTCTTTCTCCTCTCTGAAAACATGGATCTGCAAGATTTCTTGCTGGGTCCTAGAAAACCACGCTTATTAAGGTTCTTGTGTGCAATATACAACAAAATATGGAAGCTTTCACAGATGGAAGCTGCTGCTCATTTAAGGCAAATAGATCAGGCAAACTTATGAAAATATTATCCGTTGGTATGAACCTGTTGTCCACTCACATTTACACATTAAACAACATCGGGTCATCTGCAATAGACATTGTACAAAATGATGTCATTCTTACAACATGGGCAGAGTCAACTTAGGTCCATCATTCAGTTGAGTTGGACTTTGCATGTTCTGAAATGGATTGGGAGCCTGAAAAGCTGTGAACTCAAAATAAGTATTTGCACCATTTAACTTAGTACCTGAACGACAGACAATGGTAAATAAAGAGGCAAAATATAATAGGCTTAACATAGAAAAGTTGTCTTTCAGAGTTGCCGAAACACCATTGTCCGTGTGGTTAATACATGGAGTAATATCTCTGCCAATATTGACTTTTCAGTTCACTTTGTGCCAGAAAAAGTTTCCAGTAGGTAGGTTTGAAAGTTTAGGGGAGAGTTTTATTCATGAGGTGTGGGAACTGCATTTCAAATACAAGTGTATGAGTTGGGAAAATGAACTTTTTCTTAGTGATAGTGATTATTAAACTTCTGCAAGTCATTCAATGATTTGTAAATAGGTGGCATTGCACAGCATATGTAATGCGTTGGAGGCAAAGTTAGCCTGCTACTCGAAGTGTACTCCTCTCCCCTTGATTCGCTCAGTTTTCAGTTACTGTTGGATGGAAGTTACATGATGTTGAGTGATTAAGGTTGCTGTGGGATGAAAGCAAGTGTCCCATATGTGATTTCTGTTTCTCAAATAGCAACGTTCTGTGGAAATGTATTATTCTCTGCCATGCATGAGATGAAAGTGGCAAATTTGTGGCCTTGTATTGCTACCATCAATGTCAACTTCGATAAGCATTATTGTTCCAAAAACACGTGGCTCTCACATTTGCCCGTGAAACCTATGACCTAAGAGTAGCAAGGTAATCAGCAGATATGCAATCCCTTTTAAATACCAACTTTCCAAGATACCCGGTGCACTGGTGAGTCGCATTTTTAATGATTCAAACACTGTGGGGGTTGTACTGACTTTTTTGAAGCAATAAGGTCTGGGTTTGTAACTACATTCCAGACTGTTTTTGGAGTAATACTATCAGTCATCCGCTCACTATTTTTGAGTGTTTCTGGAGGCATGCCACTTATTTAGGTGTTAATTGGCAGTATTTTGCTGTTGTGCTTTTTTTGCTCCGCAATGGATGTCCCATCTCAAAGTCAAAGGGTGATGGAGCTACCACCAATCCAACTGTGTCATGATTGCATGATGCAGTACTTTGGAGTATCGGCGTTGGAGGAACTGGACAAAGACTGCTCATTATCTGTGTGCAGCCAGTGTTCCACTGCCTGTGGTGCCCCTTTGAGAGCGCATTGGAAGTGTGTCTTGCTAAGCAACAAGTACTTCCTGCGGACATGAATCTGCTGATGTTCCCATTGAGTGTTCATTCCCGGAGTTGTCCTACGGGAATACGGTTGCTTTGTAAATGCCTTCTATGAGCCACCTTACAGGGACAAGGATGCTACAGGTCTAGGTGTCATTTCTGGTGGTTCGTTCGCTATGGGCATGGAATGCTGCCTCCTCCACTGCAGCTAAGGCCTCGGATCATGTTCTTTTGACCTGCTGGAAGAGGCTTTGATGGTAATATCATCTCCGGAAGCAGGGTCCCTCTTGGATTCCATCTTGACTGAAGTGTTTGATGACCTCATGTTGCACTCTGATGGCTTTTAATTCAGGCCTATTTCTAGCTATGATATTTTAATTGGCTGCCTTTTGATCACATGTTCTGGTTATCAGTGTAGACATTTTTAAGTCTTTTAAGATTTTTAAATATTTCCTATTTTGTATGGACTTTAGAATTTGTGCTCCATAACTGACAAATGGAGAGTGTTGTGAGGAGCCTTTTAGGACCCAGGTTGGTCACTCCTGTATTAGCTTAGGTTTATAATTCATGTTCATTCATGTTAGCAAAGCTGTTTTTAGCTATGGCTTTTACACATTTTAGCAGTTTGCTTTTATTCTAGGAAAGCAAGAAACACGCTGCTCGTTTAATCAGCCTTGCACCATATATAATCAGTACTTCTTGTCCAAGGCTATGGAGCAAAGTAGGCAATATGCTGACTAGTGTTGCCTGTTTAGGGGACAGCTTCTTTTTCCAAGACACACTTTACATCAGAACAGTATTCTCAGTGTGGTACAGTTTTGTTCTATAAACCCAGGTGGGGCAGAGGGCATTCCAGCCATGATGATAGCTGGGACACATGCTGTGTGCCATGCAGCTTGGCTGGCACTCATCTGCCAACTCCCTGAGAGGGAGGCATATTCCTGCTCCTCTATCCAGGTATGGGTCTGGGGCTCTTTCCTTAAATCAAGCTAGGCAGAGGGTTACAACCACTATGCTCTCAGATACGGGCAAAGAGTTAGGTAGGACTCTCCATAACCTCTAGAAACACATACATCATGTATGGATTATTTATCTTTTTTACCATGGTCGTATGGCTGATTGCCTTGCTCTGTTTCATCTGCCTAATTAGCGCAGCTCACTCACTATATACTAGATTGAGATTGCTTCAATAAATATATTGCAAACTTATCTTGCATCTTTGGTTCGCGTTGGCACACATTAGTAACTGAGTGAAAGGGACACAATCTGTTTCCACAACTTTACGTGGGAAGCAGTGTGCCATGTTCAGGTAGCCATAATCACCTTTGACCTTGGTGGGTTTGGAGGTTTGGGTGAGGCACTGTGAGCTAGCCAGGAGTTAGGCCGGCAGCTCCTAACTGTGTGGATAGACTCAGTCTCTCACACGTTATCGTCGTTCTCCCATGCTAAACATGCAGTCCTATTATCAAAGTAGTACCTGCATAACACTCTCCTCCCATAGGTGACCTTGTGTTTGGTCCATGAGAACATGGAACATAATTTGCAATATTTAAAAAGATAGAGGCAGTGCAGTGGATACATGGCTACACGACCGATGGGGGGCTGAGCCACATGACATCTGAGAGGCATGTTACACATCAACAAGATGAACTGTGGACCCAATGGGCACCAACCTGGCCCAATATCGTTACAAGTTACTCCACCTCAGTGAAATGCATGTTTGTTTATCTAAGTTAAGGAGTTTAGGGGAAGAATAAGGGACCACACCACCACCTCTAACACCTCTAAGCTGCACCGTGCCTGATGCCACACACATCAGATACACCTGACCACATCCACCAGCAGGGCCATATCGCAGGAATATGTATGCTCACACCTATATGCATATCCTTAGCTTGAACACACAGAAGTGCAAAACCCCAGGGAACTATGGCTCCACAATACGTATGCTTAACAAATCTGACTGTGACATTTGCCTTGTACAAGAGTGCCACCTACTCAAAAAAGACTGGGCCTGCCTCCACTTGTGCAGGTTCATGAGACAGGTTCCAACCTCTGGTCCACATAAGAGGAGAGGGCTTCCGATTCTACAGGCCAATAAAGTTGAGGAAAAAATACTATCCAGGGTTGAAGAAATCGCAGGTAGGATGTTTGGTGGTACAAATATTGTAGCATGTACACACCTTTACACTCGTATACACCCCTAATGACAACCAAGACCCACAAGACTTTGGGGATCCCTCCTCCAAGTGAAACACTGGCCCTTAAATGAAAATCTCCTGAAATATTGGCACACCCAGGAACCTGTCTGTAACAGTATCACTACCTATGGAGCAGAGAACGAAGGTTCAGTCTCCCAAATTGCTACACTCCGGAATATACCCAAAGTGGCCCTGATGGGAGAATTTATTGCAGCTGGAGCTAAACTCAATGCCACCAGAAAGGTGAAAAGTGGGAACTGGAGGGGGGAGTAGGCGACCTTGAGACCTAGCATAAACTTTCAGGCTCCCATAAGTTAAAGAGCCAACTCACAAAATAGAGACAGCAGCTCAAAGCATTAGAATGGGAGACCATGGAATATGCACTAATGACACCAAACATAAATATCACACTAAGGGAGATACATCAGGCAAGCTATTAGCCTGTAAAAATAGAGGCAAATAGAAGAGGAACAATGTGGTTGCCATTACCATCCACACAGGAAACCAGAATGACAATTCAGAAGAGATAGCTGAGGCATTGTGACAATATTAATCCATGTCGTATGCCCCAAACTCATTCCCTACTGGGTATGTTCACAATTACTGGCCTTGATCCCTTCATCGACCCTCACAATGCAGCAAACAAACATGTTGTGAAAGACATAACAGTACAAGAGGTCATAGCCAGCATCTCACACCTATGCAATAGGAAAGCACCTGGCCCAGACAGGTTTACACCAGCCTTCTACAAGACATTTTGCCCACACCTAGCTCCCCTCCTGGCTCGGCTCTACAATTCACTTGCAGACACTGCAATACTCACCCTTACGATGGAGATGGCAGTGATCACAGTCATATCAAAGCCAAGCAAAGACCCCACTGCATGTGCCTCATACCACCCTAATCTCTTCCTAACGTTCACGTGAAGAATGTCATGGGTAGCCCAGCCCGTCACCTAGCTCCTTACATGCAAGACTTAGTGGGCCCTGACCAGACGGGATTTATACCAACAAGGGATGCTCTGCCAACATACAATTAATCCTTCACATTATGGATAAATCCTTGTGTGCTCAAATACCCAACTTTGCTCCTATCTATTGATGCTGAGAAACTGTTTGATAGAGTAATTGTCACTCTCTCCAAGGGGTCCTCAACAAGGGTAGAAGGGGGGCCAAATTCCAGACATGGATATTTACCTTCTACCAGAATCCTGTGGCAAAAGTATGAATTAATGATATAACCTCTGACCTTGTAGAGATACAGAATGGAACACATCAAGGTTGTTCCTTGTCACCGGTTATGTTGGCCCTGTATATGAGTCCCTAGCCAAGGTGATTTGTGAGAACCCTTGGATCACGTGAGCCAAGTTTGGTAAATCAGAACAAAAGATAGCTCTCTACATGGGCGATGTCCTCATGATCCTAACAAACCCGCTGACCTTATTCTCAGCCGTACTCCTCTAGCTTGACACATTTGACTTAATGTCAGGGTTCAAAATGAACAAGCTGAAATCACAAATCCTGGGTCTTAAGGTTCCCAGGGACCAACAAGCAATTCTCCAAGAACAATCTCCCTTTTCCTGGGCGCAGTGGCACATCACATATTTAGGTATTTAGCTCTGTTCAAAAGTAGAGCGCACAACAACACAGAATTACGCTGACAGCCCAGAGAGACTAGCAGAATTGGCAGATGGTGGTGACTCGCATACATAGGCCGCATAGCAGGCTTTAAAATGACCCCATTACCAAAAATACTATATACTATGAAGTCTATTCCCCTCCAATCATCACGAGGCATACTCCCCACCATACAAAAGTTGATAGGGGTGTTTGTAGGAAAGTACCATCTTGCCTGGCATGTTACCCCCATATTTCACTGTATGTATGTTGTTTTAGTCCTTGTGTCACTGGAACCCTGCCAGGCAGGGCCCCAGTGCTCATAGTATGTGCCCTATATGTGTTCCCTGTGTGGTGCCCAACTGTATAACTGAGGCTCTGCTAACCAGAACCTCAGTGTTTATGCTCTCTCTGCTTTCAAAATTTGTCACTACAGGCTAGTGACTACATTTACCAATTCACATAGGCATATTGGTACACCCATATAATTCCCTTGTATATGGTAATGAGGTACCCAGGGTATTGGGGTTCCAGGAGATCCCTATGGGCTGCAGCACTTCTTTTGCCACCCATAGGGAGCTCTGACAATTCTTACACAGGCCTGCCAGTGCAGCCTGCGTGAAATAACGTCTACGTTATTTCACAGCCATTTACCACTGCACATAAGTAACTTATAAGTCACCTATATGTCTAACCCTCACCTGGTGAAGCTTGGGTGCCACTTTACTTAGTGTGTGGGCACCCTGGCACTAGCCAAGGTGCCCCCACATCGCTCAGGGCAAATTCCCCGGACTTTGTGTGTGCGGGGACACAATTACATGCGTGCACTATATATAGGTCACTACCTATGTATAGCGTCACAATGGTAACTCCGAACATGGCCATGTAACATGTCTAAGATAATGGAATTGTCACTCCAATACCATTCTGATATTGGGGGACAATTCCATGATCCCCCGGGTCTATAGCACAGAACCTGGGTACTGCCAAACTGCCTTTCCGGGGTCTCCACTGCAGCTGCTGCTTCTGCCAACCCCTCAGACAGGTTTCTGCCCTCCTGGGGTCCAGGCAGCCCTGGCCCAGGAAGGCAGAACAAATGATTTCCTCTGAGAGAGGGTGTTACACCCTCTCCCTTTGGAAATAGGTGTGAAGGGCTGGGGAGGAGTAGCCTCCCCCAGCCTCTGGAAATGCTTTGATGGGCACAGATGGTGCCCATCTCTGCATAAGCCAGTCTACATCGGTTCAGGGATCCCCCAGCTCTGCTCTGGCGCGAAACTGGACAAAGGAAAGGGGAGTGACCACTCCCCTGACCAGTACCTCCCAGGGGAGGTGCCCAGAGCTCCTCCAGTGTGTCCCAGACCTCTGCCAACTTGGAAACAGAGGTGTTGGGGGCACACTGGACTGCTCTGAGTGGCCAGTGCCAGTAGGTGACGTCAGAGGATCCTTCTGATAGGCTCTTACCTCTCTAGGTAGCCAATCCTCCTTCCTTGGTAGCGAAACCTCCTTTTATGGCTATTTAGGGTCTCTGCTTTGGGGAATTCTTCAGATAACGAATGCAAGAGCTCACCAGAGTTCCTCTACATCTCCTTCTTCGACTTCTACCAAGGATGGACCGCTGACTGCTCCAGGACGCCTGCAAAACCACAACAAAGTGGCAAGATGACTACCAGCAACATTGTAGCACCTAATCCTGCCGGCTTTCTCGACTGTTTCCAGGTGGAGCATGCTCTGGGGGTAGCCTGCCTTCACCCTGCACCAGGAGCTCCAAAGAAATCTACCGTTGGTCGACGGAATCTTCCCCCTGCTAACTCAGGCACCAAAAGACTGCATCACTGGTCCTCTGGGTCCCCTCTCATCCTGATGAGCGAGGTCCCTGGAACACAGCAGCTCTGTCCAAGTGACTCCCACAGTCCAGTGACTCTTCAGTCGAAGTTTCTTGGAGGTAAGTCCTTGCCTCCCCATGCTAGACTGCAAAGCTGTGTACTGCATGATTGGCAGCTGCTCCGGCTCCTGTGCACTCTTCCAGGATTTCCTTCATGCACAGCCTAGCCTGGGTCCCCAGCACTCCGTCCTGCAGTGCACAACCCTCTGAGCTGGCCTCCGACGTTGTGGGACCCCTTTTTGTAACTTCACGTGGATTCCGGTTCACTATTCTTCTAAGTGCCTGTTGGGGTACTTCTGCGGGTGCTGCCTGCTTTTGTGAGGGCTCTCTGAGTTGCTGAGTGCCCCCTCTGTCTCCTCTTCCAAGTGGTGACATCCTGGTCCTTCCTGGTCCTCGGCATCACCCAAAAACCTCTACTGCAACCCTTGCAGCTAGCAAGGCTAGTTTGCGGTATTTCTGCGTGGGAACACCTCTGCAAGCTTCATCGCGACGTGGGACATCTGTCTTCCAAAGGAAAAGTTCCTAGTCCTCTTCTTTCTTGCAGAATTCCAAGCTTCCAGAGGCAGCTTCCTTGCACCTTCATCCGGGGTTTCCTGGGCTCCTGCCTCCCCTGGACACTGTTGCGACTATTTGACTTGGTCTCCTTGCCTTGCAGGTCCTCAGGTCTGGAAATCCATTGTCAGTGCACTGCTGGTGTTTGTTGTTCTTGCAAAATCTCCCTATCACGACTATTGAGCTCTTTTGGGGTAGTAGGTATACTTTACTCCTACTTTCAGGGTCTTGGGGTGGGGTATCTTGAACACCCTGACTGTTTTCTTACAGTCCCAGCGACCCTCTACAAGCTCACATAGGTCTGGGATCCATTCGTGATTCGCATTCCACTTTTGGAGTATGTGGTTTGTGTTGCCCCTATACCTATGTTCTCCTATTGCAACCTATTGTAATTCTACATTGTTTGCATTACTTTTCTGACTCTTACTTACCTGTTTTGGGTTTGTGTACATATAACTTGTGTATATTACTTACCTTCTTAATTAGGGTACTCACTGAGATACTTGTGGCATCTTGTCATAAAAATAAAGTACCTTTATTTTTAGTAACTCTATGTATTGTGTTTTCTTATGATATTGTGCCTATGATATAAGTTGTATAGTAGGAGCTTTACATGTCTCCTAGTTCAGGCTAAGCTTCTTTGCCATAGCTACCTTCTATCAGCCTAAGCTGCTATAAACACCTCTATTCTACTAATAAGGGATAACTGGACCTGGCACAAGGTGTAAGTGCCTTTGGTACCCAGTACAAGCCAGGCCAGCCTCCTACAGTGTTTATTTAGAATGGTAATAAGTTGTGAGTACAACAATACGCCACCTGAGAAGCAGGAGGACTAGGAGTCCCCTGGTCCAGGCACTACCATATAGTTGTTTATCTATGATACTTCATAGAATGGCACAGTAAAACCTCTAAGAAACACTGGTGTTTCATGGACCAACCAATTACTGTAAGTCATGTGTGGAAGGTTCACTGGCTACCCAGGAGACACAGACCATTGGGAGTATACAGTTTCCCAGTTCTGCAGGCCATAATGCCTGCTTGGAACAGCATAGTGCTTCCTCTAGGCTTGACATCCATGCCTTTGCAAAAGGCCTCTGTTATAAGAAAACCCAAATTCCTGCCTAGTAAGATAAGAAATTACTTTGTGGCCTAGCAGCAAGCGAATTGAACATGCATAGGTGACCTCTTTGATCATACTCGTGAACACTCCTTTACCTGTCAGAGAAGGAATACTTGCAATATTTGCATGTTAGCCACTGAGTGTTGCAACCACAGATGTAGGAATTCGCAGCATGCTCCTTGATCCCATTTGAGAAATGGTTCATTACCAAATCTGTTGGCATACATTTGATTTCATATCTCTAAATACTTCTCCAAACAGCAACCTCTGCCACGAACGGCAGTGCAAAAAAGATGTGAAAAAGAATCAGAACACACTCATAGACAGATTGGAGGAAGGTATCCTCTCGCACAAGCACAAACACAAACACAACCAATGTAGCGGGCAAAGGCCATGTCGAAAATCACACATTACTGGTATTACACTCCCACTCAAGAACACACTTGGTCCCCGAACAGGTCCCCCAGACACTGGAGAGGGTGTGACTCAACCGGTACAGTCATACATGGCTACATTGCCTCTGGATCCTACTGGGGATAGAAAGGATTTCTGCAATACTTGAGGAGAGGGAGGCAACCTTTGAGAAAACCTGGGAGCCATGCATCACCTTTCTTAAGACGGAATACAGAGAACTCACATACCCCAAAATACCTACAAGTACTCCACTTCACAGATCCCAGTGTCAAAGACTCATGAGGTAGGAGATCCCTACATGTGACACTAAGCCTATGAGTGACACAAACCACTCACTGGTGAATTAGTTTGAAGAGGCTTGGAGGCCCTTTTTATGCACAACGGATGGAGGGTTGTGTGGTTGGGACTATTTCAGGGAGGAGGAGAGGGTGAGGTCTCAGTAGGGACATGGGGCAACGTTTTATTGTTATGGTTCACATTGCTTACCATGGCCACCAGCCTTTGGGTGTAGGTGGTATCAGTTTGTAAACTAATAAAGAGATTTAAATCATAAAGAGGTGTGTCAGCAGCTCCATCCTAAATTGGAGCAGGTTGGGGTAGTCCTAATGGACACAGGAAAGTTGTTCCAGATCCTGAGTGCACAGAAGGAATACACCTGCTGCACTATTTTTGTTATTTTTCACACGTCTTCAGTATGATGGTGTCTTGGCTTTAGGAAGTGCTGAGAACAACCAGAGATGGTGTCCTTGCCTGGGGGTAGTGTTCAGGGTGGCTTTGTGAATGATGCATTGGTTTTGAAGAGCTTGCGGGCCATCAAGGGGAGCCATGGAGTTCCATAAGGATATGGGAGATGTGGTATGATCATATTTCTGCAGGGTGTCAGTTACCAGTCTTTCATGAGCCTGTGGCTATCAGGTCTTTCTCCCACAACAGTTTCCATTTGCTGGCAACCAAGTGGCAAGACACTCAATCCGACACACACACACACAGACACTGCATGGACACCTCTGCTGAGTGAGTAAGGCTAGCTCACACAGTGCCAATTTCTGTTTTTGGGAGACAGCACTTGAGTCAACACCTCTTGGTATACATCACACATCAAAATTATATTCCTGTAACTTAAACAATATTCTAATTAATCTTCAATAAGCTGAGGATGTGCCTTTGTCCCTAGTTAATACATCAGAGGTTTATGATCAGTACATAATTTAAAATGTGTGCCCCATTCATATGTTTAAACTTATCAACTGCCCATGCACAAGCAAGAGCTTCCCTCATTATCATGCTGTACTTTTACTCTGCTTCCGAAATAATTCTAGATGCAAAATCAATTGTGTGCTCTGTATTATTAATGTGTGGGCATAAAACTGCACCTTATACCACTGCACTTGCAGCCACAGTGATGACATTCGTAACCACTAACGAAAGATTTTAAAGCAGGGTCTTTCAGTAGGGTATCTTTTATTTCAAGGAATACTTTTTCTTCCATAGGTCCCCAACAAAAATGTTCCTTCTTCCCTAACATCTTCTTGAGCGGTTCCATAAGGGTAGCATACCCACTCACAAATCTAGAATAATAATCACTCGTTCCCAAGAAAGATTTAGACTCTTCGGTCATTCATAGGTTTGATACCTTCAGATGTGAAGCAATGACCTAAATACTCACCCTTGTCGGTTAGAAACTTAGGCCCTGATTTAAGAAAAGTGGCATTACACCTAGTGCAGCACCACTTTTTTTGCATCCCTTATCACCCCCCTAACGCCACCATGTGTGTGAGGCAGTTAGGGGAAGTAGCATCAACATTTTTTATGCTAATTCTGAGCTAATTACCACTTCGGCACCAGGGATTGTTGTGTATGTGCTTTGTTTAGGGGCGTCCCCTTCGGCAAGGGTTGTTTCCCATGGGGGCACATTACTGTTGGCCATTTCTGCCCCCTTGGGGGCATATCGGCCTATTTTATGAGACCCTTCTGCCCCCAAGGGGGGCCAAAACCACTTAGCACCAGGGATTGGGGTGGATATGTGTTTTCTTTGGTGGGGCGGCATCTTGGGCAAGAGTCGCTCCCTGTGGGGGCACATTACAGTTTACCATTTCTGCCTTCGTTAGGGGCAGATCGGCCTATTTTTATTAGGCCCATCTGCCCCAAAGTGGGCAGAAACCACTTAGGTACCAGGGATCATTGTGTATGTTTGTGTTGTTTGGGGGGGCAGCCCCTTGGGCAAGGGCCACTCCCCATGGGGGCGCATTACAATGGCCATTTCTGCCCCCCTGGGGACAGATCAGCCTATTTTTGTAAGGCCCATATGCCCCCAAGGGGAACAGAAAGCCCACTAGACACCAGGGAAGTATTTTTTTGCAAAAAGAGGGTGGGGGTATGGCCATACCCCCACCCCAAATAAATGGGAACAAAGTTGTTCTGCCACTTGTGGGCAGATGGGGTAATTACCCCTGATTCACTCCCGGGGGGGCAGAAAGCCTACTAGATGTCAGGGAATTAAATAAAAAATAGAGGAGTGGGGGCTTCCAACGGTATGGACATGGTTATGCTCCCCCACCCCAACTGAATGGGGTAACTGTCTTGCAACCCCCCTGCAAACTAAAGTATCTTCTCCCAACCACAAGCAAGAGGACATTTGATTATTTTGGGTTTTGATTTTACATTTGAGCCAAGAGAGCTTGGCTAACTTCCAATATTGTCCCACTTGAAATGGTGAGCAGCTGCACTTTTTGGACTTTGGGACGCTGTCACCTAGAAAAATCTACCAGATGTAGGCATATCTGAAAATTAAACATCTGGGTGAGTCCAGGGTGGTGTGCTTCACATGCCCCCCACACCATTTTCTTACCCACAATGCCCTGCAAACCTCCAACTTTTCTTGAAATCGCACATTTTCCCTACATTTTTGTGGTGGAATAAGAGATTTATGTGGGTAAATTAAGGTCAAAACGATCAAGATTTGATAAGCCCTAGTTGAAATATCACTTTTGCAATGATAAGAAGAGTCTTAAGTCTTTAAGAATCAACAATTGTCTCTTGTGTGCACAAAGTACCTGGTATGAGCCAAAATTACACACACGAAGATTGCAGAGGAGGAGATGTGTGGAAAAAGGAAGGTGTGCATTGGATTTCCTGACGTGCAGAGACAATGCATTGATTCTTCCCACACTGCAAGGGCTTTGCCTCAATTTTCGGTGAGCAGTCTTGGATTCTTACTGATATGCGGGGTCTTTTGATGCCCAGGGACGATGCGTGGAAATCCTGGGCATGTAGGACAAAGCCGCAGGGTCTGCGTTGATCAGGTGTGGAGATGCATCAGATTTTCTGTCGCACTTCAGGAGTTGCGTCGATTCCTCATGCATGAAGTCAGGGTGCGTCGATCCGGTCTGCCTATGCATCGAAGTTCCGGTTGCAATGCAGCCGTTGCGTCAATCTCCACTCAGGCAGCCGGGCTGGTACACTGGCCAGGTACCTTCTTGGACATTCTGGTACTAGCCCAGAGGTCCAGTGCCTCAGCAAGCTTTCTGGGATCAGTCAGCTTACTGTCAATCAAGTGCTGGCACAACTCTGTAAAGCAAACACTGAGCATATTCTCTCTCAGGATCAAATTATACAACCACACATAATCATTTACTTTATTGCCCTGCACCCATTCATTCTGGACTTGCTGGAAAAATCAAAGAAGTCTACCCAAGTTTGTGTGGAATTTTTGGTGCTGTCCCTGAACCTCTCACAGTACTTCTCAGGGTTAAAATGGCTTTCATATGCAGGTATGTGTTCTGGACCTTTGGGTCCAATGTGAGGAGTGTGTCCCTCTCAACAGCTGGAACATATTCCACAGACCCGCCCCCCACTGATCTCCAGAAACTCCATGGGCCCTTGGTGCAACTTTGTATGTGGCAAACAATTTATCAATGTCATCTCTCACCACATAACCTGACGCTACTTCTTTGGGCATACGAACCTTCTTTTCTCCAGCAGGTCCTGCATGTATGCTGCCACCATCACTGCTGAGCTTAGACTGTCTAGACTTGAGCTCCAGCTCTTTCAGGCTCAGTTCATGAGCCAGGAGTAGTTTCTTTCCAGCCAAGGCCCTTTCAGCCTCAGCCTGCTTGACTTCTCTTTCAGCTTTCCTATCCTCTGCCTCCATGTTTAACCTTGCCAATTGCAATTGAAATTTTCTCTCCTCCCTCCTTTCCTATGCGGTCAGGCCATGACTAGAGACACTGCTCTCTGGTTTAGCAGGGAGCACAATTCCAGGGGTAACATCCCCACTGCTGGTGGCAAATCCTCTGGAGAGCACTCCTCGTGCTCTCCCAATTCAACATTCTCCTGTGAACGGGCTTCTGCCCAGGCCCACCACATCCTTTGGTACCCCTCCTTCTTGGAGGCACCTTGGGTAGGTACTCCCATCCACTTGCAGAACTCTTTCAGCTGGTTAACAATGTATGTCTTGACTAGGTTAAACTCTCCAGCTCCTCCTCGAGACCCAGCCAGAGACATGTTGTTTGAGGATTAGGTTAAAATATTGAGCAGGAAAAAGAATTGCAACAAAAAGAGAGATTGACCTTTCACTGTGATAGGTAATGTACACATAGCTATTGCATGTTACTGCACAAACACAAGTCCTATCCTCACTGCTGATCACCAGTGTTAGAAATGGGTCTCTAGTTGGCAGAGGTATACACCCTTGTCCAAGTAGGGACCACAATCCTAGTCAGGGTAAATCACACACAATCCAAATTATCCTGTCCCCACCCTCTAGTAGCTTGGCACTGGGCAGTCAGACTTAACTTAGAAGGCAATGTGTAAAGAATGTGTGCAATAAATCATGCAATAACACAATGAAAACACCCAAAAAAATACACCAGACTGGTTTAGAAAAATATAAGATATTTATCTGCGTAAATAAAGGTCAAAACGATCAAGATTTCATAAGCACAAGTTGAAATATCACTTTTGCAATGATCAGAAGAGTCTTAAGTCTTGTCTCTTGTGTGCACAAAGTACCTGGTATGCATCAAAATTACACACACAAAGACTGCAGAGGAGGAGATGCATGGAAAAAGGAAGGTGTTTGTCGGATTTCCTGACGTGCACAGACAATGCGTCAATTCTACCCACACTGCAAGGGCTTTGCGTGGATTTCCGGCGTGCGGTTTTGGATCCTTAATGCGATGCGGGGTCTGTTGATGCCCTGGGATGAGGCATGGAAATCCTGGGTGTGCAGGGCGAAGTCACAGGTGCTACGTTGATCTGGTGTGGCGATGCAACTGAGTTTCTGTCGCACGGCAGGCGCTATGTTGATTCCTCATGCAGGAAGCCAGACTGCGTCATTACGGTTCAGTGATGCAGTGATTCTTTCACCACTGGGCAGTCTGTGGATCGATTCCGCCAGACTATGCTTCAATTTTTGCTGCACAAGGAGTTTCCTTGAAGAGTAGAAGTCTTTTTGACATTGAAACTTCAGGAACAGGAGGCACGCTTATTCCAAGCCCTTGGAGAGCGCTTCTCAGTAGAGTCAGAGGCCAGCAAGGCAGCAGGGCAACAGCAAGGCAGCAGTCCTTCACAGCAAAGCAGTCCAGGTGAGTCCTTTGGGCAGTCAGGCAGCTGCAGGATCTGGTTCAGAGTCTGTCCCAGGAAGTGTCTGAATTGGAGGGGTCAGAGACCCAGTTTATATACCCAAAAGTGCCATTGAAGTGGGGGAGACTTCATAGAGTGATTTTGAAGTGCACAAGGTCCCCTTTCAGTACAGGTATGTCTGCCCAGGTCCCAGTAGGGGGCTCGCAGTCCATTGTGTGAGGGCAGGCTGCTAGTCTCCACCCTTCCAGCCCAGGAAGACCCATTCAGTATGCAGATGACTCTAGGTGTGACTGAGTATCCTGTGTTTGTGGTTGTCTGAGTGCAATGAATAAGGGAGCTGTCAACCAGCCCAGCCCAGATGTGGATTGGAGACAGGCTGTAAGGCACAGATGGATTTTAAGTGCAGAGAAATGCTCACTTTCTAAAAGTGGCATTTCTAAAATAGTTATACACAATCCAACCTCACCAATAAGCAGGATTTTGTATTACCATTCTGGCCATAGTAAATATGAGCAGTTTACCCCATTCTGATCAAAATCTACCACTCAAACAGTATAAGGAGCAGGCCTCACAGCAGTGGAAAACGAATTTAGGAGACTTCCACTACCAGGATATATAAAACACACAGGTATATGTCCTGCCTTTTACCTACACAGCACCCTGCCCTATGGGTTACCGTGGGCCTACCTTTGGGGTGACTTATATGTAGAAAAAGGGCTGTTTAAGGCTGGACACGTACTTTTAAATGCCAGGTCAAAGTGGCAGTGACACTGCACACACAGGCCTTGCAATGGCAGGCCTGAGACATGGTTAAGGGGGTACTTATGTGGGTGGCACAACCAGTGCTGCAGGCCCACTAGTAGCATTCACTCTAGAGGCCCCGGGCACATGTAGTGCACTTTACTAGGGACTTAGAAGTAGATCAAATTTGCCAATTGGGTTTGAACCAATTAACCATGTTTTAAGAGAGAAAGCATATGTACTTTACGACTGATTAGCAGTCCTAAAACCAGCAAACATGAGGTCAGAAAAAGAGAAGCAGGAAGGTAAAAAGTTTGGGGTTGACCCTGCAGGGAAGCCATTTCAAACAGACCTTCTTTGGTTCCCACTCATCATCAAACAAACTTTATTCGACTTTCAACAAGTCATAAAAGTATCAAATAAAACACATCTGTATATGTGAACACAATAAATAGATAAGATAATAAAAAATAAAAATTAAAAATTAAAATACACATCATTAGTTTGTCCATACACAAAAATTTAGATAACCTTAGTGAAATTTAGACCTATACACCCATGGACTTCCTTACGGTTAGTACTAAGCATAAGAAGTTTGCCAGAATTCCATACATTTCGAAGGAAGATAAAACCTGTAAGCTAAGATACGCATCACGACACTGACGCAAGTTAATCGATCTTAAAAATGGCAATAAAAAACTTTTTCTCTGCTTAACATAACATTTACAAAAGAGGACCACGTGCATCGTAGATTGGGCTGCCTTTGCGTCACAGGGGCATACTCTTAAGGTTGTGCTCCAGTCATTCATAGTCGGAAAACTTACAAGACGGTGGAAAGTATCCAGTCGTAGTCTTGTAAGGACAAAACAATGTCAAGGGATTGTCACATTTGCTAGTTAAGGCTGCATGCCTTCCGTGGACAAAATTAGTTGGTTGGACATGACAGTGGACTTTCTCGATTCAGCTTCCCATCGTTGATCTTCCAGGTACCTCAATGTCAAGGCCCTCAATTCTTTCCTGGATATTTTTCCCAGTGATTCTGGGTTTTTATAATAGTCTTTGCAACCCATATTTTCAAAAAAGAGCATAATATATTTCAACCAGGGAACTCTTGACGAGTGAGTTAGCCTCATACAATCGGTTAAATAGCCTTGTTTAGTCCAGTGTACTCTGAGGTCCACACCTTGTGCCATAGTCATACTGGCTGTATCTTTATCAGGTCGGCTACAAAAGAAACCCCTAGTTCCACGTGGCTAATGTATGACGATGTACCGTTTGGTACCATCAAAAAGTATCTGAGAGAATCATTCTCCACCGGATTACAATTAGTATACCCCCAAATACCAGAACCATACATGGCAGCCGGGATGCACTTAGCTTTGTAGATTTTTACCATATTCAGCAGGGTAATCCCCCCTCGCTTTTAAGAGAAGATCTTAAGAGCCGCCGTTGTTTTGATAATCTGGTCTTTTTTAGTTTTCACACAATGTGCCCAGGAACACTGTTTCTCGAACATTATGCCCAGGTATGAAAAGGGTCGAGCTATCTCCCCATTGTCCTCATGGATGGTAGTATTATAGATCTTACCTGATTGCCTACTGCAATTCATTATATAAGTTTTGGACCGGTTAACTGTAAGACCCAGATCTGTCATATAGGTTATGCAGGTGGTTAAGAGTTTTTGGAGGGCTAATGGTGCCCTAGCCATAAGTACTGCATCATATGCGTAGAGCAGTACGGGGACAGGACGGTTGTCTATTTGGGAAAGGTCTTTACATTTGCTTATCAGATCATATTCTAAGTTGTTTATGTATGATGAGAACAGGAGTGGAGCAAGAACGCAGCCTTGGCGCACCCCTCTTTATATGCCAAAAGGCCTAGTGCATTCCCCTCTCGTCCCGTACCTTACTCTTGCTTTGCATCCTATATACAAGTCCCGTATGAACTGAATTATTGTTAGTTCAATCCCCATACTACTTAAAATGTCCATAACTTCTCATGTAACACGCAGTCAAATGCTGAAGATAGATCTATGAAGGCCAGGTACAAGTTACCCTCTCTGATCTTTGTGTACTTCCCCAGTAGGAGGCTTAAATTCAGGCCCTGTTCCACTGTACCTATTCCTGTGCGGAAGCCATACTGCACTGGAGATAAAGTATAATTTCCTTCCACCCATGTTTGAAGTCTATTTAAAATTATTCCTCCCGCTATTTTAGCTGTTGTGTCAAGCAGGGAGATTTGCCTGTAACAAGCTGGGTTGAGGCGATCACCTTTTTTGTATATAGGGATGACAATGGAATCTCGCCACCTCGATGGGGGGCCTTGTGTACCAAAGGCCCTCAATACCTGAGTCATTAGAGGGCCCCAAAGGTGCGTGTTTGCCTTGCATAAATCTATTGGGGCGCCGTCGGGGCCCGGCGCTTTCCCCTCTTTGCTTATATTTATGGCTTCCACTACCTCCTCTAAGCTAAACTGAGGTTTTACAGCTGAGCGTGGGCCTCCCTGAGTGTCTGGGACCTTTAGAGAGACTGCAGAGTCTTTGTCAGTAGGTTGGCAGTATATCTTAGAAAAGTATACAATCCAATCCTCTTCCGAAATTGCATTATCCATTCTGGGGATATCTCTATTCCCTAACACAGGAGTAGTTATTATTTTCCAGAAGAGGATGTTATCCTTCGCAAGGCTAGCTTTATGTAGATTTTCCCACAAATTTACTCTCAGGGTGTATTTCCTCCTTTTTATGGCTGACTTGTATGCCTGTCTACACATGCGTATTTCAGTTGGGCATCTTATTGGGGCACTTAGAGCTTTTTTTAAGCTTGTGTGTGCTTTTGTGCAATCATGGTCGAACCAGCCACTTTTCTTTTTTTTTCCTGCCTTTCCCTGCCTAATAGTAAGAAATTCCTTCACACCTTGAGGTATCTGAGAAAAGGCAATTAAACATTTTCCTGATTCTACGTTCTCACTAAGGCAGTCAGTGAAGGCTTGGTTATGTTTACATAATAGCTGTTTCAATAGAGCCTGTGAGTCTATCTGAGACCATCTCAATAAATGCCCATTACTCGGGACTAATTCAATATCGTTTACCATCCTGACCTTCTCTTCTTTGGCCAATATGACAGGAGTTAGTGAGAGTTCCAAACTCTGAGGAAAGTGGTTGCTTATTGCAATGTCATAAATTGAATAGTTAATAAAATTATGTGAGAAATGGGTTGACATTAAAACATAATCAATCACCGTATCAGCGCACCTTCCATTAAAAGTTAGTTTAAACTATGGTTCTTTAAAATGTAATTCGTTTGCAAAAGACAGATTATATTTTTGGGTCACTAAATTCATCGCGTCTCCTTGGATGGTCTGTGAGAAATGAGGCCTTAAGCCAATATCTTCAGTGTCCCAACCACACATCTTTTCCGAAAGGTCTTTACAAAGATGAACATTAAAATCACCGCCCCAAATAATAAAAGTCTCATGTCTATTATTTGCATATATTTCCTCTCGATCCTCTCCCATCTCCGTTAAAATATTAAGAATTTATGTTGGTGATGCGTTGTTATAAAAATTAATAACTACTAACTGAGTATTCTGAACCAGGTTGCTCTCTATCATGTGGTAGTGTGGTCTCGTAATTTGCATTTTTAAATTCTGTAGACACAACTTATTGGAAATGTATGTGCATAAACCTCCTTTTGGTCTGCCATGCTTTGTCTGTACTGCAGGTGTGTGAAATGTGTTATAGCCATTTATGTGGACAGGGTTTAATGCCCAAGTCTCCTGGAGGCATATACAGGAGAAATCTTCTATAAAATTCACCCAGAGCTCATCATCAATCTTACTAATTAGGCCTGCCACATTCCAAAAAAGTATGACCATTTTCATGTTCTGGTGAAGTTGGGAACACACATTATCTGTAATTGGTGGGGGTGTACCACCATCTGTTGTATGGGTTTCTATTGGAAGGGGATCTCTCTGATTCGCCTGAATCTCTGGGTTATTCCTATCGAATACCATTGCATGCGGTGTATCTCCCCTGTTCGTACTGGGCCCTTCTGAGTTTGCTTCCGGGAAGACTTCACAAAAGGGATCTTTCTTGTTCATGCTGAGTCAATCCAGTCCTTCTAGCGTTGTAAGAGGTTGGAATCTATTGCTAGAAAGAAAGAGATATGGACTGTTTAAAGGTTGGTTACTTACTGATTGTAGGTTCCTAAGGTTATGCCCTAGGGGTTTTTGGTAGAAATATCCCAACGGTAGTAGGGAGATTCCTTGGTAGGTGGTCTGTCTAGCTTCTAATTCACAAATAATACTATCCACTAAATTTGGGGATTTAAATGAAAGGACCACACAGTCTCCTTCCAATTCTTTCTCCCTGCTTCCTATCCACTTGACTCTTCTGACCATTTTTATATCATCAAAAAGGGCCCCCGTCCTTCCGGAACCCAAAGAGTTCCTATCCAGTTCAAATCCTTGTTCCTCAATGCCACCCACGTTTCCTGCTATTGGTCACCTATAGAAGGAACGTTTGCCAAGACCACCACATATGGAGTTGCCTCCGGAGGAAGGTGTAGAAGGTCACTTGGAGTAAATGTGGCCTTCAAGGGTCCAATTCCACTACGTTGACACCCTCCTGTGTTTGACTGTAACTGCTTTGTCCTGGCTAATGGTTGAATATTAGATGCTATCATAGTTGATTTACAGCTAGTATTTGATGCTATTAAAGAAGGTTGTAAATTGGTCATAGGCTTTGAAGACAGATGTGAGTGGCTGGTGTTTGATAGTGTTAGTGGCAGCTGTGGTTTAATCAGGGTTTTTGAGGTCGAATATAGATCATCCGCCCTATCTTGCATGATAAGTTGTGTATTACTCACAGGATTTAGAATCGGCGAAGGTATGCTAGAATCTTATTTCGCAGGGTGTAGGCCCTCAAGTTGTATAGACTTTATAATTCCTACGCCTGCATCAACCTTGCTCTCCACCACTTTTAAGCGCTCCGTCAGGAACTCCAATGAAGCCCAATTGATAATTTCAGGGTATTTACTAAATCATAGAAATTTGCAAGAAGAGTTCGAGTCGTGGCTACTGAGTTACTTGGGAGTATCTTTCGTGATGGTTTCTTGAATGGCTGCCTACTAAGTGTAAATACTGAATCTTTCTTAGTCACTTTTTTAGAAATGACCGCTACCTTCTCTACCACCGGCTTCCTTGGGCGTTTAGCTACAGGTGAAACGTCGTCCGGGGTATGGATTAAGTCAGAGATATTTTGAGTACAACCATTTGAATACCTTGCTTCTCTATTCACTGGCCCATTGTCACTTTGATTAGAATCATCAGGTATCCCAGTATACTTTGGTTGGTGGGAAGTATATTCTTTAGGTATCAATAGGTTCCCTCTCAATTTTGATGTGTTTTTTGTCCCTTCCCTGTCACAGGCACTTGACCCATCTTTAATAAAACCTCCACCAATCTGGGCAGCATGGCCTGTTCAAGGTAGGATACCGGTACCGCCCCTTGTAAAGAACTTCCAGCTAAACGCGGGTCAGTGGCTGATGGAAATCAGCATTTAGGAAATCTCCAGACGTAAAGCTCATCTGTAATCAATAGTAACTGCTTCAATCACTTTGCTCCTCTAGCCACTAATGGAGGGGCTTCACACGATAAGCAGGATTTTTCTGGCACGTCTAAGCCTGTAGCTTTGAATGACATTTGCCAGTTCAATCTGAGCGAATCTCTTGCACAGTTCCACCTACTTAGGGGAGAGATCAAAAGCTTGCATGATTGCATGAGCAAGCTGGTTAGCGATCTAGACATAAAGGTGGCTAAACTTTCACTACTGGTGGAGAACATATATACTAAAGTAGGTGTTGATAAAGTAGTAGCTCAGCACAGTAGGCAAACTCCAATTTTACACTGCGAAAGGGCTCCAGAAGTAGTCCTGGGTAAGGAAGGTTTTTCTGGTATAGTAACCACAATACCCCCTAGCTTTGAAAGAGGTGAGCTCGTTTAGAGAAGAGACACTCTTAACCACAATAGATGCCACAGAATACAACCTATTTGGAGAAATGTTAGCCGGAGAAACGAGAACCTCTCTGGGTACTGCAGTCCCAGCAGTAATATTGAGCACACGCAAAACTCGAGTAACATCTACTAGATAGATGTTCCTAGACTTCCGCATGGAGGTAGAGAATCACAATATTCTTGTGTGAACAAAGTAATCAATTGGCTTCGTTACACTAGGGGATGTACATCGGTAAGGAGGGATGACATCCTCTATGCTACTTGCTGTAGCCCAGCAGGACTCCAAACGGACTAAATATGGCTGATATTAAGGAGCCGTAAAATGATGAATGATCTCATAGCCTGGGAGTTAAGATTCAAGCCCCATTCAAGACTCAAATATAAGACTCAAACTCACGGCCCCTAACCCAGAAAAGGGTGATCTAAATTCACTAGCATGCAATCCCCTAGCTCATCTACACTGTCCTGCTTTTAAGGACGAGTGTTCCATGCTAGCCAAGGTTGACTGACAACAAGGGAACGCAGGGCTTGAAGCTACCTGTAACCAACTCACTTATGGTGGCTTGGATGGACTGGCTAGAGTACTGCAGACACGGGGTAGAGTGATAGGTGCCAATATATACAAGGGAAAGGATACAGCTTTCCATTCAGAGGCTAATTCTATTCTGGAATCTCAGGGTCCTACTAGTTGGGGAAGGATGCTAACAGACTCAGAGCTAGGTGCTAAGAGAGATAGGGGAAGAGACATAGCCTCGTATCCAGAGGTGATCCCTACTCTGGAAGCCTAGGTTATTAATAGTGGGGGATGGTTGACTGGGAGAGGGTCATCTGGTAACGACTCAATAAGAATACTATCTTGGAACGTGGCAGGTCTTCGAGCTCAGCTAGCAGACCCGGATTGTTGAGTGTTTGTTGACTCCCATCAATAATACTTCTGCAGGAAATGTGGGCAGTGATTCCGGTATTTAGATGTGGGTATGTCACTTTTATGGCAGATGTGGTTCCTTCTACCTCAGGTAGCACCTCTGGTGGATTGCTTATTTGGTTGAAATTAGATCTGTTCCCAATAGTGAAAAGTGTTGTCGCGGGGACTAAGGACTTGCTGGGGGCAGATATAAATGTAAAAACTTACACAGGGTGTGTCACATTGCTATTATTAATGTCCATATTAGATCTGTCCCCTATACTGTACTTTCCCCTTTAGCGGCCCACCTTGCTGATATTTTGCAGAGTCTGAAAGGTAGGACCCTGAAACTTATTGCTGGTGACTGTAACATGAGGCTCGGAATAGGGTTGAGGAGGCTAGATTGCTTGCCATATCCAATTAGTCCAATGGATAGCCACAGGGTGTTTGATTAAATCATAGAAACCTCAAGTGCAGTCGCAACTCAATTGGAAGATCTGATCCTTGAGAATGGCTTAAGTATTGCAAATGGCAGCACAAGATTTGATATTCCTCCCAAGCCGACCTTTAAGAGAGGTCCTGATAAATCTCATATTGACTTTCTCTTGCTGGATCAGGATGTGTGGGCCTCTCTAACTGATATGGCTGTTATCTCTAGAGCAGATGGCGATCATGGTGCTTTAACTGCTGTATTTGCAGCAGGTATGTTCACAAGCAGTAACCTATCCCCAACTTACAATACGAGTCCGATAGAGGCAGGTAATAATAGAAGGAGTGTCAAATGGGCAGAGGTTATGGATAATAAAGCTATCCAAGCCCAAATCAATGCGCTGTTTGTGGACAATTTAGCTGAGGCAACTATCAAGAGAAGGTGTATGCCCGAAATGGTTCCTATGCACTGTCAGGTAATGGAACAATTAAGGCACTTGTTCTTTAAAGATAGGAAGAGAGGACACTCCCTCAAACACGCCCCATAGTGGTACACCTAGGAATGTCAGAATGCTAAGACCAAGCTTTTGGAAGTCTTGAAGTCGGGCACCAAAATACAAATAACCCCCACAAGGAATCATTATAAGTCTACTCTATCTAAAGCGAAAAATAGTTGGGAGATGGCTCAATGGAATAAGCTGACTAACGCACACAAGAATACAAAGGAAATTGGTATCATCAAGCTCAAAGAGAATTGATAATCATTTTGACACAGTAGTGCAGACTGAGGGGCAGGTAGAACACTTCAGGGCCTTGTACCGTGAGAATCAGTTGCCTTGATACTCTAGTGGCTCGAACTAACCTCTTACAGAAGGTGGGTAACATTGAGTCAGAGCCCCCCTTCTTCACCCTGGATGAAACAAGGGTAGCACTAATGCAAATGAAGAAGGAAAGGCCACCAGGGTTGATGGTATTCTGGGTAACCTCTTTCTATCCCATCCTGAGGTGTGGTGTCCCTATCTTAATGCCTTTAGTAATGCCATTATGAGAGGTGAAGAGTTACCACCCACTTGTCGAGGAGCGGTTATTGTACCAACGGGCAAGATTCCGGTACAGCAGCGGGGGGTAAAACAAGGATGTGTATTGGCTCCAACATTATTTAGCCTTATACCCCTAAGTTAGCTGTAACCGCAATCCCAATTTTAATGTTCTCGGATGATACCTTGCTCATTTCTAGAATCCCCTGGGTCTTCAGGCAGAGTTGGATTCTTTTGTGGTCTTCTGCAAGCGGCGGGCCTTGAAATCAACCCTCTGAAAACAAAAATAATGGGCATTAATACCCATAAATCGTTCAAGGGGAGAATGGTAATTGAAGGCTCCACAATTGGGCAGGTCAAACATTCTATCTAGGGGTTCGGCTGTCTGACACATTGACCAGAACCCACCAAATAGAGAAGAGTAAAAAGCTTCTTAATCAGAGAATTTATCCGATTAGTAGGAAACAGAAGTTAGCGGGTGAGGGGGCAGTCTCCCCAGTCCTTCAGGTTTATAAAGCTGTGGCTTTACAGGCAGCAACTTATGGTGTTGAATTCTGGTGATTTGCAGGTGCAACGGCCCTCTTAGTGGCTGAGAATAACTTTATAAGGGGTCTATTTAAGATTGGCAAGGGTAGGCCACTAGTCCTACTGAGGATGGATTTAGCATTTAAACCTATTAACCTGGAGGTAGCTTTAAAACCCTTATTGTATGGGGTGAGACTGTGGTCAGATGAGGAGCTGGCACCGTGAAGGGACTCCCTAAGTGGTCTAATTTCCTGTAATCCAAGTGTAGTTACGCCACGGCTCAGAAATGCTAAGATGCAGTGCAAGAAGCTGAAAATGATGGACCTCTGGAACTTGCCAGCAGTTGCCACTCAGGGAGCCAGGCAGAAAGTGAAAAGTGCCTGCTGGAATCGCGCCCTGGAACAGATTTGGCTGAACTATGAAAATGAGAATCTGACTGGGCAATTTTTAAATGTCAAAGCTTCTCCAGCTTATGAGGAGTTCATGGATGAAATCTATGCACACCATTTCCAAACGGCTTTATCTTCAATTCAGATATGGGCTTTTACCTTTAAGAACTGTAAGGGCCAAATTGGTGTAGCAAGATTCCTCAGTGTTCTGCCCCTTTTGTCAATTGGATAAAGAAACTGAGGTTAATTTTCTCTTCTTTTGCCCCTAGTAAATACAGCCACACAGAAAATGGTGTAATGCAGTTTGCAATACTCGGAGTGTCAGGCATCATAGGGAGGTCCTGAGAATTCTTAAATACGACACAAAGGCTGCGATAGTATTCAAAGTCGCTAAATACCTAGAGCGGGCATTGTACATTAGATGGAGGGTGTTGCCCTAATGGAAATTTTAACTAATTGACGCAACATATTGCATCTTCAGTGTTTATAGAGGCATGCAACCGGCAGCTGATGATATATTTGAGCTCTAATTTCACTAAACATGTCCCTGGTCTATTTTTTGCGTATGCACTTTAAGATTTTACTCTAAGTAGTTCCAAATAATATATTCTGGAGGTGGATTGCCTCCTTCCCAATATATATTAGGGTAGAATCTCAGGTCTCCATACATGATAAAATGGAAGAAATATCATTGCACATTTCTAGGTAATTAATATGGTTACGTGTATTCTGTCTTGGGCACCTGACGATCTATTAGATTACCATTGTTTATAAGTAAGTATTTAATTTGTACATGTATTTAAAATTTTCAGTCTATGTAGTTTTAAATAAACTATTCTTCTTTTGTCCTAATTTATTACAATTATATGTGTATTTTTATATGGATTGTTTCTATGTATACTTTCATGTTTCTTTAACGAAATAAAGTAATTACTCACCTAATCACTTGGCCCACCTACACAAGTGAGGTATAATTTTTATCGGAAAACAGAGGGGAACGTTGGGTGGTATGAAATTTGTGCTGGTGCGGTGATCCCACACAGAAATGTGAGGAAAATTTTATTTGTTAAGCTAAATTTGAGATTAGCTGAGAATTCTGGGTAAAGAAAACACTCGGGGAATCCACGCAAGTCACATCTCCCTGGACTCCTTTGGATGTCTAGCTTTCTGAAATGTCTGGGTTTGGTTGGCTTCCCTAGATGGCTGCTGAGCCCAGGACCAAAAACTCAGGTGCCCCCTTGCAAAAACAGGTAGTTTTGTAAGAGATCATTTTGATGCGTCCATGTTGTCTTTTGGAACCTTCCCTGTCGCAGCACTAAGCCTACGCACACAAATGAGGTACCATGTTTATCAGGAGATGTGGGGGGATGCTATTTGGAAGGAAGTTTGTGGCTCCCCTCAGATTCAAGAACTTTGTGGCACTGAAATATGAGAAAAAAGTGTTTTTTGCCACATTTTGAGGTTTGCAAAGGATTCTGGTAGACAGAACCTGGTGAGAGCCCCACAAGTCACCCCATCCTGGATTTCCCCAGGTGTCTAGTTTAAAAAAATGTACAGGTTTGCTACATTTCCCTAGGTACCAGCTGAGCTAGAGGCCAAAATCCATAGCTAGGCACGTTTAAAAAAACAGGTAAGTTTTCATTAGAAAAATGCAATGTGTTCAAATTGTATTTTGGGTTTTTTTCCTGTCACGGACACTGTGCCTACCAACACAAGTGAGATACCATTTTTTTTATCAGCAGACTTGGAGGAATGCTGGGTGAAAGGAAGTTTGTGGCTCCTCTCTGATTCCAGAACTTTCCATCACTGAAATGTGAGGAAAAAGTGTTTTTTGCCAAATTTTGAGGTTTGCAAAGGATTCTGGGTAACAGGACCTTGTGAGAGCACCACAAAGTACCCTATCCTAGGTTCCTCTAAGTGTCTAGTTTTCAGAAATGCACAGGTTTGGTAGTTTTCCTAGGTGCTGGCTGAGCTAGAGGCCAAAATCCACAGCTAGGCACTTTCTAATAAAACCCATCAGTTTTAAATGTAAAAATTTGATGTGTCCATGTTGCGTTTTGGGGCGTTTCCTGCTGCGGGCACTAGGTCTACCCACACAAGTGAGGTACCATTTTTTATTAGGAGACTTGGGAGAATGCTGGGTGAAAGGAAGTTTGTGGCTCCTCTCAGATTCCAGAATTTTGCACCCCAAAATGTGAGTGACAAGTGTTTTTTTGCCAATTTTTGAGATTTACAAAGGATTCTGGGTAACAGAACCTGGTGAGAGCCCCACAAGTCACCCCATCCTGGATTTCCCTAGGTGCCTAGTTTTCAAAAATGCACAGGTTTGCTAGGTTTCAGTAGGTGCCAGCTGAGCTAAAGGCCAAAATCCACAGCTAGGCATTTTCCAAAAAAACATGTCAGATTTCAAAGTAAAAATGTGATGTGTCCATGTTGCGTTTTGGGGCATTTCCAGCTGCGGGCACTAGGCCTACCCACACAAGTGAGGTCCCTTTTTTATCGGGAGAATTGGGGAAATATAGAATAGAAGAACAAGTGGAATTGCCCATGGCCTTTCTCTCCATTTTTTCCTTCCAGATGTAAGAAAGATGTCTGTTTGAGAAATGCCCTGTAATTCACATGCTAGCATGGGTACCCCTGATTTCAGAGGTGTGCAAATAACCACTGCTTCTCTACACCTTATCTTGTGCCCATTTTGGAAATACAAAGGTTTTCTTGATACCTATTTTTCACTCTTTACATGTTACCAAATTAATTGCTGTATATCCGGTATAAAATGAAAACCCATTGCAAGGTGCAGCTCATTTACTGGCTCAGGGTACCTAGGGCTCTTGATAAACCTATAAGCCCTATATATTCCCGCAACCAGAAGAGTCCATCAGATGTAGTGGTATATAGCTTTCAGACGTCTGCCATAGCTGGAAAAAGTTACAGAAGAAAACATTGAGACAAATGGCTGTTTTTTTCAACTCAATTTCAATATTCTTTTATTTCAGCTGTTACTTTCTGTAGGATAACCTCAAAGGATCTACAAAAATGACCCTTTGCAAATGCAGAATTGTGTATACTTTTCAAGAATGTTTAACTGTCCAGGATCCACCATTGGTTTCACACCCATTTCTGTCACTAACTGGAAGGAGGCTGAAAGCACAAAAATAGTAGAAATGGGGAATGTCTCGGTAAACTGCCAAAATTCTGTTGAAAAATTTGGGGTTCTGATTCGAGCCTGCCTGTTCCTGAAAGCTGCAAAGATGGTGATTTTAGCACCGTGGACCCTTTGTTGGTGCCATTTTCCGGGAACAAACACATGCTTTCTTCATCAGGACTTTTTTTCAAAATTTCCCATAAAAACCAAATTCTAGCTGTATTTTGGCTAATTTCTTGGTTTCCTCCAGGGGAGACCACAAACTCCTGGTACCTTTCGAAACCCTAGTATGTTGGAAAAAAAGGATGTACATTTGGCATGGATAGCTTATGTGGACAAAAAGTTAGGAGGGCCTAAGTGCAAACTACCCCAAATACCCCCAAAAAAACTTGCCACAGGTGGGGAAAATGCCTGGCAGTGAAGGGGTTAAGGACTCAAAGATTAAAATATCGTCCTGAAAAGCTAGGACTCTATGTACATCTTTAAACAACTGAAACATCAGTTTTTGAAAAATACTTGCCGCCGATGCAAGACAAAGATATTAATATGGTCCGAAAGGTGTTATAAAGGAAGTAAGAGCTTGCAATTTAGCATGAAGTGGCACTTGCTGGTAAGCTGCTTTTAAGTCTATATTGCTGAAGAACTTGGCCTCTTCTAATGTGGATAATAGTTTGTTAATTTTCGACAATGGGTAATACTCCATTATAATACTTTTTCTCAGTGAACATAAATCTGCGCATAAATGAATCTGTCCATATTTTTCTTGCACTAATCCACTCTGCTGAATTGACCGGTTCAATAATTTTGTCTGAGCACATTTGATCCAGAAGTTTTCTAAGGTCATCCCTGACCGATCAAGTCACGCACTTCATGTAGTACTGGTACCACCCCTTTCTTTCATTTTTTTCATGTTCATATTCTTTTACCGTACCAATTTAATTAGAGATCACAATAGGATATTTCACAAAACTTTGATCAATACATATATTTTTGTCTCCAATTGTCATCACTGGAGTGGTGGTGCCTGGTCTTAATACTGTGCCTAATCTGCCTTGATTCCCCCAACCCATTATTTTCCGACTATTAATAGCTACATACATTTTTGTAAATATACTTTTATCAGAAAATTGCAAAGCTTCTTTAAAAGATCCCACATTTTCAATTTCAGATTCTGCGAATGCTAGTTCCAATATCAAGTTTCTTGAGAATGCTTGTACTCCAGTACTTGTTAAAGCTCTCCTCAGATAACATAGTCACTGATAATCCTAAATCTGAGATTATTCTCATATTCACATTTCTAATTTTAACAGCACAAAAGGGTACATTTTTTAGCAATGCACTCTATATTGTGATCCTCAGACTGTGCAGCATCTTTGGATTTTTCAATATCCACGGCTAATGTGGTCAAAGTATTTACACTTTGTTCACTTGAATACTTGATTTTGTTCAACACCAAGGAAACAATTCCTTTGACAGTATCTCCCTGCTAACAAACATGCATAAAATGCCCAATTTATAGCATTTGTTTTCCATTTTTCCTTGTGCTGGACAATGTAAACTATTCCCCAAATGATTGTATGAACCACATTTGTGACATGCATGAGATTATGCAATGTTTTTAGCCTTAAGTCCTTCTTGTATTCTTTTAACGGCATTGACGACATTGACATGGGTATTCTCATTTATACTGGAAACAGTGGCTGACTCTCCGGCTAAAACCTTTGTTGATTGTGCTGAACATTCAATACTTTTCACTAATTTCATTGTTTCCTCTAATGTGGGATTAGTGCAACAAAGAAGATGTTCTTTAACTTTCTTTGAATAGCATTTCAATACTATTTGACTTCTTAAGTATTGATTCATAGTGTTTTCAAAATTGCAAGTGCTGGCTAAAGTTCTTAAGGATGCCACATACTGATCAATATTTTCATGATTCCTTGAAGAACAATTGAAATGTTCTAAAATTATACTTGGTTCTTCTGAAAAATGACGTTCTAATTTTTTTTCTGCCTCAATAAATGTATTCCAACCCGCATCTCCTTCTCCTCCTGAAGGAGGAGAAATTTCAGGAAGAGTGTCAAAGATGTTTTGTCCTTCAGTGCCCAGACAATGATGAAGTCTGACTACTTTCCTAGCTGGACTGTATCCATTTCTGTCAATAGCCACTAAGTAATTTAAAAAAAAACCTGTATCCAGACCTAGTGGTAATTATTAAACTTAATTGTAATTAGTATCAGAAAACTGTCCAAATGTCATTTCTTGCCCCAATATGGCTTGTAAAAATATATATTGCTGTGCACGGATTGCTAAGGATTATTAAAAAAACAACTGGATGTCACACAGAACCTATGCGTGCAGCATAGAACACAATGCGTAAATATAATAAATAATACCTGGGGATGCTTGAAAATAATGATAGAGCCCGTTACATCAATATGATGTGGGTATGCTTGCCAGAAGACTGCGTCATCACTGTGCAACCGCTTAAATATAAACAGCGGTGAAGGATGACAATGGTGTGCTGTGCTGCTGCCAAGGTAACCAGGACAGCAAGGTGACGCAGCACGCTTGCTAAAGGTTACGGCTCAATATAAAAACGTATAGGCCGTGAAACTGAAAGCTGATAGGCCTTAACCAGCATGCACAGGAACAGCAGGAAATTAGTCAGTGTTGAACTCAGAAACTCCGACACTTCACGATGATGCCAAAGGTCATTGCTCAACGTAAATGCTAATTGTCCGTGTGACTGAAAGCGCAGCAGGAAAACCAGCAAACACTGTATCCAAAACTCCAACACTGGACGATGACGCCACGACAATCCACACTAATTTTGTCAATGTCTGTCACAGTAGATGGGTTCCGGACATCAAACTCCTCCAAAAAGAGCTACTCAACGCCCCACTGCCAATTTGCAGCAGCCAATTCTTCAATAACTTCTGCAACTCCAAGTAGGTAGAAGAAATATATTTATTAAAATGAAATCACAGTAGCCCATATGCCAGCATCCTTCCAGATCCTCAGGGTACCTACCACTGATGAACAACTGTTTATCATTCTAAGTGGAACTGGTATAGAATCTGGAATGATGCTTCAAAGATGCACATACAATGGATAAGTGTTAGCACCACTTTCTTCGTGTGGCTCACGTGAATCCAGTTCGGGAGTCCCGCACACTTCACAGCTGTCGTAGTTGTCAAAATCACCTGGTAAGGCCCTCTCCAACGTGGCTCCAAACACGTCTTACAAACATGTTCTTGGACAACGACCCTGTCGCCGGCTCTCAGGTTGTGCCCTGGATCGTGAATTGGTTGCAGGGTAGTGGCCTCCACCTGCTGAAAGAGCGAACCACATCAGCCAGATCCTTGCAGTAGTCCAACACCATATCATCTGTAATATTTACAAGTGCATTGGCTGGAACTGCTGGCAATTTCATTGCCCTGCCCATAAGAATCTCGTGGGGTGACAATTCTGTCTTTTTGTCATATGTATTTCTCATTGACATCAATACCAAGATCCATGCATCTGGCCATTTCAGATTCATAGCTGCACACATCTTAGCAATTCTTGATTTCAAGGTACCATTCATCTGTTCCACTAGTCCTGATGCTTCTGGGCAGTAGCTACAGTGCAACTTCTGCTCAATGTTTAGTGCTGCACACAAAAGTTTGATCACCTCATTATTGAAGTGAGTTCCCCTATCTGATTCTAAAGAGATCGGAAATCCGAAACATGGTATGAACTCTCTAAGTAACAACTTTGCTACTGTGAGGCTATCATTTCTTCGTGTGGGGTATGCTTCAATCCAGTGACTAAAAATGCAAACAATCACCAACACATATTTCAAACCTCCACACACAGGCATCTCAATGAAATCCAGTTGCATTCTGCTGAATGGACCTCCTGCTATTCCAATGTGGCTCAAATTCACCGTGGTCCCTTTCCTCGCACTTAATTGTTCACAGATAATGCAATGATGACATAGTGCTTCTGCTGCCTGCCTAAACCTAGGGTTAAACCAATCAATTTTGAACAATTGAACCATGACATCCCTTCCAATATGTGCCTCACCATGATAGTATCTTGCCATTTGTGACAATAAACTATTTGGCAAAACCATTTGACCCTCTTCTGATACCCATAGCTCATCCTGCCTCTGGACACACTTCATCTTCAACCACAATTTCTTTTCCTCCCTGTCGACATTACTCTATAATGTTTTCAATTCCTCCATTGTGCCAATCACCCTTAATGCAAACCCTGTACATGTGGTGCCTTCCTCAGATATCAACTCCCACTTGTCCTTGAACGATATACAGTTCAATGCACAAAACCTTGTGACTTTATCTACATATCCATTTCCCATTGACACATAGGGGGTCATTCTGACCTCGGCAGTAAAAGGCGCTTACCGCCGGTCAGAAGACCGCCATAACACCGCCGCGGCCGCGGTAAACCGCCACGGTCAGTCTGACCCGCAACTGGCAAACCGCCAAAAACCCGACATCCACAAAAGTCCGCCACACCAAAGGTCAGCGAAAAACTGGCGATGACCAAACCTCCACCGTCACGCCAACAGAAATACGCCCATGCCATTCCGACCGACGAATCCACACGGCGGTCTTTCAACCGTGGTATTCCATTGGCGGTACACACCGCCACGGTCAAAATACACACACCCTTACAAAACACAACCACATTGGACAATTTGAAATACACACACCTGATACACATACAAACAACACACCCACACACCCAATACAATATAAAACACACACCCACATCACCCACAAACCCTTACGACCACAATAGCGAGTGAAGGACAGAGAGAGACAGCACTGCTTAGAGTAGACCATCACACAGAGGCAAATCACAACATCACCCACACAATTACCACACACAAAACACCATACACCACCACACACATCACACTCTACAACACATACAACATCCCTCACCTCATCCACACCACCCCATGGCACCCCAAAGACACCCCAGGTTCTCTGACGCAGAACTCAGGGTCATGGTGGAGGAAATAGTTTGTGTAGAGCCCCAGCTCTTTGGGGCACAGGTGCAGCACACCACCATTGCCAGGAAGATGGAGCTATGGCAAAGGATAGTCAACAGGGTCAACGCTGTGGGACAGCATCCACGCAATCGTGATGACATCAGGAAGCGCTGGAACGACCTACAGGGGAAGGTGCGTTCCATGGTATCAAGGCACAACATTGCGGTGCAGAAGACTGGCGGCGGACCCCCACCTACTCCCCCAGAATTTACAGCATGGGAGGAGGAAGTCTTGCACATCCTGCATCCTGAGGGCCTCGCAGGAGTAGGCGGAGGAATGGACTCTGGTAAGTAAAATCTTAACTACTTCTTCCCACCCCACCTGCATCCCAAATCATACCCCCACCCTCACCCCCACCCCCATCACACCAACTCCTTGCAAAAGTCTCACCATCACAACCCACCCATCCCAACACCAAGCCCTGCATGCGACCACAAAGCAATGACACCCATCACCAAAGCATGCCCACTGCACACACACATCACCCCCACAAGTCACCCTCACAAAAGCCCCCACAAGGGAATGCCTGCACTTGGGTACACGGCCACCCACTCATTACACGAAATGCCACACACAGAAGCAATAACCATACCCTTATACCCCTGCAGGACCCGAACGCCACCACACCGCCACAGAGGGTCCAGAGATGTCCATCCCACCCCCAGAAGAGGCCCCCATTGATGACAGCAGCGCTGTCTCCCTGGACCCAGATGTCCAGCCCGGCCCATCGGGGACCTCTGGACAGTCGGTTCCCCACAGACAGCCACAGGCTACAACAGACCTAACTCCCTCTGGGAACACCAGCACAGCTCCCACCCAGCGGGCCCATGCCTCTGTCTCCAGGACACGTCAATCAGCGGTGTGTCCGCCACTACAGGGCACCCAGGTTGACCCACCACCCCAACAACAACAGGGACCTGGGGGCAGTGGTAGTGGGCACACCATCCAGGGGACAGAGGCCCAGGAACACAGGGGAACTGGGAGGGCTGCTGTGCGACAGGGGCGGACAGGCCCAGGGAACCCACTCTCCAAGAGGCCCTCTCCTCCATCATGGGAGCCTACCACCACTCCCAGGAGACAATGGCGACGGTACTGGCCAGGTTCCAGGAGATCCAGGCACTGCAGGAGGAACAGTACATGGGGTTCAGAGAGGAACTGAGGAACATCGGTTCCGCAATGGGGACCATCGTTGTGGCCCTTAACCAGATAGTCACCACATTGCGGGACCATGTGGCACCCCAAAGGGCCCCTGTCACTAACCCAGACCAGGAACAGGCTACCACCTCCGCCGGCGCTAGTGGACAGGAGGCCCCCACACAACGACAGGCCACCAGAACCCCACCTCCTGCAGAAGAAGAACCACCCCGCAAGCGGAACCTGAGATCTCACAAGAAGACAGAGTAGGATGCCAAGATCCCCGCCAGCATAAGATACCCCCTGATGTCATCCCACTGTCCCACATTGTCACCCTGTCCGACCTTTAACTGCCCCTGCTCCATCCTTCCACAGGCATATGAACAGTGCACCTGTGAGACTGAGAACTGGACTCTGCCATGGACATTACTCCATCCCCGCCCATCACCGTTTTACAATCATGTACCTAAATGTAGCACTGTAATTAAATCACTTATTGCACTTAAAAAATCAGGAGTCTGCTTGTATTCTTAACAAATGTATTAGACATAACGGTGCAAAAATGTTCAGTTACATTGTGATGACAACATACCACTGTCATACAGCTTTAGTCCATGGGCAAACAAAGCAGAAGTCACGCAGTGGGTCATACAGCTCTGAAAAGGGAAGGGAAAGTCACAAATCAGTTAACAGGAACTGGGGGGAAACACAGACAGTAGAGAGGGAGGAGGCCTTAAGTAAATGTAAAGTGGCGTGGTTGATTCTTACCTGTGTGCTACTGAAAATACTGTTGTATCACTGTATCCCTGTTGTCCGTGTCGTCCCCGTCGTCTTCCTCCTCTTCACTCTCCACAGGCTCCACAGGCTTCACAGCTGCTACAACACCACCATCTGGACCATCCTCCTGCAGAAAAGGCACCTCGCGTCGCAAAGCAAGATTGTGAAGCATACAGCAGGCCATGATGATATGGCACACCTTCTTTGGTGAGTACATTAGGGATCCACCTGTCATATGCAGGCACCTAAACCTGGCCTTCAGGAGCCCGAAGGTCCTTTCTATGATCCTCCTAGTTCGCCCATGGGCCTCATTGTACTGTTCCTCTGCCCTGGTCCGGGGATTCCTCACTGGGGTCAGTAGCCAGGACAGGTTGGGGTAACCAGAGTCACCTAATAGCCACACACGGTGTCTCTGTACCTGTTCCATCACATAAGGGATGCTGCTATTTCGCATGATGTACGCGTCATACACAGACCCAGGGAACTTGGCATTTACATGGGAGATGTACAGGTCAGCCAAACAGACCACCTGGACATTCATCGAATGATAACTTTTTCTGTTTCTGTACACCTGCTCACTTTCTTTGGGGGGAACCAAAGCCACATGGGTCCCATCAATGGCACCAATGATGTTGGGAATATGTCCAAGGGCATAGAAATCACCCTTCACTGTAGCCAAATCGCCCATGTCAGGGAACACAATGTAGCTCTGCATGTATTTCATCAGGGCAGACAACACTCTGGACAAAACCTTAGAAAACATAGGCTGAGACATCCCTGATGACATGGCCACTGTTGTCTGAAAAGACCCACTTGCCAAAAAATGGAGTACTGACAGAACCTGCACCAGAGGGGGAATCCCTGTGGGTTGGCGGATGGGGGACATCAGGTCTGGCTCCAGCTGGGCACACAGTTCATGGATAGTGGCTCTGTCAAGCCTGTATGTAAGTATGATATGTCGTTCTTCCATTGTCGACAGGTCCACCAGCGGTCTGTACACGGGAGGATTCATCCTTCTCCTCGCAAGTCCCAGCGGACGGTGCCTAGGAAGGACAACATGGAGCACAGAGTCAAGCAACCCACAGGTACGTTCACCACAGCTTGCACAGTACACGATTGGTTATGCATTGAAAGGCTTGTATGAGTGGCAATGCAAGGCCTAGGCCTGTGTGACGCAGTAGAAATAAAGCCATGTGGGCCCTTGAAATGGCGGCTGCCTGACCTGTGAAGTGTGACACTGGGATGTGAGGTCAATGCGCTGGCGTGGCACACCGTGGCGGTAGGCGGTCGAAGACCGCGGTGCAAAGCCGCATTGGTTAAAATTGAACCCTATGGGTTTCAGGAGCCAATGACGATGTGCGCCAGCGGTCGCGGTATGCACCGCCGCGGTACGCACCGCCACGGGCGTGACCGCCATTTTCTATCTGATTAATCACTCGAGACCTGATCATCCACGTGAGAGGTCCTATACTGCAAGTGCTGCTGTGATCTCGGTCTGGAAGTGACAATGGCTGCTGCGACTGGGGAAAGGGCCCCTGCCTTCACATCTGAGAAATTGGAGAAACTTGTTGATGGGGTCCTCCCCCAGTATGCGCTACTCTCCGGTCCTCCAGACCAACAGGTTAGTACACAGGGTGCACGTTGTATGGGCTATGCCTGTGTTGAGTGGGGTGGATGTAAGATGGAGGGGAGGTGAGCGAATGAGGAGTGCAACGCACGACAGATGAGAGCATGTGCCACATGGCAAGGTTGGTGAGGGGGGCCCACTCACATTGACCATGCAGAAAAGTGATGATGTTTCTTTTCCCACCCTGTACATGTCACATAGGTCAGCGCCCATCAGAAGGTCCACAACAGACGGGGCACCCACTGCCGAAAGAGGTGGGAGGACATCCGCCGCGGGACCAGAAAGACCGCCGAGGCTCTGCTGGGGATGGCCTCCCAACGTAGGAGGGGTGCCAGCCGCCAATTGACCCCCCTGATGTTCCGGATCCTGGCGGTGGCCTACCCCGATTTGGATGGGCGCGTGAGGACATCACAGCAGACACAAGGGGTTGAGTATCAGCACATTCTGCTATCTTTGCGCGCAGTGGAGGTGTCTGGGTTGGGGAGGAGGGCTGTGGCTATCTCTAGGCCAGGGCGCTTTCTGTAGGCTAGGCCCCTCCGTTAGGCATGGCCCTGTGCCCCCACCCCCACCTCTGTAGGGTGCTATGTACAGCTATCCATGGTCCGGCCTCACCTATGTGTGCATTTGTCGTCCATCGACCTGTAGGCCAAGTCACAATAACCTAGTAGTGTACCCCGAGTGCACGGCGTAGTGCTGGGGGCTTCTGTGTCTGTCCTCTCCAACAACAGTGTTGCCAATGCATGCACTCAACCTGTCTTTATTTCTACCCCCCCATTTTCTTTGTCTTCCTGTTCATGTGTGCATTAGCATCATCAGGCGGAGGAGAAGTGGCATCGGCGCACGAGGGAGCTGCATCTCACATGGCCCCGGAGGGCCATGCAACCGACTCCGAGTACACCAGTGAGAAGGAGGGCGAGGGGGGCTCCACAACGGGGATCCGTGGAGACGTCAGCGACACAGACACGTCCTCGGAAGGGAGCTCTCTTGCGGTGGCGGCAACATCCGTGCCCACCGCTACAACAGGTACAGCCACCACCCAGCGCACCAGCTCCGCCCTCCCAGCAGCCCCTCAGCGTTCGGCCCGTGCCCGCTCGGCCAGGAAGCCGGCCATCTCCTTCGCCCCAGGCACCTCAGGCCCTGCCCCAGTTACCCCTGCTGCCCTCAGTGCGGAGATCATTGACCTCCTCCAGACACTCATTGTTGGGCAGTCTACCCTTTTGAATGCCATCCAGGGTGTAGAAAGGGAGGTGCATCGGAGCAATGCATACTTGGAGGGCATTCATTCGGGTCAGGCTGCCCATCAGCGATCGTTCAACGCTCTGGCCTCAGCACTGACGGCAGCCATTGTCCCTGTCTCCAGCCTCCCTCTTCAAACTCCCTCCATCCAGTCCCAGTCTCCTGTTCCTCTGCCTATCCCATCCACACCATCAGACCAGCCTGCACACACATCAACACCCAAGGGCAGCTCATCCAGACATAAGCACCACAGATCACACAAGCATTCACCCAAGCAACATCCAGATGCAGACATGCCAACAGTCGCTACCTCCTCTGTGTCCCCCACCTCCTCGTCTCCCTCCTCCCTCCCTGTGACGTCTCCACTCACACCTGCATGCACACCCCCATCAGCCAGTACTTCCATCACCAGCACACCCTCCAGTACAGTCCGCACACGTGCAGTCACCACCCCCACTGCCATTTACACGTCCCCTGTGTCCTCTCCCAGTGTGTCTGTCACCCCCTCTTCCAAACCACACAAACGCAGGCAGCCACCCACCCAACAGCCATCCACCTCACGACAGCCTCCGTCACAAGCACCTGCACCGAAAGACAGCACACTTGACTCTCCTACAACCACATCCTCTTCCTCCACTCCCATACCCACTGCACCTATCCTTCCCATTGCTCCTAAAAAACTTTTCCTCTCCAAAATTAACCTCTTTGCATCACCTGACCCACCCCCTCCATCTGGTAAGAGTCCAAACAGCACCTCAGCCACCACAAGCCCTGCACCTACTAGGACCATAGTTCAGGGCTATTGGAGTCCACCAGCTCCTAGGGCAGGAACATCGGCCAGCAGCAAGGGGACAGCCAGCCCACCCCCTGGGAAGAGGACCAAAAAAGCGAAGGGCGGGCGTGGCAAGCCTGAGACGGCTGCCACCAAGGACAGTAGCCTTGCCCCATCACCTGGCACATCAACAAAGGGAGGCAAGGGCCCCAGAGATTCAGCAAAGGAGGGCAAGGGCAGCAGGGCGGACAAGTCTGGCAGCAGGCGTGCTGCCCAGGAGGGCCCCACCAGCCCCATTCCGGGTGTGACGGAGGACACCCACTGGCCCAGGACTCCATCACAGGAGGGCCCCGCAACCGAAAGGTCGGATGGCGACTGAGCGGGAAGTATTGGCCAGGTCTGGTTCCCTAGAAACACAAGACAAGCACCGCTGAACAGGGGCCACCAAGACAAGCACCGCTGAACAGGGCCCCGCCAAGACAAGCACCGCTGAACAGGGGCCGCTGTGAGAAGCACCGCTGAACAGGGGCCGCCGTGACAAGCACCGCTGAACAGGGGCCGCTGTGACAAGCACCGCTGAACAGGGGCCGCCAAGACAAGCACCGCTGAACAGGGGATGCCGTGACAAGCACCGCTGAACAGGGCCCCGCCAAGACAAGCACCGCTGAACAGGGGCCACTGTGAGAAGCACCGCTGAACAGGGGCCGCCGTGACAAGCACCGCTGAACAGGGGCCGCCGTGACAAGCACCGCTGAACAGGGGCCGCCAAGACAAGCACCGCTGAACAGGGGCCGCCGTGACAAGCACCGCTGAACAGGGGCCGCTGTGAGAAGCACCGCTCCGCTGGGCCCTTCATCTCAAGCACCGCTCCGCTGGGCCCTTCCTCTCAAGCACCGCTCCGCTGGGCACCGCCGTCTCTGAACTGCTCTGCTGGGCCCTTCCTCTCACGCACCGCTCCGCTGGGCACCGCCGGGCACCGCCGTCTCAAGCACTGCTCCGCTGAGCCCTTCATCACAAGCACCGCTCCACTGGGCCCTTCCTCTCAAGCACCGCTCCGCTGGGCCCTTCCTCTCAAGCACCGCTCCGCTGGGCCCTTCATCTCAAGCACCGCTCCGCTGGGCCCTTCCTCTCAAGCACCGCTCCGCTGGGCCCTTCCTCTCAAGCACCGCTCCGCTGGGCACCGCCGTCTCTGAACTGCTCTGCTGGGCCCTTCCTCTCAAGCACCGCTCCGCTGGGCACCGCCATCTCAAGCACCGCTCCGCTGGGCCCTTCATCTCAAGCACCGCTCCGCTGGGACCTTCCTCTCAAGCACCGCTCCGCTGGGCCCTTCATCTCAAGCACCGCTCCGCTGGGCCCTTCCTCTCAAGCACCGCTCCGCTGGGCCCTTCATCTCAAGCACCGCTCCGCTGGGCCCTTCCTCTCAAGCACCGCTCCGCTGGGCCCTTCATCTCAAGCACCGCTCCGCTGGGCCCTTCCTCTCAAGCACCGCTCTGCTGGGCACCGCCATCTCTGAACTGCTCTGCTGGGCCCTTCCTCTCAAGCACCGCTCCGCTGGGCACTGCCGTCTCAAGCACCGCTCCGCTGGGCCCTTCATCTCAAGCACCGCTCCGCTGGGCCCTTCCTCTCAAGCACCGCTCCGCTGGGCCCTTCATCTCAAGCACCGCTCCGCTGGGCCCTTCATCTCAAGCACCGCTCCGCTGGGCCCCTCCTCTCAAGCACCGCTGGGCCCTTCCTCTCAAGCACCGCTCCGCTGGGCCCTTCATCTCAAGCACCGCTGGCCGATTGGCAGTGCCGGTTCTGTGTCGAGCAGGGCTTCACGAAGCACTCTGGCCACCATGCCTCCTCCATTACCAGTGGAGTCGGTAATCCATCTGATGGACTGTGGCTTTGCACTCCCCAGGATTATGCAGTGGGCAACCCACCCACCTTATAGACTTGAGAGACTGTGGCTTTGCACTCCCCAGAATGGAACAGTGGGCAAACCACCCACTGTAGAGACTTGAGAGACAGTGGCTTTGCACTCCCCAGAATGGAACAGTGGGCAACCCACCCACTGTAGAGACTTGAGAGACTGTGGCTTTGCACTCCCCAGGATGGAAAAGTGGGCAACCCACCAACTGTAGAGACTTGAGAGACTGTGGCTTTGCACTCCCCAGGATGGTACAGTGGGCAAGCCACCCACTGTAGAGACTTGAGAGACTGTGGCTTTGCACTCCCCAGGATGGTACAGTGGCCATGGAGGCCCCTCGTGGATCTGGCATCGTGGACTCATGTGGCTGAGGTGCCCCCCCTTCCCTTCCCCCTGAGGTGCCTGTAGTTTTATCATCTGATGCCCCAGCAGTGTTCTCTCCAATGGTATCTGGTCTTGTGTGTGGGCTTTGCCCATGTGTTTGTGCACATTGGCCCACAGACTATGGAACTTTGCCAAAATGTGCAGGACTTATAGCCTATGTATATGTTTTTAACTATGTTCATTCTTTAATATGTATATTTCATATTTCATATTTCCCATTACTTCAATTGAGCTATAATATACTTCAATTTTAATGATCATTTTATTTTGTCTTTGCATTATTCCGGGGGGGTTGGGGGGTGTCCCTCTGACTTGTTGCTCTGCATTGGTGTGTAGGTATTTGGGGTGGGGGGGTGGGTGTATCGCGTATGTGTGTGCCCGTAACCTTTCCTCATCCCCCCTCCCCTGTGTCGTAGGTGCAGTACTCACCGTTGTCTTCTGCGCCGGCGTTCGTACTCCTGGTAGATGAGCAGATAGACAATAGCTGGTAGGATGTTTAATTCAGGTTCCATGCTGTCCTCCTTCCTCGTGGAGTGTATAGAGGTGAGCGTTTTCCCGTTCGTAGTCTGTTTCCGCCGTGTTTTTATCGGCGGTGCTCCCGCCCCGGAAAAGGTGACGGATTGGTGAGTTGTGATAGGGTGGGCGGTACATTGTCTGCCGCCTGTCTGTTGACGGTGACCGCCGCGCTGTTTGTTTGTCCCACCTTGGCGGTCGGAGTGTTAAAGTGGCGGGCTGTGTTGGCGGTTCCCGCCAGGGTCAGAATTCCATTTTTTTGACCGCCTGCCTGTTGGCGGGTTGGCCGCCGCTTTATCACCGACCGCCAGGGTTGGAATGACCCCCATAGTCCTCTGACTTTGGATGTGCAATGTATTTCACAATGGCAATTTCTTCAGGCAACCGTATTGCATACAGCAATTCCTTTATTCTGTCGCCATTTCTTACTGGTGAACCAGTAGAGGTCAGGAAACATCTCTGCGACCACAATTGACCAAAATCATGAACAATTTCAAATCCATATTGGCTATCTATGTAGATAGCGACTCTCAATCTAGCAGATACATGGCATGCTCTAGTGAGAGCTACCAATTCTGCTACTTGTGCAGAATATACACCTCGAAGCAAAGAAGCTTCTAACGTACCTGTAATTGTGCACACGGCATAGCCTGCTCTCAGTGTTCCTGTACCATCTCTGAGACATGAACCATCAACAAAGACAATTGGGTCATTTTCTTCCAATTGTGTGTCTCTGATATCAGGTCTTGGTTTGGTGCACAACTTTGTTACCTCAAGACAATCATGCTCAATGTCTTCTCCCTTTTCAATTTCAACGGTATCACTTGAAAGTAATGTTGCCGGGTTCAGCACTGTACATCTTTTCAATGTTACATTTGGAGCACCTAAGATGCTTGTCTCATACCTTGTCAGTCTGGCACGAGTCAAATATTGTGTTTTCGTCCTTGTCAGTAAAATTTAAACCGAGTGAGGTACCATTATAGTCAGAGGGTATCCCATCACTACCCCCTCACATTATGAAAGGCTTTGACCAACTGCAGCAACTGCACACAAACAACCCGGTAAGGCTGCTGCAACTGGGTCCAAGGTAGCTGAAAAATAGCCTACTGGGAGATAAGCACCTCCATGGACTTGTGTCAAGACAGACAAAGAACAAGCATCACGTTCATGACAAAACAATGTGAATGGCTTTGTGTAATCAGGCATTCCCAACGCTAGAGCTCTGCACAAACTCTCTCTCAACTCAGTAAATACTTTCATCTGGTCCTGGTCTAATGTAATAGGATCTGTAACCTCCTTATGTGTCAGCTACTGGAATATGGTTTGTCAATCTCAGCAAAAATTGGAACCCACTCACGACAATAACCTACCATTCCCAGGAACATTCTAACATCTCTCTGTGAAGTCGGAGGACTTCTTTGCAATATCATTGTAATCCTTTCTCTGGACTCTTTCTCAATTTGGTGTCCCAGATATTTCACTGACTTCTGACAATACTGCAATTTTAAATGGTCCAGATTTCCCCAAATGATTCAACAAGGCAATTGAGTTGTATTTACACTCGTCCCTTGTTTTGGATGCAATCAGTAAGCCATCAATGTACTGCACCAGAGTGGATTGGTACAGTAGTTCCAATGACTCCAAATTATTTTTCAAAATCTGATTGAACAAAGACGGAGACTCCGTATACCCTTCACCAGCTGTAGACTCTGTCTAGCAATTTGAAACTAAAGCGAAACTGACTATCCTCATTAAGAGGCACAGAAAAGAAAGCCTGTGACAAATCAACCACTGTGAACCATTCTGCATCACATGGAATTTGTAACATTATTACTGCTAGGTTTGGCACCACGGGACAACACTTGACCACCATGTCATTCACTTTTCGCAAATCCTGTACAATTTGCACTTTTCCACAAGGTTTCTTCAAGCCCATTATTGGTGAATTACATAGGCTACTCAGCACTTCTTTCAAAACCCCTTGTTTCAGGAAATCTCCAGTTATCTGTGCCACTTTCATCAAAACATCTTGTGCCATGTTGTACTGTGGAAGCTGTGGAAACACTATGTTTGGTTTCAAGGTGACCTTAATTGGCTCCACTCCCTTGATCAGACCCACTTCTGTACCTGTCAGATCTCGCAAGTTTTTTCCTGTACTGTTCCCTGCAAATCTGCATGAAGCCCTTTTAAAGTAAACATCGGGAAAAACTCAATCAACGGGTACACCTCACTGGTAGTTTCAGTCTCAATTTCTGGAGTTAATTCTTCTTCATCATCACTATTTTTCTGAATCTCTATTCCAGTAGTTGAACAAGTAATCAAGCATTTGGTCTTGCACAGTATATCCCTTCCCAGTAGGGATACTGGACTTGAATCACAGACTACAAACTTATGCAGTCCCTGGAAGTTGCCAATCTCAACCTGTACTGGATCTGTGATCGGATTTGTCAAATGCTTATTCGCTACCCCCACAACCTGAACTGTTCTTCCAGAAAGAGGTAAATTCTGAACTTCTGCACTCCTCACTGTAGAGTGTGTAGCTCCCGTATCCACTAAAAATTAGACCTTATGACCCATCACCTTCCCTCTTACAAAAGGTCCTCGCTGATCTACCTTTAATGAGGCTGCAAGCATACATGGCTCCTCATCCGAACTATCACTCATCCATTCACAATTTATTTCATTCTCACTATGTAATGGCAATTGGTGCACTGTGTCACTACTTCTGTCTTGTCTTTGACCCCTGACCTGCTGAGTAAGCATCTTCTGTTGCTGTTCTATCGGGGCTTCAGGTATCTGCATTTGCTGTCTAGGTACCATAGGAACCTACTGCTGCACTGGTTGCAACTGCGTCATTTGTGCCCGAGGCTTTTGCACCTGCTGCTTGGGTTGGAAATTCTGCACCTGATTCATGTTATTCTGAAAATTAGGATTAAGACCTCTCATTCTTGGGATTTTCACATTTTGAAATGTATTGACATCACCACTTTGCTGAACAACACCTTCCAGCACCATCATCGGGCACTCCTACTTCCAATGTCCCACGGCTCCTCAAATGTGACACAGTAACATCTTCTTCATCCCTTGCACATCATTCTGAACCACTACAGTACTCAAATCCGCTCCTCGATTTATATTGATTTCATGTCCTCTACCTCTCACCTGAGGTTGGAACATAAAAGTTCCCTGCTGCTGCGGTATCTGCTGCACAAAAGCTCCCTGCACTCCTGTTTGAGCTGCCTAAATTTGCATCAGCAATGCCTTTTCCTTTAACTTCTTCTGCTTCAACTCAATCTTGTCACTACAGTATTTTGCATACTGCAACACCTCATCAATCGGCTTTGCTTGCCAATAAATCAAATGACTCTTAATCATCTGACCTATTTCAGGTCTCAATCCTTCCACAAACCTGAACACAAAGTGCAACATGTCTTTCGGCTCAAATGCTTCTTTGCCACTGTATTCCTTGAAAGCCTTCAACAATCTCTCATAGTACGCATGTGTCAACTCCTTTACCTCCTGCACTGTCCTGTCAGTTCTCTGCCAGTTAATATTTTTAGGTGAAATTCTCATCTTCGGGAACTCAATCACCTTATAATAATGTTTCATTACTTCAGGTGATGGTGCACCTGTAGTTGTATCCCTTTCTGGTTCACTTGTGGTCCAATCTACTGCCTTCTTACATTCTACTCACAAATCAGCTGGAACCACTATCTCCAGCAAAGTATTCAAATCTTCCCACAGACATTTTAAAAGCTTCACAAATCTGTCTGTCTGCTGATACCATTCAACCGGTTTCTCCCTCAGATTTGGATAATCATTTGTGAATGACAGAATATCTCTCCTGTGCCAAGGAACATGAACAAAATGCCTGCCTGGAATTGCCCTCATTGGCAAAATTTTCACTGGATCCTTTTCTTTCTGAACACTTTCAGATCCTTTTTGTGAATCTCGTTTCCGTTTATCCTTCTTCTTCACCCATCTGCCTTCCCACTTCTCTAATGCTCTCCAAATCTGAGCAATCTGCAATAGTTCCTTGAGATGCGCTTCATTCCAGCTGATCTCATGTGTTCAAAATCCTTTGCTTCAAAATCTCCTTTTCAGATGCTTTGTTTTCTCAATTTCTGTCATGTTTCTCTTCCAAGTCTGCCAACCTCTGATGTATTTTACCCACTTCTCTCGTGATTCTCTGACATAAGTATCTCAGCTCTTCTTCAGTATAGGATTCTAACCTATTCACTTCCATTGATCCCTTGACTAGTTCAGTTATTTCTGTAGCCAGCCTCGTGAGATCAATCTGCTCTTCATCCTTGGATGCATTCTGTGGGTATTCAAACTGTCTAACCACTCATTTAACTGCTGTGCTGTCAATCCCTGTAATGAAATATTACTTGTGTTTGTCAATGGCACCTGGTGTACCACTGCGCCTGGACTTTGCGGTGTCAAAAGCTTCAAGCTCTGACTTACACTCGGGCCATTCGCGTCATCTGGAAGTGCAACAAGTGGACTAAGATATATTAATGACCTTGATCCATCATAGGTCTCGCACATGGAGGAAACCACTTGAACATGTTGTCTTACCCCCTCTTCACGAGGCTCTGTGACATTTTGACCTGTTCTCCTGTGATCTGCTTCTTTTGCGCAAATAATGGTGCTGCTGGACCGACAGTAATTGGCAGCGATATTGCATCTGGTGCTGCTCTGACACCCGCATTCTGTGGAAGGACTACTCCCATGCTCTGATTCATCACTGGAGTCACATCTGACTGTGTCCCTGTCATTGGTGTAAACCTCGGCAAACTCTGTGCCTGTGCTTGAGGCATCAACATTGGAGTCGGCTCAATCTGGAGTAACAATGGTCTCTGAACCACTTGCTCCTTAGGAACCACTAAGTTCAAAGTTTTCTCAAGAATTGGTATCTCTGAATAAATTCTCTGTACTGGTGGTGGGTGCATCTGTGTTTGGACTACCGAAGTAGTCACCGCATTAGGAGTACTCTGCACTACCCCTTGTACCTGTCCATTTTCTGCTTGTGCTGGTCCCACTGTCCCCGACACTTGTGCTGGGGCAGTTGGAGCAGAACTAGTACTCAAACACCCCTCATGCACCGCATATGGTGGAGGTCAGTCCCTCAACACTTGAGTAATAAGATCCTCAATATCTGAATCGTCTTCTTCTATGAAGGCCTTTTTCTTCTTTTTACTCTCTGTCAAACTCTTATCACTTTTGCTAGTCTCCTCTTTCCTTTGTGCCTCATCTTCCTCCGTGATAGCAGAAAACAACTTAACGTCCGGCAGTGTCACTGTTCTCCACTTCTTCTGTTCCAAATCCCACCTCGCTTCTGCTAAAGACTTCACCTCCTTTCTTATTTTCCTTTGAAACTTTATCTCTTGCTGCTGTCTCGCTAGTAGCTCCCAAACCACTAATGCCTCAAACTGTGCTGGTCTTTAAAGGGGTCTTGCATCATACAACGCCATTCTTAACTGATCCAAAATTCTCAAATGAAACGTTCCATGCTTTGGAAACGCTAGAGCTCCCTGTTTCTCCGTCAATTTGCACCACTGCTTTAACCAATGACATGGCGCGACACCTCGCTCCTCCATCACAATATAAGCTGGAGAATTTTACTGTGGGGTAGGCTCCTCCACTGTCGCCTTAATGTATGCATCTCCCTTCATGGCACTCTTAAACGCTTTCAAAAACTTCTTCTTTTCTATCTTTTGTGTATTCTAATCAAATCAGGAAATTACTTTTACTTCCAGGATTCCCTTCACCCGCTTTCTCAACCAATTGCCTCTCACGGATGGCTGCCAATCCGCTCGTGACTCTTCATTAACCAATCTATCCCAGCGCACCTCTAATGACATCACACTCACACACTGCGGCTGACAAAGTCTTGCGGCTCGTCCTCCTAAACTTCAATTCACACAAAACTAATGCAAATTATTGCGAGTACTAACCAAAAACAAACAAAAAGAAATCTGCTGGTTTACTACAGGAAGGTAACACAATCGCTTCAGAGACCTTATGGATTTTCACTGATGGCCCTTTCGCTCATGCAGTTATTCCTCTTTCTCAGTCTCCCACATTCGCAAGCAAAATTCGACCTACAAAGTTTACTCTCAGCTGATTAATGGGTCTGTCCTGGTGCACACAGGACTCGCCAAATCTCAGTTGAAAAATGTATCTTACCCATTTAACTCACCCACCAATTTGTTGACCATGCCCAATCAACCTACTAAGCCAGACAGATTACAACATATAACCAAGTGTCTCCTACACTTGTCAATATATTCCGGAGTCTTAGACTACGCAGGGTCCGTGCATCAACAACAACCACATGAACATTTTTTGAGAACAAAGCGCCACACACCTGTGACGCTCAATGACTTCCCTACTCTCATACTGCAGAGTACGCACACTCCTACTAAAACCTCATCTGGAGTATGCAGACTTCTTACTTCCCTCACATACGTCACAATTCACCTGTGATTTGCATAAGCTTTTGCAAGCGCAACCTATCACTCTCACACTATCATTAGAACGCCAAGAACATACCCAACTCTACTAACAGGATCTAGGATCTGGAAAAGTCATTTCTGGCCTTGAGGGGACATCATTCTCGCTACAATTGCCATTTCGTAAAACAAAATCCAAATCACAATAATAATGAACAACTAACTTCACTCAAACTACCACCATAACCATTGGTCACCATATAACTAGCTCTCCAAGGAAACTAACCATCAAGCTGCTACCAAAAACTGTTAGCGCTCCTAGTCCTTAATAAGTAAACTTACAAGGGGACGTGCATAGGTCGATGAACCTTTTGATTCGCATGGAGTATTCTAGCTACGATGTGACCAATGTTTTCTCAATAATCAATACACAGAATCAATAACCATTAGGATAGTAATTAATCAGCAGTTAATAAACATCACATCATGACTCTTCGGCCATGAATAACCACAACTCAAGATGCGTTTAGTAACTTTTATTCCCTGTTAGTTACAATACTAATCATTAGTGCAAACTTTATTTGAGTCAACAATTACGTATTAATTCATTAGAAGGTGCCAAAAACATAACCTAAACAAAACTTGCATCAGAAGACATTCTAAAGCATTAGCAAGTCAACAAATGAATCGAAGGTGAATAAGTCAACATAAGCAGCAGAGTTCAGCAAATCAGTCCGTCAATCATTTGTCTCTGTGTTTGCCAGTGTTTTAGATTAGGGACCTCATCTAACCCAGATTAGCATTAGCATGTGGGACTTCATACGAAAACAGTTTAGAACATGAATTTGGGAATCATCTAGCTAAGAGAAAATCTATTAGATAGCGCAGTTGGTACCTAGAAAGAAAAGGCAAAAAAGGCAATTCAGTCACATTGCCATATCTACCTATCCTCGGTATAGATCAGCAACAAAGTCAGTCTTCGTCTTCAGGTCATCAATTGGTCAGCATCACATCAAGCTCTCAAGAGCATGAACCCAATGACAGAATCTCAAATCTTCTCTCCAATATTGCATCAATTTCGGAATAAGGTCTCGTCTCTCTACCTATCCCCTCTGACACATTGTTATATCAAAGTCACCCAGACTATCCCCTAATTCCTGATTGGTCAATTAATCACACGATTTTACTTTATCCAATAAGTTTTATAATTCAAATCTATGAATTCTAATATTACACGGTTCTCAGGTTGCTGATTGGTTCACTGTACAATGTCCTCAAACCCGGCTCGCCAGGTATCGAAAATGTTGCATCTTCTTCTCCAGGCAGTGTCTCTGTTGTTCGAGTCCTGGGAAAGTACACTCAGAGCGCTTTACACACTTTTGCTGCATTTGCAATTCCATCATCTCCTGTCCGTTGGTTCATGCAAAGGTTTTAGCTAAGCAAATTTTATTAAACAATGAGCAGTTCACGGTTAGTTCAATTTGTCAGCATCTTTTCCGTTGAACGTTAATATTCAGCTTCTGCACAAGGCCTGGTAAAACTAGGCCACGACTGTTACTCTAACTACGTGTGGGTGTATTGTACTGGGAGAAAACTAGGCGCTCTGGGTAGAGAGGTGAATATCAACGAAGAATGTCGAATCTCGAAATGGTGCACTCTTGAAAGACCACACCCAAAAGGTCTTGATAGATGCTAAAAGCACTATTGCAAATATAAAGTACAAGAGGCACTCATTATAACATGAAAAATAATAGTACTCATAAGTCAGTATACATAGGTATTGTTTTGTCATATATTTCTGAAAATTAATAGGATTATTTCCAACATAATCCCCAATTACAGTATCACTGTCCAAATCCAAATAGTAGAATGAATTGATCTGTTGTTCCAAGATTGCTATGATCCAAAGTCCAAGTCCAGATTTCTCTAATCAAAGTTCAATCATATTCTTCAAAAGATGATATAGCTTATTATTTAAACTTTAGCAGCTGCATCCAAATTGATAGCCAGTCCAGATTTTCTCAAATCAAGGTTCAATCATATTCTTCAAAGGATGATATAGCTTATTATTTACATTTTAGCAGCCGCATCCAAATTGATAGCCAACACGTGTTTCATCCGGGAGTTTCCCAATGACTTCATCAGGGCTAAACATATATGTAGATGCGTCCTTTATCATAAGTATTCCTTACAAGCGAATCCCAGAATAATTCCGTTAAGCAACTTATCTGCTGATATCAGTTATATCAATCCACCTTCCGATGAGTCAAAACGTGAAGCGCAAGTACGCATGTGTATCGATGAAGTAACAAAACTTGAGTTATATCATCCTTTGAAGAATATGATTGAACCTTGATTTGAGAAAATCTGGACTGGCTATCAATTTGACTTATGAGTACTATTATTTTTCATGTTATAATGAGTGCCTCTTGTACTTTATATAGGCCACGACTTTGGCTAAGTTAAGCTCTACAATATAATGCAAAACATAAGTTATATCTCTCAATATGACAAACTACTATGTTATTTTAATAAATTTTCAATATTTCACATATGTTAGTTGCTCTTTTAATATAATTTGTGAATCTTGGTGATCGCTTTCCGAGGTCACAATTTCAAACATGCACATCATTTCTCTACGTTAATCATTTTCTACATTTTTCATTATTCAAAATACATAAACATTCATTAATCATTTCTAATCAAGACATTTGCATTAACATAAGGAAGAAAGTGTAGCATAGCAATGGATGGATTACATTACATTAGAATACAACATCTTCCTTTCCAGAGGGGAGAAAAAAACATTGAATGAGCCTGGCATGCAGGGAGAACAATCCCTGCATGTCAGGACACCTGTTTTTTTATTTTTCAAAAACAAGCTCATCCATGAGGTATTTGCTTTTAAAAATCAAAAAAGTTGTATAGCGAATCTGAAACCACATGCCTGCTGGGCAAACACTTCTGTCTTTACAGCAACCACGGCACCAATGGTTGCCCTGAAAGTAACGAGATTCTGCTAGACAGACGTGATCTCAAATTAGAGTGTGTGAACTTTTTTGCTTATACAGGGTCATCCCCAGTCTTTTTGCCTCCTGCCTCCTATTTTGTCTGACCTGTTGCTATTGGCTTTTGAACACTGAACACTTTAACACTGCTAATCAGTGCTAAAGTGCACATGCTGTCTGTGTAAATTGTATGGTTAATTGATTCATCCATGGTTGGCATATTTGATTTACTAGTAAGTCCCTAGTACAGTGCACTAGAGGTGCCCTGGGCCTGTAAATCAAATGCTACTAGTGGGCCTACAGCACTGGTTGTGATACCCACACAAGTAGCTCTGTAATCATGTCTCAGACCTGCCACTGCAGTGCCTGTGTGTGCAGTTTTAACTGTAAATTCGACTTGGCAAGTGTACCCACTTGCCAGGCCCAAACCTTCATTTTCTTACATGTGAGGCATCCCTAAGGCAGGCCCTAGGTAGCCCCAAGGGCAGGGTGCAGTGTATGGTTAAGGCAGGACATATAGTAATGTGTTTTATATGTTCTGACAGTGAAATATTGCTAAATTCGTTTTTCACTGCTGCAAGGCCTATCCATCTCATAGGTTAACATGGGGGCTACCTTTAAATCTGATTAAAGTTTAGATTCCCTTTGGGAGCGGATCGGCATGTGGTGTTTGGGGTCTCTGAGCTCACAATTTAAAAATACATATTTTAGTAAAGTTGATTTTAAGATTGTGTGTTTGAAAAAGCCACTTTTAGAAAGTGAGCATTTTCATGCTTATACCATTTCTGTGACTCTTCCTGTTTGTGGATTCCCTTTCTGGGTCAGTTTGACAGTTGGGCTGGTTGCACCTCACATTAGACAGTGACACAAAGGGAGCTGGGGTTTAGTCTGCATTTTCTGATGAGCCATCTGTGATAGAAGGGAGGGGAGGAGTGGTCACTTACACCTGAAAGGGCTGGGCCTGCCCTCACACAATGCAGTCTCCAACCCCCTGGTGAGTGTCTGGGGCCTGGCCTGGGCAAGGCAGGATTTCACATTCAAGAGAGACTTTACTTTGAAGTGGGCCTACTTCAAAGGAGACAATGGGTATAAGAAGGGCACCCAAAACCACAGACTGGAGAACACTTCTGGAAACCAAGAGGAACCTCTGCCTGGAGAAGAGCTGAAGAGCTGAGGAAGAAGAGCTGCCCTGCCTGTGACTGTGCTTTGAGGAGCTATCCTGCAGTTGCTGCTTCTGCCAGAGTAAGAGGGCAAAGACTGGACTTTGTGTGCCTTCCATCTTCTGAAGAACTCTCCAAGGGCTTGATTTAGAGCTTGCCTCCTGTTGTTTGAAGTCTCAGGGACAGCAAAGACTTCTCTCTGCCAGCACCTGGAGTCTCTGGAGAGATTCCTACTCTGCCAAGTGGTGTCCATCTAGTTGCTGGGACACTGGAAGGATAAGCTGGCAGCCTAAGAGGAAGAAATCCACGCACAGAACGCTGTTCGGGGAAAAGATCGATGCAACTCCAATCGGCGGCTGAAAAATCGATGCACTGCTGGCTGCGCGGCTGAAAATCGATGCTTGCCTACAACGCGACCGCAGAATCGGCGCACGGAGCTGGAGAAACGATGCACAGCATCGTTGACGGAGGCTGGTGAAATCGCAACCCGTGCTGCATGGTTTTTGCATCATCGTGCGGCTGGATTTCCAACGCAAGCACCGCTGTGCGTGTAAAAACAACTCAAGGCCTGCCCGGACCCAAGAGTGCTGACCAGATTGACGCATCGCTCTCCTGCGGAGAGAAGAAACTATGCGCCCAACCCGACAAAAGGAGAAACAATGCAAGACCTCGCCCGTGAGTGAAATCGACGCATCGCAAGCACTTTTTGACGGACACTCGCCCGTACGGGGTTATTTTTGATGCACACAAGGTCCATTTTCACGCTAACAGTGTTAGTGTGTGTTTAAAACTATATGAAGACTCTTTTTGCTTTTTAATTGATAACTTGATTTGTGTATTGTGGATTTTTGTCGGTTTGGTCTTGTTTTGTTTAGATAAATATTCTCTATTTTTTCTAAACCTGTGTTGTGTCATTTTGTAGTATTTTCATTAAGTTACTCTGTGTGTTGGTCCAAATAGTTTACACCTAGCACACTGAAGTTAAGCCTACTGCTTGTGCCAAGCTACCAAGGCGGCAAGCAGGGGTTAGCTGAGGGTGATTCTCTTTTACCCTGACTAGAGTGAGGGTCCTTGCTCGGACAGGGGGTAACCTGACTGCCAACCAAAGTCCCCATTTCTAACAGAGTGGATCGTCCTTTGTCAGGGGAGTGAAGGCTAGAACCTCTGCTGAACAGGCAGGCCACAAGCTCAACATTAAATGACTCTGTCAGCTATTTTCCTTTGCACAGGGTGCTTGGGAAGAGGACCTGAATATAAACCTGAGTATAGTACTGATGGGTCAATATGTCTTTTTTGTGTAAAGTCTTTTGCCCTGTTTAACTTTCTTTTTTATTTTGAGGGAACCAGCAGCTCCCCGGATGCTGCTACTGGTCCCTTGCAGCTACTTTCAGTGCACGACATGTCACAGGCAGTACCCATCTTTTAAAATAGTTTTAAAGCCATTAAAACAAATTGGCCATTTTTTAATAGTTTTATGACAAATGTGCTTCCTGTCTGTACAGTCACCTGCTGCAAGGTGGTTAACATGGGAGCAGACCTGGCAATCTCTCCCCTTCAATAACTCCCTCTTGCCCATCCATGTTGTGTTATTTGTACCGTCTTCTGGAGTTGTATACATATTATTTACTCATCTGGGTCACCGTAAAGAATGCCTCCCCCAGCCTGGTCCTATTTCCCTGTCTATGTTTTCTGTCCTAGCTCGTGCTTTGTTTTCATCCATGCTGTGACAGCAGCTTTCTCCAGTGGTATACGATCTAATGGGTAAGTGTGTTTAAAAAGTAATTATTTCTACTCCTCATATGTAGTCCCAGTCATTATTTTTCAGGTGGTCCCATGTCAGTTAGAAGAGAAAAAAATGAAGTGGAGGTGTAACCTCACCCCCCTCTGGGTGCTATAAACCCCAGCTTACCCACATCATTTTCTGTTTCTTTTCTCCTCCTTTTGGACTTGGACAGTAACGGAGAACCCCTGCCGGGATCAGATCTACAACATTGCATCCTGGAATTGATTGTGCCAGGCACCGGGGGATACGGGCACCCAACGTGGTGAGGAAGGACAAGAGTTGGAATCTGACCGTGTCTTCCTTGGTAGTCCTTCAACTGAAGTTGGCTGCTGATACGGAAAATGTGGGAAGGATAAGTACGTTCCCTGCACCAAAATAGACTGAGCACAGGACTGACCTGAGTAGAGGGTAAGCAGATATGAGTTCCGAGTGTCAGGAATAAGGCTGTGCGCGGTCCAGGTCCCACCCGAAACTCTACTGCGTGGATTTGCGGCGCTTTATGCGCACCACTGGTCATCCTCGCTTGTTCCAAGAATGGCCATCAGTGTCGTCTGCCTTGTGGTAAAGCTCACGTAGCTGCAGGTTCAGGGCTTTGGTGGACAAGATGCACTTATCAGTGCTATCCTATGAAGGGACTACATTTCCCATGTTTTTAGAGGTAGCAGCCATCTTGGGTGTGGCAGGCCTATTAAGCCCTGCCACACCCAAGCACGTTGCTCACTATTTTGAAGACTTCGATGCAGTCAGACCTCGAGGGGGTTTCCTCTGAAGAAAAGCAGAATTCCTTCAGAGCAGATTGGCAGTAACTCGGAGGATCCTTGTTTCCATGGTGAATTCAGATACAAATAGGTCGTACTCGTGGCGGTAAGGTCTTGATGAGCCCAACCCAGAAGGGAGTTGTTTCTTCCGAAGGTAAAGCGTCCCCTTAGCTTTACGAGCGAAGCATTTCAGACCACTTTGATAAAGCGCTCCGGGCCTCAACATTCAAACACTTCAGTTCACAGCAATAACGCGCATTTGCACAGCGCTTCAGTTCACAGGAATAAAGCACATTTGCCCAGCGCTTCAGTTCACAGGAATAAAGCGCATTTGCACCGCGCTTCAGTTCACAGGACTAAAGCGAATTTGCCAAGCGCTTCAGTTCACAGGAATAACGCACATTTTCACAGCACTTCAGTTCACATAAATAACGCACATTTGCACAGCGCTTCAGTTCACAGGAATAAAGAACATTTGCCCAGTGCTTGAGTACACAGGAATAACGTGCATTTGCACAGCGCTTCAGTTAACAGGAATAAATCACATTTGCACAGCACCTCAGTTCACAGGAATAACGCGCATTTGCACAGCGCTCCAGTTCACAGGAATAAAGTGCATCCGCCCAGTGCTTCAGTTCACAGGAATAATGCACATTTGCCCAGCGCTTCAGTTCACAGGAATAAAGCACATTAGTTCAGCGCTTCAGTTCACAAGAGTAAAGCGCATTTGTCTCGATATCCACAGTGCTTCAGTTCACAGGAGTAAAGCGCATTTGCCTCGATATTCAAATCGCTTCAGTTCACGGAAGCAAAGCGCCCTTGGCTCAAGATTCTAAGCGCTTCAGTTCCCAGGAGTAAAGCTCACTTGCCCGATACTCAAAGCACTTCAGTTCCCAGGAGTAAAGCGCACTTGCCTCAATATTCAAAGCGCTTCAGTTCAAAGGAGTAAAGCGCACTTGCCTCAATATTCAAAAGCAATTCAGTTCACAGAAATCAAAGCGTCCTTGGCACAGTAATCAAAGCGCTTTAATTTACAGGAGTACAATTGTGAAAATGTTTCAAAGATATGCAAATCACAGTTTCATTTTTTTAGGAAGCATAATATGTGAGCTACATATTTAAGTGTTTTATAAAATGTGAGATACATATTTAAGTGTTTTATGATATGTGAGATACACATTTAAGTCTTTACGAATTTCTAGACTGAGATATAACGTTTTAAGTTTTAAGAATGCATAGTAGTTCCATGATTGATATTCAGAGAGTGTCCATAGTCTAAGGCTCTTGTCTTCTCAAGGTTCTGAGGTTTCAGTTCATTTTTTGTTTCATAATTCAAAGAAAGGGCTATGCCCAATTCAGAAAGGGTCTCAATCTGATATTACGGAGAAGCCTTTATTCAAGAGCTCTACAATATTGGTGAGTTACATTGTTATGAATGAGTATATGCATATTTGTTCTAACTTTTTCCTTTCAGATCTCTCTCCCTGCAGTTCCCTACTCTAATTCCCTTCCCCCCGCCTGGCTTCACCATAACTCTGTGCTATCAAAGCTTTCTGAGTTGGTGACGCCGGGCGGTGGGCCTTTTTGTTCGGCAGCGTGCTGATCCAGAGGAAAAGGCACCCTGACACCGAGGCAGACATAACATCTATTTCATTGCTCCTGAAATGTCTGCGCTAATGGGGGACAGGTGCAGTTCACAAAGGATTTGTAAGTACTTGAAATGAGAAGGTTCCCCACGTGTGCAATAATTATATCTCAGTGCATATAGATTAAATGCTTGCACTTATGAGCCAAGACTGCTATTTAAATAAGGTGGAATTAGTGATAAATTGTTGTTAGTGTAAGTCTGCTGGAGGCTGTTTGCTGATACATGTTCTAATACTGGCACTGGAAGCTGACTGGAAAGATGACAAAAATGGGCAAGCATTCTAGGCAAAGCGTGACTAAGGACTCTTTGTCCTCCAGTACTTTTCCCTACAGAATATGTAGGAGCACGAAATATGAGGACTACTCTTTGGAAAATAAAATTAAGAAGATTGTCTTAGGGGGTAGTGCCTGCCAACTATGCTCTTTCAACTGCTGCCCCTCTAAATGAGGAGCAGTATTTTTATATTTCCAGCTCAGGAGCAGAAGTTGGAACTGTGGATGTGCTTACTTTGAAGTTAAAGGGAAAATATGTTTTCTTCAAGTTTTTGTATTGGTATTTTTTCAGACAGAATAGCACGTACAGTATATTGGAGTATTCTATGATTACATCTGTGACAGGCTTCCATCCCAACCATACTAGTTGTAGCATATTATGACATACCAAAAACATGCTGCAGCATCTTGCATTGTGTATTATTGTTGTTCATATAAACAGTTACATAAACTAAAACTACCCCTGCTTCCTTCTCCACCCCTTCAGCTTCCATCTGTCTATCTGCTCAATGCTTTCACAGTATTGATCAGCTACGGCCCATCCATAATCAGACACAACTCACATGTTCCCTATCCAACCTAGGCTCTCAGGCCTCCCTTCCCATAGGCCTTTCAGCCTCTCGTTTGTGTTGGACGCTTTTCTGGGCCTGATGCATCTTCCATGGGGGGTCTGGTATCAGCTGCAAGAGGGGTTATGGTCTCAGTCAGGAGTAGCAATACTTCTTATGGTTAATATGAGGCCCAGGATCGTCATTTTCCTACTCGGTTTCTTCTTAGTTTTGTCAGGGAGTAGACCTAGGAGATATTGCTTATTCAGGAGCTGGACTTCCCACCCTGTTTTCTCCTTGATTTGGGCCAGTACCTCCATCCAGTATTTTGAAATAACTAGACAGTTCCACACTATGTGGAAGAAATCTGCCTCTACACTTACACATCTTGCACAGCTCTGGTCTCTGGTTGGGTATATAGTGTGTAGTCTCTTAGGGGAGAGGTAGGCTATATTTATAATATTATATTGCACCAGCTTGAATTGAATTGTGCACTTAGCGACACCCTGCAGATACCGTTGTGTAATATATGACAGTTCTTGGGTTGCTTTGGAGTCATCACTAACATGTTGAGAGCCCTCCTCAACTCGCAGTGGTGTTGTCCATTTTACTGCAGGTAAAGGTCGATATAATTGTGTAATCAATTTGCGGTCCCCTGCCAGAGAGAGCATGGCAACCAACGTCTGAATTAGTTCAGGGGCTTCAGGGAACAATGTCCACGCTTCCCTGGCCGTGGCCGCTATTTTTGTATATTGGAGGAACTGCCCTGAGCCCAGTCCAAATGTTGCAAAAGCATCCTGCATGGTTATAAATCAGGCTGCTGGGCAAAGGTTCGAAAACGTGGTGCATTCTCCATCTCACTAGCTGTCCATAGCCTTAGCCTGGGCTATTTGTGAAAGGGTCGTACTATCTACAAGTCTAGATCTGGTGCATTCAGTGCTCTTGATAGCACTCCTTGGGCTGCTGTTTCCCAGACCCAGTATTCCAAGCAGATCACATGGGGTAGAGAGTCTAGGACTCTCTTCCTTCTCATCAGTAGGGCTCCAAGTTGGTGTTCGCCAGACGTGCTGTAGAGGAGTGACTTTTCCCTCTCTCCTCCCTCACCCAGCCAATGTGTTGCATATTGTAGCTGTGTTGCCATATAGTAGAGCACTAGGTCTGGTACCTTCATCCTTCTCCCATTCCAGCTTAAGGGTGTTTAAACCTTTTCTGCATCTCTTTCCAGACCATAGAAGTTCTACCAGCAGCCAATCTAATTCCCAGAACACAAGCCAGATGATCTCATACATGGACCCTGGAGGTTGTAGATACACCTGGGCTATATTAGTTTTGATGAGCGTTAATTTGCCAGTCGAGGACAGTTTTAGTGAGTTCCAAAAGGTGACAAGGGACATAGATTGTGGATTACCCTTTCTAGGTTCAGGTTGTGATTTTGTTGTATGCCATGCATGATGTGTATTCCTATGTGTTTGACACTCTCCACCATCCAGGGTAGTGGAATCTCCTTCAACTGCCCCAGTGGGAACAAGGTTGATTTTTTATGGTTGATGTGGAGTCTGGACAGGTACACAAATTCCCTCATGATGTTCAGTAGGAACAGGACAGACAAGGCAGGCTGATGCAGAAAGATCATTGTGTCATCCACGTAAAGTGAGGTGATATGCAACGTGCGACCCACAGGAATTCCCCATCTCTGCAGTATCTGATGGAGGCAGCATGCCAGGGGCTCCATCGCCAGGGTATAGATCAGAGGGACAGTGGCCATCCCTCCCTCGTGCCCCTTTGTAGTAAGATCTCAGTTGAGTCGTACTCCCTGGTCCATACATGTGCCACAGGTCGCTCGTAGAGTAGTTTAATCCTTTTCTATTTGTGGCCTACTCCTACTTTGTCTAATACCTTCCAGACATACTCCCAGCATACAGAGTAAAAGGCCTGTTTTATGTCCAGGAAGGCCAAAGCATATTGGTCATGTTCTAAGTTAGGGGTGTGTAGGATGTGTAGGATGTGTGTCAAGTGGTGTAGAGTATACACTGTATTCCGACATGGGATAAATCCCGACTGGTACACAAGAACCAGTCTTGGGAGGTGGATCAGCAGGTGTGCCACCAAAGCATGGCTGAGGATCTTCTGAGCTACATTAAACATGGAGAGTGGGGAGTAGGAGGCCGCCTCCCTTGGGCCTTTCCCGGGTTTTAGTATCAAAACAATCAGTGCTTCCCTCATGGAGTCTGGAAGTACTCCTTTGTCCAGAGCTTCAGTATAAACCAGCAATAATGTGTCTGCCAGGGTCCATGAGAAGTTTTTATAGAATTCAGCCAGGCGGCCATTGCCTCCTGGTGCCTTGGCAGTCTTCACAGAATTCACCACTCTGAGGAGATCCTGCTTGGTCAGTTGGGCTCCACTTTCTTCACACTCTTTTGCAGGGTGCCGTGGTAGTGGCATCTCTGGTAGGTATTCAGGGATTAGGTGGTCAATGAGTTGTCAGGGTATAGTGTAGACCCTTCGTAGGTGTTCAATGAAGACCTCTTTTAAGGTCCCATCCGGTCCTTAACAGCCAGTATGGGTTGCGTGCAGGTCTAATTTCTAATCAGCCGCACCTGTCTCTCTCCATGTACAGTCTCCTCTGACTGGAAAGTCACACATGTTTCTCTAGTTGGTCCCATTGTGTGCATAGCTGTTCTCATGCACTTTTCCAGTTCTCTAATACCTCTGGGTTAGTGGACGTTGCTTTTTTTAGGGCCACCATGGTCTGACTTAGAACTCAGTGGATGGTTTACTTCATCACAACTGTGACAGATATCCCATCCACCAAAACCTAAATCCCATTATATCCTATGGGATTTGGATTTCCTCGGATTGGATATCCATCACCATTGTAACGGAGTTCCCTGTTCACTGAGTTCTAAATTAGGTCCCAAGGGCCAGAGCAAAAAAGCAATTTGCAAATCGCAAATTGCTATGCAGTACGGTGTCTCAGACACCGACTGCAACTCGCAATGGGGTCGCAATGACCCACCTCATGAATATTCATGAGGTGGGTCGCAAATTGCGGCCCCATTGCGAGTATAGGCACTCGCTAACATGGAGGCCTGCTGACGTCAGCAGACCTCCATGTTAGCGACCTGCTTTTAAATAAAGAAGTTTTTTTTTTTTTAAATGTAGCCCGTTTTCCCTAAGGGAAAACGAGCTGCATTTCAAATAAATCCGAAACCTTTTGTTTCGGTTTTTTCAGGGCAGGGAGTGGTCCCTTGGACCACTCCCTGCCCTGAAAAAATGTTTTGGGGTCCAGTCTCAAACTGGAAGGGGTCCCATGGGGACCCCTTCCAATTTGCGAGTGGGTTGCCATCCACTTGAAGTGGATGGTAACTGCGACTCCATTTGCGACCGCGTACGCGGTCGCAAATGGAGTTGCATACCACTGCGACTCGCAAATAGGAAGGGAACACCCCTTCCTATTTGCGATTCGGAAATGCATTTTGCGAGTCGGTAACGACTCGCAAAATGCATTTCTGCATAGGAAACACGCATTTGCGAGTCGCAAACGGCTGATTTTGCCGTTTGCGACTCGCAAAGTGTTTCCTACATCTGGCCCTAAGTCTTTTCTTTTTGCGTCAAGTCTCTCTCCAACATCTGCCGTATCCACATAGACATTGTCATACAGACTCGTCTTATGGCCTCGTTCCTCGCATCCCATTCTACTGCCTTGCTCCCTCCCCTACGCCAGTTGTTTTCGAAATAGTTCTCTATGGCATCTGTCAGTGTCCCCAGAAAGACCTGGTCTGTCAGTGCCTCCAACCTGAGTTTCCACAACAGAATCCTAGGTGTCAGCCTGATCAGAGAGTAAGTGATCAATAGGTGCGATTGGTCCAATGTAAAGTGGGGCAAGTAGGTCAAATCCACCACACACGGTGTTGCATCTACCTGTGTGAGAAAGTTGTATAGTCTGCTGTACATGCCAGCCACTGGAGTATAACAGGAGTATTCTAGCGTCTGCGGATATTGCACTCACCATATATCAGCCAATCCCTTGCTTGCCTTTGCCTGTATAAGCTCTGCCGTCATGTTGGGTTTAGTAACTTGTTTGTGCGGAGACGTATGCATCGTACCTACTAATACACAGTTAAAGTGGCCTGCTATTACTACCTCTGCTACTATGTAACTCTGCGCTGCTGCTAGCACTGTGCTGAAGTAGTCACCGTCATCAACATTTGGTACATAGTCATTAATAAGGCATGGCTCATGTGCAGTTACCATGCTCATCAGGACAACATACCTCCCTTTGGTGTTTACGTAGATGTGTGTCATCCTGAAAGAGACACCAGGGGCAACCCGTATCAAAGCCCCCTGTGCATATCCAGAGTAGGATGTGGCATGTACTTGAACCTTCCACCTTTTCCTCAGACATTTAATGCAGTCTCACCACATGTGTGTTTCCTAGAGGAAGGCTAAGTAGGCATGTACCCTACCTCTTTTCTCAAGCCTGTTCAGTCCTTGTGCATTCCAGGTTAGGAATTTGTTTTTGGCCCCTGTCTGTATAGTGGGTGTCTCAAGTGGGTATCCAGGCACATCTACAGGGTGCTGCTAGCCAACTCACTACTCTATATCGCCAGCAGATGGTGGAAGCCCCCCAACATAGTATACCAACAAATCGTAACATTTCCCTCAAAGTATTGCCCTCAACCCCTCCTGCAGGCAGAATGTACAGGACACCCTCTGACTCAACGTTCAGCCAAACGGGGCACCACACCCAGACCCAATCTCCCTCCTCTGATAACTACATAGTGCTATAGAGTTGTAGGTGTAAACACTGCTAGAGTCACGAAACCTCTGCAGGCCGCTAGACCATTAGTGGTATGCAGCAGTCCACAGGAGGTCGGGCTCTCAGCCTCTCTGAATCTTGAAGTGGAAATTAGTTTATAGAATGTAATTATATCTGTGGCCCCCAACATCAGTGGGTGGTTATACAATCCCCTAATCAGGGCAGTCATCATCGCAGTCTTTACCTGGCCTATTAAACAAACCCATCTTTGTCGCTGGGCCGCCCATCTCCGGGCTGTTGGCTTTCTATCCAGCATCCGTGCTGTCAGAGACCATGTGGCTTGTGTAAAGGTGTTCTGCTCCGCAGTGTCCAGAGGTGCAATTTGCAAGGTTCTATCAGGGCAGACAAGGATGCAGCCCTCTTCTGCCGTGTCCAGGGTCTGAAGCGATGTTGCTGGCGTTGTCTTGTTCCTGTTGGAGCAGTGCACTGTGCATTTCCGAACCCCCCCTCCAGTTGGAGCTCCTCTGCTTATGACCCAGTCAAAGGAATTTTCAGCCAGGCTGAAGCCCCATGCAGTGACCCATAGAAGGGGACTCGCCCCTTGTGTTGGATTCAGAGTTTAGCAGGGAGCATCAGACTGTATTTGATATTACTCACCCTTAATAGTTTTTGACTGGCATAAAGTCTTTCTGAAGGTCTTGTACCCTCTGAGTATAATCTGGAAAGATGAATATTTGTTTGGCCTCATACCTCGTGGCTGTGCATGGGTATGTGCTGGAGTATTAGGTCTAAGTCCCTGTAATTAAATAACCGGGCTATTAGCACTCTGGTTGGTGCTCTCAGTTTCAGCAGAGTCACTAGTGCCCTGTGAGCTTGTTTGATTGAGAAGGATTTACATAGATGTTTGGATTTGAGTTTATTTACAATCAAGCCTTCTAAGAAAAGTTTTGCTGATGGGCCTTTCACCCATTCCAAGAGGCCAATTAGATGTATGTTATTTCTTTTGGAGCATCCCTCAGCATCCTCAATTCATTCATCCATTCGCATTGCACTAAATTTAAGGCCCAACACTGTGCCTTGAAGTGACCTGATTGCCTCTTTGAGGATTGCTACATCTCCCTTTGTGTATATAACTTTGTCTGCCACGTTTCGCAGATCCATGCGGTGGTGGTTCATCTCAGTGTACAGTCTAGCCAGGTACACTGTTCAGAAAATACTATGTCTCAGTACTTAGTTGTCACTTTGCTATAAGCGGTAGACCTTTCTCTGGTTTTGTAGGATTCATAAACACATATATATTCATTGGGGATTCTCTGATCATTATTTACAATTTCTCTCCCTGGTTTGTTTTAATCTTGACACAGGTCCTACTGCTTATAGAAAACTAACAGCAGGGGTACCTATAACTGATTTTAATCCTTAACACTCCCCTCACAATCAAGCAGAATTTATAGCCTTAATATTGGCTAGCACCTACTGGAAAAATCTCCAGCAAAGAGCCCTCTCGAGGGGCCTGTCGGGCATTGCAGCATTAGCCTGACAAGGAACAATGCCAGTGATAAATAATGCCCTCTAATGGTGGGTGAGGGCGCTTGCTCCTAAAAAGCTAATGCTTTGGGTGACCAATATGTTCTAGATGACTAAGTACAGAGGCATAATATTTTTGGAACAGTGCACCTGTCTAGACTGTACATTTATGCTTTGGTAGACTGTACACTGGGCCGTGGTAATTCTCCCAGTACCTCTTCTTTTTGATTGATGGGTCATCTCTATGGCCATCATGTCCATTTTATTTTCCAGTACAGCTCTAGTTCCTTGTATTGCAGCTAGTATTTACGCCGTGACTTGTGTTTGTTATCTGGGGTCTGGGTTGGGTCTTTTTTCAGGGTCAGGTGTCAGTGTCTCAGGCCTGTTGGCAGTATACTGGTCAATCTTATTAATTTGTGCATCCTTTGGTCCCTTCTTTTTGCCCATCTTTAGGATAGCACACAAAGCACCAGCTCTGGGTCACAAAGTGGTTGCCGTAGTTATGTTCCAATGCTACTCAGGGCTCTGTGTATTTTCTCTGTTACCTGCCTGGTATTCACAGGTCTCACCTCAACCACCTACAGTGTGTGCTTGTTGTCAGTGTCTCTTTGCATGTTATTGCAAACTGTTTCTTTTCTCTGCCAGTAGCTTACGAATAGATTTTGTTCAGGAGGTCAGGTGTTTAGGTGACTATTTACTGTCCAGCCCCCAGGATCTGGCCTTCTCTATGCCCCCACAGGTATTCTGCGGTTCCCCAAAAGGTGTGCAGGGCCTCTCATTGGGCCACTTATGGTTAGGGTTGTCTGTGAGGAGAAGGGAGCGCTTCTCCCTGCTGGTGGCATTTTTGTCTCCCAAGGCGCTGCTTTGCCACCCTTTCTCCACCGGAGCACTCCAGGTCTTCCTTTCTGTGTTGCCATCTGGGGTCCTAAACTGCACCAGTCCTTGCTGCTGCAGATCTTCACCAGGGCACTCAGAAGAGGGGTGGCTTCAATGCATCTCAGGGTGGGGGGTTCACTCACCGTTTTCCTTGCCTGGCAGAGCAGCCTCTGAAATGTTCACTGTCGCACCCTGGCGGTCCGTTGCTCAGGCCTAGTTTGTATTTTTAAATGGCATCTTGCGCCATACATTGCTCACAGGACTTGGATCCCATCCCTGGCAGTAGTGTAGTCTTCAAGGTCTACAGTCAGTCCCTGTTAATGTCTGAGTGCTGCAGGTTTACGGGGGTTCCCGTTGTTCATGGCTACCATCTTGAGGGTAGTCTAATTTCCTCCGCCTATTCACAGGCTGTTGCTCGTGTTGGAGTTGTCTCAAGCTGGCACCATAGTATCAACAGCACCCAGGTCAGCACTATCCCCCGAGGAGGCCTCACCTCAGACCTCTCTCAGGATTTTCGCCCTAAGTAGTGCTGGAGTTGAGGGTATCGGGCAGCAGCGCCAGAACCTCGGAGGTGCAGGGGTGTGATTGCATTTTCTGCTGGAGCCCAATGTGTACCAAAGATCAGGATGCAGTAGGATTATATCTTCACGCCGAGAGCAACAAAGAGGCATGTTTATTCAGCCATCCTAGCTTGCCATGCTCCCAAAGGGAAAACATGTTGATATGAATATGTTGCCAGAAATCTTGATGAGGATAAGGCAAAACATGGGATTTCCACTGAAGGAACTGTCTAGCACTTTTTTGGAGCCAATTTTGGGACAATTTCAGTGACCAGATTCCTTGGGACAACCTTTACACTAACTTATATCTGATGTGGTGAAAAGAGAATTGGAGGACCTTGACAAAATCTGTATTCCTACATTTATGTCTAGGTTATATATCTTGTAAGTGATAGTGAAGACTATGACTGACTTAGTTTCAGTTTATTCTATCATGGTCAGTTTAATCAGGTATATTTAAGGGACAGGTGGAAAGTATCCTAAAAGACCTGTCGGATAAGAAGATTGGTTCCGCACGGAGGAAATCTTATACAGGGGCCTATATAGTAATGCAGGTTGGACTATATGGGGCCCATACAATTCAGTCGTTGATCACTGTCATCAAGAGTCTATGTAAGGCTGTTCAAGAGGGTTCTGAGTCTTCTTTGCCTCTAGAAGCACTGGTGGAGAAGGTAGAATTGTTATCTGATATCTCATTTGACATAGTAAGAGCATCAACTTTGGCAGAAGGAGCAGCTATGTCTGCCAAAAGGAACCTTTATTTGAAGGAGTGGTATACCGATGCAGCACAGAAATCAGTCACTTTACATATTCCACTAGAGGGAAGCAGATTACTCGTGCCAGATCTCGAAGAAAAAGACACAGTACTTTCAAAGAGAAGAAACATTCCTTATTGGTTTGCCAGAATTTTGGGACAGCTGGTTCAGGATTTCATTCTCCTTCAAAGTCTTCCTTTTGTCAGCCCTCAAGAAGAACTGGTCTACAACAACAGTTCTTAATTACTAGGAAACAGAGAGGCAATGATAAAAAACAGAGGATCAAAAAGGTAAGTCCTTCTCTCCCTCCAAAAAACAGTGTTCCTGGCTATGCCAAGGAAGGCTTACTTCAGGCAGTAGGAGGAAGAATAAGATTGTTTCAATGAGCATTGGAGGAAACTACTTCAGATGCCCGTGGTGAGGCAAAGATAGTTTCTAGAAACCCCAATAGAGACTGGGATCATTTCTATGCCAGAATATTGAGATCTAATCTAAAGAAGGCTAGTAGCAGTGAGGTTTTAAAGTTGAGGAGAAAATCATCTCCATTCCCTGAAAGCAACTCACATCAAGCAGAAGGAGATTACAGTGACTGACAATCCAAGCAGAATCTTTACATAATTCCAGATGCGTTCTGTCAACCTCAATATTTTGCCCAAATAAATCAGCAGTTAAGGGAACTCTTCATTGACCTGTTCACCTCCAGAGAAGACTCTCAGCTCCTCACATTGTTCTTATGCTATCAGGATCCAGAGCCATGGTGGGTAGATGCACTATCTTCACTTTGGCTTCCTCTGCTGCTATATGCATTCCCACCTGTTCTGCTCATCCCTCGTCTACTTATAAAAGTTCAGAGGGAGGTAGCAAAAGTGATAGTGGTATGACCGTTTTGGCCCCACCAGTCTTGGTTCCTCCTTTTAAAGACTATGGACATTCTTCCACCTTGGAGGATTTCATTGTCTAGCCATGCTCTCAAGTCATTGGGCTGCCTCCCTCTTCAGAAACTAGCCCTGTCGGTGTGAAAGTTGAGAGTGTCTCGTTTCAAAGGAGAGGACACCTAGTAGGAATCATTTAGGATTCCAGATGTCCCTCTGCTTTAAAGTTTTACTCCAAACATTGGTGGAAGTATGAGGAATGGTGTTCCTCTAGATCTCTGTCTCCAGTAGAATGTGAAACTTCATCAATGTTACAATAATTAGATGTTTTTCAAAAATATCTGGCTGTTACTACTTTCAGGACTCAGTGGGCAGCCATCAAATCATTTAGAGAACCATGGACCAACTCTAGCAAGGACTTAGATTTAGCTGTTAGACTTCTAAAATGTTTTGCTATTTTGTTGTCTATATTTTGAGCTATTATTCCACTGTTGGATCTGCCACTGCAGGATGTGTCCTGTGAGCCACTTGATTTTGGTTGATCTAAAATATTTGTCATTAAGAGTGGCTATCATTTAAGGTAGAAGGATTAGGGAACTTGGAGCCTTAATTTGTAAACTGCCATTTTTTTAAATACTGGAAGATAGGGTTTTATTTAAACATAATCAGACTTTTCTTCCCGGAGTGGCTTTCAAGGTGCATATGGAGAAAGAAATCTTATTGCAATGTCTTTGCTTCTCCTTCATTTACGTTGAAAGAACATTTTCATTTGTTAGATGGAAGGAGGGCAATGTCCATTTACTTCCAGCAGCCTAAGGTGAATAGAAAATCTGAGCTTCCTTTGGGACTTTTGGTGCCCTTAACCATGTCAACAAGCATCCAATATTACCTTGATTCAATGATTAGAACAACTATTGTACTGGCATATTCTTTGTGTAACATCCCTCTACCTGAAGGTATACTGGATAAATCCACCAGAGAGGTGAGGGCCTCTTGGGCTGAGGCACGGAGGGTCCCTTTGTGTGAAATATGTCGATCAGTCACTTGGGCTCCAGCTTAACCTTTTGTAAGCACTAATGAATTGAGCTTGCAGCGGAGGGTACATCTTTTAGGGAAAATGTGTTAAATACAGTCTAGTCTGCATACTTTAAGTTATTGTTTGTGTACTAGTTAAATAAGAGAAAGCATGATTAGTGACTGTTTCAGTTGTGTTTCGAGATGGGCTGGTCATGAGGGTCAGCTTAAGCTTTGGTAATCCTTTGCCTTGTTACTCTGTCAATGCTTGTTGCTTATTGAAGGCAATAACACAATCGTCAGTGAAGTGATGAAAAGGATGGAGATTTTGTTTCAGTTCCAGGTGTTCCCGGTGGTAAAGGGCAATAAGTAACATTTTATTAAGTCCTACGAGAGTAACATCTCTCAAGTGCACCTATATCAAAATCTTCCTTGGACGTTTGAAGTTTTAGCATGCAGACACACATACATGCACACACCAAACAGGTATAATGTGTACAGTAGCAGCACAAGCTTCCCTGATACACATGGCATAGAATATTCCTAACACAAGCACCAAGAGTAAACAACATGGCCACTGCAGGAGTAGTCTAGTGTTAGACCTGACAGCCTTAGGTTGGTCACCCCCAACTTTTTTGTCTGCCTCCTTCCATTATTTTTACCGTGATTTTGCTGGTTTTAGGGCTCTGCATACTTTACCACTGCTGTCCAGTGCTAAAGTGCATATGATCTCTCCCCTAAACATGGTAACATTGGTTCCTACCCAATTGGCATATTTAATTTACCTGTACGTCCCTAGTAAAGTGCACTAAATGTGCCCAGGACCTATACATTAAATGCTACTAGTGGGCCTGCAGCGCTGATTGTGCCACCCACATAAGTAGCCCTTTAATCATGCCTCAGGCCTTCCACCGCAAGGCCTGTGTGTGCAGTTTTACTGCCACTTCGACTTGGCATTTAAAACTACTTGCCAAGCCTTAAACTCCCCTCTTTCTACATATAAGTCACCCCTAAGGTATGCCCTAGGTAACCCATAGGACAAGGTGCTATGTAAGTAAAAGGCAGGACATGTACCTATGAGTTTTACGTACCCTGGTAGTAAAAAAATCATAAATTCATTTTCCACTACTGTAAGGCCTGCCCCTCTTATAGAATAGCATTAAAACTTCCCTCATAAAGTTTTAAGAGGTAGATTCTGTTCTGGAAGGAGTAGTCCTGTCATGTTTAGTATTGTCAGAATGGTAGTAGAAAATCCTGAATACGGGTGAAGTTAGATTTAATATTACCTTTTTAGAAATGCTACCTTTAGAAAGTGGGCATTTCTCTGCAATTACTGCAATATGTGCCTTACAGCCCTGTCTCCAATCCACGCCTGGTCTATGCTGGTTGACAGCTCCCCTTGTGCACTCCACTCAGACAACCATAAACACAGGACACTCAGTCACATCTGCATTTATCTGCAGACTGAATGGGTCTCCCTAGGCCGGATGGGTAGAGGCGCTCCCTCTTACACTTCAAAGGCCAGTGGCCTGCCCTCTCACAAAGTACCTATAACCCCCACAAGGATTCTGGCAGAGAAGACTAGGCTGAAAGGGGAACTTGTGCACTTCAAAATCAGTGTTTGGAATTTCCCCCACTTTAAAGGCACTTTTGGGTATATAAACTGGGTCTCTGACCCCACCAAATCACTTCTGGACATACACCTGGACTCTGTCAGAGAGACTACCTGGCTGCCCAAAGGACTCATCTGAATTGCTTTGCCGAAGGACTGCTTTCTTGCTTGTTGCCCTGCTGCCTGGTACTCCTGACTCTGCTAGAAGGACTATGCCTTCCTCCTAAAGTGCTCTCCAAGGATCTTCAACACATCGTCCTTGGGCTTCAAAATATCCCCACATCTCAGTAAGGAACCAAGGCTCTGCTACTGGAAATCGACGCATCACCTTGAAGCGTGGAAAGAAACAACCCGTCGTCTGTGCTGCACCGGAAAAATCAACACAACACCTTATTTTTGCACACATCTCCTCCTCTGCAGGCCCTGCGCGTCATTATTTTTGACGCATCCCAGGTACTGTGTGTTACAAAGAAACAACAACTGATTCTTAAGGGTTGAGACTCTTTAAAATCTTTAACAAGAGATATTTTCACTTATGCTTACTGGATTATTGACATTTTTACATTATTTTATTCAGATAAATATTATCTCTTTTTCTAAACCTGTGTGGTGTATTTTTGTGGTGTTTTCACTGTGTTACTGTATGATTTATTGCACAAATACTTTACACATTGCCTTATAAGTTAAGCCTGCCTTCTCTGTGCCGAGCTACCAGAGGGTGAGCACAGGATAATTTGGGTTGTGTAGTAACTTACCCTTACTAGGATTGTGGTTCCTACTTGAACAAGGGGGTATACCTCTGTCAACTAGAGACCCCATTTCTAACATATAGTATGTAAAATGACCATAGTTCCAGCTTTGAATGCAATGGCTGAACCAATAACACACCCATTGGTGCATCACTAGCTTCTCAACCCTGAAGCACTGCGAGACACAGGAAACCACCACAACCTAAACAAAGAATGAGAATAGTCTGCCCTTATCGACTAGGAACATGGGGGCTCATGGGCTAGAGAACACTGCCCTTTTCTTGCTGAACTATAAGCGTTACATATTGCCCCCTTGTGGCTGTACCACCGTATACCAAGACGCAATCATGTGCAGCGGTGACCAAGGCCATACCTAGCTAATAGGCCCTCAGAAAAAGAATGTTCTGAATGCAGAGCTGCTCTTTCTTCTCAGGCAGTGCTTCCTTCACACAGAGGGGCGATATGACTGAGGGGGGTAGTACTAGTGCCATGGTGCCAGAGGATCACTTTTTCATGAACAGGGTCATATACCATGGATGCAAGTTCAGATGTCTCAAATTTTGAAAATTCTTAAGCGTTACAACTAATGAGCATACTCAGTGACCTCACTGACACTGGATTTGAAGATAGCAAACTTCAACATTAATAAATACAGCAAGAGACATAATTAACAAGTCAAAAGAATTACCACAAAAAAGTGTAACTTTGGTAGGTGAATACCTGACAAAAGCTGAAGACAATCAATCTGATGTGTCCAGTGGCTCCCCTGTTTAAATGAAGGGGGTCTCCCTTATGGTGGTATTGCTCTTTAAAAAATGTCTCTAGATTTCCCTAGAACATAGGTGCATTTGGACTACAACCCTTTGAGCAACGTGACATTTATCCTGCTGTGAGCAGCAATCCAACCTCCCAATGTGTGAGTCTCCCTTAAGGTTAGACAGTTTTACGCCCTCTGCAAGTTTTCTGTTGTCTGATTCCCTGGATTTTGTATTGTTTTCCATCTCAACTACCCAGTCCAATCTGATTTCATTTTTGCTCTATTAAAAATGTGCCTGCGTTCTGGTGTTCACATTGTACTTTGACAATTTTCAGAGTAACCTGGAAGAGTTGTGGTAGGGTAAAAAAGAAAGCCTGTACACAGATATGACAAGTAACAGTATACATAGCATTATTGTAAATTATTATATGGTGGCAGGAGTGCCAAATAAGAGTGGATGATTTTTTAGAGTACAATCCGGCTGAATTTGGCTTGAAGTAGGGGAAGACTTTATAGAGAATACATTTTTTACAGAAACAGATTTTATGACTGGCAGTATTTAGTGTATTCACAATGTAGGAGGACGCAGATGCAGGTATCCAGAAAAGAGTCAGCCAGTGCACAAATTATAAAGTAGAAACATAAAGGCAGTTGCCAGAATTGATGCACTACAGTCCTCTTTCTTCCAAAACTCTACGCCGCCTGTTTCTTTAGCTTACTGTTGCAGGATCGTTTTCATCCCTGCTTTTGCCCTTTGTAACGGTTTTCCTTTCTTTCTCTTCACTCTGTTTTCTCCAGTTCGTACCTTTCATTATCTTGCTCTGGGTCAGAGTCTATTATAGCCTTAGAACCCGCCGTAGCGGGCTCTACCGGCTATTAAAGGTCCGCTCCCCGCGTTAAATGCCCGAGCCGAAGGCGAGGGCATTTAACAACGGAGAGGGACTTTAATAGCCAGTAGAGCCCGCTATGGCGGGTTCTAAGGCTATTAGAACATTCTGCCACACAGGGCAGAATGTTCTATTAAAAAAAAAATGTTCACGGAGCCCGAGGGGATTTAAATCCCCTCGGGCTCCGTGAGGCTTTGTTCACAGCTGTTGCTGTGAACAAAGCGAACATTGGAATGTTGGCGCTGCGGGCTTTTACCGGCCTGTAAAAGCCCGCAGCAGTCCATTGTCTTCAATGGACATGCCAACATTCCAGTGTTCTAATAATAAATAATACCTCCTAATCACCAAAAGTATATATATATAAAATACCTATTCGAAATAGCCAGTAGGAAGTTATAGTTAGAACCAACTTTTCCCAAACACAAAGATTTTTTTGCTCTGAGAATAACTTTGGTGCCATTTGATGAATGTCTATGGGGATTTAGCAGTTTTTGAACATGACTGCAGCCCGAACCATTGAACGGATTTACACCAAATTTGGCAGAAAGCTAGATGTTGGTCTAGAAAGATCTCTTTTTGTAATGTGGTGAATATCTATTCAGTAGTTTCGGAGTTATTAAAGGGGAAAAAAAATATTTCTGTCAGAATGCTGAACCTTTGCGGATGCACGGGTTTCTACGGGGGATTCGCGGGTACTCGCAGGTACCCACAGGTAACCGTGGACAAAAGCTCAGTGGAAAAAAAACTCACCCACTCACACACCATACCAGTGCTGCGCCTAGCCAAAGGCTGTGTGCAGCGTGGGAATGGGTGCATGTGAGGGGGTTGGCAGCAGCCCCTGCAGCCAACCTCCGTCATGCATCGCAATGTGTGGTGGTTGTATTAAAGTACAGTGTTTATATATTACTCTATGTTCAAAAACATAGAAATTCACTAGAAAAACAATGTTACAGGGATGTTACAGCTAGGTTCACATTTTACTCATACAAAACTATAAAAATTCAGCAGTTATAGTTATACTCATCTGAAGAAGGTATAACTTGTGCTGGAAAGTAACTTTAGGCTACGAGTTATAGTTATGTAGCATAAGCATAACTATTAGTATAGCTATAACTGTTAATTTCTATGCTTTTGTGTGGTAAAACGTGGACCTAACTATAACGCCCCAGTAAACTCAGTTTTTTTTTTCAGTAAATATATTTCTATATATAACAATTATGACACTAAATAACTTAAATACAAAAATGAGTGCTGGTGTCCACCACATGCAACTACTGGCACAAACTAAGCACTGAGTGTAGGCTTGTTGACAGAACCGAATACCATAAATATAATGATACCTTTAGTCTTGTGGTATACAGTAAGTGTTGCATGACCAGCAACTGCTGTCAGATTCACCAGTGGTATCAGCAGAAACATTATTTGAGTCAATGTCTTTGCTTCCCACAGGAGAGAAGACAACAGCAGCAGCAGAAGTGTGAAGGCGTGAAGAGGGAGACAACAGAGCACATGATTGGGCAGTTTTCTTTTCTGAAATCAGCACCACAAGAATAACATACAACATCTGCTTCCAGAACATGAGTTATCAGATCATGTGTTTTCACACCATAGATAACCTAGAACATCTGCCCTGAGAGAAATGAAAATATTGATTGTCCGCTTGCCTAGCATAGACTCCTGTAACACCTGTAACCCCTGCTCTCAAAGCCTTCATAATCTAGGATCTCTACTTCATAAACACAAGTAACCTAGGCACTCAGCTCTCAATGTATGCAGAGCTTAGAAACCCTGTTGTTAAAGGTCAAGTAGCCAGCCACCCCTAGTGTCAAAGAGCATGTCACAGAAAACACTGACTGTGACCATAAGCATGTTAGATCCTCTGCAGTCGATCAGCTTACACTATTATTTGTCTTATTATGAATATACACAATGCACTGCTCTCAAAAGGCATGACCTGTAATTTCTATTTTCAACCAATGGGTAACCTAGCATCTCTTAAAATAGTAATTACATAGACCTCCCTCTCTTGAGGCTTGAGTAACCTGTGAACTGATTATACTCGTTCATGGATAACCAAAAATCTCTACTCTAAAAACATAACCAACATAAGCATGGTAGGGTATAAAGGCCTCCTAAATTTCTAATATAACTGTATTGATGTGTAAAAACTTACAGATAGAATTAATAAGCTGGTACATTTTGTTCTTGTATTTTATTTAAATTAGTGTTTAAAAAAATAAACATTATTGAAACCTTTCAAAGTGAATCGATAAGTAAAAGATTAGCGCCACTGTCTGTTCAAAACAGCATGCTTCTTAAAATAATAAAAAAAACACTTTATTTAATAGAGATGAATGATCTGCAGTGTTTCTGTTAGTTTGTCATCAATGCACATTTGTTAATGTTAATATGACCTCTAAGCAATATCTGTGGTCATTTGTATCCGGGAATCCTACACAATTGAGTATGCCAATGATAGTATTTAATGTTAGTGCTTCATCTTACACATCATTCTTTATTTTGAGGTCAATACATAATCAAGAGATTTCCGAGAACAGCAGTTTATGAAATGTAAGAAACACAGACTCAATAGGAAAATTAACACCACAAGCTTCCATGCTGCCCAACTTATGGAAAGAGGTAGATCTTGAGGTGGGAATCCAACTAAACTGCTGGCAGAATCACTGCCCCCAGCTGGAGCTACTTTGTTATTTGAGGGCTGATAGAGGTCTGAGCTGGCAGCAGTGCCCGCTGCCCAGTCTACATCTCTAGATCTAAAACATTCCAGGGAATTCATCATATGAACTGTCGTGAATGCTTAGTATGCCATGGGACACTCAGAGTCTGTGAAACCAGGGGAGAGAAACGGGGTGTCTGCTAACTATTAACCGGGTGACAAACCCCTTAGCCATGGGCAATACCAGGAACTGCATTAATTTGTGCTCTTGTGCACTCGGCAATTAATTAAGATGTGCCATGTATTTAAATGTTGCTTCCTTTTCCAAATTGCATCTACAAGTTGTAGTTGTTGGGTGAACTCCAAACAAAGTTACTTCAGTTCTTGCATTAGTTCCAAAGGTCTAATATTTAATTATTTTGAATAACATATGATACTGCTTATGTTTAGTTCCTTAATATTGTTAATTAACAGCATTCAAATCTCACTGGTAAAGTATTATAAGGCAGGAGAATGTTTGGTAATCTGAAGGTGGCCGCACAAATTGAAAACCACAAGGGAATCAAATCTGTTAGGTTTACATAAATTGATATATTGCGTTGCTTGGAATGAATTCTTTGTATGAATTTGGTTCGTTTTATAATATTTAATTGAGTATTATTAAAGAGAGTATTTGAACTGAAATTATGCTAATGAAATTGTATTTGTGGGTTAGGAATGAGAGAACACCTCCTGAAGTAGGGAATATACTTTCTGAAAGGCTATGAAGTTATTTGAATTGAAAACAAGATTTGTCACGTGTAATTCACAATAAAAAAAAATAAAAAATGTTAATTAATTAAAAAAAGAATTGATGTACATTGAGCGTGCTTTTTTTATGTGTGTAGGGCAACCCCAACGTATGTTTTCAGGAATACCAGAAATTCCCTTAGCCCTACTGAATATGTGCATTGTAGACTGTAGTGAATTCCAATTTTCCACCATGTTGGGGGGATGCAAGCACATTGGAGAGTGTAATCCCGAGTGGTAGGAAATTTCTGAAAATCCCAAAACACTGCGAAGGAGTGGGGACAGAAACCAATGTATTAACTAGGAAAGGGGTGCATTCACCCCTGTTGTGCCAGACTACCAAGTCTAGCAAAACGGACCTGAACAGAAGGTTATTGAGACCGAACATTAGCATGGCACTACACAGCAGTATATAGCCCTGGCCCAAATCTGGCACTAGTTTATGTGACAAATGAACATACTTGTTTATTGGGTATAGTCAAATATTGGAAATGTGCCATTCACATCAACTATTGAATGTTATGGGTGGCATTTTCCAAACAGTTTTGCAGTCGAGTCACTAGAATTGGATGGCTTTTGATAGCCTCGTGAATGTTGCTGACCTATGACTCATCGTCGGCATTTTATTCTGGTTTAAAAATGTTTTAAAGAAGAGAAGCGAAAGTACTAAGGACCGAAAACAGTTTTAATATTCCAGAAACAAATGGAACATGATCCCCATAATTATGTATGTTAACAATACTCTCCAACATTACCAGTAATAATACTCTGGCACGCCCATATCAGTGCCGTCCATTTTAAATGAAGAAGGTAGTCTGAAAATAAATTACTGTTTGTCAAAATAATTAAGTTGTACTAAATGGAAGCTATAAAATTCAGAACATTCGAAATTTAAACGATAATTTTAATGTGAATTTCAGTAAGGTTCCAGGATACCTGGAAAGAAGTTAGGCCCCATAGTGGAGATATTCAGCTTCGAGAATTGCTTACATTTACTTGTTAGGGTATCGAGGTCAGTAAAGTGACATTTCCTGTGTCTGAAAGTTTCAAGGGAAAGAGCCAAACTGTCATTTTGGGATTTCACAGGGGCGCGGCAGGCTTGATGGCTGCTTTCAGAACAGGATGGGCTGGCTACCTACCCACTCTGGGAAATCTCATTTTTACATTCGACCTGCCATTGTGTTTGAAGCAGTACCAGTACTAAATGAGCAACCTCTGGAGATTGCAATTTCGCTCTGCAGCTGAGTGCACACAGTGTGTGATGCGGGAAATCACCCTGTAGTTACCGATGACTGATTTTCCTTCAGTCGGTTCTCCACCATAATCATTGACCATACCCTTTCAGCTGAAAAAATAGATTTTGATAATGTTGTTAATGTTTAGCGCAATACCGTTGACTGTGATGCATAAAATCCCACCAGAGTTCCACAGTATTACAGAGGAGGCCATGGGGATCCCGCAGAATTGCAAGAAGGCCAAATAGTTATTTTTTCATTTTTGTCCCATGGCAGGAGGGAGGGGGAGGGGTCCCTCTGGGATTCTCCCATAAAGGCCAGGAGATTAGGGTAGTCGTACCCTGCCCCCTACTTTTTTCACATTTTCGGGACACAGGGATCGAGTCACAATGTTCTGTAATGGTGCCACAACATTTTCTTTCATGTTGCGACCAGCAAATCAGATTGCTTGCTCCTTTGCAACTGTGAGTCCCGCAGGAGCGAGCCAGCTGATGGTGAAAAAACCACTCGTGACCAATCATGTCACTGTACTTATTGAATTTGCAATCCTGCTGGATTCCCACGGTAGTCTTGCAGGATCAACTGTCAATATATCTATACATTTTTTACCTTAATTTTTCAAAACTTACGGAAAACATTCACACTAAATTCCAAAAAAGTACCCTATCTGGGTAAAAATCTAACTTTCTGCCAAATTTGGTGTAATTCTGTTCAAATTGTTATCTCATTTTTTCTATGGAAAATGTATGGAGGAAAAAAATGTTTTGGTAAATCTCTTTTTCCCAGCCCCCACTAGAGAGATTACCCTGAAAATATCCAGGACAGAGCTGAGGTGGGTGAACATTTTATTTTTCAAATTTTGTGAAGATTCATCAAACAGCACTAAAATTATTAGCAAAACTCTTCCTATGGAAACTCTGACTCAAGTATGACTGTGTAATTTATATATATATATATATATATATATAGATTTATATTTAGATATAGATAGAGATATAGATATATATATACACTGAAAAAACAAAGGTTAGAAGGATGTTATAGTAAGGCTCACATTTAAAGCGTTCAAAACCATAGCAATTCAGCAGTTATAATTACCTGAGCTAACTATAACTTGCACCCCCCTAATGCACTGCTTTTGACCTCACAGATTACATAATTTATGACATGGTGAGTGACATCAATGATGACATCTCAAATGACATCACTGATGACATCATCCAGTGACTGTAACTGATTGTATGAATGTGTAAGTGGGTGTATGAGTGGCACTATGGGTGAATGACTCGTTCAATTATTAGGTGTATGGGACAGTGCTTGGATGGTGAGTATCTGTATTGGCAATGAAATGACTGTGTGACTGCCTCTATTTGATGGAATAAATGGGTGTGTCAGTGACTGTTTGGATGAGTGAGTGATTTTGAGAGTGGTTTTTTGTGTAAAGCAATAGGTGTCATTCTATTTCTGAATGGGTTGGTGAATGAGTTACTGTCTAGTAAAGTCACTGATTCTATTAATGGCTGTAATTATAACTGCGTACCTCTGCCATTGACTATATGTGAGTGAATAGGTCTGTAAGTGGTGTATCATAAAGTGAGTGGGTGTGTCAGTTTTGTATATTGGAGAATGAGTGCATGTGTTATTACTTGTGTTGGTGAATGAGTGGGTGTGCTAGTGTCTACATTGGTGACTGTCTGGGTGTATCAGTGCCTTTGCGTGTCAGTCAGTGGGTGTGTGAATGGTTTTATAATTGAGTAATTATGAGCCTTAGTGATTGCATTGAGGTCTAAACAGGTGACTGAATGTGTGAGTGTGTGGATGTGTTAGTGGTTGTGCAGTTGATTCACTGAATGTGTCAATAGATGAGTGATATAGTAATTCTTTTTTTCTGATCCTTTATATGGGTGGATCAGTGGGTGTGTTAATGGCTGTATTGGTGTATGAGTGGATGTGTAACTAGCTGTATGATTCTCATAATTTGTTAGTTCATACTGTATGGGTGACTAAGTGGTTCTGTCAGTGACTTATTAAGTGAATGAATGTCTGTATAACACTAGTTTTATCTATGTGTGAAGCAATATGTGAATAGTTGTGTGTGCATGGACATAGAAGAGTTTCTATGTTGAATGGGTGTTTTAGTGCTTGGATGATGTCATCAGTGATGTCACTGACCATGTCATGAGTTATGTAATCTGTGAGGTCATACGCCGTGCATTAGGGGGGCGCAAGTTATAGTTAGCTAAGGTCTTTCTAATCTTTGTTTTTTTCAGTGCATTTCTATGTTTTTTTTAAATTCTATTTCCTAACTATAACATCTCTGTAACCTTTGTTTGTTTTAGTGAATTTCTATGGTTGTTTTAAATGTATAGTCATTTTCATACTATACATTAATCCAACCACAGCCGCGCATGGCGTGTGGCCTTGCGCGGTACTCGTTGGCCATAGGGCCTGGCCTCTGGTCAGGCCCTGAAGCCAATCCCCTTTAAGCACCTAAACTTGAACCATGCGAGGCAGGAGTTGGCCGCGGCCTCTCTGGGTGTAAGAATAGATGTGAGAGGATGTATCTGGGGGGGAGTGACTGTCAGACTGGGTGTGAGAGTGCGTATATCAGTGTTTTAGTGGGTGAGTCAGTGTGTGTGTGGGTCTGTGAGTGGTTGCATGATGGTGTGAGTGGATCTGTGAGTGGGTGCGTGAGTGTCTCATTGGGTCTGTGAGTGGGTGTGTGAGTATCTGAGTAGGTGCCTGAGTGTCTGACAGGCTGTGAGTGGGTGCAGGAGGGTCTCAGTAGGTCTGTGAGTGGGTGCGTGAGTGTCTGAGTGGTTGTGTGAGTGGGTGCGTAAGTGTCTCAGTGGGTGTATGAGTGGCAGAACGAGATTGAAAGAGAGAGAAAGGGAGACAGAGACCTTATAAGGTTTTGATGTATTACATATTTTTGTTTAATTCGAAAATTGAAATGTATTGTTTTATTTTTAAGAAATAAAATCACCTTTAATTTTTTAATTAAACATTTGAAATAAAAAAATAAATAAATAAAGGGAACCAAGTCCAGCTGGACTCAAACCATCAGTGCTCAGTATGAAATTGCTTGACCTTCATGCTGAGCTATCTGTGTTTTTGTTTTTAAGCCCTGTTTTTTTCACCCTTTTAGGGCTATCTGGGTCTGTGGAGGAGCCCTCTAGGACTCTACTGTGGTCCCTATATGTATTTGTTTTGTTAAATTAATATTTAAGAACAAGACCTTTATGGGCTATCTGTGACCACCAGGAGCCCTATTTACCCTGGGGGCTGGGGTGGGGGAGGCGAGGTGGTCCCCTGGGCACCGGAGGTCATGGGCTCCCCTACATATATCTATATAGAAGCCCCAGGTGGTCCCCAGAGCTTGGGTGTCACATGGGGACACCCTTTTTTTTTTTTTTTTAAAGATTTGCCCAGCAGTGTGGTGGTCCACAGGGCACCGGGGCTGCACGGCCCCCTCTCAAAATTCACTGTAGCCCCAGGTGGTGGTGGTCTAATGGGGGTCCCAAAAGGACCTCCTTTTCTTTTTTTAAAAATATTTGCTCTGGGTGGTGGTTGTCCCTGGGGTGTAGGGTGGGCCTTAGACCCTGGCGTATCATTTCTTAATTGCCCCGGGAAGGTGGCATCGCCAGGGCAGCGGGGGGGCACTTGCCCCTCCCCCCATAAACAATATAAGTCCCAGGGAGGTGGTGGTCCCCCGGGCAGTGGGAGGGGACCAGGAAGTCCCCACATTTCTAACATAAATCCCCTCAGGGGCTTTATAATAAGGAAGCGCGGGAGACTGCGTGTCATTTTTGTTTTTTTGTGATTTTGTGATGGATCAACAACAGATACGACCGCAAAATTTTACAAAATGTTTTTTAGCCATGGGGGGTCCCCTTGGGACCCCACCACCAGAGCTAAAGGATCAGTGTGTTCCTACCCTGGCCACGTTTGTATTTTTTAATATTCTTTTCTGGGACTCGGCCTCAGCCGAGTCCAAAGGTGGCCGACAACACTTCTGTTGTTGAAGTGTTATCAGCCAATAAGATCTCTGCACGAAATCAGGAGGGGTTGTGAATCCTTTGTGTCCCTATAAATACAAACTTGGATTTTCTTAAATTTCTCAAAAACTACTGAACGGATTCACACCAAATAACACAAAGGGCTCTTTCTGGACCAAGAGCTACCTTTCTGCCAAATTTGGTGTAATTCTGTACAGTGGTTTTTGCGCTGCGCTATCGCTGTTCAATTTTCCAATAGGAATTAACATATGAAAAGCCCTAAATTTCATCCCCCACTTTATTCCATCCACCACTTGATGGAGCACCAGAACATTTTCCAGACAGCAGCTCACATGACTGTCAAATTTTTGGGGTAAATTATGTGAAGATTCGTCAAGCGACGCCAAAGATATATAAAAGATGTCATGAGTGATGTAATATGTGGGGTAATTAGCAGAGCAATTCCGCGCAAGCAGACAGATGTGTGTGGCGGGGGTTGGCTGCAGGGTTGGCTGCAGGGTCTTACCAGTGGCCAGGCCCTGTGGCCTACCTGCTATAAGCACCCAACCCCGCGCCACGCATGGCCTTTGGACATGCGTAGCAAGGGTCAGCCACAGGTCCAACCCCCTATAAGCAGCTAACCCCATGCCATGCAAGGCCTTTGGCCGTTCATAGTGGAAGTTGGCCATAGGGACTGACCTACGGCCAGGCCCTGCGGCCAACCGTCCATGAACACTCAACTCTGTGCTACATACAGTCTTTGACTGTGCATGGCAGGGGTTGACCGCTGGGCCTGGCCTGTGGCCAGGCCCTGCAGCCAACCTCCCAAAGGGCCCTTTCCTGCACAATTTGGGCCCTGATTGGCTAATTAGTGAAAGAGGGAGTGGGGCCACGTGGCTCCCTCAATGGGCTGATTTTTGCCTAGGGGGACCCCATCCCCTGGCGCCTGACCAATTATTTTAAGGGCGAGGGGGCCGCCTAGCCCCTTTTCCCTGGGCCAATTTTGGCCCTGGGGACCCAATCCTCCGAGGCCAGGCCACTTGTACCTGAGTGCCCTGGCCCCAGCCAGGGCACACAGTGGGCAATGATGGGGACGGCGGGGAGAGCCTCATTGCCCCCACGGTCCCAGCTTGCTCCCCGCCTCCTGCAAAAACCGGCATTGCTCCTGCATGTAGGGAGCTGCAAGAAATGCAGTTCCCTTCATGCAGGAGCAATATTTTCATCTCTTTCCCTGCCCACATGACAGTGAGCAGGGAAACAGATGAAATCTCCACTCCCAGCGAGCAGGAGCAGATTTACAGCTCCCACTTGCTGAGAGCGGAGTTAGTGTTTATTCGCTCTTGGCAGGGGCTGCAAGCAAAATGCTGTCTCCCTAGGGTGGCACCTCGGGAGACAGCAGGAGAAGGCCCTGGGGGTTGCAGTGCCTCAGGCCATTAAAGGCTCCAGGAGGGTAGCCATGCTCTCCCCTCCTTAGTTTACACTGGCTGGCTCTCTGGGAGATGGTGTTCCCCTGGGTTGTCTCTGGCCCAGGAGGAGGGACCGCACACACCCTCCCACTTTTGGTTCTTTTCTAGGCCCTGGGGAAGTGGTGGTCCCCAGGGTCTGGGGGATCCACGCAGCCCCCCTTTTTACAGTTATTGATTTAGCACCGGGGAGGTGATGTTTCCCAGGACTTTAAATAGCCCCAGGAAGGGGTCCTTGGCCGCCCCACCTCCATTTTAAAAACTCAAGACCCTGGGAGGTGGTGGTATTCGGGGGCTCAAAAGAGTCCATGGAGGCAGGTGTGCACAGCCCCCTCCATTATTTCAAAATAGCCTCACGGAAATTGGGTGGGGCAATCCATGCACCACTCCTTTTAAAAAATATATATTGGCACATGCCCTGGGCCTGGCCCACCTTGGGCTAAACTGAGAACAAGCACAGGAAAGCAGGCTTGATTTTTTTAAAAAAAATTGTCAAGATTTGAGGATCCTCAGCAAATATTGGCAAAATGTTTAAAAATGGCTTTTTTTGCCCTGGGGACCCCAGCACCAGAGCGAAAGGGTCATGGTGTTCCTACCCTTCCCCCTTTCTTTCTTAACATTAATTTTGGGTCTCAGCTGAGTTTGAGTCCCAAAATGGCTGGATAGATAGATAGATAGATAGATAGATAGATAGATAGATAGATAGATAGATAGATAGATAGATAGATAGATAGATAGATTTTCACAGAAAAAAAACAATGGTTATAGTTGGGTGTTGGAATAAGATGTGAGCTAGTTTAAATGCTAAATATTTTTAAATATAAAATTTAACCACACGTGCCACCAAATTTCTGATGCATAGCAGGGATTGTTTGCAGGGCATGGCCTTTACCCGGGCTCTGTGCCCAACCCCTGCTTGCAGCTAATCTCCACATTCTAGTCTCCATTTTGTTTTTCATTTTTTTCTGGTATCCCTGTAGTAGCCACCATGCAAGCTTCAACCTTGTGGTACTGTAGCACCATGAAAGCTTCCAAGAGGAAGCTTACACTGTACCATGGTACCTTGGAGTGGGCACTTGTGCACCAGTTCCAGCAGAAGGACAGTGAGCCTCCTGGGAGGGCCACGGTGGGTCCTGAAGGAGTAGCTGAACATGTTTTTTGAAAATTCACCAATATCACTGAAATTCACCAGTTATAGTTTATGGCGCTAACTATAACTTGCACCCATACCATGCACTGCTTTTGACTTGCATATTAATTCACTCATGACATGTTAAATTACATCACTGACGTCATCATCCAGTCATTCTGACAGCCCTCTGTAGGGTTAGTGGACTTGAAGTAATTCAACACTGTAGATCTATGGCCAATATTTTATCACCAGTCACGTGATAATGAACATAACCTTGGACCACATGCTAGGCACATGGCATGTATGTCAAGTCATCCACATTTGGTGGATATTATCTTTTTATTACTGGTATTTACCCAGATAACAAACACATTGCATCAACCGAGCTTAAAGGGGTCATCCCTTTTTTAATTCTTGGGGACTCTGCAACAATGAGTTTGTGTTCTACTCTTCTTAAATTGAGTTTGACGGGTATGGTTAATTGATTTTTTTTAATTGTTTTAGTCCCCACTTAAAGTCAACAATATATTAATAATACATAATATGAAACTAGGCAATTCAATTCCCCTTTGTACATGCAAGTACGTAATAAATTTAACAAATTTCCAACCTAATGCATATTGAAAAAATATTTTAAAAACATTTCAAACATCTACAATAAAATGACATAGCCTTTCATTTGTCTGGACTAGAAAGAGTGGCAAAATATTGCTTTCAGGCTAATAAGCAAGGATCTAAAAATCTGTATCAATATTGCACAAGCATCAGCCACTTAAAAAAGATATGATCCAAATCATCATCATTTGGCTACATACTGTGAATGACGCCCATGGGAGACTAGGGTGAACAGATTCATCGTATCTCAATAGAAGGAGGAGTGTATCAGGGATGTCATGGCACCATCATTATTCTCTCTCTACAATAATGATCAATCAATCAGTCTTTTTTAAAGTGCAACACTGTCACCCCTAGGGGTATCTAGACACTGAGGTTGCTGAATCTGTGCTGAAAAGCCAGGTCTTGAGTTGCTTTCTGAAGACTGTCAGGGAGGGTGTCATTTGAAGGTGGAGGGTGAGGTCATTCTAGGCTTTAGCAGAGATGTAGGAGAATGTGCGGCACCCGCTGCGGGTGTGATGTATATGGGGGACATGTGCGAGTGAAGTGGAGCGCAGGTCTCTCACAGGAAGATGGAAGTTCAGCCAGTGGATAATGTAGGAAGGTCCTTGTTTGTTGAGGGCTGATGTTATAGGCCACCTCAATACTTGCGTCAATGATTCCCCAATAGTAGTTGGTCGTAGAATACCTGTATTGCTATTTGCAGACAATATGCTATTCATCTCTAAAAAACGCCAGGGGTGTGCAATTGCTCTTGGATAAGTTCATGGAGTTTTGCAGTACATGTGGTCTACAGGTAAACCCTACTAAAATAATATTTATGGCTCTTAACTAGCATAAAACATTTTAAGGGTAACAATAAACTAAACATCTTTGACTAATTGAGGGTTAAAATTACCCCTAATGTTGACTGGACTAAGCAAGTAAACAAGATTGTGTTCAAATTACAGCATTCCTTGCATGTATGCTATTCAAATAAACATTTCAGAAATTACCAAAAACAATTAAGTCATTGATCATACAAATCGATTCATTCATTGTGTTCAATAGTTACTCCACTTTGTATATTTTTCAAAAACCAATAATACAGCTCTTCAGTAGCGTACTTGACTCACTATTGTGGTAGCAGAAGGCACAGGGGCTTCCCGTGTATCAAGCCCATTGGATAAAGACTGCTGATGAAATAACTCAAAGTCACTGGATGATTGGAATCCTTTCCTCTGGCTGTGCTTTCTCTTTTCATTTACTATGTGCACACTTTATTTGCCCCTTTGCGTCCATCCTAAAGAGAGGCTCTCTGGGTCCCTGTCCTGAGGAGACCCCTTCATTAATCGTTATGAGTCGAATAGTGTCAGCTTTATTTGCTCCCTTGAATCTATCTAAAAGGGAGGCTCTCTGGTTGCCTGTTGTGAAGAGACCCATTAATTATGGGTAGAAACTCGTCCACAATCAATTCTTGGTGAAAAAGGCGTCACAACAGAGCCCCAGAGACTGATGTAAGTAGTTAAAAAAATATATATCGGTCTCCTGTATATAAATCACCCACTCACACTTCCCATTGACAACGTGTGATTAATTTTTTGTATGGTTGGTCGAGGCCTGTTTTGAGAAGCATCACTGTACTATCACCCTTTCAAAAAATGTTCTCGAACTGGTAATTTGCCAGCATTCCAAGATACCCGTATTGCAATCCTTTGAACATTTGTTTATTAATTATTTCTTTGTAATATGTAACACGTATGGTGAATGGTTTTTGTCACAAATTTCACCCATGTTTGGTTATGATTATTGATGTTTTGTCTAATCATAGGGCCAGATGTATAAAACGAATTTGCATTCGCAAACAGTGTGAATCGCTAAAGTTGGCCGTTTGCGAATGCAAAAACGTGGTCTGCGGTGCATGAAAGGCATGTGCAGACCAAAAATAAGGAAGCGAAAAAATAGCGATTTTTTGCGTTGCGACCTGGTTTTGCGAGTTGCATTTAGCGTCTCGCAATTTGCGACACGGAATACCGAATCACAATTAGCGATTCGGTATTTCAAGTAGGAAATTGTGAGACGCTAAATGCGACTCGGAAAGCCAAGTTGCAATTCGATGCATCAAAAAATCGTAAATTGTGATTTTTCGCAGAATGGCCTTTTGTACATGCAAAATACCACTAAGTGAAACCAGGTGGTAACCAGGTTCAACCTATATAAAGAGGCCCAGAATTCCTCAGACTCTTTTCCACAATCGCTGCACTCTATGTCATGGTGAGGAGAATGAGGATCTTGGCAGGTTTGAGGAGAGGAAGGAGGAGACAGGAGCACATTTTCAGAGCGCGCATTACCCTTTTTGACCAGACTGAGGAGGAAATATATGAAAAGCACAGGTTTAACTCAGCCATGATACTCGACCTGATAGCTGAGCTACAACCCATACTGCAGCGCACAACACATAGGACTAATAGCATACCCACCCATGTGCAGGTATTATGCTCCCTGCACCTACTTGCCTCAGGGAGCTATCAAGGGGTCAAAGCAGCAGCTGGAGGAGTGTCACAGAGTGCCCTCTCTAGATTTTTCAATGCATTTATCAACACCATGCTGAGTAGGATACACCAGTACATCAGATTCCTCCACACCCCACAGGAAATACAGTAGACACAAATAGCTTTCTACCAGATAGCACAGTTCCCCCACGTCCTAGGTGCCATAGATGGGACACATGTTGCAATCTGTCCACCATCGGCCACAGAATATGTGTACCGCAACCGTAAATACCAACATTCGTTGAATATACAGGTGATATGCAATGCCTCCTACATCATAACTGATCTCATGGCCAGGTACCCGGGGAGTACACATGATTCATACATCTTTCGCCACAGCGGCATTCACACAAAACTGCTAGGTGGGGAGTTTGGTGAAGGATATCTACTAGGTATTGTCCCTCTGTACACTGCCACATTGATGCCTTTGTGATGTCAGATGGCTCATTTACTCATTATACCCTCTGTTCCTTCCAGGAGACAGTGCCTACACAGTGCGTACCTACATGATGACACCCTACCTAAATCCTACAACACCAGCAGAACGGAGATGCAATGCAGCACACAGGGCAACCCGCAGTGTGGTGGAGCGCACCTTTGGGCTGCTGAAGAGTCGCTTCCGGTGCATCCACAAAAGTGGAGGTGCACTACACTACAGCCCGGAGATGACATGTAGAATAGGGACCACATGTGTGATCTTGCACAATATAGCTACCACCAGGGGCATACCTGTGGAAATATCTGATTCAGACTCTGATGAGGATGACGAACCCATACCCCCCTTACAGCCAGCAGATAGGACCAGTGCAGCAGAGGGCAGGCAAAGCGGTGCTGACATCACGCACAACCATTTCCGATGTAAGTAATGACAACACAACTTCACTGACATGTGTACTGGTAGTTAGAATATTTATTACCTTAACGTCAGGTAACATAAGTTTCACTAGCAGAGAAAATAAAATAATATGTGTCTTAAAAAAAACAGTATCACACAATAAAAAAACAGTCCCCTGTGGCCATTACAGTCACTTTCTGCGGCCATGCAAGCCACTCGCGTGTGCTGTGGCCTCACTGCCACCTCTGTTATTGGCCTCAGTGGCAGTGCTGTGCCTGGCACTGCGACGCCTAGCATCAGTGGTGGGCACTGCTACGCTGCTGAGGCTAGATGTGTCCTCAGTGTCCCCTTGTCCCAGTTCACTGGGTGTAGCGGAGCAGTTACCCAGCATATTGTCCAGCACATTAGTGATCTGAACCAGTCCCTGTGCCACATCCCTACTGCTGTGCGCTGCCTCCACCTGTGCAGCCACAGCAAGCCGCAATATGAAGGCTGTTGAAGTAGCGAGGCGATTGACTGAGCGACAGAAACCACCAAACATGCCCATGAAACGCCTCTCCTACCTGCGGTGGCTGACTCTGTTGTGCCGCAGCTCTGTGCACAGTTCCCTCACTGCAATTGTCAGCTCCCTGGTGTTCTCAGTAGCTTGGATCTGTCCCTCATGCAGTTTTGTGATGTTGGAATTGAGGCACCCCAACTGCCAATGCAGCCCCCCTCCTGTTGGCATTGTGTGCCTGCATCTGCCTTTGTACAGCTGATATTTTCCTGTTTTGCAGGCGCTGCTGTTTCAACATAGCGGATTCCAGACCACCGAAGACTGATGGTCCCTCTCCTGCTTCCTTGTGCTGTGTGCCTGCATACGAAGGCCTCCTGCGGGCTGTTGTGCTATGCTGGGGCTGGGACTCCTGCATAACAGTGCATCTGCCATCTGGGGAAGGTGTGTGGCCGTCATCCCGCATGTCGTCAGAGTCCTGGCTCAATTCGGGAAGCAGTACAGCCCTAGCCCTGCATCTGATAGGCGCAATATTCTGTGACTCACTGGTGTTTGAGTCTGATGCAGGGTGGGTTTCAGTATCCCCGACAACGGCACTTGCAGATGCTGCTGGGCCTGGGCCACCTGCAACGACAATGTGCAGCATGTCAGTTATGTATGTATCACCAAAGGTTACACAATGGTAATAAATGTTCTGTTACATCATATCACTGTGTTGTGGGTGTTGTGTTCTTCTGGGTGTCGCTCGGCCTCATTACATTCTATGTGCTACTTGCTGCTCTGGGTTGTGGACTACCACTCCCATAAGGCATTGTTGTGCCGCTTCTAAGATGTGGAATGGACTACTTGTCACAATGCTTTGCACTACTTGCTAATTCCTAAGGGGCATTTGTACATACACATACGGGGTTACATTTCAATATTGCACTTACCTTTACTGGTGCTTGGTGTGCCGGATGTGTCAACGTCAGTGACCCCACTGACAGCTTCTGGGAGGAGTGTCGACTCCACCATGTCTTCCATGGGGGTGGAGGGTGTCTCAGTGGATGGTCCGCCTCCTGTGCTCCTTGCCTCCTGTAGTCGTCTTGCCACCCTCTCCTTGGCACGGGAACGCAGGTCGTACCACCTTTTCTTGATCTCCTCCACTGAGCGCTGCGCAACTCCCACAGCGCAGATTTTAGTTTGAATGTCCACCCAAACAGACGGTCATGGCTCTTCACCACCTCCTCAGTGAGCACCTCCAGTTCCTACTCACTAAATTTGAGTTTTCTTTTCCTCTCTCCCTTCTCTTTTACCTGTGCAGAGGTGTCCATGGTGATGTGCAGTCCTGCCTTGTTCACAGACTTGCTCACTGTGGCTGGGATGTGTCTCTCTCAGTGCTCTTTTGGGTGTGGCACCTGCAAACTGCCTGGGATGACTCACTTCCTGCTGGTGATGTCATCAGGCTCTGCCAGGTGTGCGTTCTCGCATATTGCGACTCGGAAATAGCGATTTCTTAAAAATCGCTATTTGCGATTCGCAGACAGCTTTCATGATACATCTGGCCCTAAATGTCATAATTGTTGTGTGTATGGAGCTGTATTATATTAATATTGTTTTAAATTAGAGTAGAATAACTATTGAACATATTGAATGAATCGATTTGTTTGATCAATTAATTAATTGTTTTGGTCATTTCATAAATGCTCATTTGAATAGCATACACACAAGATCTTTTTTCCTTGGTTTTGATTTGCAGTGGTCAAGCCTCCTGTGTTTAAGAACTCATCCCCTTTCCCTCCTTGGGATCAGGAATACCACCAAATTACAGCAGAGCACAGCAGGGATACTTAGGTTTCTTTCAAATCAACTACTTCCAAGTCTCTTTCGCTGGCCCTACAACTTTATAATATCTGGGCTCTGAGTGAAGCTCTCTCTGGTTCAGAACTGCTGGGAAATAAGAAAATGAATCAGAAAATACATTTGTGAGAGCCTTAGTTGTGAAGCCACAAAGCACCCAATTTGTACTCCTGCATATGGATATGGGCATAAAACCAATTGCCCTGAAGGCTAACCTGAGGGTGCTGGTATAGTGATGGAGACATTGGAGTACTGAAAATGTACTAGGGTACATGCTAGCCCTAGAAGAGGTTCTAGCCCAGGACAGTTTTCATAAAATTGTTTGGCTTGAAAATGTTCAATTAAAGCTCTTACTTAGGGCTGAGTTTGCTATGGGACAATTGGAGGAGGTGCAAACTGTTTCAAAAATTGTTAACAGACAAGTATTGGCACCCTGCTTCTGAAAATGACCATATTAAACTGTGACATGGCTCACCCAATTGGAGCCTTTTTGGATTTTAAATGTGGATATCATCTCAAACCCTTTTTGGACTACATCACCCCTTTTGCAGAAAAGCAAATGTAATATTCTGTTTAGATCTGGGATACTCCCTGCAAATAGCTTTTGTTCAAAATGGCACAGTTTGAGTGAGATCGTTAATGTATGCCCAGCCTGCAAACGGGAGAAGGAACTTGTGACTAATTTACTTTTTTATAAAGTTTATGAGTCCCCACATAAAAACGGTGAGAGCCACAGCTTGCAGGTTACTCTGGATGAAATGATATCTGGTTGCACTGAGAATTCTCAGATCTGATACTAGCAAAGTGATTGTCTGTAGCTGTGCAAATTATTTATACTCTGAATGGATTATGAGAGTTCAGGAAGATTAGCCGGGAAACGTGTCTATTTTTTTAATTTAAGTTTCAAGATATTAGATTTTAAATCATATGAATGATTTAATTGTTATATATAGTTGACAAATTATATTATTGTTTATGTATGTTTTAACTGGTCAAACAATGAATAAACTGCATTTTAATGATGATGATAACGTGCAAAAATTGATAACCTTTGCTTTGTAGTTATAGATTTTCAGTGACATTTTTATAAAAGCTGAGATGATCTTGGCTGCTTCTTCTTTCTTATTCCTCAGAATTCAAAAGGGAGCAGACATGGCTCTATGTCATGGTCTATGACTCTATGTCATGGTCATATGAAGAAAGAAACAGTAAATGCTGTCCCTAGTATGTCAATTTCATCCTGGATATATAACCTGAGGTTCTCGCTTATTTGCTGGTTGGGGCTACATAATAATTGTGTAGCTAGTCATTATTTACTGGTCTTAATATAGGATCAGCCCTACTCGACACCTATCCACCTTTTGTAAAAAAAAGCACCTACCCCTCCTGCACTTAATGTGCCAGATAATCAGATAGGTCCAAATAGAGAGAGCTGCCATAGCCTAGTCTAGATGAGGCCAGTGACTGGTCGTCAGTTCTTCATGTGGGTGAGGTGAAGCAGTACAAAAATCTTTCTCAAAGATTGACGGATAGTGAGGCTGACAAAGATGAGCTTTGTTTGACAAAAGCTATATTTTGGTCAATGAGGAAGCCAAGATTTCTGGCATAGCTGACTGGAATAGGAGTAGCCCCAAACACGGATGGCCACTAAGAGGGTGACAAAGGTAGAAATGGCTTGCCAAAGGTTAGGACCTCAGCATCAAGCTTCACATAATTCCTCTCTCATCCACCTGACCACTGCAGACAAATAGTTAGAAAAGTAATTTTTAGATGCTTCTGGATAATCAGATAAAGTGATGATAAGCTCAGTGTCATCACCATTTAACATAGTTTTAAAACCAAAACTGTGTACTTGCAAGCCTAGAGAGCATACATACACATTGAGTAAGGCAAGACTCAGAGAAGAGATTTGTGTTACTGATAGCAGATTAGATAAGGATGGTATTCACACCATACAAGCTTGGGGCAAACTCGAGACTCCACTATGTCCACAAGGAAAGACAGACCTTTATCTCAAACTGATAAATTCATTAACATTGCATTGACAGTGAAGCATGCTTTGTACCACAGTAACAGCAGGGAGAAGTAAGATGGAAACGGTAAAGGTTTATTACCAGATTAGCACAGATACAACCTCCAATCAAATCAAATAGGCATAAATTGAAATTCACCCAAAAACTGCACACAAATATACCCCAAGTAATTAAATTAGTAATGCAAATATTGTATTATTAAAGGGTTTATATGCAAATCAAACCTACGTCTTGTTTCATAAAGGAAACTCCATAAAGCTAAGCTAATATTGTGGGCAGGTCAGTGAAGTTCTGAAGCAGTTGTGTGTCAGCAAATATAGCTTTGAAAGAAGACCAAATAAAGGTTTCAGCTACAATCAGAAGGGATGTACTTGCTCTTCAGAGTATCTACATGATCAGAAAAATAAGGAACATGAGTCTCAAGAGGAAGAATGGGATGTCCGCCTCCAAAGGGGTAAGTGATCTAACTAACACGTTTCACACAGTCAAATATAACATTCCAACCAATTAATACACTCTTTAGGATCCCACCAGGCAAGAGCTAATCAAAACCTAATGTTCTCTCTGTACTTGGTGTATGACATTCTTCTCATGGATAATACAATGCCTACTTCTCGCATAGCAATCTTCACAGTATGTCACAAAGAAGCATTCACCTCCTCAGTTTCCCATTTCGTGCAGATGTCAGTGTTCAAACCAACTACTTACTACTCTATGAACTTCAAACTCTAAGCTAACAAAGAATAACATTTCTAAATAAGCATACAGTGACTTCTGGAAACAGAAAAAGTGTTATGCACAACAAGCAGAAATGCAATGTTTATTTCAAGCATATAGTAAGGGACCTAGGTCAACTCATGACACTGTTAAACTGCACATCCGCTAGCTAAAGTTAATCAAAATATATGATTTGTTTAGTTTATTAAACCTAAATATAAAACAATATGAAAAATAATATGTGCAAACAATTAATATATCGTGCAAATCATGTAAGCTATGGCTATGCGAGTTAGAGGTCAACATATTATTTAGTTTAAATAAATGATTGTAACACTACATCGTTAATTCCCCCCTCTGATTGCTATGGGAGCCATCACACAAAACGTTCCCCATTTTTCTACATGCCACTTTAAAAAACCGTCCACTGCTGCTTATATCAAGATCTCTCTAACTTCTTCAATTCATGATAGACATAACACTTTATTTCCTCCATCTCTATTTCTTCCCTATTTCTTTTCACTCCCTTGTCGTTATCTGATTTATTTCTCACTTTCTTGTCTGAACCTTTCTCCCTGTACATCACCTGATATTCTTTTATCATCAAAAACTAATTACGCAAACACCAATATCAACATGGGTCTTAATATTGCACCCAAAAGCTCAATACCAAGCCCGCCAAGGCAGCTAGTTACCCATGGCATGAAAGCAGTTCCCAATTGCTTCCCAAGCACCTGTCTCTTCCAATACCTTCAAAAATCTGCAACATTCTTCATGTATTGTTGATCTATCCGGCACATAGGAGCAGCTTTAGTAGATGTGCAAAAATTTGCAAACCACCCCTCTTTTGTGGACAAAGGCCCTCATTATGACCTTGCCGGGTGGCTTCAGCCACCTGCCAAGATCTGACCGCCGGGCGGCCGCCACTGCGCCCGCACTCCCGCCGCGGTCATTTTGAGATCCCCGCCAGCCCAGCGGGGATCTCGGCCGCAACACAGGAGCCGGCTCCAAATGGAACCGGTGGTGTTGCCGCCGTGCGACGGGTGCAGTTGCACCCGTCGCGCTTTTCACTGTCTGCTATGCAGATAGTGAAAGGCTGCACGGGACCCTGTCAGGGGGCCCCTGCATTGCCCATGCCAGTGGCATGAACAGTGCAGGGGCCCGCAGAGGCCCTGCGACTTCCCGTACCACCAGCCTTTTCCTGGCTGTTCAAACCACCAGGAAAAGGCTGGCGGTACGGGGACTCGTAATCCCCTGGGCAGCGCTGCAAGCAGCGCTTCTCTGGTGGATTATCACCGCCGGGGCAAATGTGGTGGGAAACCGCTGGCCCTGGCTGTGCGACCGCGGTGGTTTCGCTGCGGTCGTAATGAACTTGGAAGCACCGCCAGCCTGTTGCCGGTGCTTCCGTAAAAACAGCCCTGGCGATCTTGGACCGCCAGGGTTGTAATGACCCCCAAAATGTTTAGATTAAGCATGATGTGAAGAACCGTGGCTCTCATTGCTACTAATTTAGAATTTCTGGCATCTAATGCCAGTGTCAGATGCCACCCTTTACACTAGCGTAGACAACTTTAACTTTTTTCTCGTCTTTCAAAACCACACCTACAGAAGAAAGCATAGCCTCAAAGATATCAGTTACTACTTGCGATACACTACAATCAGATTCCCCCATGTGCAGCCCAACTTTTGCCTTCCATTTTCTCCACATAATATACCTTTGGAAACACTAGTCCCATGTAACTACTTCCTAGCCAATTTAAAGGCAACCAAAAATAAGCGTTTGTCCTACATATGTAATGCACTCCAGCAACTGTGGAATATCTTCCAACCAAAATAAATTCATTTTTAACCTCTAATCCTTGTACACACTTACTTCAACTCATCCCAAGCTATTCCTGACCCATGTCTTCAATCTTATGAAACAGAACTTCCCTTCCGTTTACATATCCAGACTCAGTACAGGGCATATTCCTGCATTCTTTAGCATCTGTTCTTCCTTCTCCTAGTTAGTAGCCTTTGTTATCCTGTGACTGTTTGGTAAACTGTGTTGGAGTGTGTCTTTTAGAAGCAATATTAACATGAAAAGCTTGCAATATATTGTATAATGAAGCTGCATAGAAAATGTATTAACGTAGAAAATAATGCACACATTTGAAATGTGCCCACGGTTAGTGGCCACCATTATATACCAAGACTAATGAAACTTATTAATGATGAATTAATAATGTACTAATGGTTTGAATTTGTATTACCATATTATAATTGGAGTCATATATTAGGGGTTTGTTAACTAAATTATTAGGCCTTAGTTAGTGAGGGTCTGGGCCTAGCTGTCTGGTCTCATATTAAACTGTGTTTTTCTAACGTGCAATGTGCTGTTTTCCTGAAGGACACAAAACTGTACTTTTCCAGAAGCTAGATGTGTGTGTAGCTGTAGTAAATTCTTTCGCATGAGACCCGACTTGCTCAAGGAGACATTCTTGCTGAATGCAACAGTGTAATTCGTAACAGGTGCAAGGCTGCCTGGAGTAGGAGAAACAATGGCATTACTGACTGGAGCATAAAGTGTAACTCTTCTTACCTGACATTCCAACCGATGAAGACGTGAATAACATGAGCCAATCAACGACATGAGAACTGTGGTTTATGGAAAATTCTAGCGAAATGCATGGAGAATTATTGGACAGAGATAATGATGCACCAAATATTATTCAATGGGGAATTAAGGACTAGTTAGACAGTTTTGATTTAACCGCCTCACCTGAGGAGAAATCAGCCATTATTTGGTCATTCCACTTGCAGCCATACTTTGACATTTAGGCCATTATTCTTTTAAGACTTTGCCGTTTGTTCTTCCTGATACTTTAAGCCATTCTCTATTCAATTCTTACCTGATGCTTACTTCTCCTCCATATGAGGGAAGAGCCTTATTCCTTAGCTTTGCCATACTGAGACTTTGCCCTGTCCTATTTTTGCTGATGGTGAATCGACTGATGTCCTGAGGACGAAGACTGACACTGTTTGCTGATTCGTTGGAGGAGTAACTATCTGATGAAAATTGTAATTTTCTGTTTGCCTTTTCTTTCTAGGTACCAACTGCTCTTTTGATAGAGGCCATAGTTAGATGTTTTCCAAATTTGTGTTTGCTAAATTGTTTTGCATGAAGCCCAACATGCTGATGCTAATTCGAGGTTAGTTAAGGTGTTCACAAATACCGGACGCAAATAGACAATGGCTGAGTTCTTGCTTTGTTGAATCTTGCACTCTGAGACTTTGCTAAATTGTTCTTATTAATGATGTGTTAATGCTTAATGAATATTCTCTATGCATTGATTAATTGTGTTCTAGTGATAAAATCTGAAGAGTTACTAATGAGACTGTCTATTAATGAGATTAACAGAGATGATTATTAGATTGTAACCAACAGGGAATAAATATCCTAACACTTAACTAGATTTGTGTGGTTATTCCTGACTGAATAGTCATGGCATATTCATTTATTGATTCTTACTGAATGTTATTGATTCAATCAGTGGCGGCCCGTCCTTTAGGGCGGAGGGGCCACGCCCCCCACCTTTTGCCCCTCATGAAGAGTGTTTGTCAGGCTGAACAAAGGTCAGCCTGACAGACACTCTCCATGTTCAGCTCAGGCAGCCAGGAGCAGACATGTGCGATTTGCACACACTCCTGGCTGCCTGAGCTGAACTTTGCTGGGCTGAAGAGGTCACAGCTCCTATGGGCGTGATCTCCTCAGCTCAGCAAAGGTGTCTGGAGGCCCTCCCCTGGGTGACGAGGAAAGCATCACCAATTGACACTCTCCCTGGGCGCTTCAGGTTAAAGCCCTGAAGTGCCCAGGACGAGTGTCAATCAGTGACACTTCCTCACAGAGTGGGTTGGGGTCAGCAGTCTCACTGACCCCATCCCACTCTGTGACGAGGCTGGGACTGCTGCCTTCCCTCATTGGCTGACCTAAGGTCAGCCAATGAGGGAAGGCAGCAGTCCCAACCCTCCTGGGACCTGGAGGTTGAAGGTAAGTGTGTGTGTGTGTGTATGTGTGTGATGTTTTAAATTAAATGTTTGGTACGCGCGTGCATAGTTGAGTGTTATGAGTGTTGGTAATGGATGTGCGTGAGTGCATGTGTGTGTGAAAGAATGAGTGTGTGCGATCTTTTAAAATGAATGTTTGGTGCGTGCGTGCGTGCATGTTTGAATGGTAAGAATGTTGTTAATGGATGTGCGTGCGTGCGTGTGTGAAAGAATGAGTGTGTGTGATGTTTTAAAATGAATGTTTGGTGCGTGCGTGCATGTTTGAATGGTATGAGTGTTGTTAATGGATGTGTGTGCGTGCGTGCATTCTGCAGGGAAAATCAAGCTTATTAACAAACACATCATTAATATGATAGAACGTACTGATATTGTGACCATTATTGCTGTACATTGGTTCTGTGAAAGGGTCCACATGGTTTCTAATGAATCAGAAAAGAAACAATTAAAAATCAAAATAACACAGGCAGCCTAAAAGTGTCTTCGTATCTTGTATAAAATGCTGCAAAATTTTGACCTATCCAGAATGAATATCAAGCTCAGTTGTTTCAAAGTCAATCCCTAGGCACATTAAAACCTTCTGCTAAAATTACATCCCTAATCTTCTTCTAGAGCCTTGGCCCTGGAGGTCATCATAAAATTCATTTCAAAGGTTCAGTCATTCAGATGTGTCAGTTGACTTCCGTTCAACCATAATTAGGATTCGGTCAAAGTATAATGTGGCAGCTTTGATAATGGAGGTTTCTCAAAAACAGTTTGTCGATCACCATTCTCATGTATTATCAAGTCAGCTTCACTCTCAGCAAAGTATGTCTATTCAAGACCTGAGTACCTTCGACTAGGTACCTGTGTTCTCCTTGATCACCCGACTGGTGGTCTTTCACTGTCACTTTGCTCACTGATCTCTGTCTCCTTGTTGGTGACACCTGGACTGTGTTCTTCAGACACAGATACTCTCTGTCTTTCTCATCTCTATTGTCACCTTTCGTTTCTTGGCCCCCCCCTGGTTGTACCACTTAAACCTTCTCCAAACATAGATTCTGCACTTATAACTCCTTCACATTAGGTCACTGTGTCTACTCATCACTTATTCAATACAGGCCCAGCACTTGTCTCAGATTGACTTTGAGACTCTTCATCTTCTCCCTCTGAACTCTCAGGTTGCACTGGATTCTGCCTTTGCACATCAGTGGTGGCTGTCTCACTTGTCTTAGTCTCCAAATGGGTGAGACATGTATCCAACTTGGAAGGCCTCTGCCGTTAACAGCAGTGTTTGCGACCAGTATTACTTGGTAGGGGGTACGTCATCTAGAATCCAATTATGACTTGCTCACATGCTTCCCCACCAAGACGCAGTCACCAGGATTGAGGTCATGGCACTGCTTTTACCTTGGAGATAGAGTCACCAATTCAACCTGATGAGAGACAGAATGCACTACATCAGACAGGCCTTTCCAGTACTCAAGAACCATACCATCTGTAATATTCATGAGTGTAGCCACAGGCACAGCAGGGAGTCTCTTGGCTCTATCCTTGAGAATCTCATGGAGGTACAGTCCTGTCCTCCAATCCGGAATGCTTCTCTGACTCATCAGCACCAGTGAAAGAGTATCAGGCCATTTTAGAGAAATGGATGCTCACACCACACCTTAGTAAGACAGTATTTCAACACCTCATTATTTATTTACTTAAATTTGAGGAGTTTTACATAGCGCAAACATGAGCCGCTTAGGTATCAGAGCGCTGTACATATAGCAGTCAAGTCATAATATGGGGAAAAGGCAAGAGCAAATAACAGTCAAGGAGGTAAAAGGAAAGAGCAGAAAAAATATAGTATATCATGCACATAGCAGATCTAAGATCTGGGGGAGTCCACCAGAAAACAGTCAAGCTGAGAAACTTCAGGTCTACTAGTGAAGGAATCTATGCAACAGGTAGTTGAGGGGTTTGTTCTGGTTTCAGGAGATAAAGCTTTCCATATTCTTGTGGTAAGGCTGGAGAAGGAGCGCTTGTAAGATTTCTTTTTGTTGAACTTCTCTGGTTTCAACAGTAGGGAGTTAGCACTTCTTAAGAAATGTCCACCCCTGGATTGTTTGAGTTTTTTGGGCCAGGTAGACAGGAGTGTTATGGGGAATGGCCTTGTGAGTCTTGCAAGCAATCTTCAGTTGGATTCTTGCTTCAGTTGGATTCTTGCTTAGATGTTTTAGGTCAGGTGTAATGTGGTTGATTCTTCTGGATCCTGTTATGAGCCTAGACGCTGCATTCAATGTGGCCTTTAATGAAGCCAGCTTTACTTTGGGTAAGCAAGCAAGGGTAGTACTCCCGTAATATAACCGGGAAATGACTAGGGATTGCACTGGTAACTGAAAGTCATCAGGGGGCAGGAGAGTTTGGTTTTCCTTAGTGTGTTCATGTGTTAATTGGCTCCTTTGGTGGTTGCACTGATATGGCCATGCATATCTAGGTATTTGTCCAATGTTATAGAGAAAAGTTGAGAGCTGTGAGATCTTTGAGCCATTCTTCTATTGGGACAGAGTAATTGTTTGGGGCAATCAAAAGGAATTCCTTTTTGAGGATGTTAAGTATGAGGTGATTACGGGTCAGCCTTGGTTGGATTCTCAATAAGCTGCAGTTGAGCTCTTTGATGTCATTGGGTGAAAAGATTTTCAAATACATTTGTGTATCATCAGCATACATGTGATAATGAATGTTTGAGAGCTTCAAAATTTCGGTAAGAGGTTCCATGAACAAGTTGAATAACGTGGGTGAGAGTGTGGATGCTTGTGGAACCCCAATTGTGGCCAGTGTAATGTCAGAGTTTAAGTGTCTTTGATTCTCTAGGTCTGTTTTGAAGAAACAAAGAAAACCAGTTTAAAACGTGACCAGATAGCCCCATTCTTTTTTCAGGTAGGTCACCCATGTTCTCATGTTTGACCATGTTGAACGTAAAGGAGAGATCAAGAATTATAAGTTGGCAGGGTTTGTTTTGATCAAGCAGTCTCAGGGCATCGGCAACAATGTGTCAGAGCCGTTTCAGTGCTATGCACAGTTCTGAAGCCAGATTGGCAATGGTCTAGGAGTTGAAATTGTTCAATCTGGTTACAGAGTTGTAGGTGAAGACATTTCTCAAGTAGATCAGCAAGAGTCAGGGTGCTGGAAATTGGATGCAAATTGTTGAGGTTGGACCGGCCTGCATTTGTTTTTTTTAAATTGGGGTGACCTGCCCTATTGTTAGGCAATCATTAATTAGCCTCTGAGAGAAAAATGCATTGACAATCTTTGTCCAGAGAGGGAGTATGGAAGATCTAAGCTCTTTGATGAGCTTAGCAGGTACAGGATCATTAAAGTGGTTGGGTGCTTTTATTGATGTAAATATTACTTCTCAGGGATTTTGAAGGAAGTGCAGGTAGCCTTATTTTTTATAGTGTAGCCGGTACAAGGAGATCTATCCAGGTTCTGCACTCAGAAGAGTCTGGGGTGGTCCTGGCTGAGCAGACACTGAGTGACGACTTGAAGTTTAGATTCAATCCTCCCTGTCTTATCAATCAAATGGTCAGATAAATTATTCCCACTTTAATTTATCCACATTGCCTGAAGCCTCAGGGTGGTAACTACAGTAAAATATTTGATCCACCTGCAAAGCTGCACACAAATGTTTTATCATCTCTGGCTTGAAATGACTGCCACGGTCTGATTCAAGAGGAGCCGGGATCCCGAAACGAGATCAACTCTCTCAGCAACTATTTGACAACAGTAAGACTGTCATTCCTCCTAGTAGTGTACACCTCCACCCAACGAGAGAAGAGACAAACTATCACCAAGATGTAATGAACACCATTACAGACAGGCATCTCAGCACAGTCATTCTGCATGAGATTAAAGGGAACATGTGATCTCCCCATGTGTCTTGTGAGGACTGATGTTCTCCGGTCTGCATTCAACTGCTGGCACATAACACACTTGTGACATAACTCGGCTGTAATTAAGAAGAACCTGGGATTAGCCCAATATGTGTAAAAGAAACAAACCATAGCATCTCGACCTACATAGGTAGCCCATGGAAATACCATGCCATAGAACACTGAATCAGTTAAAACAAGATTACCTTCTACAGAAACCCAGATTTCATCTTCATTCTTGGTACACCCTGCTGTGATACTCCTCACCTGTTCACATACATTTTGCCACCTCTTTCTGCAGTCTTTTCATCTCATACTACATATCAGCAACAGTGAGCAAAAGACTCAAAGAAGTTCCATGCTATTGTTCATTTGAAAATTCCCAATTGAAGGCGCAAGACCCATGGTGCAATTTTTGGCAATCTCATCTGTGTACAATTTACTGCAGTCACAAAATCATTTACACGTTTGAGTGCTCCGCACTTCACAAGGGCAACCTCGGCTGGCTTCTGTAACGCACCAAGGAGTTCCATGACATAATGCCCATTACAGAGAAAAGCAAGACAATTTAATAAAACCCCAGAGGAACGGCAACTGTCTGAAGTCATGGATTACACCATCTCTCCTAAATTGTCAGCCTCAGTAGACTCTAGTAAGATCAATCAGTCCAGCCACCAGTGCAGAGGTTACATTTCATTAACAGGAATCTTCCATTAAACATTCTAAGGTGCAAAAGGCATTTGCTGCTTTCAAAATCCCTCTGTCATCTCTCAAGCAAGAGCCGCCCACAAACAGCATATAATCAGGATCTTCTAGCGGGGGATCTCAAATGTCCAGTCTTGCTTTGAACACAACTCTGCAACATTCAGATAATCATGGTCCACCCCATTGTCATCTTCATCAACAACAGGCAATGATAACAATGTAGCAGCGTTAAGACACAATCATCTTTTCAGTGATGTTTTCTGTGGCAACAATGATTTGCTCGTACTTGGTAAGGTGGCTTTTGGTCATGTGCTAAGTTCAAGTGCAGTTTAAGAAGATATCCATTCACAATGACTTCACGTTGTAAATTTGTGACACCAACTGCGGCCTCCACCTTTAGGCAACCCACTAACACTGGAGCAACTAGGGTAAGCCTCTATAAGGGTTTGGCTACTATGGAAAAATTGGGAATACACTGATGACAGTGGCCCACCATTGCTAGGAATATCCTGACTTCTGTCTGTGTTTTGGGAGAGTTAATCTGCAAGATGGCAGAGGTTCTCTCTTGTGGCACTTTTCTTTCAATGTGATGTCCTAGGTGCAGGACTTCCTTCTGACAATACTGTAGTTTGGCTAGGCGCACCTTATGTTGATTTTCAGCTAAGTGATTCAACAGTGCTGTGATATCTTGCCTGCATACTTGTGTTGTGGACTCCACCAGTAGGCCATTAATGTATTGGTTAAAGACGGAGTTACACTGCAACTGTAGGGTCTCTAAATTATTTTTCAAGATCTATTTAAAGATTGTGGGGCTATCTTTATACCATTGGAAAATGTGGCATAATACAAGCAATTAAAGAATAACACGTCTAAATGAGTGCACAGTGACCCTGGTGCCTGAAAAAGAAAACGTAACAGGCACAACAATCAGAAATGCAATGTTTATTTCAAATATAAAGTACGGTACCTAGGCCTATTCTTGACACTGTTAAACTGCACACAAACGAACTAAAGTTAATCAAAACAGATGATTCATTCAGTTTACTATATCTAAATATAAAACAACATGAAAAATAATATGTGAACCAATATGCACAAGCAATGAAAAAATAAACGAAAGAAAGAAAAAATAAATATTGTGTAGATCATGTAAGCTATGGTTACGGCGGTTACAGGTCGACATATTATTTAGGGCAAATAAATAATGGCGACACTGCCTCATCAGTACCCAACATGTTAAGTTTGTGGAAATGGAGTGAAAACATGGTATAACCATTTGAGTGCCTGTTGCGCTCTCCAAAATCAAAGACCCTGGAAAGAGAGTGACACGCAACCAAACACACAGATAGAACCAATGGGATCCGATTGGCTGAGCCAACCTAGTTTAGGGTCATTTTAATGTTGTAAGTAACATTCAGAATAGGTGTTTCTGCATTAAGAAAAGCAGTGAATTCAGATTGGGTACTTTCCAGAAAACTGTTGGTTCCAAAGAATTTGTAGAGGTATTTAGGTAGAAGGGACAGTAGTCGACGAAAGAGAGATTATACATTTCTTTCATGATGGGGTATACAATATTGCTTGCACGAGCTTGCATGAACTAAAATACGAGGAGGGCAAGGGTGCAGAGGAGAGTCTGAAATTATGGATGTGCTTGCTAGAGATGTACCCTTATCTTTGAGCAGCTTAAAGTTTGCAAGAGGGGTGTGCAAGGGAGAGACCTAATCTCCGTTCAAACAAGGAAGAGATTCAGGGAGAAGTTGAGGAAGAAAGTTCATTTATATTTTGCCAACCATTTTGTCGAAAAGTGTAGACAAATTGGAGCAGGGCTCCGCAGACGGCAAGTTCATATTGTTGCATGCAGATGGGTGCATAGGGTACATTAAGCCTTTGATAATAGCAAAGAGAGTTTTAGATTCGTTTTTGACGATTTCATTGACAGAAGTGTAATAGATAGAGCTTACCTTCCTCACCTGATATTGATCCGTTTTTAGAGCCCGTTTATAGATCATCTTGGTTTTGGGTCATATTTTTTTGCCGAAGATGTCAAGCGGTTTACCTTGGCGTTTGGCTGTACAAAAGGCTTTGGAGTAACAAAGGGCTGTTGGCCTATTTCTGAGGTAATTAATAGACTTCAGGGATAACACTGAGCCTAACGCACCTGTGACCCATTGGTTGACATTATCACGAGATCATTTGATGCTGGAGGGAGTACTAGGTTAGAACAGAAGGGAGCTAAGAAAGAGTTCTGTGTTCAGTTTAGACTAAGGGTTGGGCGGAGTTAGTGCCTTCTGGTTGGTTTTCATTAGACTGTAAGGCAAAAGGGAAGGAAAAGCATGATGGTCAGACCAGGTGACAGGGGTGGAAAGATATGCAGTGAGTTGATAAAGATGTGATCCAATAGTGTGGTGTTGGTTCTCATTGTACAAATGAGACTGCTTAATTTGAGTGGCAGCACCACCAGATTGTGGGGAACTGAGTCCAATCCCACAAGGTGTGACAACTGTCAGCATAACCTTCTGGCCAGCTAGCAGTACCTGACCAGCACCCGAGAATGGTGGTGATTTGTGGCAGCCGTGTGCATGACATTCTGATTTTTCAGGGAAATCGTGGTGGAACAGATCTTATCCTTTTTTTCTCAGTTACATTTGTCTCACACATGCAAAAGCAAACAGGAGCAGCAATTAGTTCAATATATTTTATTGAATCAACTGCATTCTAGATAAAATGGCATGTACTGCAATAATAAGGATAATGAAACATAAGTGTTGAAATTCCTACCTACGCCACTAAAGTACTATACTAGAGCACAGCAGTGTTAGCCCTAATCCACCCTTGAGGACCCTTGGGAAGACACCATCCCCCATACCTGAATTATGGTAGTAGCAAAGAGGGCTGTTGGTCTACTGAGAATCCTCTCCCAGTAGGCGGAAAAGACATCAAGTCTCACCAGACAGTTGCAATGAAGCAACAGCCTGCGGTGGCAATTTCTGGCTAGAATTTTCACTCTAACGTATAGGGGGCAGAAAGATGTTTTATAATAAAACAGCTGATGTTCTAAGAAAACTGCCCTAACATAAGAACATGTATGTTTCTGTGAAGTGGCAGAGATTGTGGTGTTCCACTTTGCACCAACAAGAATGTCATGTGCATTCTTGAGCAAAGCAAGGAATGAAAATGTCAGGCTAAAAAAGAATGAAAACAGTTTCTGGACTAAAAGCATGTGTTTTTTCCCGGCAAATGGCATCAACAAAGGGTCCGCGGTGCTAAAATCACCATCTTTGCAGCTTTCAGGAACAGGCAGGCTCAAATCAGAAAACCACATTTTTCAACAGAATTTTGGCAGTTTACTGAGACATTCCCCATTTCTACTACTTTTGTGCTCTCAGCCTCCTTCCAGTTAGTGACAGAAATGGGTGTGAAACCAGTGGTGGATCCCGGACAGCTCAACATTTCTAGTAGACAAAATTCTAAATCCAGCAAGGAGTTATTTGTGTAGATCCTTCAAGGTTTTCCTATAGACAGTAACAGTTGAAATAAAAAATAATATTGAAATTGAGTTGAAAAAAACAGCCATTTCTGTCTACGTTTTGTTCTGTAACTTTTTCCAACTATGGACGATTTTTTTAAAGCAACATACCATTACCTCTGCTGGACCCTTCTAGTTGCAGGGATATATACAGCTTGTAGGTTCATCAAGAACCCAAGGTACCCAAAGCCAATACATGAGCTGCACCTTACAATGGGCTTTCATTGTATACGCCAGTCCAGTTGGTAAAATATACAGAGTAAAAAATAGGTATCAAGGAAACCTATGTATTTCCGAAATGGGCACAAGATATGGAGTTTAGAAGAAGTGGTTATTTGAACATCTCTGAAGTCAGGGGTACCCATACTAGCACGTGAATTACAGGCCATTTTTCAAAATGACTCCTTTCTTACACTATATCTTACATTTGGAAGGTACAATTGTAGAGAAAAACATTTGGCAATAACACTTGCTCTTCTATTCTTTCTTTCTCCAAGTCTCCAGATCAAATGTGTACCTCACTTGTGTGGGTAGGCGTAGTGCCCGCGACCAGAAATGCCTCAAAATGCAACATGGACACATTTCACTTTTCCAATGAAAATTGACTTGTTTTTGGCAAAGTGCCTAGATGGGGATTTTAGAATCTAGCTCAGTTGGCACCTAAGGAAACGTAGCAAAACTATACATTTTTGGAAACTAGATACCTAGGGAAACCCAGAATACAGTGACTTGCAGGGCTCTCACCAGGTTTCGTCACAGAGAATCCTTTCCAAACCTCAAAATTTGTCTAAACACACATTCCTCACATTTCAGCAATGCAAAGTTCTGAAATCTGAGGTGAGCCACAAACTTCCTTCCACCCATCATTCCCCAAGTTTACCAATACAAATGGTACCTCACTTGTGTGCATTGGCCTAGTGCTCGTGATGGGAATACCTTAAAACATAATGTGGACACATCACATTTTTCCAATGAAAACGGATGGGTTTTTGGCAAAGTGACTGTGAGAAAGTAGCCTCTTTCTAGCATAGTTACTCCCGTTTATGGCCTGTTTGTCAGTGTGTTTTGACTGTGTCACTGGGATCCTGCTAGTCAGAATCCCAGTGCTTATGGCTTGGCCCCTACATGTCAGTCTGTTTCACTGTTTTTGTCAGAATATTTGACTGTGTCACTGGAGTCCTGCTAATCAGAACTCTAGTGCTTATGCTTCCTCTGGTTCGAAATGTGTACTTACATACTGGTAACGCAGTATTCCACTCAAAATTAGTATACTGGACCCCCCTTATAAGTCCCTTGTATATGGTACCTAGGTACCCAGGGCATTGGGGTTCCAGGAGATCCTTTGTGCTGCAGCATTCCTTTTGCCACCCATAAGGAGCTCATACAAATGCCACCCATAAGGAGCTCATACAAACAATTCTTCAGGACTGCCATTGCAGCCTGAGTGGAATAGTGTAAGCACTATTTCACAGCCATTTTCACTGCACCAGGTCACTTATAAGTCACCTATAGGTCTAACCTTCAGACCTTGAAGGCTAGATGCATATTACCTGTGTCGTCCAGGACGATTTACCCAGACTTCATGAGTGCAGGGACGCCATTATAAGTGTGCACTATATATAGGTCAATACCAATTTATAGCTTCAGAGTAGTAACTCCAAATATGGCCATGTGAGGTGTCTAACAAATGATAATTGTACCCCAATACTGATTCCACTATTGCGTGCAAAATCCCATGCACTCTGGGGGCTCCACAGTGGACCCCCAGTACTGCCATACCAGCCTTCTGAGGATGCACTGCAGCCCCAGCTGCTGCTACTCACAGACAGGCTTCTGCCCTCCTGGGGCTTGAGCAGCTTAATCCCAGGAAGGCAGAACAATGCATTTCCTTTAGGAGAGGGGTGTTACACCCTCTCCCTTTGGAAATAAGTGTTACAGGCATGTGAGGGCCATCCTCATAGAGCCTCTGGAAATGCTTTGAAGGGCACAGATGGTGCCCTCCTTGCATAATCCAGTCTACACCGGTTCAGGGACCCCCAGTCCCTGCTCTGGCACGAAACTGGACAAAGGAAAAGGGAGTGACCATCCCATGTCCATCACCACCCTAGGGGTGGTACCCAGAGCTCCTCCCGAGTGTCCCTGGGTTCTACCATCTTGCTTTCAGGATGTTCAGGGAACTCTGGGAGGATCTGAGTGGCCAGTGCCAGCAGGTGTCTTCATAGACCCCTTCTGATAGGTGCTTACCTGGTTAGGTGGCCAATCCCCCTCACAGGGCTCTTTAGGGTCTCTCCTCTGGGTGTTTCTTCAGATTCGGATTGCAAGACTCCAGCAGGAATCCTCTGCATCCTTTACTTCATCTTCTACTGACGGATAAACCGCTGACTGCTCCTGGAACTCTACAAAACTGTAACAAAGAAGCTAAGATGACTTCTGCAGCATTGTACCTGCAGCTCCTGCCAGCAACTGCAACAGTTTCCAGGTTATGCATCCTCTGAGGACTGCCTGTCTTCAGCCTGCACCAGAAGAACTGAAGGAATCTCCGATGGAGTAAAAGAGTCACTTCCCTGCTTCAGTAGGCACCCCTCTGCAACGACAACCAGTAGCTTGGGTCCCCTCTCCAGATGACAGGCATGAATCCAGCAACACAGGTGGTGGACTAAAGTGACTCCAACAACCCCAATGTCCAGTTGTCCAACTTTGGTGGAGGTAAGAGCTTGCCTTCCCACGCAAGACAGTATCCCCATGCACCTCGTGACTTGCAGTTGCCAAGGCTTGTGTGTGAACTTCCAAGAAGTTCTTCATGCACAACACAGCTTAGGCCTCCAGCACTCCATCTTGCGACGCTCAGCTTCCTGAGTGGTTCTCCAGCGGCGTGGGAATCCTTTGTGTTGTGCTGCGTGGGCCTTCATTTACACCTCCTGTGTCCCCGTTCTGTGTGACTCCTGTGTGCGCTGCCTGGTTTTTTGAGGGCTCTCTGAGTTGCATGAGCCCCCTCTGCCTCCCCCTCCTGGGTAGAGGCCACGAGCTGCCGGACAGCACCATTTTCTGCTAACTGCGAGCTTTGCGTGTGCCAAGGCTTGTTGGTAGAATCCAGCAACGCAAACCACACTGCATTCATCCATCCAGCATGGGACATCTTCTGCACCAACCAGGAACCCGCATCTGTCTTCTTTGGTGCAATACTGACTTTATCTTCTCACTGGTGGTTCCACTTTTGCACCTTCATCTGGGTTAGCAGGGGCTCCTGTTCTCCCAGGACTCTTCAGTGCTTCTTGGACTTGGTCCCCTTCTTACACATGTCTTCAGGACCAGGAATCCATCATTGGTGTCTTGCAGTCTCTTCTGGTTCTTGCATTATCTTCTATCAAGACTTCTAGTGTGTTTTAGGAAACTTGCTGTGTTTTACTCCTGCTTTCCTGGGCTCTGGGTGGGGTATTTTACTTACCTTTGGTGTTTTCTTACACTCCCAGCACCCCTCTAAACTCTACACTTGCCTAGGTGGGAAACCGGCTTTCGCATTCCGCTATTTTAGTATATGGTTTGTGTTCCCCCTAGGCCCATTGCAACCTATTGTGAGTTTCACTGTTTGCACTATTTTCTGACTATTTACTTACCTGCTTCTGGTTACTAGTGTATATATTGTGTGACTTACTTACCTCATAAGGGAGTATAGCCTACAAAGTATTTTTGGCATTGTGTGACTCAAATAAAATACATTTATTTTTGTAACACTGAGTATTGTCTTTCATGTGTGTAAGTGCTGTGTGGCTATGGAGGTATTGCAAGAGATTTGCATGTTCCTAGTTCAGCCTTGGCTTCTCTGCCTACAGCTACCTCTAGACAGCCTGACTTCTAGACACTGACTACATTTCACTAATAAGGGATACCTGGACCTGGTATGAGGTGTAAGTACCTTTGGTGCCCACTACAAACCAGGCCAACCTCCTACAGTGACTATCTGTGGACTTTGGCCTCTAGCTAAGCCGGCACCAAGTGAAACCTAGCAACTGTAAACATTTTTGAAAACTAGACGCCTAGGGGAATCCAGAATGGGGTGGCTTTCACTAGGTTCTGTCACCCAGGACACTTTGCAAACCTCAACATTTGTCTAAAAAACAAATTTTCCACACATTTCAGCGATGCAAAGTTATGGAACCTGAGGGAGGCTACAAACATCCTTCCACCTAGCATTTCCCCAAGTCTCCTGATAAAAATGTTACCTACTAGGGTAGGCCTAATGCCTGCGACAGGAAACACCCTAAAACACAACTTGGACACATTACATTTTTCCACTGAAAACAGACATGTTTTTTGCAAAGTGCCTAGCTGTGGATTTTGGCCTCTAGCTCAGCCAGCACCTAGGGAAATCTAGCAAACCTATCGTTTTTTTCAAAAATAGATACCCAGAGAAATCAAGAATGGGGTGACTTGTAGGGCTCTCACCAGCTTCTGTCACCCAGGAGACTTTGCAAACCTCAAAATTTGTCTAAAAAAATACATTGTCCTCACATTTCAGCGATGCAAAGTTCTGGAATCTGAGGGGACCCACAAACTTCCTTCTTCCCAGCGCTACCTCAAGTCTCTTGATAAAAATGATACCTCACTTGTGTTGTTAGGCCTAGTGCCCATGACAGCAAACACCCCAAAACTCAGGGTGGACACATCAATTTTTTCCAGTGAAAACTGACAAATGTTTTGCAAAGTGCCTAGCTGTGGAATTTGTCCTCTAGCTCAGCCAGCACCTATTGAAACCTAGCAAACCTATAAATTTTTGAAAAGTAGACACCTAGGGAAATCAGAGTGGGGTGACTTGTGGGCCTCCCATCAGGTTCTGTCACCCAGAATCCTTTGCAAACCTCAAAGTGTGTCAAAAAAACACATTTTCCTCATATTTCAGCAATGCAAAGTTCTGGAATCTGAGGGGAGACACATATTTCCTTCCACTCAGCATGCCCACAAGTCTCCCAATAAAAATAGTATCTCACTTGTGTGGGTAGGCTAAGTGCCTGCAACAGGGAAGGGACCAAAAGGTACTGTGGCGATAACAATAACTGAGGTGAGTGTAATAATTAGTCCTGGGATCTGGAACCATTTAGGGAAACCTAGCAGACCAAGGCATTTCTGAAAACTAGGCACCCAGGGGAGTCCATGGAGTTGTGGGTTGTGTGGATTCCCCAAAGCTTTTTTACCCAGAATACTCTGCAAAGGTGAAACGTTGAATAAAATACTATTTTTCCTTGCATTTCCGTGAAGTAAACCACAGGAATATGCATGGATCCACAAACATCTTACCACCTAGTGTTTCCCAACTTGTCCCAATAAAAACGCTACCCCACTGGTGTGCCTGGGCGTAGTACCCAGGACAAGAATGGATCACACAAGGGTCAATGATAGTCCTTGTATGAGAGCTACAGTTGACCCTGGAGTGATTCATTCCTGACGCGGGCACTAGGCGAATGCACACAAGTGGGGTTGTGTTTTTATCAGGACAAGTGAGGAAACACTGGGTAGTAGGCATTTTATGGATCCCTGTGCATTCCTGTAGTTGACTTTATTTTTTATTTTTAATATTTTTAACCCTTGGGGGGATGATCATGCCCACCCCAGGGGTAACCAAACATGTTAAAAGAAATTAATATGCCCGAGGTGGGAGGCAGGCCCGTTACCACATGGAGCGACCCCCCTATTTTCCCACAAGGCCATTAATTTGTTTTTTTATTTATTCTTCCCTAGGGGGTGCGATTGTGCCGCCTGTGATGCTATTAATAGTGTTTGACCAATGACTTTGTGTTTCACCACTGCGCATATTAGTTGCTCAATGTTCACCAGTAGCACATTATGGGGGTAATTTTGACCTCGGCGGTCTTTTTCCAAGACCGCTGAGGAACCGCCGTGCGGAAGACCGCCAGTGGTGGCGGTTTGCCGCTCGCCCTATTATGACCGTTGGCAGCTCTCCGTCCTTTTACGGACGGAGAGCCGCCAACAGCCATACTGGCGGGCGGCGGGGAAGTGGAGGTTGCTCCACCTCCACCGCCACGCCAACAGAACCCCACCCAGCGAATCACGTCCTGTGATTCGGCGTGGCGGTGTTCTGTTGGCGGTGTGGTGTCGGCGGAGCAGCCCCCATGGATCCCGTCCCCTCCCGGAGGATCGTCCAACCAGGTAAGTCAATCGTCTGGGAGGGGAGGGGGCTGGGGGGTGTTGTGTGTTGTGTGCGTGCATGGGGGTGTGCGTGTGTGTATGTAGAGGGGGTGTGTGAATGCGGGTATGCTTGCGGGGGTGTTGTGTGTTTGGGAATGAGTGCATGTATGTCTGAAGGGAAGTCTGTATGGATGTGTGCATGCATGTTTGAATGTGGATGTGCGTGTCTGACTGTGTGTGTGGATGTTTGCATGTATGTCGGTGTGTGTACGTGTATGTGTGTTGATGGTACCTGCGTGCATGTCGTGTGTGTATGAGTGATGTTATGTTGGGGGTCGGGGTGGGGAGGGGGTCCTGCCACCTTTGGGGGGTGGCAGGGGTGGTGGGGGGTGTAGGGGAAGGAGTCGGGGTGGGGGTGGGGGGTGTGAGACCCCTATCAGTGGCAGGGAAGGAATTCCCTGGCACTGATAGTGCTTACCGCCATGGATTTCATGGTGGTTTCAAACCTCATGAAATCCATAGCGGTAAGCCGGGTCAAAATACTGCCGGCAGTATAGTGATGTCCGCCGGGCTGGAGACCCTGGTCTCCAGCCCGGCGGTCATCTCCGCCCTGGCGGGCGGAACGGAGAACCGGCGGATGACCATGGCGGTAACAGCCATGGTCATAATACAAAATAAAAGACCGCCAGCCTGTTGGCGGTCTTACCGCCGCTTCTCCGCCTTCCGCCAGGGTCATAATGACACCCAATATGTTTTGTTCAGTTTAGCTGCCTATTGGCTTTAACATGGAGTTAGCAATTGCATTCTGTATTCAGTTTAGCCGCCTATTGGCTTTGACATGGCATTAGCCATTACATTTTGTATTCAGTTCAGCTGCCTATTGGCTTTGACATGATATTAGACATTACATGTGATATGTAGGTTGGCTGCCTATTGGCTTTGACATGACATTAGACATTACATTTGATATTCAGCTTAGCTGCCTATTGGCTTTGACGTGACATTAGACATTACATTTGATATTTAGGTTAGCTGCCTATTGGCTTTAACGTGGAGTTAGACATTGCAGTTGAGACATTGCAGATGAGCTGTGTTTTTCCAAGCTGTGTTTTTCCACAAGATGGACCAAGCTGTTTTCTTCACACCAGACCTTAGCTGATAAGAGCACGTAGATTTTGTGTTTACCTCGCAATCCAGTCTGAGAGCAAGTGAGCTCAGGAGAATTGGCCTCTCCAAGGTTCTTGGGCTCTCACACTGAGTTTGCTTTTAAGGATGACTCTGGGCTACAGTGAGTTAGATTTAAATCTGCTTGACTTCAGACAGGAACTAGACGTCAGTTGCCTGCCTCCCGTTTGGGTAGAGAATCTCTTTCTCGCAGTTGACCGGAGTCATCAACTTGCAGACCCCAGAAAGATGAAGCTGAATATAGGTCCTACTTGCCCATACGGTGATGAATTTTGACTTTTATGCTTTGCTTTGAAGTTATGCTATAAATGTCTTCACCTATATTTGCTGTGTACATTGCAACTGAGAAGTACTTTGATATATTTTGCTTTCATTGCTGCGACTACTTTTGAACGTGTGCTTCAAATCTACTAATTTCGTCTCTCAGGAACTTGTGGGTGGGGGAGAATTAATAACAATAAATGGCTTCTTTAAACTCAGAAGTGCATTCCAGAGAGGTTCTGTAAGCTCGGTTATGAGATAAGAGGGAAAAGAAAACACTGCAGTAGGAGAAAACACAGATTTTTGAAGAAGTGTACAATCCCAGCAGTATTGGACGTGGTAAAAATGTATCTCATGAGTTCACCAAAGTGTCTCAGAAAGTTTGTATTTAAAAAAGGACTGTATTTACCCAGATTACCTTGCTACTTGGAGCACGTAGGACTCGCGGGCAGATGTTAGCACTACATGTTTCTGAAACAATAAGGCTTTTAGTGTGCCCAGCTTATCAAAATGTACATTGGAAGTAGCAATAGGAGGCCAAATGTCTGCTACTTTCGTCTATTGCGTGGGGGGAAAAGAACTTTACCACAACAAGTGTAATGTATTTTCTGTTGTGACTCTTCACTGAAGCCAGTTGCAAGACATCTTAAAGCAGCTCTATCTTTTTGGTCTGGAACACAAGGGGGGTCATTATGAATCTGGTGGTCCAGCTCCACCACGCTGGTGGTGGCGGTAACACTGCCGACGGCGTGGTGGAGCTGGCCCGCCAGATTTTTACCACAGCGGTGAACAGGCTGCAAAGCAGCCAGTTCACCGGCCTGTACTGCCAGGGCAGTCGGACTGCCGGGGTGAAGGTGGACTACCTTTACCCCGGCAGTCCACCATAGACCGCCGACGGTATTTGGAGTCTCCTTTCTGCCAGGGATTTCCTGGCGGCAACCACTCTCACGTGTGAACATTTTGTTTGAGAGTAGACTCATTCCTACTCATGCATAATTCCCCTTCGTGTTGCCAATCTAAAAGTTGTGATGGCATAACTCCTAAATCTCGATTTTGCTCCTTGCTCATCCCATAATCCCTTATATATCTCATCCCATCCTGTTTTCCCCTTTCATCCATTGCTCTCTTCCAGTCTTCCATTGAATCAAAACATTTTGTCTCAACTTCAATTAGAGAATGTTCGACCTGGCCCTTTTTACAGGGTCATTGCCCAAACCTTTAGCCTTCCTCCTTCTATTTTTTCTGCCCCCCTCTTATTGACATTAGGACTCTGGGCACTTTACCACTGCTGATCAGTGCTAAAGTGCATGTGCTCTCCCTTGTAAACTTGCTATGATTGGCTTACACCTGATTAGCCCATACCATGTACCTATAAGTCCCTTCTACAGTGTTATCTCTATACCCAGGGCCTGTAAATTAAATGCTACTAGTGGACCTGCAGCCCTGCTGGTGACACCCACAGAAGTAGCCTTTCAACCCTCTCTCAGGCCTGCTAGCGCAGGACCTGCGTGTGCAGATTACTGGCCTAGGGACCTGGCATCCAAATTTACTTGCCAGGCAGGGAACTCCACTTTTGCTGCATGTAAGTCACCCCTAAGGTAGGCCCTAGCTAGCTCTATGGGCAGGGTGCTATGTATGTAAAAGGCAGCACATGTGCCTAGTTTTGTGGTCTTCCCGGTAGTGACAAACAGCCTATTTGGTTTTGCACGGCTGTGAGTGTGGCCTTTCTCATAGGATTGCATTGGAAATGCCCTACCTTATCTGTCTGGGTGGCATTGTCTGATCTATGAGGGGTAGCATTGGCATGTTTGGTATGGTTGTATTGGTAGGGAGAAATGCTTCTTACTGGTGTAAGTGGATTTTTTATTACCATTATAAAAATGCCACTTCTAGAAAGTGAGCATATCTCTAGCTTGACTCTAATCCAGGTCTGAGGCAGAGTGACAGCTGGGCTTGCGCATACATTTCAGACAGCCCGTAAACAAGGAGGGCGGAGTTGTCACAGAGGGGCACCTGCATATTCAATGGTCTTCCTGGGCTGACAGAAGGAGAGGCGGGGCAAACCTGCATTTGAAAAGGCTGTGCCCTGGCCTCACACAAAGCGTCTGTAGCCTGTGCTGGAGGAGGGAGGGAACACTCCTAGAACTAGTTAGGACTATGTAACGGGATGGCTGCAGAATACCTTGAGCGAGTTGGCTGTACTCTTCGAGTTGCCCCAAGGGCACTACGAGGAGTTTGTGCGACAGAAGCAAGTAGGAGTGCTTCCAGGGGACTGCAGACAGAAAAGAGGAATAGGAGAACGGTAGCGCAGCGTGCGAAGAAGAAGCAGACGCGGGAGACAAGGTCGGAAGAAGAGGAACTGACTCAGAAGATGTGTGACCCAAAACGCTGGAAGGTGATAGCACCAGCCAGGAAGACATAGACGCTGAGAGGTGGAAGATATTGAGACTCTACGTGAAAGACCCAGGAGCAGACAAGATGCTATCGGTGAGGGAAGACGGAGAGGAAGAGCTGGGAGTGGTCGAGAAACTGAGAGGAGGTGAAACTGGTCCAAGACGGAGCCGCGCTCCTGGAGGAGCATGGCTATACAAAGTACAGTCATATTTCAGGAGGGACACCAGCTTAGAGAAAACGGGAGCAGTGGCATGTGAGGGATAGGGAAGGGAGGTTGACGCCGCCCTAAAATGATGGTGGTGGAGCACGATTGCAATGCAGGCCGTACTCCCTCAGTAATCCCTCTACCCGAGGCCCCTTTTTTCCCCTCACGAGCACCCCTCTTCCCTTTCCCCAAGAGTCCCTGAAACAAACTTCTACCTGACTCCATACATTTCCCTTTCACTCGAGGTGGGCTGACGGCGGGACAGCAGACCCAGCTAGAAGACACCAAAATCTGTGGAAACAGAGAACACATGTAGGAGGCTGGCCTGGTGTGTGGTGGGTACCTATGGTACTTACACTTTATACCAGTTCCAGGTATCCCTTATGAGTGTATTGTAGTCAGTGTCTAGAAGCCAGCCTCTCTAGCGGTAGCTGTAGATGAGCAGGCAAGGCTTCTGTAGGAGACATGCAAAGCTCATGCAATACCACTGTAGTCACACTTAGTACTTACACACATGAAAGGAAATACTCAGTGTTACAAAAATAAAGGTACTTTATTTTGGTGACAAAAATGCCAAAAATACCATAGAGACTATACTCCCTTAGGAGGTAAGTAATACACAAATTGTATACACTAGCATGCAGAAATAGGCATAAAACAGTTAGAAAACAGTCCAATTAGTGAAAATCACAATAATGAGAAATAGGCCTATGGGGGAGAACAAACTATATACTAAGAAAGTGGAATGCAAAAGTCAGTCCCCACCTAGGTAAGTGTAGTGTGTAGGGGGGATCTGGGAGTACTAGGAAAGCCCAAAGGTAAGTACCACAACCCACCCCAGAGACCAGGAAAGCAGGAGTAAATCACTGTAAATTTCCCTGATCAGATACAGAGAAGAGAAGAATTATGCAAAGCCCAGAAGAGACTGCAAGACACCAATAGTGGATTCCTGGACAAGAGGACCTGTGGATGAAGGGGACCAAGTCCAAGAAGCACAGCAGAGTCCAGGTAGGGCAGAAACCCCTACCCACCAGGCTGGAGGTACAAGAGATGAACCACCAGTGAAGAAGAAGAGTCAGCACTGCACCCAAGAAGAAGTCGGGCTCCTTGAGGATACAGGTGATGTCCCACAACGGAAGGAGGATTGCAGTCGGGTTTGCGTCTTCGGATTCCGACAACAAGCTTTGGCACATGCAAAACTCGTGGTTAGCGGAAAGTGGAGCTGCCGGGGACCAGGAAGGACCAGGTGGACTCTACTGAGGAGGAGGAGTCTGAGGGGGCCCTCAGCACCCCAGAGAGCCCACAGAAGCCCAGGCAGCACCCACAGGAGTACCACAGAATGGGTACAGGAGAGTCGCAGAGGACATAACGCAGCACTCCCAGAAAGGCTCCCACGCCACAGAAGGACCACTATGGGAGCTGTGCGTCACAGAAAGGAATGCTGGGGGCTGGAGCTTCAGGATGCCTGAAGATCTTGGAGAAAGGATGCCAACAAGCCTTGGCAGCTGCAAAGGACATAGTGCACGGGGGTACTGTCCTGTATGGGCTGGCAAGGGCTTACCTCCACCCAAGTAGGACAGTTGGAAGAGGGGCGCTTGGGACCACTTCAGTCCATCACCCTTGATGCAGGATCCACGCAGCTCAGCTCGAGAGGGGATCCACGCAGCCGGTCGTCGTTGCAGTTGTTGCCTGCAGGAGCAGGGGAGTGACTCTTTCACCACAAGGGAGATTCCTTCTGGTGCAGGCTGAAGACGGGCTATCCTCAGAGGATGCAAAAATGGGGAAATGTTGCAGTTTCTGGAAGGAGTCTAGGATACAATGTTGCCGGAGGCATCTTGTTTCTTTGTTGCAGCTAGTGGGGTCCTGAAGAGTCCAGATGCAGTTTCTTCAAACAGAAGTCAAGGTGGAGGTTGCAGAGAATTCCTGCTGGAGTTTTGCAATCCGAATCTGAGGAACCCCTCAAGAAAGAGACCCTAAATAGCCCTGAAAGGGGGATTGGTCAGTTAGCTGGTTGACCACCTATCAGGAGGGGGCGCTGACGTCACCTGCTGCCACTGGCCACTCAGATGCTCCCAGAGTTCCCTTCCAACCTTGAATCCAAGATGGTAAAACCCAGGAACCATCTGGCGGAGCTCTGAGCACCACCCCTGCGGTGGTGATGGACAAGGGAGTGGTCACTCCCATTTCCTTTGTCCAGTTTCCCACCAGAGCAGAGACTGGGGATCCCTGAACCGGTGTAGACTGGTTTATGCCAGGAGGGCATCAAATGTGCCCTTCAACGCATTTTCAGTGGCTTGGGCAGGCTACCCCTCCCAAGCCTGTAACACCTATTTCCAAAGGGAGAGAGCGTAACAGCCCTCTCCCAAGGGATATCCTTTGTTCTGCCTTCCTGGGCTTGAGCTGCTCAAGCAACAGGAGGGCAGAAACATGTCTGGTAAGTGGCATCAGATTGGGCTGCCTGGAAACCCTCAGAAGCCTGAAATGGCAATACTGGGGGTCTTCTAAGGAGCACCCAGAGTGCATGGAATCATACAACCAATGCTTGCAAAAACCTTGGGGTATGATTTCAACATGTTTGATACCAAACATGCCTATGTTCGGAGTTACCATTATGTAGCTAGACATAGGTATTGACCTAGTGCCATGGAACGCTACCATTTTCCAATGTCTGTAGTGTCCAACCTAATTGCATAATGGACCTAAGTTGACTCTGTCCATTTCGTAAAGGTGACATATCAGTTTGCATAATGTCAATTGCAGGAGAAATGATGTTGTTAAGAGTTTGTATGCAGTCGGACAAGGTGTTAATCCCATTATATATAATGGCAAATGCTTTCTGTAAGTTTTCCTGATCTATTTGCCTTAACTGGGATTGGCTTCTGGTTGTGAAAAGTTCCAAATTTAATTGTAAATTGCATATAAGATGCACTTTTTACATTGTCTTCTGGGGCCTAACAGAAAATCCTGTAAGTCTGTGTTATTTGACAGGAAACTGAGGTGTTATTTTACAGTATGTTGTCACAATACCCAAATGTTCTGATGACACATAGCGAGTATCTAGTGTGTTTGCTCTAAACCCCCCCCCGTGGAGCTTACAAAACACGCATGATAACCATTTGCATCCACAGGCCACAATAACCACCTGTAAGGACTTGAAAGTGTTGTGTTAAATGTTCTATTCTGGACCAAACAATCAAGATGGTCTTCAGTTGCATTAATTTATTTTTGCCATTTGTTACATTTTGCGAGAGTGGGGATACTGGGCGCATTCAATTCTTAAATTTTCACCAAGCCTAAACAACTTTGCTGCGCTGTGTCATTTAAAAATATCATTTGTAAAAGTATCAGGCATACTCTAAATAAAGCTTCCCTTCCCTGTATTTGCCAATTGTTTGCTCCCCAAACAATCTTTAAGTCAATCGACTTCATCCAATATTCATAGCCTTCTATAGCCAACCGGGAAACAAAGGAAACAGAATAAATCAATTGTGTGTCAGTTAACAATACTTTGTGCATTTCCATTAGGGGCAATTTAAAATAATAGGACACAGCATCTTGAACATTATGCCCAGAAAAATGTGTAACCTTTTCCATATATGTTTTAGAACTCCCCACTGGTGGGGTAGGACAGTGTTCTTATTGTGTATAATTAAAAACAGTCTTCTGGGTTCTTGATCTATGAGAGAAATGATGTCCATAATAATTATAGCAGAACATATCACCACAATTTTCTTTTGTTTGGTAAATATCTTCACTTTCAAATACTGTAAAGTACTCTAGCTCAGAAAACATAGAATCAACTGTTTTTACATCCCAGTCATCAAAAACAACCCCAGCTGTTATCATATCATTTGAGAAAAGATTGAAAACGTATGGAATTTAAAGAACCTCCGTCAGACCAAATATATAAAAAAATACTTTCTCCCAAAAAATCCCTTCAGGAACTGGTTAAGCTGAAATGTTTACTAGGGACAAGTCTCTATGGACCTTATGGAAGGAAAAATGTTTTAGGACCTCATCCACCAGTTTGACTGCAGAGTGTTCAGGTAGGTCAGGTAGGTAATGATCATGTATAAGTAAAAAAAGACAATGACAAACCCAATCCAAAGGAGAAAAGCAAGTAGAGTTAGTAAAAGCCACAGATAGTTCCATGGACAAATAAAATAGTTAATTTTGAGCCAATTTATCAGCTTACGTGCTCTTGACAATGGTGTTGCAGACGAAATAAATAAGTTGGTGAAAGAGTCATTGCGATCAGAGAAATAACCAGAAGTAGTTAGTGCAAAAGCTGGAGCCATATCAGGAAATGGAGACCTAGAAGAAGTCTCCTTTGGTGTTTTGTAGTAGACGATTTAATCAACTTGAATAGTATTGCTAATTTTTTTGGTTGTTTCTTCTTGCAGACGAAGATAATGGTACTAATGAAAGATCATGCTCCACCCTCCCGACGCTCATGGAAGTGCCAGCAATGCTGCTCAAACCTGTAGAGAAACTTCCTGGCCTGTAGTGATTGGGATTCTGGAACTACCCAGGAGTCCTCTAGATCTACTGTGTAGGATCGGCCACATGGTGTAACTTGACATTATAAATTGATACAAAGCAGTTTTCTTTTGATCCAGGTAGCGGTGGTAGAATAACAGTTCTGGTACTGTGAATTCCCAGGACTGGAACCGGGGCAAGATATGAAGGACCAAACTCCTTTTTCACAGCGATCTTTTCTAGCACTAGATCTCCAACTTTCGGAATCCATCCGGTAGATGTTATTGGTGTATCCCTTATTCCCAAGGAGGCAGCACAGGCAGATGCCTTTTCATCATGGAACTGTTGTAATTTCTACATGTCAAAAAGTGTGTCTGCCGCCTTCGTGCCAGAGCCATCAAGATCTGGAACATACATTTGTCTCCCGAACAGCACCTCATATGGGGTGCGCCCTCCCAAGGAACTTCTGGGCAGATTATTAAGAGCTCTCTGAACACCACACAGGTGACTAAGCCAACTATGACTCATGCCTAATACTCCCGCTGTTAAGGATTGCTCTAAGTCTCGATTCTTCCATTCCACTAAAATGTTACACTCAGGATAGTAGGGGGACGAGACATGGAGTTGGATCCATAACAAATCCATGGTGTCCCTGAATACTCTTTAGGGAAAGGCAGGGCTCTGGTCCGAGTGGAAAGTCACAACTACATATGCACTGATAAAGACTTGTAAATCTTTATTAACAGTTTGAGCATCAGCTGAAAGTTGTGGCCATCCCATAGGAATATGGAGCATGACTCAACAGCAACTGAAATGTATTTGTATCCACCGTCAGGTATCAGAGGAACACAATGTTCCAGGTACATACATTGTAGTGGTTTGTTTGAAATAAGAAAGGGGGTCTACGGTGGATGTTTGACTGTGGACCCTTTTATTTGCTGACCGATGTCACAGCAAAGGACATACTATTTTGTCTGTTTGTATAGTCCTGGCCACCAATAGTGTTTTTGAGGTACAAAAATAGCCACCACACCTGCATGGGCAGAAACAACTCTCTCATGTGCCGCTATTATTAACTCAGATCTTTGATCTTCGTTGGGGATCACATGATCACCCACCCCTGGTATTGTTACTAAGGCAGTATTCAGGCTAATTATGTGGTAGGAATATTTGGCAGGATATGCCTTTGTTAATGGCTTGACATTAGCCAAAGCTTTCACAATAGTCAGTGTTTCATCATCCAACCTCGTTCAGGAATGAGTTATTGCAGCAAGAGAAGCCGTAGCTACTGCTGACTTGGCAGGTTCATCAGCCAAAGTATTGCCTGCAACATGTGCTCCTACATGTTGATGACCTAGTGAGTGTACTACATGGGTGTTGGGTAGCGTTTCCTTAAGATCCGCTACTTTCCCTCACAGTAACCTGTGTTTGATGGTGATGCCTTTCGAATCTCTGAACCTTATTCTGATGCCAGAAATGCAAATATTTATTGAAAGACTGGACACAGTAGTATGAATCACAGACTAATAATGTTAGTTGTTCTGGATCCGAGTGTTCCAGTGCCATCATCAGAGCCTTGAGCTCTGCTAGTTGTGTAGTGCACTCCCCTAAGGTCTGCGTGTAAGTATTTTGTGAGTGTAATTCACCATCTTTCATGTAGTCACTCCCAGGCATGCAAGTTGCAGAGTATTGATGTTTAGTGCCTACAGCTGGTTGGGCTGAACCATCAGTGTAAATAATTGTTTGATATTGATCAATATGCAAAGTATTTGCTTGTATTGGATATTCCATTTTGTAGTGAAGGAATTCTTGAGTTTGTAATTTTGGGTCGAAAATGTAGTCAACATCATTGGCTGTCAGAGACGTTGCCCATTGGATCCAGCATGGATTTACTGCTTTCACGTTTAGAATGCTGGCCTTTGTGACAGCCTCAAGGGCTGTGATTGGAGAGATGACAATGATGCATTTCCCTGAGCTAGAGTTCTCTCTTTAATGACAGCCATCTGAACAGCAGTCAGAACCTTTTCTGTGGGAGCAAAGCATTGTTCAGCTGTGGAATATAGGTGTAATTTGTATGCTATAGGGGCAGTATTACCCTCATTAAATGTTACATAGGTGAAGCCAGTAGCATCAGCAATCGCTCTGATGACCAAATGTGTTTTGTTGTCCCTTGTGTGTAAGTGTTTTTGCTGCAAGTATGTTTTGTTGCAATGCTCTGAGAATGCGTGTTCGTTCAACTGTCCAATATTCGCTTCGTAAAGTCGGGACGGATTAAATCATATAATGGTTTTATGCATTGTGCATAATCTGGAATGTAGATTCTGCCAAAGTTTAAAAAGCTCAATAAGGACTGGAGTTTTTGTGGTATTTGACGGTTGCAATTGTGCACACTTTTCTAGAAAGTGGGACACTAGGCTCTTGCCTTCATCTGAAATCTCGTATACCAAAAATAGGACACTAAGAAGTCCAATTTTTGCTTTCTTAAAATTGAATTTGTAGCTGAATTCGGCATATCCAACAACAATGCAGGCCACCCATTTTTGGTGCTGAATGAGATCATTATCTGTTAGGTAGATGTTGTCGACATAGGACACCGTACCAGGGTCAATGTTGTATAAAATGGATGTTACATGTGAGAACAGCCTAGTACTGTTCTTATTCTCCTGTGGGAGCCTACAATTTGTTTTCTGCAAGCCTAAAGCGCTAAATGCTGTTAAACCTTGCTTTCAGGTGCTATATTCTGTCAGAAGAAGTTGATGAAAATATCCAACGTTGTTTTGTATTGTTTACACACTATGGCCCTGATTCCTACTTTGGCGGGTGGCGGTCGCCCGACCCGCCAAGCGGGAACCGCCAGAAGAACGTACGGCGGTCAAAAGACCGTGGCGGTCATTCTGACTTTCCCGCTGGGCTGGCGGGCGACTGCCAAAAGGCCGCCGGCCCGCCCAGCGGGAAAGCATCAGCAACAAGGAAGCCGGCTCCGAATGGAGCCGGCGGAGTTGCTGGTGTGCGACGGGTGCATTTGCACCCGTCGCGATTTTCAGTGTCTGCTAGGCAGACACTGAAAATCAATGTGGGGCCCTGTTAGGGGGCCCCTGCAGTGCCCATGCCATTGGCATGGGCACTGCAGGGGCCCCCAGGGGCCCCACCACACCCGTTCCCGCCAGCCTGGTTCTGGCGGTGAAAACCGCCAGAACCAGGCTGGCGGGAAGTGGTTCGGAATCCCCATGGCGGCACTGCTTGCAGCGCCGCCATGGAGGATTCACAGGGGCAGGGTAAAACCGTCGGGAAACCGCCGGTTTCCCTTTTCTGACCGCGGCTTTACCGCCGCGGTCAGAATTGCCCTTGATGCACCGCCAGCCTGTTGGCGGTGCATCCTCCAACCCCGGCCCTGGCGGTCCATGACCGCCAGGGTTAGAATCACCCCCTATATTGTTTATGAGTGCTGTAGCATATGCATCTTGGATAGCAAATGTGCATGTATGACTATTTAAATGTCTGTAATCTAAGACTATTCTGTATCACTGGTTCGTTTTAGCAATGGGAAATAGGGTATTGTCATTGGTGAGACACAGGGCAATTACACCATGGTACTCTAGCTGTGCATGAATCTCTCTGGCAGGTGCTTTAGCCTCATGCTTAATATGATATTGAGGTTGAAGCTTTAGTTGAGACTTAATTGTATTATGTGGTAGGGAGAATCTTCATCCTACCCAATATGACTGCGATACAGCATGGGGGCTTGTGTTAATGCCCAATCAAATGTTTAAGGCTCTTTTAACTCTTCAGGAATCAGGGGTGAGAAGGAAGGTTTAATGATCCCTCCTCCCCATGGGACATTACGGACAAATTCTGGCAGCCAATCTTTTTTGAACAACAAAATATCATAAATGGCAGGTATTTGTTTCCAAAATATAATATCAATTGTGCACTCAATGTTTCCCTCTAATTGTATTTTCATTTTATATACCCTATTGGTAGGGGAGATGCCCATGTCCACAGCCTTGACTTCTAAAAAGTCATCAGTTGCTTTCACCTCCAGATGCTCTTGAAGATTCCAGTGAACTATTGAGACCTCTGCCACACTGTCTAGCAGAGTCAGTGTCCAGTTCCTGTTCTTCAATAAAACTTTCATCTTGCTTGGCATTTCTTGCAGAAATATCTGCCACCTTCTTTTTTTCAAATTGTGTTTTTTGTTGTGGAAGTTTCTCTTCTTTTTTATTTGAAACTTCTGATGAGCCTTGTGAATCTTTTTACGGTTTCACGTACTCTGGTGTTCTGATTACCTACTTCTCTCACCACCTTTGTTTGGTGAGTCCTGAAAGGAACAAGATTGGCGTGCATCAATATATTGATGTCTACCAGGAGTTTTATATTTATCCCTATTTCTTAAGTTATAGCATTTCTCAGGGGTCTTCAAATGTGGACATTGTCCCCTGTCTTTTTAAGATGTCTGTTTTTGTTCATCCAAGCATTTTTTAGAACCCCAAGCTGCTTGCTCTGTAGAGTGTGTATTGGATTTACCTTGTAATTGTGGTTTACCAGGTCTGGCTCCCCAACTACCCCAACCTATACTTGAATAGGTTTCGGCAATAATCTTAAGCAGCTCACATTCTTGATCCTGTGCAGGAACATCCTGGATCCCCATGCTCACTGCTAGTGATACGGCTTCCCCTTTAAGGTTACTTAATATTTTCCCCGTTTTCATTTTGAATTTGTTGTAACACTTCCGGAAGATTGGTAAGAGTTGGAATACCCTGTGTGGTAGGGTAGAGCATAGCAAATACCGTACCTCTGGTGGTTCAGTTATCCACCGCGGGAAGTCATCCCAAATGGCAAGCATCTAGTGAGAATTCTTGGGGTCCTGTATGAAGAAACACTACATTACCCATAATCAAATGCACGTTGCAGGGCTAATATGTGGCATGACTGTGTGCTGTTGTGCTGCAGTTGTACAAGGAGTCTATATATTGCTACCTGCTCAACGTAGAAATGCGAACCTTAGCTACCGCCAAGGTGCCTGTATGAGGATGCGGTGTTTTGTGGTCAGTTGAGGCCAGGTAGGACCGTCATTACTCAGAGGACCTAGCCTAACATGAAGAGTTGTATGTGGTAGGGGGCCATCAAGCCAGTTCCGCTAGTCTTGAAATGTTAGAGGCATTTCTATATATGTGTATGCTCTGCATTTTGCAGGTGCATTAGCATGTGTATAGTGATGAAATGTGTTAGTGTTCCCATCAACTGCTAGAAATTTGACCAATTATTCAATAAATAATTAGTGAGGGAGACTTCATGTTTACTGCAATTACCACCCGTTATGGGATTGCCATGGTGCAAGCAGTTGTTCAGAGATAAGGACATCAAGTGGGGACTAACCCTTTTAAAGTTCAAGCTTGAACAAACTACAGTTTTAAATAGGTAATACCTATCCAGCTGTGGAGGAAATCCTCAATACCACAGACATCTCTGTATACAGTATTGGGGTGGCTACAGCACGTAGTGAGAAAGGGATACTCATAAAAATCCGTAATTCAGTGCCTGACCAAACATTGGTGGCGCCATGTTGTGTTGGCTCTCATTGTAGCAATGAGACTGCTGGATTCAGGCGGCAGCACCACCGGATTGTGGGGAACTGACTCTAATCCCACATTGTGTGACAACTGTCGGCCTAACTCTTTCGGCCCGATAGTAGTACCTTACCAGCACCCGAGAGTGGCAGTGACTTATGGTAGCCGTGTGCATGACATTCTGATTTCTCAGGGAAATCGTGGTGGAACAGATTTTGTCCTTTTTCTCTCAGTTACATTTGTTTCACACATGCAAAGACAACCTGAAGCAGGAATTGGTTTAATATATTTTATTGAATCCATTGCATTCTAGATAAAATGGCATGTATTGCAAAAATAAGGATAATTAAACATAATAATAACAGAGTTGTGACCTCCACCAGAAATGTAAATCACCTGAAATAAGCAAATTGGAGGCTTTGAATGCGAAAGGCAAGAACAAAATATATTAGCAATGGGCAGAAGTTAAATCTGCTACCTCAGGGCCTATAAATTAAGGCATTTGTGTAAGTGCAGGAGGCATTCAATTGAAAGCTGAAAATCAGACACGAAAACAGGGCATTCACTGATCTCTGACCATTAAACAAGAGAAAGTTGAGCAGAGTATTAAAACCAGGCCACCCCCTTTACCCTCAGGTCTGATCCATAACTGCGTGGAAGTCCCCATGCTGCAGCTCACAAATCTAGCAGAAGTTTACAGTCATATTTTTCAGTAATAACCATTGCAAGCAATCCAACCACTCATGCAAGAGTTTGTACTGCACTTGCTCAGAAGCTTTTAGATCATCTACTTCAATTAGGATCCACCACGGTCATTTTCGAATTGTATTTTCTTGGCTGTGTATTTTTGTCTGCTGTCCCATCTCTCTTATACCTCTCCATGCTCAATTTAAATTGGTTCTATATGCTCTGGGCAATTCCACATCTCCTTCTGAATGCTATGCCGTCCTCAACATTTGCATTGGATTTTACTTAGAGATAGGCACCTTCATAATTGGAAACCCACATGAAGAGAAAGCTCAATTACATATGGTCTTCTATAGCTGTAATGTATTTTCTGTTGTGACTCTTCACTGAAGCCAGTTGCAAGACATCTTAAAGCAGCTGTATCTTTTTTTGTCTGGAACACAAGGGGGGTCATTATGAATCTGGTGGTGGCGGTAACATTGCCGATGGCGTGGTGGAGCTGACCCGCCAGATTTTGACCACAGAGGTGAACAGGCTGCAAAGCAGACAGTTTACCGCCTGTACCGCCAGGGCAGTCGGACTGCCGGGGCAAAGGTGGACTACCTTTACCCCGGCGGTCCACTATAGACCGCCGACTGTATTTGGAGTCTCCTTTCTGGCGGCAACCACTCTCAAGCGTGAACATTTTGTTTAAGAGTAGACTCATTCCTACCCATACATAATTCCCCTTTGTGTTGCCAATCTAAAAGTTGTGATGGCATAACTCCTAAATCTCCATTTTGCTTCTTCCTCATCCCATAATCCCTTATATATCTCATCCCATCCTGTTTTCCCCTTTCATCCATTGCTCTCTTCCAGTCTTCCATTGAACCAAAAAATGTTGTCTCAACTTCACTTTTTACAGGGTCATTGCCCAAACTCTTAGCCTTCCTCCATCTATTTTTCTGCCCCCCTCTTAATGACATTAGGACTCTGGGCACTTTACCACTGTTGATCAGTGCTAAAGTGCATGTGCTCTCCCTTCTAAACTTGGTATTATTGGCTTACACCTGATTAGCCCATACCATGTACCTATAAGTCCCTTTTACAGTGGTATCTCTACATCCAGAGCCTGTAAATTAAATGTTACTAGTGGGCCTGCAGCACTGCTGGTGCCACCCACAGAAGTAGCCTCTCAACCCTGTCTCGGGCCTGCTAGCGCATGACCTGCATGCACAGATTACTGCCACAGGGACTTGACATCCAAATTTACTTGGGAGGCAGGGAACTCCACTTTTGCTACATATGTCACCCCTAAGGTAGGCCCTAGCTAGCTCTGTGGGCAGGGTGCTATGTATGTAAGAGGCAGGACATGTGCCTAGTTTTGTGGTCTTCCTGGTAGTGACAAACAGCTTATTTGGTTTCGCACGGCTGTGAGTGCGGCCTTTCTCATAGGATTGCATTGGAAATGCCCTACATTATGTCTGGGTGGCATTGTCTGATCTATGTGGGGTAGCACTGGCATGTTTGGTATGGTTGTAATGGTAGGGAGAAATGCTTCTTACTGGTGTAAGTGGGTTTTTTATTACCATTATAAAAATTCCACTTCTAGAAAGTGAGCATATCTCTGTGCTTATGAATGGTGTTTTGTAGCTTGACTCCAATCCAGGTCTGGGGCAGAGTGACAGCTGAGCTTGTGCATACATTTCGGACAGCCTGTAAACAAGTAGGGTGGAGTTGTCACAGAGGGGCACCTGCATATTCAATGGTCTTCCTGGGCTGACAGAAGGAGAGGCGGAGCAAACCTGCATTTGAAAAGGCTGTGCCCTGGCCTCACACAAAGTGTCTGGAGCCTGTGCTAGAGGAGAGACGGGACACTCGTAGAACTAGTTAGGACTATGTAACGGGATGGCTGCAGATTACCTTGAGAGAGTCGGCTGTACTCTTTGAGTTGCCCCAAGGGCACTACGAGGAGTTTGTGCAATGGAAGCAAGTAGGAGTGCTCCCGGGGGACGGCAGACCGAAAAGAGGCAGAGGAGAACGGCTGCGCAGCGTGTGAAGAAGAAGCAGATGAAGAAGACGCAGGAGACAAGGTCGGAAGAAGAGGAACTGATGCAGAAGACGTGTGACCTGAAACGCTGGAAGGTGACAGCACCAGCCAGGAAGACATAGACGCTGAGAGGTGGAAGATAGTGAGACTGTGCGTGAAAGACCCAGGAGCAGACAAGATGCTATCGTGAGGGAAGATGGAGAGGAAGAGCTGGGAGCGGTCGAGAAACTAAGAGGAGGTGAAACTGCTCCAAGACCGAGCCACGCTCGTCCTGGAGGAGCATGGCTAAACAAAGTACGGTCATATTTCAGGAGGGACACCTGCTTAGAGAAAACGGGAGCAGTGGCGTGTGAGGGATAGGGAAAGGAGGGAGGAAGGATGACGGCACCAAAAAATTATGGTGGTGGAGCACGATGGCAATGCAGGCCGTACTCCCTCAGTAATCCCTCTACCCGAGGCCCCTTTTTTCCCCTCACGAGCACCCCTCTTCCCTTTCCCCAAGAGTCCCTGAAGCAAACTTCTACCTGACTCTGTACATTTCCCTTTCACTCAAGGTGGGCTGACGGCGGAGCAGCAGACTCAGCTAGAAGACACCAAAATCTGTGGAAACAGAGAACACATGTAGGAGGCTGGCTTGGTGTGTGGTGGGTACCTATGGTACTTACACTTAATACAAGTTCCAGGTATCCCTTATGAGTGTATTGTAGTCAGTGTCTAGAAGCCAGGCTCTCTAGAGGTAGCTGTAAATGAGCAGGCAAGGCTTATCTAGGAGACATGCAAAGCTCATGCAACACCAAATTAGTCACACTTAGTACTTACACACATGAAAGGAAACACTCAGGCCCTCATTACAACATTGGCGGTAAAAGCCGCTTACCGCCGTGCAGAAGACCGCCAACACACCGCAGCGGAATTCCGCCACAGCTATTATGACCCACAGTTCGGAATCCACCAAAATCTAGACACCCACACAAGTCTGCCACACTAAAGGTCAGTGATAAACTGGAGAAAACAAAACCTCCACCGCCACGCCAACAGAAATATGCCCACACTATCACGACCCACGAATCCACGTGGCGGTCTTTCAACCGCGGTATTCCATTGGCTGTACACAATGTCATCCACTACCTCTGTCCTTAGCAGGATGAACCACTCTGGGCACCCTGCCCCCTCCAGAACCAGTGGAGAATCACATCCACTGCCTCTGTCCTTAGCAGGATGAAGCACTCTGGGCACCATGCCCCCTCCAGAACCAGTGGAGAATGTCATCCACTACCTCTGTCCCTAGCAGAATGAAGCACTCTGGGCACCATGCCCCCCCCAGAACCAGTGGAGAATGTCATCCACTACCTCTGTCCTTAGCAGGATGAAGTACTCTGGGCACCATGCCCCCTCCAGAACCAGTGGAGAATGTCATCCGATACCTCTGTCCTTAGCAGGATGAAGCACTCTGGGAACCATACCCCCTCCAGAACCAGTGGAGAATGTCATCCACTACCTCTGCCCTTAGCAGGATGAAGCACTCTGGGCACCATGCCCCCTCCAGAACCAGTGGAGAGATCCATCCACTACCTCTGTCCCTAGCAGGATGAAGCACTCTGGGCACCATGCCCTCCCCAGAACCAGTGGAGAATGTCATCCACTACCTCTGTCCTTAGCAGGATGAAGCACTCTGGGCATCATGCCCCCTCCAGAACCAGTGGAGAGATCCATCCACTACCTCTGTCCCTAGCAGGATGAAGCATTCTGGGCACCATGCCCCCTCCAGAACCAGTGGAGAATGTCAATCACTACCTCTGTCCTTAGCAGGATGAAGCACTCTGGGCACCATGCCCCCTCCAGAACCAGTGGAGAATGTCATCCACTACCTCTGTCCTTAGCAAGATGAAGCACTCTGGGCACCATGCCCCCTCCAGAACCAGTGGAGAATGACATCCACTACCTCTGTCCTTAGCAGGATGAACCACTCTGGGCACCATGCCCCCTCCAGAACCAGGGGAGAATCATATCCACTACCTCTGTCCTTAGCAGGATGAACCACTCTGGGCACCATGCCCCCTCCAGAACCAGTGGAGAATGTCATCCACTACCTCTGTCCTTAGCAGGATGAAGCACTCTGGGCACCATGCCCCCTCCAGAACCAGTGGAGAGATCCATCCACTACCTCTGTCCTTAGCAGGATGAAGCACTCTGGGCACCATGCCCCCCCAGAACCAGTGGAGAATGTCATCCACTACCTCTGTCCTTAGCAGGATGAAGCACTCTGGGCACCATGCCCCCTCCAGAACCAGTGGAGACTGTCATCCACTTGAGAGACTGTAGCTTTGCACTCCCCAAGATGTAACAGTGGGCAGCCCACCCACTGTAGAGACTTGAGAGACTGTGGCTTTGCACTCCCCAGGATGTAACAGTGGGCAACCCACGCACTGTAGAGACTTGAGAGACTGTGGCTTTGCACTCCCCAGGATGGAACAGTGGGCAACCCACCCACTCGTGAGACTTGAGAGATTGTGGCTTTGCACTCCCCAGGATGGAACAGTGGGCAACCCACCCACTGTTATCGACTTGAGAGACTGTGGCTTTGCACTCCCCAGGATGGAACAGTGGGCAACGCACCCACTGTAGAGACTTGAGAGACTGTGGCTTTGCACTCCCCAGGATGGAACAGTGGGCAACCCACCCACTGTACAGACTTGAGAGACTGTGGCTTTGCACTCCCCAGGATGTAACAGTGGGCAACCCACCCACTCGTGAGACTTGAGAGACTGTGGCTTTGCACTCCCCAGGATGTAACAGTGGGCAACCCACCCACTGTAGAGACTTGAGAGACTTTGGCTTTGCACTCCCCAGGATGGAACAGTGGGCATGTGCCCCCATCGTGGATTTTGCGTCGTGCACTCAAGCGGCTGAGGTGCCCCCCCTTTCCCTCCCGCTGAGGAGCCTGTTGAGTTGCTCTCAGATGCCCCTGCAGTGTTCTCTCCGTCATGGTCGGGGATTTTGTGTGGGCCTCGCCCATACCGTGTGGTCCCAGTGTTCTACTGACTTAATTTGAGCACTACCTGGACTACTATGCTTGGTATATAGTTTGTACTTGGTGTATATATATATTTCTGCCTACTTGATTTTAATATATTACAATGGTTACACTCATTTTCTATTGTCTTTGCATTCTTCCAGGGGGCTCGGGGGTTGTAACTGTGATGTATTGCTATGCATTAGTGTGTGTGTTGTAGTGGGTGGGGTTGGGGGTGGGGGTGGGGGTGTTGCATGTGTGTGTCACTGTTTTCTCCCTCCGCCGGCGTTCGTGCTCCTGGTAGAGGAGCAGGAAGACTATTGCAGGTATAATTTGGAGTTCCGGATCCATGGTGTCCTCGTTCCTCGTGGGGTGTGTAGAGGTGAGCGTTTTCCCTTTGGAATTCCTGTTTCCGCTGTGTTTTTATCTGCAGTGAATTCGCCCCAGAAAAGGTGGCAGATTGGCCTGTCATAATAGTGTGGGCGGTACATTGTCCTCCGCCTGTCTGTTGGCGGTGACCGCCATGCTGTTTGTTTGTACCGCCGTGGCGGTCGGAGTGTTAAAGTGGCTGTGTTTGTTGGCGGTTTCCACCGAGGTCGTAATGGCAAAAAAAATCTGCCGGCCTGTTGGCGGTCTTACCGTCACTTTATCACCGTTCGCCAGGGTTGTAATTACCACCATAGTATATTCCCTAGGGACTATAAAGCGTGGCAAGGCCCTTGGCTCAGATGGTGTTCCAGCAGACCTGTTCTCAACTGATATTGCAACCTGGTCAAGATACTTCACCATCATAGCAAATGCAATAGCATTTGGGGCGCCAATCCCGGAGTCCTGGAAAGGAGCTATTGTTATCCCGATCTTTAAAAAGGGCAACAGATCACTCCCCTGCAACTACAGGCCAATCAGTCTAATTGATTGTGCGCAAAAAGTGTTCTGCCACTGTCTCTTGGGGAAGATCAAATACTGGATGACTGAATATGATATCCTTAGTCCCCTCCAAGCTGGTTTCCGGAAAAAAATATCTACCACTGAGAAAGCCCTCAGGTTCCTATTTTTATACTGGAAAACAGTGGTCATTGGCAAAGGGAGTTTATATGTAGCTTTTGTGGACCTAAAATCTGCATTTGATCTAGTACCCAGCAACAAACTATGGGACACTCTTTCCCGAATGGGAATTCCCGAGCACATCCTAGCACTATTGATACGGCTCCACGAGGGCAACAATGTACACGTCAGGTGGGACAACAAGGGGCAACTAACTGACAGAATCCAGGTATCAAGGGGTGTGCGGCAAGGGTGTGTCCTTGCCCCCACCCTCTTCTCCTTGTATATCAATGACATAGTCCCCTCTCTGCTTGGAGTGGAGGCTGACGCACCATCACTTGGCACACAAAAAATCCCTGTCTTGCTCTTTGGAGACAACTCTCTCCTAATATCCAAGACCCCTAGTGGATTAATGAAACTCCTCACATGATTTGAGGAATTCTGCTTCCTGCGGGGACTTGAAATCAACGCCTAAAAAATTTAATTAATGACAATCAATCCCCATAACTCCATTAGAGGGAAGTTCACACTAGAGGGTACCACGCTTGAGAAGGTGGGCACCTTCAGCTACCTGGGTATAGCATTGACTGATAACATGTCTTGGAAACCACACATAGGAAAGCAAGCTTTAAAACGAAAGCAAACAATTGGGGCACTAATAAGGGATTTTCACCTCTCACATACAAATCCAATTTGCCCAGCAATCCAGATATACGAAGCCCAGGCTGTGACCTCAGCGCTTTATGGGGCTGAACTATGGGGCTATGCTAAAATCCAAGATATAACCATCACTGAAAACAACTTCCTAAGAAACCTTGTGTCCCTCCCGCCAAGCACCCCACTGTTCCCCATTTTTAAGGATCTTGTCATGAAACGCATTGGTCACAAAGCCAGCCTATGCCCTCTTCTGTATTGGTGGTGTCTCTGGACTACCCCAAAGCTCGAATCCTTCACTGCAGCCCTGCAGGTCATTTTAGAAGCTGACCATCTTCATAGCATCCCCTGGCTTAGATACATCAAGGGGTTACTCTACTCACTTGGGCTTAGAGAACTCTGGAATTCACCACCTACCTCCTCCTTTCCCTCAAAAAGAGAACTTAAAAAACTGTATTGGCACATGGTAGACTCCGAAGATCTGGGGGCCGCACTTCACAATACATTATCTTGCGACTTTGTCAACCTGAAAGAGACATGTAAGTTCGAGGCTTTCAGGGACATAATCACGGTACCAAGGGAAAGGAAACTGTTCTTTCAGTTCTGCATTGGCACGCTGCCACTAAGACCGTTTACCAGCCGCAGGTCACAAGAAGAATCAATCACTTGCCCAGCCTGCAAAGCCCCCGTTGAGAACCTCCCTCATGTCCTATTTGCTTGCCCTGCGTACACTGCCTCACGTAGGAAATGGCTGGCCCCGGTATGCAGACTGCTGGGAGTCCGCAGTTCTGAAATAGCTCTCCGAATCCTCAAGTCAGACACTCGGCCAACGTCCGTGATCGCTGTCGGCAAGTTCCTCGGAGCCAGTTGGATTGTTAGAGGAAAATTTCTATCTATTTAGTGGTTCCAACAAGATTGCTCCATCACACCGTGTGAGTGTTTTTTATCTTTATTTTATTCTTATTTTATCAGCTATACGTATCATTAAATTTATTTAAACTGTGTATTTATTTGTATTTATTGCTGCCATGTGCTTTTATGGCTCTTGTAGGCGAAATAAAGTTCTTTTGACTGACTGACTGAGAAAGGGAAGTATAGATTACATTTGTTCTGATTTGAAGGCAGGATGTGATCCAGTCGACAACAGTCCCCTCAATGCCAGCTGTGCAGTCTCTTTGGATTAGAGTGTCATGATCATCTATGTCTAAGGCAGCTGAAAGGTCCAAGAAAAGTAGTGCAGCGACCCTGTTCTGGTCTACTGTGTTTTTAAGGTAATCGCAGATGGTGATGAGGGCAGATTCTGTGCCTCTTTCTGGACGGAATCCTGTTCGGAATTTGGAGTATGGAGTTATGTTCAATGAATTGTGACATCTGGGTGAATGCTGCTCTTTTTTCAGTTTGCTCAGGAAAGGGCCATTTTAAATGATCTGTAGTTGTTTGGGTTATATGGGTCCAGGTTTGTTATTTTTAATAATGAGTGTGCGTATGCCTTTTTTAAGTCTTCTGGAAATATTCCTGTAATTAATGAATTGTTGATGAGTGTTCTGACTGGTGTGGAGGCAGAGGCAGTTAAAAGAATGTCCTTGAACAATTGTGGTGGACAAGGGTCAGAACGACAGCCAGCTAGCCTACTTCCTGTGACAAGACCCATAAATTAATTTCTGATAGTATGAATGAATGAATAATTGAATGTATGATTACTTAGAATCATTACATTAATAAAATAATACTGTCACAGTAAAAACATGCAATTAAAAGGAGTACATTGATCTATTTTAAGAAAACAAATACAGTTTGTGCACTAATGCATCCGGCATGCCACTATTAATCTAAAGTGCAGATGCCTTGTCCCTCTGTTTGTGCAAGGCCTCCTCCCCCATTGTGTATATGTATTCAGGATGAGCTCAACCTCAAACAGTTCATGGTCTTTTAATTGTGTTCCTTGAGACCATTGTCGTTTGAGCAGTGAGCTACACCCAGAGATGCATGAGCGGGATATATTATGACAGGTGATCGTGTTAGGATCCAGGAGATCCAGGAGGCCTACTGTTTAGCAATTTCTGCACCTGATGCATATATTTGCCTACATTTATCTGGTAAGATTCAGGGCCTCCGCAACTGTGCGTGTCCAATGACATAGGAAGATTGACTTTAACAACCAGCATTGGGTTGCCAGGGCTGAGCAACAGCTTTCCAGATGTATCTGCGACTCTTTTTTTTATAGTCGCACAGTCTACATCGTACAATGTTGGTGAGAGATTTCCAGCCAATGTTCACCTCTTTTATAGGAGGAGGAACTATTTGGGCGCATAGTATTTGTTTTAAGCAATGCTTTCCAAATGCTTGGTGCAAATACCGTTGTTGCGTATTGTATAAGCTGTTACAAGTGAAGCCTGTATATGCCTTACTCCAAGAGAACCTTGATATCCAATGCCATTGACAAGTCGAAGAGTTGCTTTTTAATGGAGAATTTAATAGCAGTGTAAATGTCCATGGCCAGATTTAACTTTTCTGCGATTGTGTTCAAGTAGTGAAGCCATGGATTATTCCCAGAAGTCAGAATAGGTTTTAGTACCGCTTTCTTTGAATTTTTGGGAGCTTTCATTGTCCGGAAGAAATATTTTGCATGAACGACCATATGTTCAAGTTTTTGTGATATTAGGTAAAACTGCTAGTGAACCAATATATTTAGGGTGCAAGTGTGCATTGCATTTTATCTATTTTGGTATCAAGTAGGCCAGAATACACTTGCTGGCCATAGTTGATGGTTGGCATGAGTTTTGCTTTTATCACCCTCTAAATAGCTCTCAGTCTTAAGACTTTCAAGGCTGGAGTTATTATTTGCACAGGGCATGTATTGGGGCTTTTCCTTTAATCTTCATCTTATATCTGTAGGTGGTGGGTTGCCCTGTGTCACTGAATCATACACAAATGTAGTTGTAGGTCCGAAAGCTCTCTATCTTCTGTGATCCAAGCCTCTGATTGTGAGCCCCTTTTTGTGGATAACATCCACAAATTACCACTTTGGTTTTACTTGCACTCGCCCAAGTTTACTATTTTCATTGTATTTGTTCAGTGCATCCAGTGCCTTCTGAAGCCCTGTTTTTGTGTGGTCTAGGAAGATAAGGTCATCAGTGTACTGCATTAGGGAGATCGCCAGATTAGCTCCTGATAGTGTGTGGCCCAAATTAGCTGTATACAAGTTGAAGAAAATGGGGGCAACACATTCTTGTTTAAGCCCGCAATCTGTTGGAATGTTGGAGATGGGCGTTTTGCCGGTAATCTTGATGCGTAGCCATATTTTGGTGTACAGTGGCATGATGATTTTCAACTGTTTGTTTGGAAAATTCAAATTTTTCAGGTTCTCTTGAAGTTTAATGCGTACAACTCCGTCAAATGCAGCAGAGTAGTAGGAAAAGCAGACAAATATGGGAAGACAATTGGGAGTGGCTGCTTGATGAGCAATACATGATAGGACCACAATATTATCTAGCATCAATCCTCACAGGAGCCAGTTTGATAGAATGGGAGCAGGCTCTTTTCTGTAAACCATTCAATGAACTCTTTTAGTAGGATGCTTGTGTATGCCTTCCTCACAATATCCAGTGTGATGAACTCATAGTTTTTGGGGTCTGTATTATCCTTTTTCTAATGGATTGGTTGAAGTAGGGAGACCCGCCATGAGCTTGGAACGCCTTCATTTATTTTGCACTCTAGGTACAAATGATAGATGACAGCTACCAAGACGGAGGGCCTTCTTTCAATAGAGACCCAAGAAGGTTTTCGGGACCTGTTGCTCCATCCCTCTGCGCCTGTTCATCTAGCAATATGTGTTCTGGCTTTGCGGTTAATGCACTTGTTTTCTTATTCGTTATCGTGCACAGGGTCCATGATGATCCCATTTGATTGGCGGATGTCATATAGTATATAGGGTCTTACCGAATTGTGCCATTCACTCTTGGTATGACTTAGAGTTTTTCTGTGATGCCAAAGTTGCTGCGTTTATTTTGTGAAATTAGGTCAGTAACTTTGACCCATTAGGCCATCTGGTATTTTCTCTTTTGGGCCCAAACAAGGTGTTTGTGTTTTTTTGTGGCCTTCGCTAGCTCTTGCTGGGTATCAGTGGTTCCTAGTCTGTTGTTTGCCCAGAGGGCACCTCCTAATTTACAGCTGCTTAATTTGACCTACTACACTGGACCCAGAGTGTAGTTGTTTAAATTGTTGTGTTTATGTCGGTGAAAACCTAATAGGAAGGAGCATAAATTGACAACTAGGTTAGACCAGCCTTGGATGATGTTCTGGATTTGCAGTTTAATTGACCAGCCTTCCGGCTGGCCTTTCCAGCCTTCTATCTTGGAGTATTTGCTAGAGGTGTCTGTACGGGCGGTGTGAGAGTATTACACCTGTGGTCCTGCCCACTATCTGTTGAATACTGCCTGCTCAACCCCAGGCCCCTGGGCGGTAGGAGGTTTCTAGAGGCAGCCACCTGTACACAGAGGGGAGAGTGTACAAGCAGTGCTCTCTGGAGGCCAGGGAGCGTAGTCTGTAGGTGGTGCAACTGCTTGGGGGCATTGAACCTGGACCCAGGAGTGCTGTGGACCTGTCCTGAGTCATGGTAGGTTGTGGTAGCAGTGGTAGGGACAGTAGGGTGGTTGCTAAGTTGCACCACATAGGGTTGAGCTTGGGCTCACGGAATCGGACCTGCCAATACGGGATGCGGCTTGTGGACCCGGTATATGCTCCTCCTTACCCCCTTCAGCCCCATTAACCTGGCTGTTCCTCTAAAGTCTGTTCTTGTTGGCATCTTCTTAAGCTGATATGGACTGGGGATAGAGATCTGATGGTCCCCTACCAAGATGACCGACTTTGTCCTAGATAAGAAACCTGAAGGCGCCAGCAGCATCATGCAGCCACACCCGCCACATTCACTGACCCAACTGGTGAGATCAAGAGGGAACACCTCAGGTATCTGGAAATTATCATACAAAGCCTTTATTTCAAGGGGCACTGGCCATGGCCAAGAGAAAGGCATGCATATGGAAAGCCCTGGTAATATAAAAAACAGGGGATGGTACGAATCATTTGGAAAACAATATCCAAGAAGATGGCCACCCACCAGCACCAAAATACTCAAAGACCCTCAGGTTTGGGGAGACCTTGAGGAGAACCAACAGTAGTAGCAGGCAACTGTCCATCGCTATTACAGTAAATTTAATGGAAGCAAGAAAAAGAAAGAAAAAGAAAACCTCTTCACAGGATGTCCAGTATTCACATTGAGTCCACACATTTCTGTCTCATTTGAGGCAGAACAATCACTCGGGGAGCAAAACCCGAATAATAGAAGATGTGTATGCTCAAGATAGGCTCAAGCTAGGCTCATGCACATGCTCACGAAAGGTGGCCTAAGTCCAACACTTGAACTTTCAGCAATAGGAAACATAGAGTTACCTCAAAATGAGGAGCAAGGGTGAGGACAAAAGAAGGGGTCACGCCACTTCCATTTTCCAAAACACTAAAAAAGGCAACAAAGAATTACAGTTACTGTACAGGTGTACAAGGTGAATGGACACGAACTAGTGAAGTGCCAGCAGCCTTCCGAGATAAACAAGCCCTTACGCCCAATTACGGGCAGCTCCCACCCAAGTGTTGAGTCTCTCGTAGACTCTACACTGCTAAAGGAAGCTTCTATATGCCAAGAGCACACTGACTCTCCAGAGGCAAGCTCCAATTATATGCAACAAGCTTGCTCCCCCAATCACAATAAGCTGTTAAGGTCAATTAACTCAACTTCTAGGGCACAGACATCAACAACAGAAATGAAACAAAGGGGCAACATCTCCAAGGAAGAGTAGGAGGAATAGAACCAGAATGTAGATGCCATCACAGGTCACACCTCCACCGAAAACAAACAGTCCCCCTTTTGGAGTTCGAAAAAGATCCAGACAGCGAAGAAATGACAAAGCATCAAACCCCCATGGTGCTGTCACAGAGACCAAAAATTGCCTCAAACAACAACAAAAAATGTGGAAGAACCAGCACGTGAAAAAAGGAGGGCTAAAGATCTAGTACGAGCTATTGGTTGCATTAACAAAAATAGACAGAGTGAAACTGATACCATATATTTAGTCATTTTTTAGCAACAGGGGCCAAAATACGGTCCAAGATGTCAGCAAGCAAGTTGCCCCTCCCATCTCAAATAAGATTACATATGCACAGCTTGTGCTACAAAAAGTTAGAGAGAATAGCCATTCAACAAAGAACAAAGGAATAACAGAGCCCTCTAGGAGGTCCAAGCACTAACCATGCAGGGATCATGAGGACACAAGATCAGGGAAGCGGGATCGCCCTCACACATACAACACATGTAGCATGTCTGTGAACAACATGTGTGCAGCTGTACAAGTAGCTGCAATCTTACCATCTGGCAAGATGGAGGGCCAGATCAAACTGAAAATGATAATGCGTGTTGCTGTGCCAAAATAGGCAGCATCTTGCACTGTCATTCTCAAAACGCAGGGATGCAACATATTCATAAGAATACTGTGCACCCCTGTGTACCTCTCACTAAACAAGTGATAAATTAGCTGTTGTGCGCCATCGCAGCCACCATTGCACCATAGTGCAAGGATGGCTGCGTGGAGGGGGAGATTGTTTTTGTGCAGGAAGGAACACCTTCCTGCACAACAACACCCTAAAAGGGTGATTTGCTCTTACTATGTATGCTGCAGAATGCATCACACTTAGAAAAAGCTAAACATATAGTAGAAATGTAAGCATTACTCCTAGTTTTGCCACGCTAACGCCACCCCTGGGCTGGCGTTAGATTTTGGCGCAGCTTCCTGTTTACAAAAAGTTGTAAATCTGAGGCAGTGTCAAAACGAAATGGGTGTTGCTGTAACATGCCCAAAGCAACACCCATTGCACACACCTTCCACACAAAGTGCTGCTTGTGAAGGGGCCATGTATACAAGGTGGCGTTAAGACCCACAAAGTGGCTTTATGCTACCCTGTAAATTCGGCGCAGGGCATTGCGTCACCTGAGCCTCACCAAATGTGGCACTCAGGTGGTGCTCGGAGCACCTACATATGCCCCAAAATACCTAGTGAGCTTGACCCATGTGTGATGCACAATGCTACACATAAGTACAACTACAACCTTAGGTCAGTAACGTCACTCAGCCCCTAGTGGCAAATAAATGATGTGCCATGTCAACCGCCAAAACAATCTAATATTGATTTTACACTATCTCGTTGCAGAAGATGATGGCTTACCTCCTGCCAAGCTGCCTGTCCTGGATTTTACAGATGACATGGATGTCCAGCTGCAAACCATCAATAAACACACTCCTTAGGATGTCCTAGAATCAATCCAGACACCACCTCCAGTCGCAGGGAGTACACACAGCATTGCGGGGTCTCCACATGAACCACTCAGCTACCAACTTACGCCATCAGCCGGTACTCACACAGCCCTGAACTCTGGGGACCCAGAGATCACCATTGGCTGAGGCTGTTGTGTGGAGGTCCCCTATGTGCAAACTCACGCCATTCCCTAGTCGCCTTTTCCTTGTGGAACCTCCTTCCCATTCGGCAGTATCCTGCATCCACCTCTATAATGTACCAGTAGCATTCTGCCGTCTTGTGGAATGCGTGCCTTTGGTCTGGTGTCATATTGGTAGCTAAAAAATGAGGAGAATCAGATTCAGCATTGGGTGGAGGTTGAACAGACAAAAATATGTACACTGTAACTTCAGATAACACATGCAGTCCACCACAAGTTCATCAACATTGACTTACTCCTCATCTATGACTAGTTCCTACCAGCCATCTACGGTATCATGTACATGTCACTAGGATGACGGCTATCCTTTGTTAACCATCAGGGACCAGAGGTGAGTGGACTAAATTGTCCATGATCAACATTTGTGTCATCAAATTTGTGAGGATCACGTGCCCCAACAAGTCTGGATTTCCTGTGTCCCTGTGGAGAAGGGGGGCTGTGCATGCAATCCATCAACTCAACAACGTGAAATATCAAGGCTTGCCCAGCCATCATGGATGCCAACTGATAGGGGGTCTGGAAATTTCCCACCGGCTGTTCTGAGGTTTGGTAACTCATCATTCATGTGTCCTGGTTTAAGACCTGGGCTGAGCATACGTTACAAGAGGGCACACCATTGTCCATGATGTGCCCACATGTACAACTAATGAAATGTCCCCAGAACGCTTGGCCAAAGTCTGACCTGCACATCAAAGTTATCTATACATTACATAACTAAAGCCCGCTATGCTGCGCTATGTTGTGCTACATGAGTAAAACGGCACACACATGGTGGATGTGAGGGTGCCCTTGGCCCCACATTGAGTTTGGCACTGCACTGGGTGCTGCAACAGTATCCTGACATATTGAACATAATTTGCACATGCATGTCAGACATCATCAAAGTACCAGGAAGGCACAAAGCATTCACATCATATGCATATTTGCTTTGACCTACATCACTCACAAGTATCATGGTGGCAGGACCATGTTGTGAAAACTGCTGAGATCTGGCTTGGGAAAAATCATAGACTTTTTCCACAGAGATCTGAGTTGATTCCTAATTGTGTACACTACTGACTGTTGTCAAGCACTATATGGGTCCTTGCACTACTACAGCCTCAATATATATCTGAAGGGTAGTGAGGCACTGGTGGTGCATGTGTCTCCTACACAAGCCCCCTAGAGACCTCAAAAGATACAACCCACATCTGTACCGTTTTGTGAGTAAGTGTAAGCTTTGTGTGGAACACACAGTGCTGTCAATAGTGCTGCAACAAAGTAGTTGTCAACAGGCATGCTTTGTACATAAACAGCTGCCCTGACACCTTTCACGAGAGACATCAATGAATATGTGGTCACCCATTCCAATTCCTAATATACACAATTCCATTTACACAATTCCATGTTACCTCATTGTTACCGCAAACTGACAAACAACTGCCCAGGGGTTGTGTGGGTTTTCCAAAGTGTTGAGGAGTGCCGTGATACATCCTTGTGTGAAGTAAGTAATAAGTATGTGGCATCACAAGTCACACACACAAGCAATAAGGCAATGGGAGTTTACTCATGTGAAGATAGTTGTACCTACCTGCACATTGACTGATTGAAATGATGGATGTATTGCCAATAGTGTGTGGCCAGCCACTGTTGGCATGGTATACCAATATTTGTCCAGGGAGGGATAAGAACATGGCATAGATATATACCTCAACACAGACACGCTTGCTTTGTGTTCCAAGGATGCATTTGTTAGTGCAGGTTACTGAGTAATGTGCCAGTGACGGAGCAGATGCAGGGCAGCCCCATACTGTCAGTAAGATGTGACAGGCCTGTGGAACTAAATCAGCACATGTGTGTGTGGCAAGAGACATAGTTTATGGGTGTATGTGATACACAATGTACAGGAAGAGGAAAGTGCTAGTATTCTAGACCCAGTGCATAGTCAAGCTCCCTTACATGGCCGTGGCCAATGACACAAAAGGGCAGCTTGAACGACAGGGGTACAGTACCAAGTGCATCACTATAGTCCTTGTGGTTCTCACTGCACCCCTTACCCCTGCCATGTTTGTGCCTAATGAGAATTAAGGCAGAGCATGATGCAGGTAGGGTCCAACTGCATCTATTTATATGTAGGAAAATGAGGTACTCAGCAGGAGTTGCAACACAGCAGATCATCAAGAAGTCTGCTGAGTAAATAGGGGCCCATCACATACATTTATATGCCTCCATATAACACCTGCTCTCAGCAGCCGTTCAAAGTGCATGAAATATGGAATTTAGGTATTTCTCATTTTTCCCAGAGGCTAATACATTTGCCCCTCAGACAGGTTTTGGGCCCCCGCCCATACATGATGTATGGTGCAGGCCTCATTTTGTGGTGCTCAACACCGAGTTACCCTATACATCACAACACTTTGTGATGGTTGTGCAGGAAAAACGGTACATCTGCCCTGCCTCTGCTTCATTATTGTACATTGGAATGGCAGCCCTAAGATGGCGCTGGGACTCTTCATACAGGCAGCATACAACTTGTCCAGATACATAACGATGACATGCAGCACTCAACCGTATCTGCACCTGTCATGCACATGGACTTTGTATGGAAATGGAATACTTACCAACTGCTCCACCAATCTCGATGGCCAGCTGATCCAGCAGATCTTGCTCCTTGTTATGAGGTCAGACCAGCGGTGCTTCAATTGGTGGTCATTTCTTCCTGTGGCAAACATTCTTGTCAAGTGGTGGAGCACCTTGCCCCACCACAGCTTCCTGGCCTCTGTGGGGTAGCCTTGTATGACACGGACACCCAGTACCAGCGTCATGGGGAGGTAGTGCTGTACCAGCCACATGAAACCCCCCCAGCTCATCGGCCAATATCTTGGCCGCCCTCCCTTTCACTGACATAATGGACTGCAAATGCAGTTGACCCAAAAAAATGTTTTCCCTAAGACTACTCCAACTACCCCAAATACCCAAACAACTATACTACCCCAGACAAACACCCCACACTACAGAGACAGAAACAGAACACTTACAACACAAAACACATATTAAATGACAAATCAAACACAACAGCTACAGTACACAGCACAAAAAACATTTCAAACACTCCAAAACTCCAACAGCACCAGCTCCACACACCCTCACACAATCACAGACAATAAGACTGTGAAGTGAAAGTGGACTCACTGTACCATGTTTTCAGGCAGCACGTCCTATTTCATCACGTTTCCAGTCATGTGTCAGGTGGGGTATCCCAAAGTGCACTCTCACGATTCTTCCGACGTTTCGTAGATGCCATACTCGCACACATGTCCAGATATATGTACCTTCCCAGAAATGAGGCAGAAATGAACAGCACCAAGTTGGATTTCTACAGAATTGCCAAATTTCCCCATGTAATAGGGTGTGTGGACGGGACACATATACCAATTTGCCCACCAGCAAATCTGGAATATGTGTTCCGCAATAGGAAATGTACCCACTCACTAAACATCCAGGTGTTATGTGATGCCCATAATGTCATTACTGACATTGTGGCTAAATATCCAGGGAGTACACATGATGCATACATATTCAGGCACAGTGGGATACACCAACGCCTAGAACGTGGGGAGTTTGGAGAATGATATTTATTAGGTACTGCCGAGTACACTCTGAAGCCTTACTGCGTAACCCTGTGATGCCCAGCTACATTTGCCTCTTTTGTCAAACAGGTGACAGTGCATATGCCCTGAGACCATGGATACTCACCCCATACCTAACACCTGGCAATCAGAATGAGAGGCGATACAACAATGCACATCGGTGGACCAGAACTGTAGTCGAGAGGATGTTTGGCTTGTTGAAGTCAAGATTCCGATGCCTCCACAAAAGTGGAGGAGCACTTCAGTATGCCCCAGAAACAGCATGGAAGATAGTTGCCACCTGTGCCATCCTACACAACATTGCCACCAGACGTGGGCTATATCTCACCCCTGAAGACACAGATATGGAGGATGAGGAGCAAGAGCTACCACACCGACAACCTGGGGATAAAAGCATCGCAATGGAGGGGAGACAGATGAAACCACATTGCAACCCACTACTTTGGCAGGTACGTAGCAACCGTGACAACACTCACTAATGGAAGACACACATAGCCCAGTTGTGTAGTCAAACAAACTAACCCTTTTATTGCAGGACCATAATGTTGAAATCATTGTGAACTATGCTACAGTATGGAAAAAAACAAGTCAAATCAGGCACCTTATGTCCATGTGCCTCTGTGTCAGTAGCTCACAGCCTCCTACGACTGCGGCCACCATGGCTCACTCCAGCTTGGTCCCCTGAGCCCTGCCGTGCACTGCTACTCCGCAACACACGAGCATCAGTGGCAGATACCACTACTCACAGTGGAGCCCTCTTCACTGTCCTGCGTGGTATCCCCAATCCTGCTTGCAGCCTGCCTGGTCTCCAGCAGATCCACCACATGGCTGATGCGGCCAAGTCCACGTGCCAAACCTCCTGCAAAGGCCCCAGTTCCACTTGCAGGCTAACAGTGCACCTTGACAGGCAGGTTGTATTGGTTGCCAAGCGCCCTAGGGACACACCTAGCCTGTCTAAATGGGCAGCAGTGTTGCGCTCCCTGCGCCGGGCCTGTGCCCTGTCAGCCACCAGTTCCCTGACCAAATTGTCTATGGAGGTAGTCAGGTTACCCAAGTGAATGTATATTGTTGTGAACTGGTTGTCCACATTTGCCAGCCCATGGGTGATAGTGGTCTGCAGTCTTGAGAGGTTACGGTTCATTAACCTCATTTGTCTGTTTTGTAGGCGCTAACTCTGCAATAACGATGCCTCAATTCCCACAAAATCTACATCGGACACATCCTCCCTACGCACAGACTGCATTGTGCGGCGGTGTCTACGCACCGCGCCTGATGATCCATGTGTTTGCCTTTCCATAGGCATTGGCCCTGGTGTCCCAATGGCTGCCTCCAAACCCAGAGCAGGATCGTCCATGGTCTCCTGTGTCAATTCCACCGGTGGTGTTGTCCTGCACTCCCCTGCAGTGTCTGTGGCAGCCTCCTCCTGTGTGTCTGTGCCATGTTCCTCTCCCTGCACAGTGGCCCTGATGGGGGGGCCTTGTGGGAGACCTGTGGGACATAGGGGATACACTGTCAGTCTTGCACATATGTTTGATGCCTCAAAATAAACATTTGCCTATATTTTGACTACTGTACTACATTGCCCATAACTGTGAATGGAGCTACTCTGGAGGTGCCTGCTGATGTGTACTGGGATTCTGTGCATAGTGCATTTGCGGGTGTGAATGCAGATATTTTGGTACTTACTTTTTTATGTTCCTGGTGCAGAATTGTCTACGTCTCCGAAGCCCAGTACAGCCTCCGGCTCAAGAGTTGTCTCCACCATGCTTTCGATTGCTGTAGGGGGTGGAACAGTAGATGGCCCTCATCCAGTGCCATGCATCTCACTCATGCACTCTGCCACCCTCTCCTTGGTCCTGGAGCGAAGGTCATACCACCTTTTGCGGATTTCATCCAGGGTGCGGTGGCTTACACCAATGGCATTGATCTTGTTCTGGATGTCCTGCCAGATCTTCTTTTTCTGGGTATCAGGGACATTCATTGCTGCCTTGCCAAATAATTCTTCATGGTGCAGGCAGCACTCCTCAGTCAGCACCTCCAACTCCTTGTCAGAAAACTTGATTTTGTGTTTTCTACCTCCACTGGGTGTCTCCTTGTCCTGTGTAGCCATTGTTGCTGGAGTTCTTCTCACCTGGGTGTGGCTCTGCAGTTTGGGCTGGGTGGGCTCCTCCCTACTCCCTGTTCCATGTGGTTACTTCCTGGTTCTGATGTCATCACTCAGAACCAGGAAGTGGGTATTTCAAAAGTTTAATTCAACCTGCATGCAATTTGCGAGTCAGTCGCAATTTGCGACACTGGACCACACCCTTCGTGCAATTTGCGACCTCGCTTTTTGCAAAATGCGGTGCGACTCCGCTGCGACTCGCTAATTGGAATAGCAATTTTTACTAGAATATCGTTTTGCGAGTTGGAAATAGCGATTCGCATGGAGTTGCTATTTCCGACTCGCAAATTTTTTCGTTCCTACAGCTGGCCCTAACTGTCTTTTAGCTTAGGAGAATAATATGGTATATGTGTATGCATGTACATTTTTTACGCATGATGGTCATGCATTGTATTTTTCCACATTGTACATGAAAAGGCCTGTGAACGTGCAATAGATGCTCTGGGTCCAGGTGTCTTTTACTTACAGAAAAAAGCATGAGGTTTAGGCGTTTGCGTCTACATTTTTGACACCTAACAGTCATGTGGCAATTTTTTGCACCATGGTGCATGAAAAGGCCTCTGAAAGTGTGATAGATGCTCAGGGGCCAGGCATCCTTTTACTGATGTTGAAGAGTGTAGATTTGAGCCGGTTGTGTAACTTTTTTTGACGCATGACGGGAAAGCTTGGAATTGTGCAATGTAGGCTTTGAGTGCACCTGGATTCGCTTGCCATGTCACACGGGCTATGAACAATGTTGTAAATATGGTATGGCTACATGTGTTTAACAATCCAGTCATGTCATTACGGTGACATTAGTATGTTGAACCTATAGGTTTGTTTATGAGTCTGCTGCATGTGATTACTCATTCCTTGTGCATATGTACATGTGTAACTACACTGTGTCCGCATACATGTTGGCACATGTGTACTATGAGTGTACATATGTGTTTGAATACTAATTTGTGGAGTACTACATTGTTATGCCTGATATATAAATGTACACATACCAACAACACAAAATACATGATGGCCTATGTCCAACACATGGTAAGGCATGTGACAACCATGACAATTTGTACTTAGAGTATGCAGTGGACCAGTCCTGGGATGACATCATGTTACCCCTGCCAATTTACATGTGCATGTGTGTCCAATCTGTGGTGGGTTTTATTTCATGATGCTCTGCTCCATGTGTGAAAAATAGCTCGCCATGCATCTAAGTTGCAGGAGATGGTATGTACACATGTGTTACTGGCGGCTGGTATATGGCGTGTTTGTGTGTAAAGACACATGTAGTGTCATTTCTATAACATATGACCGCAGTGGTGTGTTCATGGGATGTGAAACCTCACATTACTATCTTCTTGCATGGACACATGTTAGACTTCGACAAATGCATGTGTAGTCACATCAGTGGCACCTATGTTTCTGCATGTCGGAACACATGTGAAGATAATTTCTTTCAGTCACGGATCTTGTGATACCTATGCCCTTACTTTTGTGCTAGGTTTCCCTTTGTTCAGAAACCATACATATTACCACGCCTGAGCTATTACAGTGGTACACGTGTGCTGAGATATGTGGTATATGTGTGCTATCACCAACTAGGCACTCACGGTTGTCCACATCATGTTTGGTATGACTGTCACTTACAATGGTATACCACTGTGTTGCAGTGTTGCAGTCTGGGGCACATGGCAGCCTACGCATCTTCACTAGTGTGGGAGTTTGTATGGCAATACAAACGCATGGTTGCATGTGAAGGGACAGGTTTATGAAGCTCCAATTTACTCAACCCCCTGTGCAGATGAAGGGGCAGCTTTAGGGCAGTGCGAATGGTGCGGCCACACAGGGTGCTGACCTTGATTTGGGGGTGCTGACCTCAGGGTGCCTCTGTGGTTAGCAATTGCTTAGAAACTTGCAATTTAAAAGCACCTCCTGAAAGGTTTATTGCACGTCCAGGCTTCAGGAAGCAACTGAAAAGTAAAGATACTTGTCGTGATTAATGTTCCTACTAGAGGGAGATGTGAGTTCTGTCTAGTGGCAACTTTGACTCACCATAAAGTAGTGTAGAGGGTTAATATCCCTGCTGCAAAGAACAGAACTATATTTTATATGGATAGCTGAGTGGAACAGTAAAACCAGCCTTTACAACTGCTTTGAAAACAAATGAATGTATGTAAAAAGCAGGCTATGGAGAGATGAAGAGCACATTTGTTGGGTGGTAGTAAGGGAATCAGAGGATGTGGTCATGAGGTAGGGGGATGCCAAAAAAGACTGTCGCACATGGCGCCACCAGCACTAAGGTCGGCCATGTGCACATGCATAAGGCCCCTGACAATGTCTTAAGTTTATGTAGCCAGAGCAGTGGTGTTAGGGTGTTTTGAGCGGGGATCTAGCCTCTTCATGGTTGCTACTCAGCAGAACAATGCACACTCCCCTGCAGACAGACACTTGCACAATTGTGATCAAACAGACTGGGACATCACATTTTCCTCTGAGGTACTTGATGTCATTTTCCCCTCTCATGTACAGAGAACTCGGTACTTGCATGTGTAGGAGCTGTCTCATAATTTGATGTCCATGGGGAGCTTGTTTAGGGGTTGTATATCTGTTGTGACTTCTATTTTGGGAACATGCCAGGGTACAGATGGTTTTGTCTGTCACTGCCTCCTGTCATGTTGGCATGCAATGGGAAAATACCAGGTTATGGTAGTGGCAAACATGAGTGGGTTTTGTACTGACCTTACAACCCTCTCTGTACATATGTTGAATGTTGACTTTTAGCCATTGATGTGCTTACTGTCAATATTGGTCTATGTGTGTTCCTTCTCCATGTTTTTCCGCATTACTAGTAAGGTATGTATTGTCTCCTACATTGCTCCCATTCTTTAGGCTGCTTGCACTTTTTACACATCTTCTACAGCAACATTCTTTGGTCATACATGAACAGAATCCAACATGTGAATTGCGTAATTTGTAGATGTACACATCTTCTACTACTGGCTACATTATAGTTACCATCCCATTGACAGTATTTGTGAGATGTAATAAGTGCCACACACACATGACATTACAGATGCCACAGAACTTGTTCTGTCTCCAAGTGCCCTCCCATGTTGTATTTGCAAGTATCTTTGGGTATCTCGCAGCTGTCCATCCACATTCTCCGTTGAACATGAGTATGCATTTCTTCCAGCATGTCTCAACCTAGGTAACTCTTACCATGACTGAATGATGTTGAGGTGTGAAATTATCTCAGTGCTTTTTTTCATTAGCCAAATGCAACATAAATGGCTAGTTCTACTCCCATTCATTTTTATGATGGGTCTCTGACATTTTTTAACATTGCTGGACATAGTTGCACATCCCACACCTGATTGGCAAGTTGGAGCCCAAAACATGTATGGGATAATTTGTTACTGTTGCTACGTTACACTTCTTCTGTCATGTGAATGACAATGAGTGGTGTGTATTACTTTGTGCTGTGTGATGTTGTTATACAGAGTATACTAAGTAAACATGCTGACACATGTCAACCATTGTTGGTGCTAGCAAACCCTTTGCTACGTAGGAAATATACCCATACATCAGTCTTCATATGTTTATCTGAATTTGCTGTAGGCATGTGTCAAGACAGCAGATTTGTGTGAAAAGTGTGCATCTTATGTACATAGGGAGTATAACACACTCTGCCTACATTCCACCCAGACAATTATTTGGTGGTGCTTTGTCCCATTTAATTCTTAGATCCTGACAATGGGTCATGTATTTGGATAGTGATTCAGGACCCATAGCTGCTTAATTTGTCTGACAAGCCGTAGTGCACAGTACAGCCAACATGTGTGTGCCATAAGTGAGGTAAAGTCCACCATGTGTCAGAGGTGTGCCCAATGGCAGTGCCAGGATATAATTCCATGGATACTCTGTGCAGGGTCTGCCTCTAACATTGTTTACAATCCCTGTACAATTACTGAAAGCCTATAGTTAACTATGATGTCCCTCCCTTGTAACACATGCACCATGCAGGCAAAGCAGCAATCACCCTGAGATGTGACAGTGTTCAGTTCCAACATTACATAAACACCATTTGATCACAGCCCCTATCATATGTATGCCCCCTTGCATACACCCTAGTAGGAGTGGTGTTGATGTAGGGAAAGGGCTAGGAATTAGCACCTTGCCCACTAGACGGCACAATATATATAGGGGCGTATTGATCTAGGCATTCAGGAGTCACATGGCCGTGAATTACCTGTCACTGATATGTGAAATGGAAACAGTAGACCCCCTTACATTATAAATGATGTTGCTACCATACTTGTAACTATTGTGTTTCTTACCTGCTCCCTGAGGTTTGAGTCACATTCTAATGGTATATGTAGTGGAGAATGAGTAGGCCAAGGAGAATCAGGTGCACATTTTTTTATTTGTGCTATTTACAATGTGATGTTGATAGTCCAGTCACTGTACATAAAAGGTCTCTACTATGTGGAATCTCCTGTGAACTCGTGCAGCAGTGCTCTATTGTTCCCCCTCCAAATTAGCTGCTCCATCATCATCCTCCTCTTAGGGACGTCAACCTGTTCATCCCAGGAAACATTTGTTTTTACACATATGTTATGGAGGATTGCACATGATAGTATGATTTTACATACAAATGGTGAAGCATACAAGAGGCTGCCTCCTGTCAGAGCCAGGCACCTGAACCTTGACTTCAGAAGCCCAAATGTCCTCTTCACCACATTGTGTGTTCTTCTGTGCCCTTTGTTGTATGCATGCTCTTCCACCATTGTGGGACTGTCAAATGGAGTCATTACCCATGGCTGTATGCCATAACCTTGATCAGCTGCAAAGGAATGAGAGAAGATATGTTGGTAATGCTTGATAATGGTTTGGAATTTGCCATGGCAATTGTTAGTTGTAGGTGGAGTGGTGACTTGGACTTGCGTGTGGTATTGTGTATGTTCCCTTTCTTTTGAAATGGTTTAATTGTACTGTGTTGATGGACTTGACAATCATAGATAGTGGCTCAAGGACCTGGGAATTTTCAGATTGATTCCAAACTGATGGTTATACTATTCCAAAAATGTGTTATGTAGTTCATATTTGAGGCAGTGTTCTATTGTTGGATGGAACCTACCACCTCAATGGTGTCAGATGTAGAGACACCATGGTAGCCCAACAAAGCCGAACTGTGCTGTCCATTTTACCATGTAGCACTAAGCATGCAGTGCAACACTTAGTTAACCTATGTGGCAGATGATGGTTGTGCCAGCCATCAAGTGTACAAGGGTGTGTATCACACATTTGTAGGATGATCTAATTTGGTGCAGTAGTATCTCCTAACTTCCAATACATGATTTATCACAGATACTTTCAACACATGCACAGTGCAGGCTTTGGGAGGGGACACACATATTTTTCACATGGGTCCCTTAGCACGGTGCATGTAAGGTCAGGTATGTCCTCTATACTCCTGCTGAGACCTATTATGGCATTCATGATCTTTACAGTTTTGGACAAACTCTGCACCATGGTGGACCTTTTCTAGTATACAGAAAAGACATGGTGGTGTTAAGGGGTGCTAAAGAGCACATGTGATGTGGCAATGGAGTAGGTGCTGCCCCATTTCTCAAAAATCTGCCCCATGGTCTTTCATGACAGGTTAATTTGTATCCGTGTGTGTGCGACACAATGCAGCAGACAGGTGTATATGCACACTACCGGTAGGTGTGTGTGGATGATATGTAGTTGGCGATGGCACCACTTGGGTAGCATTTGATATAGGTGCTGCTAGAGGCTTGCACACTATTATTTACATGGGACTGCGCCTTTGTGTGACTTTCTTTAAATGGCCATGGCACATGCCATTGACATAATTGAGCTATTCTTTGTTTGGTATAATGTGTGTGGGATCTGTATTTAGTTGCCAACCAATGGACTCTTGTAATGGTTTGTGGGCAGCTTCTGTATGCAAAAGGGACATTGCTCCACCTGTCCACATGTGATGTGCCAGTCAGGTTGTGGCTGTCTTATGCACATGGGGGTGTATGTGTTTGAGGTGCACAAAGATTGCAGTGTAGTGTGGCATGTTGCATATGTGTTTTTGCCTATACATCTGTGTTCCCCGCCCATGTGTATTTCATGCAGTGTATGTCTTGTTTGTATACATGGTTAGTGTGTTGTGTGTGTAATGATTGGTGTGGTGGCTTACCTACGAGTAGACCATTGCCATATTGCCTATCCTGGAACCGCTCGTTGATAGTGGAATGGCGGAATATGCAGGCATCATGGACGCTGCTGGGATATTTTAGTGAAGATCCCACAGTGGTCCACAATGGCCTGCACATTAATCGAATGGGTGTGCTTGCAGTTCCTATATAGATGTTCCGTTGCTGCTGGTGGCACCAGTTGCACATGGCTGCAGTCCATTGCACCCAGCACATGCGGAAACCCAGCAATTTGGTAGAAACCTTGCTTGGTCTTCTGCTGCAGATGCTGGGTGTTTGGGAAGCAGATGTGGTGGGGTGTGAGGCATAGGATAGCATCCAGGACCTTAAGTAGGAGGACCGAGAAGGATGGCTGGAAAGTACCAGCCACTTGTGCGCCCATTATCTGAAAAGATCCAGACGCCAGCATATGAAGGATAGCAAGGAGTTGTATCATGGGTGGAATAGTAGTGGGAGTTTGTACCCTTGCTGTGATGTGTGTTGCAATGTGGTGCAGCAGGTGTACAATGGACTCCTGGTTCAGTCTGTACATCCTGATGATCTCTTGTTCAGTGAGGCCAAGAATGGTTGTCCGCTGTTGAAAGATCCTCTCCTGCCTTCTGCACTGCCTGTGTGGCTGCTGTGGTGGTGTTTGGGGTTGCTGCAGTGGTGGTGGAGGGACCTGCTGTCTTCGTTGACGTCTGTGGGTATGTCAAGATGGAGCAGTACCAATTCTATGTTGTCCTGGAGGTTGAAAATGCTCCTTCTGTGTGTTTTCCTTGGGTGGCGGTGTGTGGGCTTCCTTTTAACACCTGTTTTGACCAGGCATTAAACTTTGACGCTAATAGGACTTAGCCCCAGATTTGCGGTCCGCATCCTTGCTATGCGTTGCTTTTGAGTCTGGAGGTAAGGATGGCCCTATAGGCCTAGCATCATTTTTAGGAAGGGAATGCCTACCTTGCATCTCATAGTTGCAATGACATGCAAGATGGGTTGGCGCTTCCTAAAAATGGCGTTAACTCCAATATTTTCACGCTAGACGGATCTAGCGTCAAAATATAAATATGGAGTTAAGTTAGCGCTGCTTTTGCGTCATAAAAAATTAAGCAAAGGTGGCAAAAACTTTTCATAAATATGGGCCTAAGTTTGGTCCACAGTTGATGTGTGGTTGCATGTAAGGTGGTGTCGAAGTAAGCCTCAGCAAGGTATATTAGTGCAAGGGGTTTTGCCCTTCTCTGCACAATGTCCTCAGACCATATAGGAAGAAGTTGGCACAGAAACTGAAATAAAAGACAAAGTTTATTAAACCTCATGAGGTGGTACCACAGTTCAAACAGCACCCTTCGGTAATGTTTGAAGTAGCACACTGAACTAAGAGAGCATGGTCCTTTTATACCCACACAGGGGCTAAAAGAAAATGGTACAATTATGGAAGCAAGACTTATATAAATATAAGGTCATATGTAAATGCACAGTCAACAGGTAGGAGGGGCTAACAGTTTTCAAGGACTAGTTGACACATACTGTCTGTTACTAATTACTAACAGCTGCAGATCTCACTGGGCATGTGCGAAAGTGGGAGATGCTAAATATAACTTGTCACTAGACAGATTTTCAAGAGTAGTTAACAGAAAGGTAAGACAGAGCACATGGCAGCATGTGGCGAATGGCTGCCATGAATACAAAATGGATTCCGCGAAAAGTTCACAATAGTTGCTAAATACAAGGGGCCATATTTATACTTTTTGACGCAAAGCTGCGCCGGCGCAGCTTTGCGCCCCAAATTTTAACGCCGGCTAACGCCATTTCGATGCGCCGTGCGGGCGTCAAATTTATACTTTGACGCACGGCGGCGCAACCAACAGGTGGGAGTCATTATTTCGTGACGCACACAGCGGCGTCAAGTCGTAAAGGAAAACAACGTTAACGCGACGCAAATGACTGTGGGTCGATTTACGACAGCGCAACCCGGAAAGCGACGTTTTTTTTGACGCAATAGCGTCAAATTCACCCGCGAACACTGCCCTTTCAGCAGAGGAGAGCCAAAATGGATCCCAGATGCCACAACAGACCCCAGGAAGATGACAGCAGACCAGGAACCAGACAGGATGATCCATACAGGAACCAGGACATTTATCGAGAAAAAAAAAAAGTGTCCCTTCAGTGCAGAGGAGCAGGAAATCCTGGTTAAGGAGGTGATGGAACACCAGCACCAACTGTTCATCACCTCTAAGTTGCCAATCAGTAGGAGAGAGGCCATATGGCAAAAAATTGTGGACAAGATCAACAGTGTGGCTGAAGAACGCAGAACAGTCACCGAGTGTAAGAAACGCTGGCATGACTGCAAACGTAGGGCAAAAGAAAAAATGGAGTCCAGCACACCAGAAGGCCCTGGACCACATGGAGGAGATGGTCGCAGCCGTCATCCCTAAGGAGATCGTCACAGGGATTCAAGGACAGGACTGCGCAGACTACCACGACACAACGCACATGCAGGGTAAGTCGCATGGGGAATTATAATACAATAATGATAACTGCAACCGGGGGGGGGGGTTCCCTACTACACAATGCATGTAAGTCAGCATATACATGGAGTGGCATGGGTAAAGGGGCACGGCAGGGGGGCATGGCCAGCACAGACAGAAGCTGGGGCACGACAAAATACAGCACCAACAACAGTCCCATGGGGCCATCCTGTAATGACAACAATGGAGCCAAGGGAAAGCAGCGACAGGTGGGAAGGCCACTACGTCAAACTTAGATCCTGGCACTCGTCAGTCAAAATGTATCCTACATCAACTAGGTCCCTATCAGTAATCCAGTAGCCAAAACAACAACTGCAATGTAACTGCGACAACAGTTGACAATAACACCTCTGATCTCTGTGCAGCTATAGTAGCAAATGGCAGGAACCTCCCCATGGAACATACATACCTAAATTAGGGGGGGAGGATGACATCTGCAACTATTTCTAGAAATAAGACAAAGGCACCAGTACACTCAAATGCCAATGCCCATAGTTGACACATACATCAGCCAAAGTAAACAGCAATAGGAGCCACACAGCACTAAGGACACACACATGCTGCATACGTCAGGGTCCCTCACGTCCCTGGCTAACAAGGCAACATCATTAATGTCATACTGCTCAGACAACAACATTGAGGAGGGGACACATGCAACTGGTCACTGAAACACACCTGCACAGTCTGAGAACCAAATAGGACTTTGATACGATAAACAGGGCAATCCAATTAAACACACATTACCCAACATCATCTAGAAACATCAACAATGTTTACATCCATACCACATCCTAACATTGGCATGCATAGGATATGCCACATAACAATTACATTTAGGTCAATGTGAATAAAAAGTGTTTGGGGCAGGTCCTGAGAGGCAAGTGTGCTGGCAGGGCAATCACAACACCCACAGCCAGTGAAAGTGTAGTGTGTTAAGTTTTACGTATACTTTGCGCATTAGCTTCAGGCTTTAGGCCTTTGTGCACTTTGCCCTGAATGTATTTATATTCATTTTGCTAACAGCTTAGAGCCTCTGTGCACTTTGCACTAAATGCTTTTTATTAGGCTTTGTATCAGTTATTTTGCAAATAGCCAGTTCTACGGTGTTGTTTTTTATTCATTTCACACTGTTTTGCCTACTTCAGCACTGGAGTTCTCCATAACATATTCACTCTGTGCTCCAGTCAAGGATACAGTCTGGTACATTGCTGATAGACGTGGTAGGAGTTTAGATTTGGCATTCCTGCATAGGGACATTTTGTGATCAAGATGACATGTTAGTTATAAAATCACTTTCTTGTCCCAATACATGCAAGAGGGAGTTTCCGAACAGAGAACCACAACTAGACGCTGCCTGCCTTGCTGCAGATGCTGAACCAGATCACAGGCCATTGCTCAGGTATGAGGGCTGATGTCTCCCCAGTGATTCAGACAGGCAAGCTAGAAGCTTAACATGCTGTGCTCTAAATAGAACAAGCAGAGGGAGAGTAGAAACTGTTAGGCACCACGATAGCTTTGTTCGAATGTTTTACTCTCCTGGTGACTATTTCAATTCTACCATGTTGTATTTTTTGGGTTATTGCGGCTCACACCTAATTATCTAAAAGTCAGTTGTTTTATGAAATCATCATATAAAACAAATACTGTCTTTGACATTTGTATATGAGATCATACTGGAAAAGAGAGAATTGGTTTGGATCTGAGTGACCACGACTTCCCTGAGAAGTTCCAAAGATGTCATGCGCTCGGCTGACTAATCATTTCTTTGCCGTGGGAGACATGAGGCACTGCTAGTTAGCCAGAGCAAAAAGAAAGAATTAGGGTGACAGAGTTATTTACAAGTGGGTCAGACTCAGTCCCCCACACCATTAGCTATCCTGCTGCCTAGAAATCCAGTAATCTCATTTAGGATAATGAGAGCCCACGCGACAAAATTTCTCTCCATAAGAATAGATATACACGGAGGGACGAGTAGGACAAAAAGATGGCTATTCCCAAGTTGGTACAAAGCAACACCTAGAGGCGATTAGGCAGACAAGTCTGATAACTCAATTTCATACATGTGACACACAGGTGGGCCATAGGCCTATAACAATGCCCATATGAAGGACAGCAGATACCAATACCAAACCAGAGCACAAAGTTAAGTCATCAAAAGGCTTGCATGTTATGGCAAAATTGTCACAACACAGACACACTAATTGTACCCTGTTTCATTGCAGAGGAACATGGATCTCCTGCCGATATGCCTGTCCCTGATTTCCCTGATGACATGGATGACGAGCCCATAAATATTTCCCAGGAGACCATCCAAAAGGTCCTTGAAACCCTCCAGACCCCACCTTCAGTCACAAGGAGGAGCACAGAACAAGCAGCCATCACAGAAGAACCACCCACCACCCCAATTGTAAGACCTGCCAGCTCCAACACAGCTGAGGACTCTGACGACACAGGCACCAGCTTTGAAAGAACTGTAGTTGGTGTACAGCGGGAGCTGGCCAAGGAGGTGCGTTGGCGATGCAAAACATGGCAGCCAGGCTTGAGGGGGTGCATTTGTGCATGACGTCATTTGCAGATCAGGCAGCTGCTATGCAAGCCCTAACATCTCTCTTGCAGGAACTTGCGAAAACACAGAAGGAAATCAGTACAGCTGTAATCCAGTTGACACAACACCTACAACTGCAATCCAGTCAACGTGTGCATGAATGCAACATTGAACCCCTCAGGGCCGACCTGGCTGCCTACCATCGTGATGTGGCTGCTATTCTCAAAAACCAGCAGGCCCTCCTTGCAGCAGTACTGCCCTTAATAATTTCACAGGGAGCAGCCCCCGGGATGTCTGCCTCCACGTCTTCTAACACTGAGGTGTGTGTTGCCCCTTCACAACCAACAACAACAAGGACAAACCAGGCACCACACACATCAGAAGCAGAAGACATGGAACAGATCACATTCTCACGGAAGAGTACCCGGAAGCACTAGTCCCTGCACCATGGCCTACTTTGACCAAGGTCCTACGTTTTGTCAAATGCCAGTCTCACTACAACTACACTCAATGACTGTTCTGCAATCCACTGTATGACTTGTCACCATTGCCAGTGAATGTCTCTCTCCTACTATTTGCCAATTCCTGTCCCTCTGCACTGTCTGTGACATCACCCCAGCATGTCAGGAGCATCATCCACACCCCTTCTGTAGGATCACCATGTAAGAATGCACCAGAACGGACTCAGCAAACATGGACAATGGACATTTTGCACTACAGCACCTATCAATAAATAGCACTTGCACACCTAATATGACTCTATGTTATTTCACACATCAACTGTGCAGTACATAACTCTAAAGTGCCTGTGTGGCAACCATGTAGCTTGTCAATACAACTGTCCTGACATTATGTAGTCTGATACATCTGTGCAGTGGCCAGGATTGCATCATAGCCTTACCATCCTGAGGAGAATAACTGATGAAGGGACAAACCACACATAATCATGCTGTGTTGGACAGAATAATGCTCCATCTATAGCAATTCTAGTCAACTAATGGTGGCTGAGAAATGTAGGCACCATGCAATACTAAAACATGAAATTATGCAGCAACCTCTAAGCAAACAAAAAAAGAAAACACTGCATCAATCACCCTTTCTGAGTATACTTCCATGAAGGAAAGTCATGCTGAATTATTACACACATGATCTAGGTCAGCAATGAAGGCAACAAGACAAGAGTGTGAACAACACCTCATCTACAAAGATCTCCCTGAACATCACACTGCAGTCCGACCTATTAAATTACCCACAATAACAAGTCTGGAAGCACACTTTGTGATGTAGAATACCTACTCATCAACACAAAACCTTGGTGATCGATGCAAACTACCAATGGTGGGTCTCCCAAATGGTGGATACTTACCAAGTTAGCACACGGGTAGTTGGCATGTTAAACCTCAATTTTCTGTGGTGGGTAGCATAGGACACTAATGTCATAGAAAAACATTCACCTACACTGATGTCAAGGCCATGATAAAGTAGCACCTAACGCATCATGCAAAGGGTTAACTATATATTTATTACTATATATTCACACAAGAGGCAACTAAGGGAAAAGTAATACCTACACTAATCTAACCTGACTACTACTAACCCACAACTGTCCCTAACTAACCTAAGCTAAATTTACTCTACACATATAACGAAACGATCTAAACATCAACCCCCCACCCACCATTATGAGACAGGACACATGCAGGACAACACATACTAACCTACACACATACTATACTATCCTAAACAATCATATATATATATTTTTTTTTTAAACAAACAGGAATCCCAACATTGAACCCCACCCACCCATCCACCCACCCACACAAAAAAGAAAAATAGAAAGAATAAGGACCCCCCACCCTCTTCCCTAACACTAACTAAGCTAACAACCTATACTAACCTAATACTAATCCCCAAAACCCAACTATCAGTACAAAATAGGAAAGAGGAGAGAGGGGAGGGGTAAAAGTAAAACATGGCAAAAGTCCTAGAGGTTGGCCCTCCGTAGGGTCCGCCTGATGGACCGAACCCTTTTCTTGATATATGCCACATCCTGGCTTAGCTTGTCCACCTTTGTGAAAACTTTGTCCAATTTACGGCTTAATGCCAGGAATGCGGCTGGGTCCACAGGAGGGGCTGCTGCATTCTGTGTGCTGGCCGAGGTTGACCTTGTGCCAGTAGTTGAATGCCCACTGGACTGTCCTGGGTGTTGAAAATGGCTGGGTCCAGGTCTTGATGACGAGGCAGGGTCAAATGTCCCCGCCGTTGCTGGGGCCACTTGGGGAGACCTGGTGGATGTGGTGGTGGTGGCTGTTGTGGGCAATGTAGGGCCACCCTGTGGTGAGGCCCACCATGCCCCAGAGGCCCGATCTGCTTGGTATTTGCGGGCCATCCTCCTGTACCCCGACTGCACCTGCAGGATGTGCCGGTATCGCATGGCACGCCTCTCAAACTGGTGTCTATCTGCGGCACTCATGTTTGCAGCTGTGAAGAGATATGGCAAATATTTACCATGGGAAATGCATTGGGTGAATAGCACAATGGGTCATTTGCACATTACTTGTACTGTATTTGTTACAGCAATTGTCACAACATAGTTCATTGAAAGTCTCAGAGGAAGTACATGTGAAGCCTGCATACATAAGGCCATCTCACACCTAGCATATCCATGTCTCTACATGATGGGTGACATCAGCCTAAACTTCTCATCCAAATAATGCCTAATGCAGCTGACATTATGGCTGAACCTCTTCCGCATACTGACTTCACTACATATGTCACTCTAAGAGTTAACTATCACAACCCTCACTCAATGCCATTTGTAAATTGTTGTTTGCAAATATTGAACCCATGGGCCATAACCGAATGTGTACACTAGGTTCTAAACAAAGTTGCAAAAGGTCACAAGTATGTGTAACATACTGGTTGCTACAGTCCTAGGTACCCTATTCCCAATCACATGGCAGTCTTTGAGGGTGGGGTGGGAAGAACAACCAACAATCCCAGATTCAATGCACACCCAGGAGTGTATAGAAAGGTCAACAAGTATTTGGCTCCACACACAACACCAATGAAGGGCTAGCAACACTTTGGAGTCAGCCAAACATTGTCCTATCCAAGGTCCACACATGTCAAAATGCACTGACTCAGGCCAACATCACATACTACCAGTGAGGCATGTTTTACCACACACACAGAGGAGCAAGAACACCCATGATCATGAGTCGACTGAACACCTAGGCCATTGCACTCTAGTCACACACACTTCTAGTTCAACTTGTGGAAGTACATGCCCCCGGAAGATCCAACCTACAGTGTACACAGTCCATCCTCAACTAGGAAGCTGCATATTTAATACAAGCCTTTTGCCGAAGCTATCTGGGAGAATGTCAGTCTGATATGCAGACTCAGTCCAAGCCAAGTCCCAGAGAAACTCTTACATTAACCAGTGTATTCCACATGACTCATCCCACTCCCCATAGCAGGCCGACTGGAATGACCTACAGCCCCTAAATCTGAGAGATGGCTAAGTATTGGTCTACAGAAACAGAAGTGATATTTGAAATCCCACTAAAGCAACAATGCCAATGAACGGGCAGCGCATCAAATCTTGAATTCTGTTGAACACACAGTAGTCCATCATGCATCACTAGCAAACAATAAAAATAGCACTCAGGCCACACTCACTGTAGGTATCGGGGTCCTCAAAATGTGCCACCTCTCCCACGGTGTACGGTGCAGGTCCACCTGTAAAGCATGAAAGGAAGAATATACTCAGACTTCTTGCACTGACAAATAATTGCTGTTACTATGACACTGTGTGAATATGACATGCGTAATGATACACTTTCACACATGCTCATACTGCATGGATGAATTTTTAATCAACATTTACATTGGATGAGTCTCCTGCTACAGTTACACACCCTACTACACACATGCAGTGGCCAGGACAGTCACGTGGTGTCAAAGATACACCTCCATTAGTATGCCCCAACAATATTGGGTTGCATTCATCTCATCATGTGCATCCCAGAGAGACATCCAAAAGCTGGTTACTTGAGGGCTGCATGACCCCTCAAACTCAAACAGGCTATGTGGACATTTTCAACACACACCAACCAGACACACATGTGACATATGTGTGGACAACATAGCTAACTTCATGTGACGTGAAGGCACCACACATTCATAGCATCATCATGGTTTTACAAATTTCTGTCTAGCTATGGCGTCTACATATGTAGGTATGATGTTTCAACATCACTTTTTCACTGGCAATTATGACCTGTAGAGTTCAAATAGAGGCATTAACGTGTCGCTTGTCTGACACAAAGGCAACAACACATTACATACAGCTACAGGCATCCGGTATGTGTTGAAAACATGAGCCATCTGACTGCTAGCATTGGTCTTCCTACACATTGTGCCACAAATACACATTAGGTTTCCCTAGCATTACACACAGTCAGCTACTTATCTAGCAGATTGGGTAACAATCCTCACATGTCCCCACAGAGCTTTCAATTATTCACATGTAATTGATTTGCACTCACCAACATGGCCACCAATCCTGATTCCCAGGTGGTCCAGCAGATCCTGCTCCCTGGATATCAGATCAGCCTAGCGGTGCTTGAGTTGATGCTCATTCCGAATGCTACCGTAGACCCGGACCAGGTGATGCCGCACCTTCCCCCACCGGACTTTACGTGCCTCTGTGTGATACCCCTGTATCACACGGCCCCCAGCCTCCAGCATGAGTGGGAGGAAATGGCAAACAAGCCAAATGAATCCCCCCAATTCCTCCTCACCCATCCTGGCAAGCCGAGGCCTACCTGACATATTAACAATTTGAAAGGTAAAAAATTATACAAAAAAGTAAAAGTGGGAAATGGGGAAAGGTAGAATAGTGAAGGAAAAAGAAAACTTATGAAAAATAGCCCAACTAACCCCAAATTTAAACTACCCAGAACAGACTCCCACAGACAAAACAAACAAACACTGGATTTGACAAAAGTATACAAAACAGACTAAGACAATATTAGACAACAAGACTATGATCACAAAAGCACAATATACAAGGTACACAGGACACAAAAGCAGTAAAACACAGGACAACACTTTTCACACAGCCACACAGTCTAGAAGAATCTGAGACTGCAAAGTGAAAGTGAAAGTAAACTCACAGTACAGATTATGTAAACAGGATATCCTATTACATCACTTCCTGCATAAAATGGCCGCCGTTTTTATTTTTCCGTTATGCGTCATATTTTCACGCATACAGATTGTGCGTCATATTTTTTTACGCATAACATTGCACATAATGTAGAGTCAAAACTAATTTCTTGAGGCTGAGTTTACAGTTCTAGAGTAGAATTGAAATTTGCTGGCAAATATTAGAACCAAATATGAAAATTATATTTGACTCTGCATTCTGTGCACTCCTGTAAGTCAAAAAATTATGACGCCCATGCTTTATGCGTGGAAATATGACGCTTCATAGACAATATGGTGGACATGTAATGTAGCTTATTAATTTATTATTTTTCATATAATATTTTTTGACTCTGCATTCTGTGCACTCCTGTACGTCAAAAAATTATGACGCCAATGCTGTATGCGTGGAAATATGACGCTTCATAGACAATATGGTGGACATGTAATGTAGCTTATTAATTTATTATTTTTCATATAATATTTTTTGACTCTGCATTCTGTGCACTCCTGTACGTCAAAAAATTATGACGCCCATGCTGTATGCGTGGAAATATGACGCTTCATAGACAATATGGTGGACATGTAATGTAGCTTATTAATTTATTATTTTTCATATAATATTTTTTGACTCTGCATTTTGTGCACTCCTGTACGTCAAAAAATTATGATGCCCATGCTGTATGCGTGGAAATATGATGCATTTTGACAAAAATGTCTTCATTTTTTCAAGTTGTGAAAGGAACTTTGTCATGACCAAACGGTGCTATGTGATACACATTTGTGGTTAGCTATGACACATGTCCCTTATTGGATGTATAGAAGGCATTCACACTGTAATATTTATGATTGCTCAAAATGTTTATTAACCATATTTGTACACATATTTTGGGTAATTGCTGATGGCTATTTTGAAATGATGAATGGGATACCAGGATTTATTCCTTCTCAAAAATGTGTCCACATTTATCACGGTAATGCATTTATCTATAGTCCAAACAGGGAGTGCAATAGTCACTTACACTTTTTATGGGGCTAACCATGTCCTAATAATGATTTTGTGTATCTGATTTGTGTTTGACTTTTGACATGTAGGCCACACACGCACCTTATGCATGTGTTTACTTCACATGTACATAATTCTTGTATATTTGGGGGGCGGTAGAGGTGGACTTAGGCCCCCAGCACCCTAGGGTTTGCCCTTCCAGATTTGCTAATTTATCCATGGCCTTCATTTATTCTGTTATGCTAAACCTGCAGCAGCAGGCTAATGGAAGGCCATAGGGTATGATTCACTGTTAGCCATTCAATCATCCCATTAGCCCATTTGACGTTTGCCCTATTGATTATTTGGAGCAATCTGACATACCATTTTCCACTGACTATGTTTGCTAAATCTCGGCGTTCCTCATGTGCTGATGACAAATAGGTTGTTGATGTATGTGGCCCTTTATGCATTACCTGGTTTAGTGGCATGTTACATTCTTCCTGCTAGGTTTGAACTGGGACACTACTGTGATCGGCTGCTTGCAAATATTTGGTTGATTGGATGACATATGTTTATATGTGTGGGCGAATGTGGATCCACTATCAACTGTCTGGGTGTATGTTGTCACTGTAACTTCAAGGTCTCCTCATGAGTTAGTGGCAGCTAATCTTGTTCCAATTGGGTATTGTTTATATAAAAAATTGATAGAAGCCATTGAGGACATTGTGACGTACACATGGAGGGTCCCACCCTGTCACTGAACACGTGTAATGGGACTTTCAAATGAGCTACATTTTTGTGCTGAGTGAGAGACTGTCTCAGGTGTCTGGATCAGGCATGTGTCATTGCCACATTTGTATTCCTGTTGGCCTCTGTGGATGGTAATGTATCATGAAACATCATAGCCTCTGTGCAGACATTTGTGGTGTATATTCTTTGAGTGATGAGTGTTATGTCATTATTGCTCAATGAGACAACATTCTTCTTCAGCAAATTCAAACTAAAGGTGGGCAGAAATGAATAGGCCAAAGCATGATGTGGTGTTTGTTATCTGTGTTTATTTATAATTGTGCAATAAGTGTTGATATAAGAAATTATGAAAATAAATTATTTACAAGCTGTTGGCGCCTACGCACTCCAGCAGCCGTGTTTGGTTGTTGCCCCTCCTGTTGCAGGCCAGCGTCCTCCTCTTCGTCGTCTTCAGGCATGTCTGGGTCTGGTTCAAGGAGGGGAATGTTCCTTTTTACACAAATATTGTGCAATATGGCACAAGTGAGTATGATCCTACAGACCATCTCTGGGGAATATAGTAGGCTACCGCGAGTGATGTCAAGGCAGCGGAACCTTGACTTTAGGATCCCAAAGGTCCGCTCAACAATGCTGCGTGTCCTCTTATGGGCGTCGTTGTATGCCCGCTCTGCAGCAGTAGTCGGGTTCCCAAATGGTGTCATTAGCCAAGGCTGGATGCCATACCCCTGATCAGCTGAAAGAGAAACACAGAATGGGATCAATTAGATGTAGGAGGCACTCTTGTGCAGACCTTTGATGGCAGTAGTTTTCTTGTGTTGTCTGTGACTCTTTTGTGTACTAATGTGACAACCTATACTTGTAGGAGAAAAGTTTTGCATTGAGTTTTTTCCTTGGCTGAGCAAGTGTTTGTTAGCTAACTGTTTGTCAGCAGTATGTATTTGGATTTTCAGAACAGTGTGCCCTCCCTTGCATTGTGACTTGTGATACACGTGTCCGTGTGTCTTCACTGGGGGGTGAGATGATAGTTCCATGCAGAGTTATAACATGAAAGTGTAGTTAACACGTTCATATGAAAGTACCCTGGACATCCCATACCTTAAGACTTATGCAATGTGTTAATGTACAGGTTATTGTGACACTTCCAATTTGCAAGGTGACATTTAGGCAACCACACTCATTAATGTCTTCACATTAAGCTGTGGAGTAAATTCCAATGTGTGACAGGTTCAATGGTGAGTTAAGAAACATGGCTAGTGATGTGAGGACCTCAGTGTGTTCCTGGCTAGGTGTTGCTATTGTGGTGTAGGTGTTATTTGTCCTAGAGGGTTGCTGTGCAGTGTGTCTATAAGTTGGATTTTTGTACTTACCAACAAGTAGTCCATTGCCATACCGTCCATCCTGGAAGTGTTGGTTGATGGTGCTGTGACGGAAGATGAATGCGTCATGTACACTCCCAGGATATTTAGCCACGATGTTGCTGATCAATCCTTGGTGATCGACTATGGCCTTCACGTTGATTGAATGTGTGTGCTTCCTGTTGCGGTAGAGGTGTTCTGTTGCAGCAGGTGGCACAAGGCGTACGTGTGTGCAGTCGATTGCACCAAGGACGTGTGGGAAGCCACTGATGGCGTAGAACACCTGTTTAGTTTCCTGCTGCTTCTGCAGTGTGTTAGGGAAGCAGATGTGGCGGGGTGTCAGGCGAATGATGGCATCCAGTACTTTTGGCAGGAATGCAGAGAATGATGGTTGGGATATTCCACCAACCAGGGCACTAGTTGTCTGAAACAAGCCACTTGCCAGCAGGTGAAGTACGGCAAGCAGCTTTGTTTCTGTTGGTATGGTGTGGGGTGTCACCAAAGTGGGGGCCAACTGCTGTTCAATATTTCTCAGCAGCTGCTGAATGGCCTGCCAGTTCAACCGGTACCTCTGGATGATGTTGTGTTCCCTGAGGCCATGCAGGGTTGTTCTTGGGCGGAATATCCTCTCCTGCCTTCTGCGCTGCCTTTGGGGTCCCTGCTGTTGTTGTTGTAGCTGCTGTTGTTGCTGCAGGGCTCTGCGTCTACGTGCACACTGAATAAAAATCACCTCCATGTCTCCCTGTTGCTGCTCTGCTGTTTGTTCTGTGTGTTCTGATTAAATACAGGTGTGTTTGCCCCATTTTAACGCCTGCCCTGACCCAGGCGTTACATTTTGACGCACACCGGGCTTTGCGTCATTTTTTTGCTCCGCCTACCGGCCGAGAGTCCTTTTTGCCCGGAAGCATAAATACGGCGCACGGGTGTGTGCGTCGTTTTTTGGACGGGAACGCCTACCCTGCATATCATTAACGCAGGGCGGGTTGCCGCTTCCAGAAAATGACGCACACGATATTTGTCGTGTGCGGCCTCGGGCGTCAGGGTTTAAATATGGGGCAACGTTTGCGCTGATTGTGCGTCAAAAGTTTTGACGCACATTCAGCGCAAACAGAGTATAAATATGCCCCAAGATGTCTTCTGCTAATGCTTAATCTAATCACTACTAAATTACAACAGATGACCCTTTTACCAGTAGCTGAAGACATTCGTCTTTCTGGTATAATCTAAATATTCATCTTGTATATTTATGCTCATCATTTCACTTTATCTAACATGTGTTGTGCTTTCATTTCTGTAATATCTCTTTTGGTAGGCATACAAGCAGTAATACACATGGAGCAGAACATTGGCCCACACTGAATACAGATACAGCATGTGAAACATATTGCAATCATTACACACAGGATAGTCAGTAGTTTCCAGCCCCAAGCGGAAACAAGAGCCCAAAACCATCCAGAAAAAGTCCAAGTACCAGTCTCTGTGAATTTCTGCAGCAATTTTATGCAATTTAGATATTGCATCATATACTGAAGGTGAGTGATCTGGAATGAAAACGCAGCAACTACTACCGATGATGCGATATGCACCACCTCGATCAGCTAATATCACATCTAGTACCATACGATTTTGGAGCGCTACAATCCTCGCAATTTGGAGCTCCTCTGTAATATTCCCAAGTGCCAGAGCTGCCTGATTGGTAACAGCTTCCACAACCCTAGTCAATCGTCTCACTTTCCTAATGTTTAACGCAGCACCCACAAAGGAGAACAACCCTAAATTAAAATCAACATATTGTTGCAGGCTAGTGTCCATTTGGTCTACCTCATTTGTACCTATTGTCCGTTTATATCTATTTTTAATGATGTCATTAAACAGTTTAAAATCTCGGTGATATGATGCAGGTACCAAAAACACAGGGGGTATTAGAAAAGATACATAACACACACCTGACCACCCAACAGGTAGTTGGTAATATCCATGGTTACCACAAAGAAAATATGTATTATGTGAAGCTGTAAAACTACTATTATTTACACCCTCAATAGTTAAAGTCAAGGTACAATCGCTTGTCCCCACTGGAATTCGTCCAATGCTACGTATACATAAATCTGCTTTAGTTTTGTAACAGAAATCACAATTTGTTCTTTCTTGTCAGAGTCTCTTATATTTGTGAAGACATGTGGTATTGAAACATTGTCCGGTTGATACTCTTCCCATTCCCATTTAGTTCCTTTGGATTGGGGATACCCATCTTTGTCTTGGTAGCATACTTTATTAAGGCGAAAAAGAAGTCCGCCCTCTGTACGTTTTCCAGATGCAAACAAAAGCGTATACCAAGCTTGACAAGAACCATTGTGTGAAAAAGGAAGAGGAATGAAAGGTGTTCCTCCTTTCTTTTGATGCGCAGGTATCATTCCACATACCCAACAGTTAGTAGTATTTCTAGCATTATGAGTATGATGCAACATCTGAATGAAAGTATTATTGAAGTACGATTGACGGTGCCTCTGCTCATGATAGGGAAGCGTAAAGTAATAGTGATCCTCTGGTACTGGAGTAGTGGCAACAAAAACCTCACGAGCAGGAGCCATCTTTTCAACAAACCAGGTGATTATTGCCATAACCACCAAAACAACAACAAACCCCAAAGTACTAATGATCACTTTGTTATTCATTTTAGCAACAGTGATAATCGACCCTTCCAGAAATTAATTAAAAACAATCGTTGGAGCTCTTATCCCTGGGCAGCCGCTGATTTCTTCACCATGGGCCAAGACGGGTGTCACTACTCTACTGCATGGCTGATCTCCCTCCCATGCCACATTGGCTCTCTGTTTCATTAACCCAGGGTGGTAGCTCAACCAGTTTTTTTCAGCATTACAGATTTTTTCCTCGGTCTCAAATTATATCTCGACACTCCAGAAATCGTATGGTCCGGGAAGAACTCCGCAGATTCGTCAGGTGATATAGCACGGCCTTTCTCCGTAGTCATGATCTCTTGATGATCGGTCAGCACAGCCGGTTCCACCAAGGTAGGTAGCACTCTCTTGCAGTGAGTACTATGGACCCAATTCTTTTGGTTCGTCACTCGAACTGCTGTCCTTGTCGCAAAGAGCACCTGCTCTGGGCCTTGCCACCTTGGTTCCAAGCTGCTAAATCTTTCAAAGGACTTATTCATCACCTGGTCACCAGGTCGGAGTTCATGGCCTTCACCTGTAGATCTGTCAGGAAGTGCTTCTCGAACCTGTTGATGAATAGAAACCAAATTGTTGGTTAACTGTGCCAAATAATCATTCATCAGGACACAAGGTACATCATATACAGAATTTGGCTTAGGAACTCCCCAAATATTCATTGGCCTTCCAACTACTATTTCATAGAGGGTAAGGCCTGTTCGAGAGTGTGGCACTGACCTAGTAGACAATAATGCCAACGGTAATGCATCCGGCCAAGTTAAAGATGTGGAAGCCTGTATCTTCGCTAACTTCAGCTTCAAAGTAGCGTTATACCTTTCCACCAACCCTGCTGATTGTGGGTAGAAAACCGCATGGAACTTCTGTTTGATCCCTAATCCTTGCAGGACATACTTAATAATTTCCCCAACAAAATGAGGTCCGTTATCATTCCATAAAAGTCTGCAAACACCAAACCTAGGGAAAAATTATTTCAAAAGCACCTTCGCTGTGGTAATGGCACTATTATCCCTTGTGGGGTACGTCTCTATCCATTTACTAAAGGCACATACCACCACCAAGACATACTTTAAATTGTTGCAGCGTTCAAGCTGAATATAATCCATTTGTAGAACTTCAAAAGGTGCAGTTGGTGTAGCAAACCCTCCCGCAGAAGTTTGTGTCCCTTTTCCAGGATTGTATTGTAAACAGATCAAACAAGACTGTACTACTCTCTTAGCTGTACTGTAAATTTCCGGATGCTCCCAAACTTTCATAAACAACTTCGTTATTGTTAAAGCTCCAACATGTGCCAGTCCATGTGCTATCTGAACCATAGGTTGTACAAAAGCTATTGGCAATTTCCATTTATCCATCTGCTTATTCTGCCAACAGCCCTCATCATCCAATTCTCCTTCTTCAGACCATTGCTCACGTTCTTTCACAGAAGCAGATTTCTGTATATCTAATACGTCTTGTCTAGCATTATGCCAACGTTCAGCTTGTGACTTCACTACATACATAGAAGTAGTACTTCGCTGCATCGCAGTCTCACGTGCTACGGGGTCCGCAAGGGCATTACCTTGCCCTATCTTATCGGTCACTTTCTTGTGTGCACTACATTTCACAATAGCTAGTTTCTTTGGATATGTCAATGCAGTCAAGAGGTTATGCACTAATTCTCTGTGCATTATCTGCATCCCGTGGGATGTGAGAAAGCCTCTCTCCTTCCAAAGTAAACCAAAATCATGAGCCACTCCAAAAGCATAGCGGCTGTCTGTATAAATGTTCACACATAAATCAGTACTAAACTCACATGCTCGTGTCAAAGCTATTAGTTCAGCTGCTTGAGCTGACTTCTGTGGTATACGAGCTGTCTCCACTACTGTGTGTATTGTGGTGATTGCATATGCAGCTGAGGTCGTACGGTCTGGCAACTTCAAACAAGACCCATCAACCCACAATTCCCCGTCTACATCTGGAAGGGGCGTATATTGCAAATCAATACGACCCTTTGTCTGTTCTTCTGTAAGGAATATACAATCATGCGTTTCTTGTGACTGAAGCTGAGTCACCGGATATGGCAACAAAGTGGCTGGATTTAGTGTTGCACATCTCTTCAGTGTAATGTGAGGAGCCAGCAATGTCAATTCATATCCTGTCAGGCGAGCGCTAGTTAAATGTTGCATCTTTGTTTGATTTAAAAGAGCATCAACCGCATGGGGTACTAACACCAACAGCTTATGTGACAAAACTGTCCCTTCACTCTGACGTATTGACACAGCTGTTGCTGCAACTGAACAAAAACACCTAGGCAACGCTCGAGCAACAGGATCCAGTATTGCTGGAATAATATGCAAAGGGACACTGCTTATCGCCATGTGTCTGTATTAAAACTGACAATGCACATCCATCTTTCTCATGTACGTAAAGTGCAAAAGGCTTTGTGTAATCTGGAGTACCTAACAGTGGTACTGAACAAAGGGCTTGTTGTAGCTACCGGAAAGCAGTCTCACATTCATCTGTCCATGGGAGGGGCATTGGAGTATCTTTAGTCAAAAGTGCTAGCAAAGGTTTGACAATGTGTGAAAACCCTAATATCCATTGCCTTCAAAAAGAAGTAAGACCAAGGAATGCAGAAACAACTTTCTCAGTAGAGGGTACTGGTGTGTCTAAAATTACTTGAATACGATCTGATGTAAGTGCACGCCCCTCCTTAGACAAAAGGTGACCTAAATAGGTTACCTTTGGTCTACAACATTGCAATTTCTTTCATGACACTTTATGATGGTGTGAAGCAAGAAAAGAAAGTAAGAACAAAGTGCAGTTTTCACTTTGCTCAGGGGTATCAGCTGCCAACAAAATATCATCGACATATTGTATGAGAGCCACACCTTCAGGCAAAACAAAAGAATCAAGTTGTCATTTTAACGCTAGACTATAAATAATAGGACTCTCAGTATAGCCTTGAGGAACTCTGCAAAATCTATATGATCGTTTATTCAAAGTAAAACCAAACAAATATCGGCTGTCAGGATGAATAGGAATCGAAAAGAAAGCATTCTTCAAGTCTATCACAGAGAATGTAGTTGCTGTCGGGGGAACCAAAGTAAGAAGTGTTGTGATGTCAGATACCACAGGATATTGTGGTACCAAAATCTTATTCACTTCTCATAAATCAATAATGAATCGGTAAATCCTAGTATCAGTATCCTTTTTCAGAATAGGAAGAATCGGACTGTTACAAACATTATACAGAACTTCCTCAGCAACTCCAACTGTAATAAGATCATGCACAATTCGTGTGAGTGCTTCTTCGCCCTCCTGTGAAATTTTGTATTGAGGCAAACGTGGCAATACAGCTCCCTCCTTGACACTAATATGTACCAGTGGAATAATCATTTGTCCCACATCAGTATCTGAAGTAGCCCACAAAGTACTAGGGAGTGAAGCTAATGCAATATCCTGTTTAACAAGACAAACTCTTTCCATCACAGGATGATTATCATCCAAAATAACACGCACCCCTTCAGGAGAGCATCGTATTGCAGCCCTGAAATACTTGAGCATATCAAGACCCACAATATTGTCTGGTGTATTTAGATACGGTTTTCCGCAGGTTCCCTATCCCCATCCATCTGTTGTAATTCTTTCCATGTTGCCCCAAAAACTACACGATCATCAACTTTACGAACAGTTCTCCACATATCTGGCAGTAATATCAATCCAAAAAATAAATCAATGTCAGACAAAGTCATAGTACAAGAACTAATTGCTCCCTCAACTTCCTCATAAAAAGACGGCTGGATTTTTCCTCCGGGTCAGGTAATGCTGTTTTAAGTGCCATTACATCTGCCCTATTCCAAGGAGTATACACCCAATTATAAATAAAATAACCCTTAGCATCAACAGAAGTTTTATCATCACTTGTACCTGATCCTTTAGGAGGAACATACAAAGGCGCGGCCTCCCGCATTGGTTTTGCGTGAACTATCATAGTCTTATCTGTTCCGAAGATGGAAGCTTGCACCCCGCCGGTCTGAGATGTCCGTGCAACTACGTCTACAGCCCTTTTCTCCTCTCGCAAACGGTCTGCCGCAACACATAATTTCACCAAATGCCTGATTGCATCAGCCACCTAGGAGAAAACAAAAAGACCATCACGCATTTGATTACGATTAGCTGCTACATCATCAGGCTCTAACTCATCAGAATATTTCCGAAATAGTTCAATCACTTCTGTGCCAAATGCCTCAGTAAAATATAGCTGCTCCTTTTCCGTCCACCCTTTCATGTTGTCTAAAGGTTCAGAAGCAGAGACAACGCTACGAATTGTTTTACGAGCAATAGATCTAAGCTCAGACGCACGGTCAGCAGGCAACATAGAGCGACTGTCTCGTATCTTCTGTTGCTCCGTACCGGAGACCTCAGCTAACTCATGAGGGGCAGAAGGAACAACATACGGAGGTGGAGGGCGATCTAGTAACAAAAAATCATTGTGCGGTTTATTAAGGATAGGATAGAGAGGTTGCCGAACAGTGTATTGGCCAGTTACCTGTAATTTATCTCCTTTAAATCGTTTATTTCTTTCTTTCTCATTTCCAATGCTTTCACATATACATTCTTCCGCTGCTCTTTCTCAAGCAAGGCTTGCTCACGCTTCACTCGTCTACGCACTTCTTTCTCCCACATTCGTACACAGTCAAACCTATCTTGCCTAGACCTTTGCTTACACATACATTGTTCCACATACTCAATCTTACGCAAATCAAATGACCCATGCATAGGCCAATGTAACTCAGGATCCGCACAAGTGTATTTATTCCATAATGTGCTGTATGTTATAGAAGAAAGACCATGTTTAACATACATATCTCTATTGGGCGTCCCCTCAGGGGGTGCCGGTTGTGATTCTTCCAGTCTCAAATTGGTACCATTACAAAAGCAACACATCCTTCGAAGTGCGCTAAAAACAGGCATGCCAAAAATAGTGCAGAATATGCAGTATTAGAATCAAAGTAGCACTTAAGGTGCCGTTCAAATCAAAATTAAATTGGAGAAAATTCTCCTCATTACCTGCCTATATAAGTTGCAATTTATATATCAATTCAAAGGACACAAATTGACTAGTCACCCAAATCACGAGAGCCACAGTAAGTGGTGAAAAAAAGGCATCAAAACCCACAGCAAGTGCTGTAAAACGGCTCTTACCAATCACAGGGCATCCAGGTTCCAACTGCCAAGTTCTAAAATCGACCAAATGGTCACTGCATGATGAATGAACAAAAAGGATCTCAGTCGAGGACTGGCGCCACCTGGATGGTCAAATCAGAAAGAAGGGAAAAACGGCGTGGTTGCCAAGACTCGGGTCTCCTCAGGCATTGATCGTCCGCAGCGAGATCCCAATCCTTCGTCGCGACCAATCCGTTGGGTGCCCGAGTCGCAGATGAGTCCCTGTTCGGGCGCCAGTTTGTCAAAGTAAGCCTCAGCAAGGCCTACTAGTGCAAGGGGTTCGCCCTTCTCTGCACAAAGTCATCAGACCATATAGGAAAAAGTTGGGACAGAAACTGAAATAAAAGACAAAGTTTATTAAACCTCATGAGGTGGTACCACAGTTCAAACAGCACCCTTCGGTAATGTTTGAAGTAGCACACTGAACTAAGAGAGCATGGTCCTTTTATACCCACGCAGGGGCTAAAGGAAGGTGGTACAATTATAGAAGCAAGACTTATATACATATAAGGTCATATGGAAATGCACAGTCAACAGGTAGGAGGGGCTAACAGTTTTCAAGGACTAGTTGACACATTATTGTCTGTTACTAATTACTAACAGCTGCAGATCTTACTGGGCATGTGTGAAAGTGGGAGATGCTAAATATAACTTGTCACTAGACAGATTTTCAAGAGTAGTTAACAGAAAGGTAGGACAGAGCAAATGGCGAGCACATGGCAGCATGTGGCAGAGATAATGGCTGCCATGAATACAAAATGGATTCCGCGAAATGTTCACAACAGTTGCTAAATACAAGATGCCTTCTGCTAATGCTTAATCTAATCGCCACTAAATTACAACAGTGGCCTTAGGTGTGGCAATTTGTGGTGTTTTGTGTTGGAAAGCTACCAGATGATGGTCTAACTATGAGATGAGAGTAATACTTTGAAAGGTAAATAGTTGCGTAGTTGCAAAAAAAACATCTAGGATGTGTCAATGGATGTGTGTGGGTTTGTGGATGATCTGATATAGGTTCAGTGTGTCTGGGACGGTGATAATAGTTCTAGCATGGGTCATATTGGGTTCGTCAAGCCATATGTTTATGCATCAAGGATCATAGGTTTTGAAGCAGTGTCTAAAATGTGTCTGGGAATGTTGCATTGGTAGGTAGTGGTATGTAAAAGAAGAAGGTTATAGGAGGAAGTTGGTGCAGGGTTGTATCTGGTGATGAGTTCCTCAAAACCTGTATGGAAAAGTTGTCAGCTTTGGTCAGATGAATTCTTTCCTTGAATATAACAGCTAGTCCACCCCATCTTTTGCCTATGCAATTTTGTGTGACAGTTTGATAGCCTGGAGGAACGGCTTCATGCAACACTGGAGCCATGTCATCTCCCACACGTGATTCAGTTATGAAGAGTAAGTCAGGTTGAAGATAGTAGATGTGGTGCTTGTTTTTAGAGAGTGAGTGAGCAAGCAATTATTATTATGCACTCTAGAGACTGTGTTTTGGTGGTGGTGTGGCTTTGTTTTCTAGAAGAGTGAGTATTATTCCTTAAACTTGTAACAGGTGTATTATTAGTGGTGGCATTAACTGTGTCAGGATGGCAATAGTGGTGTTTGTCTACATTTTAATCCTTGTCCAGAAGGTTTAGAAGGCATTTTGTTGGGTCTGAGTGTGCAGGTGGTAGAGAGGGTGGTTGAGAGTTAATTGGTGGGCTGTGTTGTTTTTGTAGAGTAGGCTTGTTGTGTAATAGACAAAAGAATGTGAAGCTGTGAAGAGTGGCATGTTGTTTATTTCATTTGTGTTTGAAGGTGTATGGATTGGGGTGGTGGTGGAGCATGAGGGTCGTGTTTTAAGGCTCTAAAGTGTGCAATGGATGAGAGGCGGGTGAATGATTGTGGCTGTGTTAGGGTATTTCTTGTAGGACTAAAGTTGGTTTAGGATCTGTATTATTTGTGTACCTTTAACGGTGGGAATAGCTGTTTGTTTCAATTTTGTGACAGAATGTAGTATGAAATTGTGTGTGTGAGAGAGATTTTGAATTGCTGGTGTGTGTGTTTTGTTTTTATTTTGTAGAGTAGTGAGATGAAATTTGATGTAATACATTTCTGTGAAGCATTTGGATGTAAAAAACTATTGGTGAGTGGGTGTCGCATGGTAATGGGGTTGTGATGTGCCATGTGTATGTGGTATATGAGAGGGGATGAACAGGGTTATGAGTGTATTAGATTTAGTAGCAGGAAGAGATAATATGTGTGGGGCAGTAGAGTATAAGATTGTTTGGGTGTGTGTTTTTGGTAAAAAGAGGAAAAAGGTATGAGTGGTAGACAATATGAGAGAGGGTTGAGTATACTGTTGGTGGTGATGATGAGGGGTCTGTTAGGAGTAGGTAGAGGGCAAAGTCTGTGTTTTGTATAAACAGGCAGTGTGTGTTTGAAGGGATTAAGGTTATGTATAATGTTTTTTTTGTGTTAGTGATGTCTGGATGTGACAATGGTATAGGACAGAGTGGTGGTTTGTGTGAGAGTGAAGGTTCACTGTGTGGCAGCTCGGGTAGAAGGGTGCATAGATTATTGTGGGGTTTTGTGGCAGTTGTTGAGACATTAAAATGTGGACAGAATTTGTGTGTTGTAAATGAGTAGAGCATTTGATGAGACTGTGTTATTATGTTTGAGGATGTGGGTGGCTTGAGTGGTAGCTGAAGAATGGTAAAAAGGGCAGTGTCTCTGGCCCTAAGCCCTACCCGGCCGAAACAGGCTACTCCCTTTGTAGTCCCTGCTCTTAGCCTCAACACCAGGGCTGAGATGTCTTGAGCCCTAAGGCTAAGTAGCCCTAGTGATCAGGTGAGGTTGGGCCAATCAAAACTCTAGCCCTAAACCTAGGGCCAATGAGAGCCCCAGCCCTTTTAACCAAACACAGCCCTATTCCTAGCAACCAATCAAAAACCCAAACCCTAAGCCCTAAGTATGACAGAAATCCTAGCCCTAGAAACCAATCAGCCGTATCAGCCCTATCACAGTCTGCATAATCGACAGCTGTCTGGACCACACTCTCCACCCTAGACTGGCCCAGAAGGAGAGCACTGACATGGAAACAGCACTGTGAGCTGCCGCCGAGCTGCTGCCGAGCCGCTGAGCCGAGCGCCCATGAGCATCGAAACACGGAGCGCTGCCGGCACCTGCGCCCGCACCCGCAACTGTGTTTTGCCGTGTCCTGCTGGGTTGCCGTGGACAGGGTAGGCACCGCTGGAATGCAGCCGGCCATCCCGCCCGTGCCCATGTCTGTGCCCTTCTGGTGGTGCTGGTGGTGCCATGGACGGGCAGACAGGGTGAGGAGAGGAGAGGAGGAAAGGAAGGGGCGCTCTAGAGGTGCGAGTGGGTGCCTGTGTGAGGTGTTGGGAAGGGAGGAGGTGGTGTGGGGGACAGGACGACACTGCAACATGCGGTGTGCGGGTGCAGGAGAAGTGCCTGGGTTGGTGTTGGGGCCAGAGACAGGGCCAGGCTGGTTGATTGGGTCGGGTAGGAGCCTGTGGACACTGTGGACGCGGGAGTTGTTGAGGCGTGTGGTGCAGGGTGAACGGTACCGGTGGGTGGAGGTCCCCCTCTCCTGCATCTACCACCTAGCTTACCGTCCTGCCATCACTGGCATCTGCACCTCTCCTCTGCCCCTTTGCCCCCCCGGTTCCTCCAACCCAGCTTCCCTCTCTCTCGGTGTAGGAGGCTGGCCTGGCTTGTAGTGGGTACCAAGGGGTACTTACACTCTGTACCAGGTCCAGTTATCCCTTATTAGTGTAGAAGAGGTGTTTCTAGCAGTTTAGGCTGATAGAAGGTAGTTATAGCAGAGCAGCTTAGGCTGAACTAGGAGACATGCAAAGCTCCTACTATACCACTGGTGTCATATGCACAATATCATAAGAAAACACAATACACAGATATACTAAAAATAAAGATACTTTATTTTTATGACAATATGCCAAAAGTATCTCAGTGAGTACCCTCAGTATGAGGATGCCAAATATACACAAGATATATGTATACAATAACAAAAATGTGCAGTAATAGCAAATGGAAGTAATGCAAGCAATGTAAAGTTACAGTAGATTGCAATAGGAGCACATAGGTATAGGGGCAACACAAACCATATACTCCAAAAGTGGAATGCAAACCACGAATGGACCCCAAACCTATGTGAGCTTGTAGGGGGTCGCTGGGACTGTAAGAAAACAGTGAGGGTTAGAAAAATAGCCCACCCAAGACCCTGAAAAGTAGGTATAAAATGCACCTATATTACCCAGAGAGCACAGAAGTTGTGATAGGGGAATTCTGCAAGGAAGACCAACACCAGCAATGCAACCAAAGTGGATTTCCGGACGAGAGTACCTGTGGAACAAGGGGACCAAGTCCAAGAGTCGCGACAAAGTCGAGAGTGGGCAGATGCCCCAGAAATGCCAGCTGAGGGTGCAAAGAAGCTGCCACTAGATGGTAGAAGCTGTGGATTCTGCAAGACCGAAGAGGGCTAGAAACTTCCCCTTTGGAGGATGGATGTCCCACGTCATGAAGAAGCCTGCAGAGGTGTTCCCATGCAGAAAGACTGCAAAAAAGCCTTGCTAGCTGCAAGGGTCGCGGTTAGGGTTTTTGGATGCTGCTGTGGCCCAGGAGGGACCAGGATGTCGCCACTTGGATGAGGAGACAGAGGGGGCGCCCAGCAAGTCAGGGAGCCCTCACAGATGCAGGCAGCACCCGCAGAAGTACCAGAACAGGCACTTAGAAGAGGAGTGAACCAGAGTCCACGCGAAGTCACAAAAAGGAGTTCCACGACGCCGGAGGACAACTCAGAAGGTTGTGCACTGCAGGTTAGAGTGTCGGGGACCCAGGTTTGGCTGTGCATGAAGGAAATCCTGGAAGAGTGCACAGGAGCCGGAGCAGCTGCAAATCACGCGGTACCCAGCAATGCAGTCTAGCGTGGGGAGGCAAGGACTTACCTCCACCAAACTTGGACTGAAGAGTCACTGGATTGTGGGAGTCACTTGGACAGAGTTGCTGAGTTACAGGGACCACGCTCGTCGTGCTGAGAGGGGACCCAGAGGACCGGTGATGCAGTCTTTTGTTGCCTGCTGTTGCAGGGGGAGGATTCCGTCGTCCCACGGGAGATTTCCTCAGAGCTCCTGGTGCAGAAAGGAGGCAGGCTACCCCCAGAGCATGCACCACCAGGAAACAGGCGAGAAAGCGGCAGGATCAGCGATACAAGGTTGCAGTAGTCATCTTTGCTACTTTGTTGCGGTTTTGCAGGCGTCCTGAGCAGTCAGCGGTCGATCCTTTGGCAGAAGGTGAAGAGAGAGATACAGAGGAACTCTGATGAGCTCTTGCATTCGTTATCTAAAGAATTCCCCAAAGCAGAGACCCTAAATAGCCAGAAAAGGAGGTTTGGCTACCTAGGAAGGAGGATAGGCTAGCAACATAGGCAAGAACCTATCAGAAGGAGTCTCTGACATCACCTGCTGGCACTGGCCACTCAGAGCAGCCCAGTGTGCCAGCAACACCCCTGTTTCCAAGATGGCAGAGGTCTGGAGCACACTGGAGGAGCTCTGGGCACCTCCCAGGGGAGGTGCAGGTCAGGGGAGTGGTCACTCCCCTTTCCTTTGTCCAGTTTCGCGCCAGAGCAGGGCTGGGGGATCCCTGAACTGGTGTAGACTGGCTTATGCAGAGATGGGCACCATCTGTGCCCATCAAAGCATTTCCAGAGGCTGGGGGAGGCTACTCCTCCCCAGCCCTGACACCTTTTTCCAAAGGGAGAGGGTGTTACACCCTCTCTCTGAGGAAGTCCTTTGTTCTGCCTTCCTGGGCCAAGCCTGGCTGGACCCCAGGAGGGCAGAAACCTGTCTGAGGGGTTGGCAGCAGCAGCAGCTGCAGTGAAACCCCGGGAAAGGCAGTTTGGCAGTACCCGGGTCTGTGCTAGAGACTCTGGGATCATGGAATTTTCTCCCCAATGCCAGAATGTCATTGGGGTGACAATTCCATGATCTTAGACATGTTACATGGCCATGTTCAGAGTTACCATTGTGACGCTATACATAGGTAGTGACCTATGTATAGTGCACACGTGAAATGGTGTCCCAGCACTCACAAAGTCCGGGAAATTTGCCCTGAACGGTTTGGGGGCACCTTAGCTAGTGCCAGGGTGCCCACACACTAAGTAACTTAGCACCCAACCTTTACCAGGTAAAGGTTAGACATATAGGTGACTTATAAGTTACTTAAGTGCAGTGGTAAATGGCTGTGAAATAACGTGAACGTTATTTCACTCAGGCTGCAGTGGCAGGCCTGTGTAAGAATTGTCAGAGTTCCCTATGGGTGGTAAAAGAAATGCTGCAGCCCATAGGGATCTCCTGGAACCCCAATACCCTGGGTACCTCAGTACCATATACTAGGGAATTATAAGGGTGTTCCAGTATGCCAATGTGAATTAGTGAAATTGGTCACTAGCCTGTTAGTGACAATTTGTAAACAAGAGAGAGCATAACCACTGAGGTTTCTGGTTAGCAGAGCCTCAGTGAGACAGTTAGGCATCACACAGGAAACACATACATATAGGTCACAAACTTATGAGCACTGGGGTCCTGGCTAGCAGGGTCCCAGTGACACATAACAAACATACTGAAAACATAGGGTTTTCACTATGAGCACTGGGCCCTGGCTAGCAGGATCCCAGTGAGACAGTGAAAACACCCTGACATATACTCACAAACATGCCAAAAGTGGGGGTAACAAGGCTAGAAAGAGGCTACTTTCTCACACTCGGCCCCGCCCCCTCCCCTCCCTCCTCAACTGCTCCCCCGCCCCACCTGTCACCGCCCTGTGGTTGGGCCCTCCCCTCACAGCTGCTCTGGGATTCTGCCTCACCGCTGACAGTGCCCCCGTGCCCTAGAGCCCTCGGCTCCTGAGCACCTGATCTCCCAGATCCCCCCCCAACTCCGGCCAGGCCCTGGAGGAGCCGACAAGCAGGCAGGGTTAGGCAGAGGGAGGAGGACTGGTCGGGCCCCTCTGCGTGCTGTGCCAGGCAAGTGCTGTGACTGTACCCAGTCACTGCAAAGGGTGTGCCCCAGCATCCACGGAAGCGGCCCTCCTAGGGTGGGTCGGCTTGCGGACGGAGAAGGGGGGGAGCCCACTTGCCATTCAGCAGCAGCACCAGCGTCAAGATCACCATATCCTTCAGCCTCCATCTGACTCTACCTCAGCGGAGACCAGTTCTCTCATGAGTGACAGCATAAGAGCCGACCGTCAACTTCCCCATGCCACCACTCCTACTTTCACTACCACAATCACCCCACTAGCGGGAAACTACGGGCGTCATAGGAGGCAAAAAGGGAAGGAATCATATGACCATGCGGTCAGGTAAAACAAGGAAGACACCCCCCAATTGTTATGGGAAAAAGTAAGAGGAGACCACAAGCTCAGGACTGCCATCATGAGGCACAGAATGACGCACCCCTTTTTGAGACTGAGTCAGACCCACTCCAAGGAGGTCCGGAAGTGCAACTCATCTCCAGACCGCATGCTGGGCACAGTCTGGAACTGCGATACAGTCTGGAACAATCCAAAAAATGCTGCACCACCAACTCACAACCAAAAATCTACACCAAGTTCTCATTTCTAAAAAATGGCAGACCTGTCCTCATCTCCAACAGCAATGACACACAGGGGCTACAGTCACCACTAATTACGTCAATCTTCACACAAAACAGCAGGAAGCCTCCGATCAAGAAACAACTCCGCCATAATGGGGGCTTCCTCAAGCCCAATCTCGCCTCAACCTCCCGCAGCTAGCACAATCTCAACACCTGTGTGGCAATCTGCCCAGACGGACTCCAGCAAAGTCATGGTGGACGTCCCCCAACAAAGTGCGGCCCACCAAATCCACCTGGCGCTACGTGGGCTGAAAGCGGCACAGCCCGATTTTGTCAACGAGGTGGGACAGCTGCCCACAGACAGTTTGGCCTTACCTCTGATGGCCTCCGATGATGGCTGCCTGGAAAGCGCATCAAAAGATGGACCCCTGGCCCCCTCCCCTTCACCTCCTTCAGTAAATATGATAACAGAGGGCCTCTATACAGGAGCGGACGCAGAAACCCTATTTTACCTAAACACACAGGAGTGGGAAGATATGCTTGTTGCATATTCTCAAGACTCCCCTTCTGCCACTGGACTCACCTTAGAGCCTAGCCAGCAATCTCCAGATGATGAACCAAGGAACAACGTGGCCACTCCACTTCTTAGCCAACCGTCTCCCAATGACAGTGCAAGGATCAGAGCATGCATGGACACTAGCACCACATTAACAACTGGACAGGACCCTGCCTCAAACCGTCTCAATCTGCACATGGATGGCACCTGGGCTTCCCTCCTCAACACCATGCAGCTCCTAGTCGAATTACTACACTACCAATCGGACAAAATGGACATTCAGGTAACCCTACTCAACACCTTGGCAGTATTCGTAGCAGGCATTGATGAGAAATTAGGCGACCTCAAATCCCTCTTCATGCACCCACTACAAAACTCCATGAAACTTCCAATAAGCTGCCTATATGGCCCCATAATTGACAAACTAGCCACGCTACCTTTGATGATAACCAACCTCTGTGGATCTCTAAAGACGGGAGCCTCCAGCCAGCACCCACACTTGCATCCCTCTCCTGGCCTTTCCACCCAACTTCTGGGAAAGACTCACTCGAACTCACTCGAGACAACAACCATCGGCCTGGGAACAAAAAGCGATGACAGAGCAAATGGTCCCTTCCAGGAGACTCAAGCAATCGCAAACTCTTGCAATCCGACCCCAACAGTAACCGTACCGTCACCTTCAAGGGACATACTCTTAACTGGCAGTACCGGGGACAGCAACGCCATGGTGAAACTCAACGCCAAGTAGAGACGTACTCAGCGGAGGAAAGGCCACAAGAAGCGAGTCGCAGGGAAACGGAGCGATCCCAGACACAGCACCCAAACTAACAATACCTGACATCTGGGACTTCAAAAAAGTTATGTCCCCCGGGTCACCTGCCCCAACAACAATCTCTGTGGTCCCATCCTTGAATTTGGCCACCAAGCAGAAGAATGCTGCCAAAAGCAACCACCCCTGGTCCGTAGGTGGGGCGGGCAACACTGGGGAACTCCGAACTGTACCTCCTGGAAGCCACGGTCAATCCACACAAGTAACTTCCCCTAACCCCTCCCTGGCCCAGCTAACGGCTCCTCCTCCACAGACCCTGAGAGCAACTTCTACATCTCCTAGCCCCACATATCAGGCACAAGCGGGAAACTCTACAACCAGCAGGTCTAACAATTGCTGGAATCAGGGAGGAGACTCCTCCACAGGGACCCTTCGGCGTCCACTGAAGAAAATCAAGACTCCACTAGATTCTGCAACCACCAACTCACAAATTTTTCATCCTCATTATAAATCCAAGGGATCTGGTGACATCCTGAACAGGGGGAACATTCTTTGGCTACTCTCACATATTCCCTCCACAACCGGCCTCAACTCAACTGATCTTCTAACAGTTGAATTTCTCCACCCAACTAACACCACTGCTCCCGAACCTACTAAAGCCACATGGAAGACAAGCCTGATCGCCCAAACAATCCTAGGAGAAAGTACAACCTTTGAACACTGGGGTATCAGTATTACCACGTACTGTGAGGTTGGCTACCCAACTCCCCTGCTATCACCGGATCTCCCCTTAGAGCCAGGCACCCAGTACTGGGAAACACGCTCCATACTTAGGAGCGTTCGGGGCTGCTCTCTGGCACACTTTAGTTCCTCCATGACTGCTAGGGGGAAATCTCAGCCCCAAAAGTCTATCACCTCAGTCAACCTCTTCTCAAAGAATGATGACTTAAGGTGGTTTTCAAAAACAATCAACAACTGCAACAGGCAAGGGTGACAAACCTCAGATAAAAAGATGGGCTCTACATCTACAAAGGAGACCCTCCATATGTGCTCATGGAACGTTAACGGCCTCCTCTCCAAAGTTCAGGACTCGGATTTCATCCAATACATCAGCACCTTTGACATCATATTAATGCAGGAAACGTGGCTGGAGGAACCATTCCACTTGCAGGGCTATATGTGGTTCATTACCCCAGCAACCAGGAAAGTGAAGTATGGGCATCCGCAAGATGGCCTGGCGACCCACGTCTGCTTAACACTATCGGCTAGATTCACCCCTTTGCATTCCACCTGCACCTCCATCAATACTGTGTCGATTGCCACCACAACGAGTGCATCCGCAGCAGAGATAATTCTTATAAACACCTATCTTCACCCCAAACTCAAACTCAGTGATGCCAATAATGTAGTGGCTCTACTCCAGAACTACATAAGCAGCGGCGTCATAGCAGACGCAGCCAACATAATTGTCTCAGGTGACTTCAATTGCACCTACTAGGATCCTCAACAGATGAAACCACAACTATCCTTTCAAGCACTTGGGACCTCCCCACGCAAGGGGACAACAAACATGGCCGTCTGACAAAGATCAGCAGGACTCTGCTCAGTGGCTTAGAACTGTTACAGGTAAGAGCCCTGAATGGCAGATTTACTGAGAACTTGCCTCCGGCAGCATCATACTTTTCAACAACAGCATCCACCACAATTGACAACACGTTTGTTTCTCTTCCACTATTCAAGCAAGTAGCCTCTTTTCAGCTAGGCAACAGGTTCGAGAGTGATCACTGCCCACAGGAACTATCCATCAATCTGGGGATAACCAAAATGGAGAAAACGAATATCGCACACACCACCATTTTTACCACAAATTGTAAGCGTGTTAAATGCGGGCAATCAAACATTGATCAAATTATCAAAGCAGCAATGGATCTCGCACTCAAACTAGAAACAACTAATGATAGCGAAGTGCAGAAATGGGAACAACTCACAACAAGGCTTAGCGTAATGTTTGCGGTACCAATCACCAACAGGCAATTGCCATCTCCTGCTGCAGCAACTCACCTGGCACAAGCCCTTAGGACAGCACTATGAGATGTGAAGAGAAAAATCAACTCCAGTATAAGGCGACTCCGTGGCAGCCTGGGTAATCCAGACCTTCTGACAATCCTAAGGCACCACAAGCAGGTACTGAAGAAGCTAAAATGAGCAATCAATAGGAGCTGCAACAAAGACTTGTGGGCCAGGGTACATTCGGACGCAATGAGTAATAACAGTGCACGCTTCTGGCGCACAATATGCAACCTCACACACCCATACCACGATGCCATTACATCGCATATACCAGAAGCTCTCTGGGCCAAATACCTTGGAATTCATTTCAACGGACCAATATTAGTTAGCATGGTCACACAAAGCATGACCTCACCAGGAAGTCTTCCTCTACACAGGCCCTCACCAAAGATTATGCACTCATTACTCACAGATTCGGTCACTATACATAATCAGTTAACCAAGGGCCAGAGAGAAGGCGCCCCAGGACCAAATGGCCTCCCACCCGCAGTCTTCAAGCACAATAGACCCTTCTGGGAAAACATTCTCGAACCGCTCTACCTAGAAATAGGTCTGACAGGAACGATACCGCAGTCCTGGAAGGGGTCCATAATCTACCCCATCTTTAAAACAGGGGACAAGTCGCACGCCCGATAGCTATTGTCTGTTTGCCTTAATTGACAACAACGCAAAGTACTTTGCAGGCCTGTTATTCGATCATCTGCTGGCATGGTATACTGAAAAGGAAATAATCCCTGCGATTCAATCAGGATTGTCCAAATATACTGGCACCATCACGAACATCATGGCCATTGCCCTTCTAACCGAAAAAGCAAAAACACTGAAACGTCAGCTCCATCTATGCTTTGTTGACTTCAAGAATGCATTTGACTTGCTTGAAACCTGGGGGCTCTCCCATCCATCCACTTCTACGCCTAATACTAGCCCTTCACACGGACACATGGGTCCAGATAAAATTGGGCACAGGCACTCATCCCTCAAGGCGGATCCCTACTACCAAAGGCCTAAAACAGGGCTGCCTGTGTTCTGGCCCCCACACTGTTTAATCTATATCTAGCAGACATAGCGGGTGCACTCACCCTCACAAACTTGCACCCTCCAAAAATTGGGGACCTTGACCTACCATGCCTCATGTACGCCGACGATCTCGTACTACTCAGCCACACGGAAATAGGCCTTCAGAGATTACTCAACGCCACTCAGCACTACACAGCTATGAATGCCTTGACAGCAAACTTTGGCAAAACACGCATACTGTCAATTAGATCAAGGTCACCCTTCAGAGCCTGGTTTTGGGGTGAGACACGCCTTGTCCAAACAGATAAGTATAAATATCTTGGAGTCACTGTTGACAAATCGGGGAACCTTGTGCATCAAAGGAAAAGCCCAATGGGAAAAAGTCCAGTCATAGCGCTCTCTCTAAAAAGACTAAAAACCCTTCTGAATGGGCCCTTAGACACCCCCTCCTAAACGTGCTAAAAGCTAAGCTCCTCCCCACAATAACATACGGGAGGGAAGTACAAAGAGGCAAGGACTCTGATATCTTAAACCATGCAGTGAGCAAAGCTTACCGGATGATCTTCAACATCCCCAGATTCACCTCCCCTGCCCAACTGAGACTGGAGTTCGGTCTGCTGACCCAATCCCTGGCTGGACCCATCGCCTACATTAACATTTGGAGCAAAACCCACGGAGCCTCCCTGGGCACTCTCAACTACCATATGTGGCAAGAACTTGAACGTAAGAACACCTCCCCGTTCAGAATCCACTTAGATGACTCACTTAAGAAGACCAGGCTAACGAACTTATGGAGGGCCCCAATCCCGCACAATGCCTTTAAGAAAGCAGCTGGGAAATCACTTAGGATTCAGTCACTATTGAGGGACAAAGCAGCCTTCTCACAGAGGTCTCATGCCTGGATGACCTTGCACACCTACACGTCTTCAACACCACTGCCTTAGCTAAGCCAGGGCTTCTCGAAACAAACAAAGGACAAATTCTTAAAGTACAGACTTGGGTGGTCATTACAACCCTGGCGGATGGTGTTAAAGCGGCGGTAAGAGCGCCAACAGGCCGGCGGTAAAAAAATTGGAATTATGACAGTGGCGGAAACCGCTGACAAAGACAGCCACTTTAACACTCCGACCGCCACGGCAGTACAGACAAATAGCGCAGCGGTCACCGCCAACAGACCGGCGTAGGACAATGTACCACCCACAGTATCACAACCTACCAATCCGCCACCTTTTCCGGGGCGGATTCACCGCGGATAAAAACACGGCGGAAACAGGAATTACGAAGGAAAAACGCTCACCTCTACACACTTCACGAGGAAGGAGGGCACCATGGAGCCGGAAATCCATATTCTCCCTGCGATAGTCTTCCTGCTCCTATACGAGGATCAGCAACGCCGGCAGCGAAGACCACGGTGAGTACTGCACCTACGACATAGGGGAGGGTGAAGGCAAAAACACAGGGACACACACAACCAACATCCCAACCCCCACCCCGACCCTCACCCACTACAACACACACACCAATGCATATCTATACATTACAGTAACACCACCAACCCCCCCTGAAGAATGCAAAGACAAAAGGAAATGAGTTGAACCATTGTAATATATCAAAATACAGTAAGCAAATATATACAGATATATATACACAATAAATAAAATATACACCACGATTAGTAGTGCAGGTATTGCACCATTCATAGTCCGTGGACCATTGGGCCCAAAATGCATGGGCGAGACCCACGCAAGATACCCGATCAAAACGGAGGGAACACTGCAGGGGCATCAGATAGAAATACAACAGGCACCTCAGCGTGAAGGGGGGGCACCTCAGCCGGATGAGTGCACCACGCCAGATCCACAAGGGGGCTCCATGCCCATTGATGTATCCTGGGGAGTGCAAAGCCACAGTCTCTCAAGTCTCTGCAGTGGGTGGCTTGCCCACTGTACCATCCTGGGGAGTGCAAAGCCACAGTCTCTCAAGTCTCTCCAGTGGGTGGTTTGCCCACTGTACCATCCTGGGGAGTGCAAAGCCACAGTCTCTCAAGTCTCTACAGTGGGTGGTTTGCCCACTGTACCATCCTGGTGAGTGCAAAGCCACAGTCTCTCAAGTGGATAATAGTCTCCACTGGTTCTGGAGGGGGCTTTGTGCCCAGAGTGCTTCATCCTGCCAAGGACAGACGGAGTGGATGCATGTCTCCACTGGTTCTGGAGGGGGACTGGTGCCCAGAGTGCTTCATCCTGCCAATGACAGACGGAGTGGATGCTGTTCTCCACTGGTTCTGGAGGGGGACTGGTGCCCAGAGTGCAGCACACGCCCCTGGGCTAGCGGTGCATTCCATGGCGGTCTTTGCCCTGTTCAGCGGTCCCTGGCCTGTTCAGCAGTGCTTGAGTTGCCAGTGTCTGAACTGTTCAGCGGTGCTTTCCATGGCGGTCTTTGCCCTGTTCAGTGGTCCTTGGCCTGTTCAGCAGTGCTTTCCATGGCGGTCTTTGCCCTGTTCAGCGGTCCTTGGCCTGTTCAGCGGTGCTTGAGTTGCCAGTGTCAGACCTGTTCAGCGGTGCTTTCCATGGCAGTCTTTGCCCTGTTCAGCGGTCCTTGCCAAGGAGGTCCTTCATTGCCCAGCAGGGCTGTGGCTGGCGGTCCTTCATGGGTCAGCTGGGCTGTGGCTTGAGGGGCCCTCCTGGCCAGCTGGGCTGTGGCTGGCGGTGGCCTCCTGGGCAGTGACGATGGGGCTGGCCTCCTGGGCAGTGACTCTGGCGGTGGCCTCCTGGGCAGTGACGATGGGGCTGGCCTCCTGGGCAGTGACTCTGGCGGTGGCCTCCTGGGTAGTGACTCTGGCGGTAGCCTCCTGGCCAGTGACAATGGGGCTGGCCTCCTGAGCAGTGACTCTGGCGGTGGCCTCCTGGCCAGTGACGATGGGGCTGGCCTCCTGGGCAGTGACGATGGGGCTGGCCTCCTGGGCAGTGACTCTGGCTGTGGCCTCCTGGCCAGTGACAATGGGGCTGGCGGTGGCCTCCTGGGCAGCGGGGATGATGGCGGTCTTCTCCGCCGTGCTGCTCCTCCCAGACTTTGGAGATTTCTTTTGGCCCTTCCCCACCTTGGGAGGAGTCCCAGCTGAGTCGACACTCCCCCCGGGACCCTTGTGAGTGGCTTTGCTGGCTGGAGTCTTCCCCCTCTCCCGCTGGGCACTGTCCAACTTCTGGTGCTTCACAGGGGGACTGGCTGTGCTCTGGCTCCGTGCCACACTGGCTGGCCTGGTGGCCGGTGCACTCCACATACCTGTAACAACAGACACCACTGGTCCCGGAGATTTTTTGGCTGAGGTGCTAGTACGAGACCTATGAGTTGGGGGGGTGGCGGGAAATAGGTTAAGGGGGGACAGGAAAAGTTGTTTGGACACACTGGGACGGGTAGGTGGAGGGGGTTTGGGAGTGGAGGAAGAGGTGGTGGTTGTAGGAGGTGTAACTTTTGTGGATTTGGGTGCAGGTGCATGGGCTGGAGGCTGTCGGGAGGTGGATGGCTGTTGGGTGGGTGTGTGCCTGCGTTTGTGTATCTTGGGAGGGGGCGTCACAGACACACTGGGAGAGGATACAGGGGACGTGGAAATGGTAGTGGGGGTGGTGACTGCACGTGAGCAGGGTGTGGTGGTGGGTGTGCTGGTGCGGGATGTAGTGGCTGTAGTGATAGTGCATACAGGTGTGAGTGTAGATGAGACTGGGAGGGAGGAGGGAGACGAGGAGGAGGGGGACACAGTGGAGGCAGTGGATGTTGGTGTGTCAGTATGTGTGTGATGCTTGCGTGAGTGCCTGTGGGATGTGTGGCACTTATGTTTGCATGAGCTTACCTTGTGTGGTGAGGTGTGTGTAGGCTGGTCTGATGGTGTGCTTGGGATAGGCTGGGGTACAGGGGATTGGGTCTGGGTGGAAGAAGTTGGAGGGGGGAGGCTAGACACAGGGACAATAGCTGCCATCAGTGCTGAGGCCAGAGTTTGCAGGGTTCGATGAAGGGCAGCCTGACCAGAATGAATGCCCTCCAAGAATGCATTTGTGTGTTGCAATTCCCTTTCTACACCCTAGATGGCATTCAAAATGGTAGACTGCCCAACAGTGAGGGATCTGAGGAGGTCAATGGCCTCCTCCCTGAGGGCAGCAGAGGTGACAGGGGCAGGGGCTGAGGTGACAGGGGCGAAGGTGATGCCCACCCTCCTATGTGAGCTGGCACGGGGCAAAGGCTGAGGGACTGCTGGGAGGGTGGTGCTGGTAGGGGGGGGTGGCGGCTGTACCTGTAGAAGGGGGGGGGGCACAGATTTTGCCACCACCACAAGGGATCTCCCATCGGAGGATGAGTCTGTGTCGCTGGTTGCAGATCCTGTGACCGCCGTGGTGCTCCCCTCACCCTCCGTCCCACTGGTGTATTCTGAGTCCGTGGTGTGGCCCTCCATGGCCATATGGGATGCAGCTCCCTCGTGCTCCGGTGCCACTGTACCTCCGCCTGATGATGCTGATGCACAAAAGAACAGGGAGACCACAAAAAGGGGGGGGGGATGACAGAAGAAAGACAGGTTGAGTTTATGGCTTACCGCTACCGTTGGCGGACAATACAGACACAGCAGCCCCCTGCACTACGTCGCGCTGTTTGGCTCTACAGATGCAATTCCTGGGAAATGGCCTACAAGGCTATGGATGACATCTGCACACATAGATGACAAAGGGGCATGAATACCTGTACTTGGCACTCTACAGAGGTGGGGTGTCACAAGGCCTGCATTACGGAGGGGCCTAGGCTACGGAGCTCGCCCTGGCCTAGGGAAACCCACAGCCCTCCTCCCCCACCCAGACACCTTCACTGCGCGCAAAGTCTGCTGAATGATGTTGTACTCACCCACTTGTGTCTGCTGTGATGCCCTCAAGCGCCCATCCAACTCAGGGTAGGCCACCGCCAGGATCCGGAACATCAGGGGGGTCATGTTTCAATGGTAACCCCTCCCACATTGGGAGGCCATCCCCAGCTGAGCCTCCGCCGTCTTCTTGCTCCATCGCCGAATGTCCTCCCATCTTTTCCGGCAGTGGGTGCTCCGTCTATGGTGGACCCCCAGGGTCTGGACGTCCTTGGCGATGGCACGCCAAATGTCCTTCTTCTGGTGGGCGCTGACCTACATGACATGTACAGGGGAAGAAGAGTAGTCATTAACACCTGCACCGTCTAAGTGAGTGGCCCACATCCCTACCCTTGGCATGTGGCACATGCATTCACAGTCCTTCATGCACGCAGAACTGTGCCCCCTTCATTCTTACAACCAGCCCTCTCCAAACAGGCATAGCCCATACAACGTGGTCCCTGTGTACTTACCTGTTGGTCGGGAGGACCGTAGAGTAGCGTGTACTGGGGGAGGACCCCGTCGATGAGCTTCTCCTGTAGTGTGGTCAGTTTTACGTATCCTTTGCGCATTAGCTTCAGGCTTTAGGCCTTTGTGCATTTTGCCCTGGATGTATTTTATTCCTTTGCTCGTAGCTTAGAGCCTTCGTGCACTTTGCTCTAAATGCTTTTTATTCGGCTTCGTACTGTTATTTTTCAAATAGCCAGTTCTACGGTCTTGTTTTATATTTCATATCACACTGTTTAGCCTACTTCAGCACTGGAGTTCTCCATAACGCATAACTCTGTGCTTCAGTCAAGGATACAGTCTGGTACATTGCCGATAGACGTGGTAGGAGTTTAGTCTTTGGCATTCCTGCGTAGGGACATTTTGTGATCACGCTGACATGTTAGTTATAAAAACACTTCCTTGTCCCAATACACGCAAGAGGGAGATTCCGACCAGGGAACCACAACTAGACGGTGACTGCCTCGTTGCAGATGCTGATCCAGATCACAGGCCTTTGCTCAGGTATGAGGGCTGATGTCTCCCGAGGGATTCAGAAAGGCAAGTTAGAAGCTTAACATGCTGTGCTCGAAATAGAACTAGCAGAGGGAGAGTAGAAATTGTTAAACACCATGATAGCGTTGTTCTTATGTTTTACTCTCCTGGTGACTATTTCAATCCTACTGTGTTGTATGGTTCTGGTTATTGCGGCTCACTCCTTATTATCTAAAATGCAGTTGTTTTATTAAAACATTATATAAAACTTATACTGCCTTTGTCATTGCTATTTGAGATCATACTGTAAATGAGAGAGTTGGTTTGGATCTGAGTGACCATGACTTCCCTGAGAAGTTCCAAAGATGTCATGCGCTCGGCTGCCCAATCATCTCTTCCCTTTGGGAGAAATGAGGCACTGCTAGTTAGCCAGAGCAAAACCGGATTTAGGGTGACAGAGGTTCTTCCTAGTGGGTCAGACTCAGTCCCCCACACCGTGAACGATCCTGCTGCCTAGAAATCCAGTAGTCTCATTCAGGATAACGAGAGCCCACGCGACACTCCAACTCCTCTGCAGTGAAGGCAGGGGCCCTTTCCCCAGACGCACAAGCCATTGTCTCTTCCAGACCGAGGTCACAGCAGCACTTGCAGTGTAGGTCCTCTCCTGTAGAAGATCAGGTATCGAGTGATTAAACAGCTAGAAATTGGCAGTCATGTCCGCGACGGTGTGTACCATCACTGCCGGCATACATCGTCATTGGCTCCTGGGACCCATAGGGTCCAATGTTAACCAATGCAGCATTGCGCCGCGGTCTTCGACCGCTTACCGCGAAGGTGTACAACGCCAGCACAGTTACCTCACATCCCATTGTCCCAGTTTAGAGGTCAGGCAGCCGCCATTTCAGGGGCCCACATGGCCTAGTTACCAACTGTGTCACACATACCTAGGCCTTGCCTCACAACACAAATACAGGGCAGATTTTGTGTATGAATGGTGTTCTGTGTAGACTGTGGGTACATACAGTTGTTTGACTCTGTGGTCGCTGTTGTCCTTCCTAGGCACCGTCCGCTGGGACATGTGAGGAGATGGTGGAATCCTCCGGTGTACCGACCGCTGGTGGACCTGTCGACAATGGAGGAAAGAAGTTTGATCATCACCTGCAGGTGTGACCGTGCCACAATCCAGGAACTGTGTGCCCAGTTGGAGCCTGACCTGATGTCAGCAATCCGCCATCCCACAGGAATCCCCCCTCAAGTGCAGGTGCTATCAGTGCTCCATTTCCTGGCAAGTGGGTCATTTCAAACAACAGTGGCCATGGCATCAGGGATGTCCGAGCCTATGTTTTCCAACGTGTTGTCCAGAGTGTTGTCTGCCCTTCTGAAACACATGCGGAGCTACATCGTTTTCCCTCAGGTAGAGGACTTGACTACAGTTAAAGGTGACTTCTATGCCCTTGGACATATCCTCAACATCATAGGTGCCATTGATGGGACCCATGTAGCTCTGGTTCCCCCCCCCCCCACAGGAGTGAACAGGTGTACAGGAACCGGAAGAGTTCTCATTCCATGAATGTACAGATGGTGTGTTTGGCAGACCAGTACCTCTCCCAGGTAAATGCTATGTTCCCTGGCTCTGTGCATGACGCCTACATCCTGTAGAATAGCAGCATCCCTTATGTGATGGGTCAACTCCAGAGGCACCGGGTGTGGCTATTAGGGGACTCTGGTTACCCCAACCTGTCATGGCTACTGACCCCAGTGAGGAATCCCAGGACCAGGGCAGAGGAACGCTACAATGAGGCCCATGGGCGGACTAGGAGGGTGATCGAACGCACCTTCGGTTCCATGAAGGCCAGGTTCAGGTGCCTCCATATGACAGGTGGTTCCCTATTCCACTCACCAAAGAAGGTGTGCCAGATCATCGTGGCCTGCTGTATGCTTCACAACTTGGCTTTGCGATGACAGGTGCCTTTTCTGCAGGAGGATGGTCCAGATGGCGGTGTTGTGGCAGCTGTGGAGCCTGTGGACAGTGATGAGGAGGAAGCAGAGGAAGAAGACATTGACAACAAGGGACTCAGTTATCCAGCAATATTTCCAGTGACACACAGGTGAGAAAACATTCCTGCCTACTACAAGTACTTTCACACTTCTACCTCTATCCTGTCTGTTGATTTCAACCAGTATATGGTCACTGAGTTGTACATTTCCCTTACGGTTTCACAGGTGTGGTTTCCAACGTGTGTTTTCTGCTTAGATTCCTCATGGACTTGAGATGTGTGACATAGGTATGTTGACATTTCATTTGAAACAGCATTTTGTCACTGTCATTGCTAATACACATTTTCAAAATCACAGACTGACTCCAGATTGTTTTGTGCTTCAAGGGTGTTTATTGAAGTGCTCAATATTGGAGGGGGGTTGTTAAATAATGAGGTGTGATGGTGGAGGAATGTCCATGGCAGAGTCCAGTCTATTAGTCTCACAGGTGCATTGCCCATATGGGCATAGGAAGTGGAGCTTGGGCAGTTCCAATATGGGCAGGGTTACAAAGTGGGACAGTGGGTTGACAATCAGGGTGGTCTCATTTCTTGGCGGGGGTCTTGGCATCATGCTCTGTCTTGTTCCTGGATCTCAGGGACCGCTTCGGGGTGGTTCTCCGTCTGCAGGGGGTGGGATGCTGGTGTGGTGGTCCTGTGGCGGTGCCTCCTGTCCACTAACGCTGGCGGATGGGCAGTTCATCTTCCATGCTAGTGTCGGGGGCCCCTTGGAATGCCACAGTGTACCTCCTGGTGTTAAATATTTCCTTCTGCACCCCAACGATGGTGCCCAGGGTGGAGCTGATGGTTCTGAGTTCCTCCCTGAACCCCAAATACTGTTCCTACTGCATGCGCTGGGTCTCCTGAAACTTGGCCAGGACCGTTGCCATCGTCTCCTGGGAGTGGTGGTATGCTCCCATGATGGAGGAGAGGGCCTCGTGGAGAGTGGGTTCCCTTGGCCTGTCCGCCCCCGTCACACGGCAGCCCTCCCAGTTCCCCTGTGTTCCTGGGCCTCCGTCCCCTGGACTGTGTGCCCACTGCCACTGCCCCCAGGTCCCTGTTGTTGTTGGGGTGGTGGGTTATCCTGGGTTCCCTGTAGTGGTGGACACACAGCTGATTGACGTGTCCTGGGGACAGAGGTATGGGCCCGCTGGGTGGGTGCTGTGCTGGTGTTACCAGAGGGTGGAAGGTCTGTGGTGGGCTGTGCCTGTGTGAGGGGAACTGACTGTCCCGAGGCCCATGATGGTCCGGGCTGGTCATCTAGATCCAGTTGGACAGAGGTGCTGTCATCACTGTGGGCCTCTTCTGTGGGTGGGGTGGAGATGTCTGGACCCTCCTGTCTGGTGACGTTGGGTAGTGGTCCTGCAGGGGTGTAAAAACATTATTATTGCATCTGTGTTTGTCATGGTGTGCAATGGGTGGGTGACCGTGTACCCCAGTGCTAGCATTCCTGTGTGGGGGCTTGTGTGATGATGGTTGAGGGGGATGTTATGGGTATGTGCAGTGGGCATGCTTTAGTGATGGGTGTCCATGCTTTGTTGCTGCATGCAGGGCTTGGTGTTGGGATGGGTGGTTTGTGTTATTAGTACATTTGTGAGGAGTTGGAGTGATAGGGGAGGGGGCGAGGGTGGGGGTCTGTGATAGCATGCAGGTTGGGTGGGGGATATAATAGTTAAAATTTGACTTACCAGAGTCCATTCCTCCACCGGCTCCTGCGAGGCCCTCCGGATGCAGAATCGCCAAGACCTGCTCCTCCCAGGTTGTTAGTTGTGGGTGAGGAGGTGGGGGTCCGCCGCCAGTCCGCTGAACCGCGATGTGGTGTCTTGAGACCACGGAACGCACCTTCCCCCGTAGGTCATTCCACCTCTTCCTGATGTCGTCCCTATTTCTTGGGTGCTGTCCCACTGCGTTGACCCTGTTGACTATTCTTCGCCATAGCTCCATCTTCCTTGCAATTGAGGTGTGCTGCACCTGTGATCCAAATAGCTGTGGCTCTACCTGGACGATTTCCTCTACCATGACCCTGAGCTCCTCATCCGAGAAACTGCGGTGTCTTTGCCGTGCCATGGGGTGGTGTAGGTGATGTGTGGGGTGGTGTGTGTGGTGATAAGTGTGGTGATATTTAGTGGTGTGTTGTGTGAGGTGCGTGGATGTTGTATAAGTGATGGTGTTGTGCGTCTGTTAATGCTGGTGTTGCGTTTGCTAATCTCTCTCTCTGGCCTTCTTCCAAATTTTACGTTGTAAGGGTTTGTGGGCAATGTGGGTGTGGGTTTTATAGTGTTGTGAGTGTGTGGGTGTGGTGTGTGTATGTGTATCAGGTGTGTGTATTTCGAATTGTCCAATGTGGCGGTGTTTTGTATGTGTGTGTGTATTTTGAGCGCAGCGGTGTGTACCGCCAATGGAATACCGCGGTTGAAAGACCGCCGCGTGGATTCGTGGGTCGTGATAGCATGGGCGTATTTCTGTTGGCGTGGGGGTGGAGGTTTTGTTTTCGCCAGTTTATCACTGACCTTTGGTGTGGCGGACTTGTGTGGGTGTCTGAATTTTGTTGGATTTCGAGATGTGGGTCGGAATAGCTGTGGCGGATTTCCACGGCCGCGGCGGTGTGTTGCCGGTCTTCTTCGCAGCGGTAAGCGGCTTTTAACTCCAATGTTGTAATGACCCCCTTGGTCTCCTACCACTCGCTTTAAATGCCGCCCCCTGGTTGAGGGACGTAACCAACTCTATCTGCCATCTGTGCAGTGAGGACACGGAAGATCTCCTCCATGTCCTCTGTTCATGCAATCATCTTGCACTAGAACAAAAAGCCCTACTGAAGGGCAAATTTAATGAAAAAGGCATTCGGACACGGAGACAAGCAGTAATGGCGTACTTTGCACCTAGTGACCTACAGTTGAACTGTGCTTTGGTGAAGTTTCTTTTGCAGGTGTCACAAAAGCAGGATTTAAATAATCAGCACTGCCCCCCTTGTGAACCACAGGGGGTTAGCTCACAGCGCAATGCCTGACAATGGACTATCATGGCATCAAGTGATGCTCTACTCACACTGGAGCAAGCAAAATCTCAAGTAGCAATACTGAACCATCTTTTAAAATGAGCTCCTATGGAGCGTGAATCAAAATAACTGGACAATGTATATAATTATTTGATGGATACTTAGTAATATTTGAAAAGTTCCTTTTTTAACCTTTTATATAGTGTTAATCTATTTTTTATTTTTTTTGTTATGGTTTTAAGTAACTAAACAATAAAATCTTCTTCTTCTTCTTCTTCTATCAACCAATCAGATCCCAAAACCTAAGCCCTAGGTCCAATAGAAACCTAAGCTATAGGAACCAATCAGAACCCTAGCACTATCAGCCAATAATAATCCAAACCCTAAGCCTAGGTCCAATGGACACACTAGCCATAGTAACCTATCAGAACCCTATCCCTATCAGCTAATCAGAACCCAATCCTAAGCTCCAGGTCAAATAAAAACCCTAGCCTCAGGAACCAATCAGAACTCTAGCCCTATCAGACCATCAAAACCTAAGCCCAGGTCCAATAGAAACCTAAGCCCTAGGAACTAATCAGAACCCTAGCCCTATCAGTTATTCAGAAACTAACCCTAAGCCCTAGGTAAAATAGAAACCCTAGACCAAGGAACCAATCGGAACCCTAGCCAGCTAGCTACTCATCCACGAGGGTCTCAAGGCACTGAGGGGGGGGGGGGGGGGTAGGGGAACTGCTACTGCTCGAACAGCCAGGTCTTGAGGTGTCTCCTGAAGGTCAGCGGGTTCTTGGTCTGCCGCAGGTGGATGGGGAGGGTGTTCCAGGTCTTGGCGGCGAGGTGGGAGAAAGATCTGCCGCCGGCTGTTGACCTGTGGATGCGTGGAATGGTGGCGAGGGCGAGGTGTGCGGAGCTGAGCTGTCGGTTCGTGGTGAGTCATTTGTTGAGGTATGCTGGTCCGATGTTGTGGAGTGCTTTGTGAGCATGGGTGAGGAGCTTGAAGGTGGTCCTCTTGTTGACGGGGAGCCAGTGCAGGTCTCTTAGGTGAGCTGTGATGTGGCTGCGGCGGGGGATGTTGAGGATGAGGCGTGCGGAAGCGTTTTGTATGCGTTGCAGTCTTTTCTGGAGATTGGCCATGGTTCCCGCGTAGAGAGCGTTGCCGTAGTCCAGTCTGCTGCTGACGAGGGCCTGGGTGACCGTCCTTCTGGTTTTGGTGGGGATCCACCTGTAGATCTTGTGGAGCATGCGGAGGGTGTTGAAGCAGGAGGATGAGATTCCGTTGACTTATTGGGTCAAGGAGAGCGATGAGTCCAGGACGAACCCCAGGTGCATGCATGCATGCATGATCGGTGGGCGTCGGTGCAGCTCCCACTGTGGCCGGCCACCAGGAGTCGTCCCAGGCGGAGGGGGTGGAGCCGAGGATGAGGACCTCCGTCTTGTCTGAGTTCAGTTTCAGGCGACTGTTCTCCATCCAGTTGGCGACGGCCTTCAATCCTTTGTGGAGGTTGGTTTTGGTGGTGGCAGGGTTCATGGTGAGGGAGAGGATCAGCTGGGTATCGTCGGCATATGAGACGATGTTGAGGTTGTGAGATTGGACGATGTTGGCGAGCAGTGCCATGTAGACGTTGAAGAAGGTCAGGCTGAGGGAAGATCCATGGGGTACGCCGCAGATGGTCTTGGTGGCTTCAGATTGGAAAGGGGGGGAGGCAGACTTTCTGGATTCTGCAGGTGAGAAAGGAGGTGATCCAGTCCAGGGTTTTGCCGTGGATCTCTGCGTTGTGGAGGCATGTGCGTAGGGTGTGGTGGCAGACGGTGTCGAAGGCGGCCGAGAGGTCCAGGAGGATGAGGGCTGCGGTTTTGCCCTTGTCCAGCAGGGTCCTATGTCGTTGGTGGCGGCGATGAGGGTGGTCTCAGTGCTGTAGTTGCTGCGGAAGCCGGATTGGGATGGGTCCAGAGTGTTGATTTCCTCAAGGAAGTGGGTCAGTTGCCTGTTGATGATCTTCTCGATGACCTTCGCCGGGAACGGGAGCAGAGAGATGGGCCGGTTGTTTTTGATGTCCTTTGGGTCTGCCTTCGGTTTCTTGAGTAAAGTGTTGATCTCGGCGTGCTTCCAGCTTTCTGGGAAGGTGGCAGTCTCAAAGGAGCTGTTGATGATCATCCGAAGTTGGGGGGCGATGATGGAGCTTGCTTTTTTGAAGATGTGATGCGGGCAGGGGTCAGATGGTGAGCCGGAATGAATTGTGTTCATGACTTTGGTGGTATCATCATTGTTGACAAGGGTCCAGGAGAGCAGGAGGTTGGTGTGGCTGGGGGGCGGTGAGTCTGAGGTGTTGGTGACTGTTGGGGGGGTCTTGGTGTTGAAGCTGCTGTGGATGTCTGCGATCTTGCGGTAAAAAAAGGTGGCTAGGGAGTCGTAGAGGTCTTGCAAAGGTGGGACGCTGTTGGTGCTGGAGCTGGGGATGGAGAGTTCCTTCACAATGTTGAAAAGCTCTTTGTTGTTGTGCGCATTGCTGTCGATGCGTTCTTTGAAGGAGGATCTCTTGGTGGTCCGGATGAGCTGATGGTGCCTGCGGATGTGTTCTTGAGTGCCGTATGTGTGACCGGTGTCTGTTCATGGTGTCATTTCTTTTCGAGTTTTCGGCACGTCTGTTTGGAAGCCTGGAGGTCGGCAGTGAACCAGATAGCCTTTCTGTTGATCCATTGCCTGAGGTTGCAGGCAGCTGTGTCTTTGGTGTCGGCTGGTGGGGCTTGGAGGAGGGCGGAGATCAGCTTGTCTTTGGTGACCTTGTTCCAGCTGCGGTGGAGGATCCATTGTGGGTGATGGTGCGTGGTGGGTTTCTTGAAGGTGAAGTGGATGCAGCGGTGGTCGGTCCAGTGGAGTTTGGTGGTGTGGCTGAAGATGACGTTGCTGTTGGCGGAGAAGATGGGGTCGAGCGTGTGTCTGGTGGAGTGGGTGGGTGACTTGACAAGCAGTTTGAGTCCAAGGTTGGCAAGGTTGGCGAACAGGGCGGTGGAGTTGCTGTCATTGGTGTTCTCGAGGTGGAAGTTCAGGTCTCTGAGGAGGATGTAGTCTGTAGAGGCAAGGGCTTGCGTGCTGACTACGTCGGCGATGGAGTCGCTGAACTGTGGCCGAGGTGCGGGGATCTGTAGATGAGGATCCTCTGAGGGTGGTTTTGGATCGACGTGGATCTGGAAGTGCAGGTGTTCGGTGGTGTTGAGGATGTCTTCGGTGTTGGTCGAGATTCTCATGGTGTTGGTGGACAATGGCGATCCCTCCTCCCGCTCTGTTAGTGTGGTCTCTGCCGGTGATCTTGTAGCCATCCGGGATGGGTACGGCGATGTCGGGTGCAGAGTATGGGTTCATCCAGGTCTCCGTCAGGAAGGCGACATCAAGGGAGGATGAGACGAGAAGGTCCCAGAATTTGATGGTGTGCTTATGGACGGAGCAGGTGTTGAGAAGGATGCATCTGAGGTGGTTGCGTCTGGCTCTGGTGGGCGGGGCAGCAGCTTGGGGGCTGGTGAAGTTGCAGCTCCGGCAGGAGAAGGGTCCGTGGGTGTGCTTCACGGTAGCCTGGAAGCAGGTCGCTGATCTGCTGGCGTTGAGGGCGTGGAGGGTGTTTGCGTCGTAGCAGCATCGGGCTAGGTGGCGGTCACGGGGGCCAGGGGCTCTGGCGCTGGGCACAGTCCAGGCGCAGATGGCTGCAGACGGGCTCGCCTCCGGTGCGGCCGCACAGCGGCCGCCATCAAGAAGGAGAGGTGGGAGGGAAGAGCAGCTGGAAGGCAGGAGCGAAGCACTAATGAGCGAGCAAGGGGGGCAGGGCTGCAGGGGATGCAGCGGCGGGAAGAACAAAGGGGCATGGAAGGCAAAAGGAGACACAGAGAGAAGGGCAAAAAGCAGAAAAATTGTAAATAAAGGCAGAAACAAAATACAACAGCAGACACAAAGGCAGACAAAATACTTACAGGCTCACCACTGGCCACCAGGGATGAGGCGCAGGCGGGAGCCTGCGGGTGGAGGAGGGCCTCAAACTCGCAGTAGCAGCCAGAGCGGGAAAGTGGACACGGGCACAGTCAGGTGGAGCTACGCAGCGTGGGGAGTGATCCCGACCTCAAAAACAGGTCAAGGGTCACTCTCCTCACCGCGCAGCGGCCACCATTAAAAAGGGGAGATGGGAGGGAGGAGCAGCTGGGAGGCGAATGAGTGAGTGACAGGGCGGAACCGCAGGTGACACAGCGGCGGGAGGAACGAAGGGGCACGAAAGGCAAAAGGAGACAGAGAGAGAAGGGCAAAAAGCAGAAAAACAGTAAATAAAGGCAGAAACAAAATACAACAGCAGACACATAGGCAGACAAAATACTTACAAGCTCACCACTGGCTACCAGGGATGAGGCACAGGTGGGGCCTGTGGGTGGAGGAGGGCCTCGAACTCACAGCGAGAGCGGGGAAGCAGACCCGGGGACAGTCAGGTGGAGCTGCGTGGCATGGGGAGCGATCCCGACCTCAAAAACAGGTCCAGGGTTGCCCTCCTCACCGCGCAGCGGCTGACATTAAGAAGGGGAGGTGAGAGGGAGGAGCAGCTTGAGGCGGGAGTAAGGGCGAATGAGCGAGCGAGGGGGGCGGGGCCACAGGGGACACAGCAGAGGGAAGAACGAAGGGGCACGAAAGACAAAAGGAGTCAGAGAGAGAAGGGCAAAAAGCAGAAAAACAGTAAATAAAGGCAGAAACAAAATACGACAACAGACACATAGGCAGACAAAATACTTACAGGCTCACCACTGGCTACCAGGGATGAGGCACAGGCGGGAGCCTGTGGGTGGAGGAGGGCCTCGAACTCGCAACGAGAGCGGGGAAGCAGACTCGGGGACAGTCAGGTGGAGCTGCGCGGCATGGGGAGCGATCCCGACCTCAAAAACAGGTCAAGGGTTGCCCTCCTCACCGCGCAGCGGCTGACATTAAGAAGGGGAGGTGGGAGGGAGGAGCAGCTTGAAGCGGGAGCAAAGTGCGAATGAGCGAGCGAGGGGGGCGCGGCCACAGGGGACACAGCAGAGGGAAGAACGAAGGGGCACGAAAGACAAAAAGAGACACAGAGAGAAGGGCACAAAGCAGAAAAACAGTAAATAAAGGCAGAATCAAAATACAACAGCAGACACAAAGGCAGACATAATACATACAGGCTCACCAATGGCCCCCAGGGATGAGGCGCAGGCGGGAGCCTGCGGGTGGAGGAGGGCCTCGAACTCGCAGCAGCAGCGAGAGTGGGGAAGCGGACACTGGCACAGTCAGGTGAAGCTGCACGGCGTGGGGAGTGATCCCGATCTCAAAGCAGGTCAAGGGTCACTCCCTATCAGCCCTATCAGCCAATCAGAACCCAACCCTGAACCCCTAGGTTCAATAGAAATCCTAGCCCTAAGAACCAAACAGAACAAAGATGCAACAATTAATAGGAAACCTGTGTATACAGCATCTGACCTTACACTTAAAGGCCTGTGTAGGTGTGAAGGGAGTGGTCAGGCCTGCTCAGATGCCATCTGTGTGCCAATCACTAAGGGCCAGATGTATCAAAGGAAAATTGCCTCTCATGATGTATGAAAGGCATTCGCTGTGCAAATATAAGGAATCGCTAAAATAGCGATTCCTTGCAACTGTGACGAGTAAATGCGAATCACATACTGCGATTCGCAAATACAGATGTGAATTTGCGAATCGCAGTAAGCAAATCGCAAATAGCGACGTGAATTTGCAAATCGCATTCTGCGAATCGCAAATTCCATATTGCAATGCAATGCATCAAAAAGTCGCAATTTGCGATTATTTGCAGAATGGGTTTTTGCACGTGCAAATTACCACAAAGTGAAATCAGGTGGTAAACAGGTGCAACCTATATAAAGAGACCCAGAATTACTCAGCCTCTTTTCCACAATGGCTGCACTCTACGTGACGGTGAGGAGAATGAGGATCCTAGCAGGTTTGAGGAGAGGGAGGAGGAGACAGGAGTGCATTTTCAGAGTGTGCATTACCCTTTTTGACCAGACAGAGGAGGAGATATATGAGAAGTATACATTAAACTCAGCCATGATACTCACCCTGATAGCTGATCTACAACCCCTACTGCAGCGCAACACACGCAGGACCAATAGCATACCCACCCATATGCAGGTATTATGCTCCCTGCCCCTATTAGGCTGAGGGAGCTATCAAGGGGTCATAGCAGCAGCTGGAGGTGTCTCACAGAATGCTCTCTCTCCTTCTTCAATGCATTTCTCAATGCCATGCTTAGCAAAATCCAACAGCACATAAGATTCCCCAACACCCCACAGGAATTACTACAAACAAAATTCTATTTCTACCAGAATACCTAATTCCCACATGTAATAGGCTCCATCGATGGGACACATGTAGCTATCTGTCCACCCTCGGCCACAGAGTATGTGTATTGGAACCAAAAAAGTACACATTCTATAAACATACAAGTAATAAGCAATGCCTCCAACATTATAACGGATCTCGTGGACAGATACCCAGGTAGCACACATGACTCCTACATCTTCATGCACAGTGGAATATACACAAGACTACTTGCTGGGGAGTTTGGTGAGGGATACCTACTTGGTAATGTTATAGTTGACAATGTCACCTTGATTTATATGTGATGTCACAGTTAACAATTACTCATTTTACTGTCCTGTCATTCTAGGAGACAGTGCCTATTCAGTGCGGTCCTTCATACTGACGCCCTATCTGAATCCTGCCACGCCAGCCAAAAGGAGGTATAATGCTGCGCACAGGACGACACGCAGCATTGTAGAGAAGACCTTCTGCCTGCTGAAGGGCCATTTCAGATGCCTACTCAAGAGTGGTGGTGCACTATAATACAGTCCCAAAACCACTTGCAAAATCGTGGCTACTTGTGCCATGTTGCACAACATTGCAACAACAAGGGGCATACCAGTGGAATCCACCGAGCCTGACAGATGAGGATGACAATCCCTTGCCACCCCTTCAGCCAGCAGACAGAAGCAGCGCAGCAGAGGGCAGACACAGACGTGCAGAGATCACGTGCAAATATTTCTGATGTAAGTAATGACGACACCACGTATAATTTTATGTATTGCTGTAGGTAGCATCTTTATTGCCATGACTTCAGGTAATATATGTGTGATTAGGACATAGGTATGCACTATACACAAACAGGTGCTAGTTACAGTGTCATTCTATTAGCATCATAGTATCACTGCTTTGCTACATGATATGCAAGTCCTCTGTACCTCTCAACATTACTTTCTACGTCCACGCACTCTACTTGAGTGCTCAGTGGTCTCGGTGGCTCCTCTTGTTGTGGGTTCCAAGACAGTACTGTGTCTGGTACTGTGACGCCTAGGACCCATCACAGGGACTGTGAGACTCCTGAGGCTAGAGAGCTCCTCACTATCCCCACCACCCAGTTCGCTGTTTGTAGCACTCCATGCTGTCTCTGTGCTGGCTGTTGGGTGATTTGCACCAATCCTTGTGCAACGTCCCGACTGCAATGTGCCATCTCCACTTGTATGCCCACAGCACGTTGTGATACGAAAGCAGCTGTGGTCGTGAGCCGATTGACAGATCTGCAGAACCCATCCAAACGGCCCATCAGTTGGTGATGCCGCCTACGGTAGCTGACGTGCTCCTGCTGCATCACAGTGCAGAGTTCCCTAATGGCGTTTGTCAACTCCTTTGCGTTTTCTGCTGCTGTTTTCTGTCCCTCATGCAGCTTGCACGTTTTCATTGAGGGACTCCAACCGCTTGTGCATTGATCCCATGTTGTCATTGTGAGACTCAAACTGCCTATGCATTGCGCCCATGTTATGATCGATGGACCACAATTGCCTGTGCATTGACCTCATGTGTTTACATTGCAGGCGCTGTACTTTCAGCATGGAAGCCTCTAGGCCACCAAACAGTGATGGGCCCTCACACTCCTCTGTGCACTGTCTGCCTGCTTCGCGACTCCTCCTGAGGGGAGTGGACTGGTACTGGGGCAGGGACTGCTGTCTGTCAGTGCTTCTAGCCTCTGGGGGTGGTGTGGGTACTTCATCCGGCATTTCATCAGAGTCCAGGTTACACTCAGGGAGAGGTAGCACTCTTGCCCTGTGTTTAGTTGGTACTTGTAGGAAGGACTCACTGGTGTTTGAGTCGGACTGTGGCTGATTTTCGCTATCCCCCACATTTCCATCTTCTGCTGTGTCAGGGCCTGGAACATCTGCAACAACAATGTGCAGCATGTCATTCTTGGATTAGAACTCAAATAGTTGCATAATAGTTTTACATTTACACTGGCATAGTATCACTGAGAGTCTTTTGTGTTGTTTCTCTGTTTGGTTTTACACTATCTTGCTATTTATATGGTAGTTGCATTTTAGGGGTGTGGACTACCGCTCCCACAAGGCATTGTTGTGTTGTATGTAGGATGTGGCATGGACTACTTATCACACTGCATAGTGCCATTGCTGTTTTCTAAGGGGCATTTGTGCATGCACATATGGGGAAACACATAGGGCCTGATTACAACTTTGGAGGAGGTGTTAATCCATCCCAAAAGTGACGGTAAAGTGACGGATATACCACCAGCCGTATTACGAGTCCATTATATCCTATGGAACTCGTAATACGGCTGGTGGTATATCCGTCACTTTTGGGACGTATTAACACCTCCTCCAAAGTTGTAATCAGGCCCATAATTACTGCCCTTACCTTTGCTGGTGCTCGGTGTGCCTGAGGTGTCAATGTCAGTGACACCACTGACAGCTTTAGAAAGCAGTGTCAACTTCACCATGTCTTCCATTGGTGTAGACGGTGTCTGGGTGGGTGGTCCTCATCCGGTGCTCCTTGACTCCTTCAGCCTGCTTGCTACCCTCTCTTTGGCACATGAACGCAAATCGTACCAGCACTTGCATATCTCCTCGAAGGAGCGCTGCACAACACCCACTGCACATTTTTTGGTCTGGATGTCTGACCACAGTTTCCTCTTCTCACTTTGAGGCACCTGTAGTGAGTGTTTTCCAAAAGGATTTTGTGGTTCCTGACCACCTCCTCGGTGAGCACCTTCAATTCCTGCTCACTGAATTTGAGTTTGCGCTTCCTGTCTCCTTTCTCCTTCACATTCCCATCAGTAGCCATAATCCTGTTTGGTCCTGGCTGGCTCTCAAGACTGCCTCCCTGGTGCTTGGCTGGGCCTCTCTGTCTGCTCCTGTGGGTGGGGCTTCTGGAAACAGCATGGACTGACTCACTTCCTGGTTGTGATGTCATCAGGCTGTTCGAGGTTGCCTTTTTGGCGATTTGCAAATACAGATATGCTATTTTTTGCGATTCAGTATTTGCAACTCGCAAATTACGATTGTGAATTTTAAGCAATCGCTATTGCCGACTCGCATTTTTCATACATCCCATTTTGCATTTCTAAAATAGCGATTTCTTAAAATTTGCTATTTAAGAAATGCAAACCAAGAGCTTGATTGATCTGGCCCTAAAGCACAAACTGGTGTGCAGGGGGCAAGGAGGTGCTCCTGAAGTAAGAAACTTCTTTGATGTAGATGGCTCAATATGGATTTTGTAGTTCCTTTTCAATCCTGTAGGTAGGGCCTGCAACTAAAATCACTATAACACTGTTTTTCGTAAACTTTGAACACACTTTTTACAGCCAAAAACGAGTGCTAGATACACTTTCCAAACACAGCTTAAGGCACACAAAAAAAACAGATTAAACAGTCTCTTAAAAACACTCTGGTTTGTCTTAGGGGTGTATGTTGCCTTTTTACTGAAGACCCTTTCAGTACCCGAGTTAGGCACCCATGTATTAGCTTAGTTTTACAGTTTGTGCCTTGTTCACATTTAATACATATTTTTATTTATGATCAGTGAGGCTGCTTTTTAGTGATGGCTTTTAAAAAAAATGTATCAGTTGTTTCATTCTAGTAAGGCAAGGGTCATGCTGTTCATTTAATCAGTTTTTTCACCACACATAATATGTACTTTTTGTCCAAGGCTGTTACTTGCAGTATATGACATGCTAACTTCTGTTGCCAGTCCAGGAGCCAGGTTCTACTCCAAGATACAGCACTAAATCAGAACTGTGGTCCCAATGTGGTATGAGTTATTATATAAACTTCAAACTGACCTAAGGGGGGTAAACAGCACTCCGGTCATGATCATCCCGGGATGCATACTACATGACAGGCAGATTTGCTGGTGCTGATCTTTCAGCCTCCTGAAAGGATTGCCATCTACACGACAGGCGGACTCCTGCTATTCTATCCAGGTATGAGGCTAGGGAACAGGGTTACAACCACTTTACTCTCAAATGTAGACATAGGGTTAGGTAGGAATCACTAGAACACCTAGAACCACACAGCATGGTTGGGTTGTTTATGTTCTTCACCTTGAGTGTGATATTGGTTACCTTGCTTTGTTTCATCTGTGTAATTATTGCAGCATCTGCTTTTTATACAAGAATATGAGTGCTTCAATAAATGTATTGAAAACGTATTTCACATCTTGTGCTTCACCTTTGCATGCCTGAGTAACTGAGCGAAAGGGGTACAATCTGCTTCCACAAATTCACTGGGCAGTCAGAGTGTCATGTTCTGGTTGCCGTAATCACCTTTCACCCCAACAGGTTTGGAGGTTTGGGTTAGGCAGTGTGAGCTAGCCAGGAGTTAGGCCGACAGCTAGCAACAGTGTGGGTTGCACTCAGTCTCCCACACTCAGTGGTGCTGCCATCCTAAATAAGCAGTCCTATTACCAAAGTAGGAACCGCAGAACGTTAACTTGTGAACAAGGGAGGTGGAGGTTGCCTTCTAGTAGTCTTAGGACAGTTTAGGAGAAATCCAGGAGAGAAATGTAAACAGTAATGGGAAAAAGAAAACAGCAGTTCTAAAAGTACAAATTGCACAGAAACCAAGAGATAAATGTAAATACTCACAGGTGAAGAAAAAGAACAGTTTAATAGTTTCAAATAACACAGCACAAGTTTTTGTTCAGATACTCCACCCTCAGTTGCCTGCTAATTGAGGATGTTATCAAAACCTTACACTCCTGGCTAACCTCTGCCCTAGATACTTTTATTCCTGCCATGGTGGTCTGTGGTAGGAAAGAACATTGCACCCCCGGTTTATTGATTCTCTGATTTTGGCAAGAAAGCACTGTAAGGAACTGGAAACACTCTTGGAGGAAGTCTTATGATCCTAAAAAAAAATCAGTATATAGCAGCTATCAAGTCCTATCACAGGTTGATTTGAAAATCTAGGGCTGAGTTCTTTGCTAATAAAATAAAGTGCAGTAACAATCTGGCTAAAGTAATTTTTTCTTGTCTAAATAGTCTTACCAAACCTGCACTCGCAACAGACCCTAGCGTCCAATGATC